>NC_071406.1:12586474-13221974 GCF_017976375.1 Cuculus canorus
GCAAAAAGCAAAGAAGGGAGGGGAGAGGGGTGGGAGGAAAATCCCATTTCTAAATTTTCGTGGTAAAAGGGGCATCGGTGGTTCTTGGTTTTTTTATGTTGTTGTTACCAACAATTGTTGCGTGGTTGTTAAATTTTTTGAAAGTCATTTTAGTTTTTCCAAAAGTGACCATGATTTGTTACTTACACTGTAGCTTACAGAAGTGACACACTTAATATCGGGGGGTCCAAACCTGGATATCTACCAATGGAGATGGAGATCAGGTAAATGCACACCTGCTCTTCCAAAGAGAAAAAGCTGCCATTTGGCAACTGGTTTGAGAGGGAACTGCAGGCTCTAACATGGGCGTTTTGGAAAGATTAGATTGAGCAGTGCCATTAATCACTAAGTTTCATATAAGCCCAGCATGGGTTTGTGTGGCAATGGTGTTCAGACAACATGCCATCTACCAGGAGACTCCGGGTCCCTGGAGAAGGCTCTGGCTTCTGGCCCTAGCAGTAGCTGAGCACAGGTCCACCAAAGGAGACCTGGCAGGAGCTGTGGTCCCCTGCGGTCTAGCCCCATAGCAAGTCTGATGTACTGTCTTACTCTCCCAGCCGGAGGGAAGGCGGTGGTGGCTGCAACAGAGACCGTGTTGGAGAAGGCAGGTGAGAGGGAGGTGTCTGCAGGTAGAAAAGAGTAATTATGTGGTGCCAGTGCCATGCCTGTCATTTCCTCTTCTCTTTTACAGACACTTAACAAGAACAATTTGATACCAGATGACAGGACCAACTTCTACCCGTTGCAGCAAACCAACGTGTACACGACAACCTATTATCCCAGTACACTGAACAAATATGACTACAGGCCTGAGGCCTCCCCTGGAAGGACCTTTACCAACAGCTGATGATGGACAGATCCTACAGGACTGGATCACTTCCTATATGAATTTTTTTTTTAATTGATTTTATGGACCAAATACTGGCCCAGACTCTAGATGTAAATATTGTACAGTAGGGTCTTTTTTTCCCCCCCTTTGATTAATTCTATTTCTTGTAAACAGCACATCTCCTTACAAGGACAAAAATGCATATGGACCATTCTGCAGAGCTTTTGTGGATATTTGGCTGGAGATGGCTCTTACTACTGCAACTGTTTATGACTGGAAGATCAGTGTTGCTATCCAAGGCTGATGTTGTCAAGGAGGTGGCTTTGTGCTGGGCTCGGTGGCCACCACGCAGCAGCACACGACAAATGAGTGAGCTCTAAGCAAGGCAGGAGGTGACCTCCTGGGGCAGGAGTGTCTGTCCGGTGAGGAACATCCTTCCTGAGACAGGGTAGCAGTGGTCCACTGGATGACACACGGCTCACAAGACAGGCTGAACAGGACCCCACCGTGCCAACAACTTGAAGAATGTTTTCTTTTTCTTTTCCTCTTTTTATTTTTTATTTTCTTTTTTATGTTTCTGCTAAAAACAAACAAAAACAAAAAGTGACTTTCTAGGGCAGTGTTCCCTGTATCTTCAACAGAATCTTTTCATATTACAGGAAATACTCTCCGCAGCCTTCTTTGGTAATATGCAGTTCAGCTGATGAGAAACAACACACAAACAAAGTGTGTTACCCAAAGAAGCTTTCCAGAATGTTTCCAGTCTTAATTAAAAGAAAATTATACAGGCAGTGAGACACTGAGAAAAGTAAATGTTGGAATAACATCGGAGACATGGACTTAGAGTGCCTAACAAACAAAGATGTTTATATCACTGGAAAAAAAAAAAAGATGTGATGATTGCCGCACAAGAGCCACGGGCTTTTTTCTTTCTTTCTTGTTCTTTTTTTTTGTTTTCTGAGAAGTGTTAACTCTTTTTGTTCCAGCTTTGATCCTGGTTGCATCTGCAGTAAAGGCAACTTTAGAGGCCACGCTCTTCTTGTGGAAAATCACCATGCTTTGGGCTAGTTTTTCCTTTTGTTTTATTATTGGGTTTTAGTTCATTTATTTTCAAAGAGTGAATAATTCTGACTTTGCAGGGGGAGGGTATTTTTGTAAGGAATGTTTCTATATTCTGACACAACCCAGAAAGTCTGCATATTCTTATAGCGTCTTCCAGTCAGTACTCTATGAAATAGTAACACGGCTGAGTAAAGTGCATTGTTTGCCAGTATTTCTTTAATTTTTCTGAACAGAAACTACCCAAAAAAACAAATGCTGCTGCAGCTATTGAAGTAAATTGGGGCAGTAGCATTATTAAACAGTATATCCAGCCTTGAAATGTAATTTTGTGTATGTGTGTGACTGTGTCTATAAGAACTGTATTAGTTTGATGCAGAAGCCATGTTGTCTACAACCAGATGTTTGTCTGACATAATTGTTTGGCAAAAAGGAAACTTATTGCTGGTGCTTAATGTACAATTACATCTGATGTGTTAGCAACGTGAACAAGTTCACTGCTGTTATCATTCAGTGTTTCTAAATATTTATAATGAACTCCTGATGCTAAGGATTTTAGAATGTCGCAATACTGAGCATGAGATAAAAGTACACCCCTAAACGCGCATGAGGTCCATGTGGTCCTGAGCTTGGCTTTGTTGTCTGCATCTTACTCGAGCAATTGCCATGCCCGTGTTTGGCCATTGGCTCGGCTGTGTTCCCAGCAGTCCTGTTTGTCTTCGCTTTATTTCAGATTTTGCTGTAAGCCGACACGGGTTGTTTCTCAGTGCTGTTCCTTTGCAGTTGCTTGGTTGGAAGTCCAGCTTGGGCTGTGTGCTCAGCTCTTTCACATAGGTAGCCAGTAGGAGATGAAGAAAGACCATATTCTTGTGACAAGTGTATTGCTTTTCCTGCGAGGAAAAACCAACATGGCTCTGTAAGCCCCTGTAATGGTGGTTTGACCAGAAGACAAGAATAAAGTAGCCTCCCATTTTTAAATTACTTTGTTCGACTTCAGTTAGCAGTGATTGAAGGCTGTAGGGATATTTGTAATAAAGTGGGGTCATTAGCACTGCCATGAGGACACCTTGGGCTCAATGGTGCTCTTCATTTTCAGCAGTTGTTTTTCTAATTTAGAAGCTCATCCTGCTTCCACTCTGGCCTCAGCGTGTGAAATAGAGAGAACAGAGGAAGAGAGAGCGAGGTGCCCTTAAAGTGGGGTCAGGAGCTGATGCAGTCCTCAAAGCTCTGTTTGAAGCAACCTGCTGCAACTCTGCAAGTAGGCACAGCCAGGGTGAGAGCAGCAGAAGTGAAGCAGAATCACCAGGGAAGCAGGAAAGAGCTGATAACAGGCACCAACACCTGCAAGGGAGGCTCTTCCCAGGCTCCATAACCCCATTTGAGCAGCAATGCCTTTGTGCCTCGTGCTGTAATGAGTTAACTCCATCTCACTGAATTTCTGCACCCCCCTTAGGAACCTTCAACATCCTCACTTAACGTAGTTCTAACAAGTATGTAGCCCAGGGGTTGAAAATTATTACACTAGACTATCAGGATGGGATTTCCCAGCTTTAATTTATGTGATTCAGAAGAAAATATTGGTTCCCAACACCAGTCTATCCACTCTAAAATTAAAGCCATCTCCGAGCTTCGCCTTCGGAATATTCCCTGTATCAACACATTCTGCAATTACCATGTGTGTGGCAGGGTTGCAGCTGACGTTTGGAGGATGTGAGCGAGTCAAACCTTGCAATTATTTGAATTTTCTATTTTTACTTTCTTTTTCTCCCCTCCCTTTAATCATTTTGCCATTTTCAGCTTCACACAATAACATGTTGTAAACAGATTTTTTCCCCAAAGTGCCACATAGCAGCTGAAATTATTGAAATGTTCAGCTCACCAAGATAGGTCATTACTGCCATTGCACTCAGGAGGTGGATATTTTGTAGGCTCTTGGAGGGCAGATGCTTCGAGGGTGGTGCACGCGGTTATAGTTTCATCAAGGCATTCCTTCTTACCAGCCATCCAAATGGATTCGGCCCTTTTTCATATAATTGGCAATCACAGCAAGGGTCTGTGGACTCCATTTGAGCAGAAAGTAGAATCTAGGAGAGAGTGAAAGAAAGAAATCAGAATGCTTGTTACTCGATTAACGTTTGCAAGAGAGTGCAGTTCTTTAAGGACAATGTTAATGTGGTGTAAGGGTTGCATTTTTTATGAGCTCTCTAATGCGTGGCGGGTTAATGACACCATGTACAGTGATATTCTTGCAATCCAGGTAATTTGGCAGCTTGATCATAAGGTCTGTAATGTCTGTAGCAGCTTGAATTGTTCCTGCAGCTGGATGTTAAATTTGCTAGAATTTCTTGTTCCTAAGGCTATCTTACGGTACACTGGAAATGCATTTAGTTCAGGAGCACTGCTTTCCAAAAGATTAATCTTGCTGTATATATTTTTTTCTTTTCATTTCTAAGACAGAGAAGGTGAACCCTGGGTAATTCGTGTGTTGGTCTAGAGACACCGTTTCTCTGCACACCCTTTGTATAGGTTTCAGGCATACAGTATGTAAAATATGATGGAAATCTTACAGCCAAGTATGTCATAGAAGCATCTTTAGTTCAACCATTCATCTTTCTTTTTCCATGGAAGTGGCTGCCTTTCTCCCTCCAGAAGGAGTATGTGTTATTGCACTGTCCAGGCTGTGTTGTGCTGTTGCTGTCAGGCTTTACTCGATCAGCTATAACCCACCAGAAATAACTTGTGCAGCTTGCCAATAGACAAACCACTTGATGAGCAAACCACAGCAAAAGAGGTGCTGTTGCTCTAAAGATGTCCAAGAATGTTCAGCATATGAGCCAGGGCTGGTCTTAAATACGTGAACTGTACAGATACTGTAGGAGAAGAATTTGTATCGTCTTACCACTACCGTTCCTGATGCCTTATATTCAGAAAATTAGAGGATTGGTTTGAAGTCCACAGAGAGTAGGAATGGAGTCCATGTCTGATGCAGACAATTTGATGCCTCCAGCGTTAAATGTTAAGCCCACCTGGAGAGAAAACAAAAGGTGTCCACCGAGATTGAATTATTCTTTGTACCAAATGTAGGGTGGGGAGAGTTATATATATATATTAAAATATATATAAAAATGTAAATGTAAGGTTTGTGTAACAACTTACTCTTTTTTTGTAATAGTGTATACATCTATCAGTGGATAGATACAGTATATATTTATAATATATACACACACAATATATATATTTAGCAAAATGCCTGCAGAGGAAACTTAGAATAAGAAAGGCAGTGCTGGTGTTCAAATTCCACAGGGACAAAGTGAAGGAAAAAAAAAAGCCTGTAAAAATCTAGTATCCTTTCCATTAAGTTTAAAAAAACACTTTTGAAGTAAATGAAATATAATTTTTTAATTGAAAAGAAAATTGATTTTTCTAGTTAGAAATGCTGATTCTCCCCTCAGTCATTCTGGTTAAGAATGATTAAGAAAAAGATTCTTGTTACTGCTTATATTTTCTGAATAAGCCTCCCAAATCTCTCATGTGTATCACTCTTATTGTTTTTGTAATTATAAGTAGGGAGTAATTGTGCAAAGAAAATTAAAATAGCAAGTGGGAGTAACAAATATTGTGCCATTAGAGGAAAAGACGTCATCTATTAGAACGTGAAAAATGTCATCTTCCATGTTAAAGAAGTTAGCAACTGCTTTCAGAGTTATTGATTGGCATTATGAGCCTTGACTTATAGCCACGCCAGGAGGCTTTAGTACAATGTTCAGGGAAGAGAAACCGTGTAAACCCATGGCTTTTGTTTTTCAGAGGGGTCCAGAGAAGTCCCCAGGCCATGGGAGAAAGGCAGCTGGTGTCCTGGGTGTCTCTGGAGCTTCCAGCATTAGCAGTCAGGGCTCTGCATCCATTCCTCGCCCTGTCACTCCCTCAAGCCAGCCTGCATGCACGGCACGGCACCCCTTGGAGCTGTTTGGTGTAACGAACACCCAGTACATTGGGTTGGAAGGATTATTTATTTCCAATAGATGGCTTTAAAGCCCTGGTAACCAAGGCCCAGACTTGTACAGGTGAGTCTTCCCAATAGCTTGTGAGAAGAAAGCTTCAGGCAGCTTCGGAGCAGATTTGAGGCAGAGGAGCAAATCCACAAATTTTGATGCCGCCTGATTGCCAGAGTATTCAAAACTGGACAGAAGCCTCTCTGGATCTGGGTCTTTGTGGAGCTTATCCAGTCTCAGGTCCCCATAAATTCCTCCTTTGCACCCTTTGGGGAATTTTAGTGTGTGTATTCATCTGGGCTGGAGAAGCAAAACCAGCAGCCCCGTGTTTAGATAGCCACGGATGTAAGTGCTCAAGAGCGTTCAACACAAGTTTGGGTCTTGAACTTGATTTTTCTCCTGTTCTGCCTCCAGCCTCAGCTGCAAATTCACCCCTGCTATCCGAGAGCGTTCAGAGCTGTAAGGGCAGCATTTGGCTTGCTGCAAGTCCCAGCCGCAATTTGATTTTAAACAAATGTGACCATGAAAAGTATTAACACTGCGCTCTAGTTCTGAAACCTCCATGAGTGGGGTGCTGTTAAGTCGCGTGCCACGGAGTCAAACAGAGGTCAGTGCAGATGGGCCATTAATAACTCGAGTAAAAATGGTTTTAGTATGAAAATGTCAAACAATGTAAAAGCCAGCCAGCTGCATGACGGTGCGGTTTCCATCCACGCACCCCTCCTTAGATAGCACCGCAACCTGCACATAGATAAAAGCGATGCAGCTAATTAGGTGTCTTCCCACAGAGGAAGATTTAGGGAGAATGAGTGGTATGTGAGATGGAAATGATAGGATTTAACTTGTAATTGAGGTGGGAGAGTGACAGATGCAATACTGCATCTTGGGTACATGGGAAATGATTATGCGAATGGAGAATGCTTGCCCCAAAACAGCAAAACCTGGAGAGTATTATTGGACTCTGTTGTGAAGGCACATCACCCTTCCTATGCAATCGAACTTGATGGTACTTTAGTATAAAGGTGACCTAGACTGTAATCACTGCCTTTAGACACTGTGAATTTTTTTTGGGTACTCTGTATTTTTATATATTGTACAATGTAAAGAATAATTCAGAAATAAAAAGAGACCAACCTGGCAAGCCTGTGAGTTATTTCCCCTTGGTGGCTGATGCACGGTGGGGCCGGGGCTCTTGAGCAGTGCTGGCAGGATGGGTCAGAGAGAACAGGAGGAGCTCCCTCCTGATGCTGGGGGCCAAGGGCAACACAAAATTCACTGAGCCGCTTGTGTGGGGATGCAGCATTGCAGCATACGTCCTTCCTCCCTGTTTGCACTCTGGCTGCATCTTTAAGCTCCCATCTGGATTATATTTGTCATGAGTTGTGGACTGTGTGGTTACAAAATTGTGTTGCTGAGTATAACACCGAAGTCTGTTGCTGCAGTTCAATTCCCACACGAGCTGGAGTACAGCTCCACGCCAACCTTGGCGTGCATTTGAAAAATGGTGTTTCTGAGGAAGGTGCCCAGTGAGGTAAGATCAAATCTGCCTGAATTTCGGGGTGCCAAATCCCTGTCTGGTTTGGCAGTACACATCTAAGCTCCCCAGCTCTCTGCAGGCAACATTGAGTCTCCAAGGACACCAGTGTTCACTGCCCAAGGAGACTGGCTGGCTGCAGTGAGCAAAACCTCACTCGCCTTCTGCGGAGCCTTTCAGGTGTACGTGCTCAGTTGCGATGAAATCCTAGTGCTGCTCCTTCTCAAGCCCTACATACTGATGTGAAAAGTTATAAAAAGCCGAGGGACACATTTTGATTGAAGGATGATCGTAGCCTCGTATTGAAGAACTTTATAGCTCTTGTTGCATTTATTAATCAAAGTAAAGACCATGAAAAGTGACAGAGTCAGGAACATTTTAGTTTATGTTCCGATACAGCTCAAGACTTATATTGAAGTTTCATACAGAAAATTACACCATAATGTCATAAAAAATAGATTGGATTACTAATAACCTGAAACGTGCTACACCTGCATACATAATACTTTAATCCTACTAAATCATAAGCTATCATTTGGGTGTTTTCGTATTCTCAAGTGTGCATATAGGAATTTCTTTTCAATGCAGACCATTAAAAAGTAATTGAGAGGCACAAGATCAGTAAAAACAAACTTGCTGTGAATAAGATGGATTTTTTTTCCCCAGTTAGTTTGCACGATAAGATGGGGAGGCCATTTCTGAACAGTTTTGTTCTGCATCAAGACACCTCTGCGCACAATTAGAGTGAAATATCACATTGGAACCTATTTCCAATTTCCTTAAAATCTGTCTACCACAACATTTTTTTTTCCTAGTTGCTAATTTGATTCATTAACATAACAGTTTCACTTGTAGTTTCACTGTAGCCCCAGTACATTTTGTTCTCTCACCCTCACTACACATCCCAACTGTACCCTTTTTTCCTCTTTAATTCTTAACTGTGTGTAATAAACAGTGAAAACTTTGTTACCTTGCAGATTCCCCATTGACTTCTTATTAAGCAACGCCGTGGGGCTGCACTGGTGGTGTTGGGCTGCCGAGCAGCACCTTCTGCCCACGGGGTTTGCTGGGAAACACCTGCAGCAGCGCAAGTGAACTTGGGGCTGGGCTGGGGTGCAGAGCTTTCTGCAGCACCACAGCCCCCTCCAACGTGCAGATTTTGGGGAGGAGGAAAAGATCTAGGAAATGGAGAAGATCATCTAAGAAACTGAGGAAAAGGAAAAAAAGCATAAGATTTGCTGTGATTCATTTCTACGTTTCCTCCCAGCTCCCTACAATAAATGCTTTAGGGAAGCCCCAAGCCAGATGTTGCAGTGACGAACCTGTCCAAGCCCTGTCTGTCTGTCGAAAGCCCTTTTGCTGGCATTTTCTGCTCCAACAAGGACTGGAAATTTTGTGGCCACTGGGGCATTTGCCTGGGCAAAAACACAGCCAACAGTTGGCACTGTGGAGGAAAGGATGAGCAGAGAATTGCAGCCCAGCACAGTTAACCTCACTGCTTGTGAGAACTCCGGATCAAGGACTCGTATGAGTGATTGAGAGGTGCCCAGCAGAGAAGGACTTGGGGGTGTTGGTCAGTGAGAAGCTTGACATGAGCCGGCACTGTGTGCTCACAGCCCAGAAGGCCAACCGTGTCCTGGGCTGCATCAAAAGGAGCGTGGCCAGCAGATCAGGGGAAGTGATTCTGCCCCTCTATCCCTCTCTTGTGACACCTCATCTGGAATAATGTGTCCAGTTCTGGAATCCTTAACATAAGAAGCATATGGAACTGTTGGAATGGGTCCAGAGGAGGCTACAAAGATGATCTGAGGGCTGGAGCACCTTTCCTATGAGGACAGGCTGAGAGAGTTGGGGTTGTTCTTCCTGGAGAAGAGAAGGCTCCGAGGAGATCTTATAGCCACCTTCCAGTACCTGAAGGGGCTACAGGAAAGTTGGGGAGGAACTACTTACAGAGGCTTGTAGTGACAGGATGACGGGAATGGGTATAACCTGGAGCGGGGCAGATCTAGGTCTCATATAAGGAGGAATTTCTTCACTATGAGAGTGGTGAGGCACTGGCACAGGTTGCCCAGGGAAGCTGTGGATGCCCCATCCCTGGAGGTGTTCAAGGCCAGGTTGGATGGGGCCTTGGGCAGCCTGAGCCAGTGGGAGGTGTCCCTGCCCATGGCAGGGGGGGTGGAACTGGATGATCTGTAAGGTCTCTTCCAACCCAAACTATTCTATGAACGAGCTGTAACCACTGCAGAGGAGCTGTGTGCTGGCACCAGGGCATTATCAAGACCAAGTTAATTTCCTCCTCTGACCAGGCACCATGTCCTGTAGATAGTGCAGAAATAAGAAATCTCCTGCAGCCTGATTATCTAGCAAGGCTTTCACCTCTCTGATCTATGTATGACCTCGTACGCAGTCAGGAACTGCAACCACCTGGTTCTGCTGCCAGGTCAGGGGTAGTGACTGGCAGAGGTGTCCTCTGTTGGTCTGACAAAGCGGGGAGCACAGGGACCAGCCCCAGGCAGTATTTTTCATGGCTCTGTGGCCCACAGCTCACTGCATCCTGAGCCCATACAGAGCTGTCGTTGGCTGCCCAGAGCCCAAGGGGTGACTGGGAAGAGCATCACACAGACCCCTCCTCGGAAAGCAGTCAGGCTGTGACAATGAAACAAACCCCCAAGTGGCTCTACTGCCGCTGTGCCCAGCACACCCACAGATGCCCTCAGTCACAGCAAGGCACAGGGATAGCTTCCAAGCTCAGGGACAGTCCCTTTGTCAGCTTAAATCTGCTCAGTGCAGCCACCCCAGTGCAGAGCTCAGCAAAGAGCAAGCTGCTCCTCCTCCATGGGCAGAAGAGTCAAGACTTTCCCTGTGAAAGTACCACTTCTCATGGCATTTTATGTGGGTTGTTTTTTTTCCCCCTCTTGAGCGTACAGCCAAGAGACCGCAAGCTCTCAAGCACATAGCTCAATTACAAAAGCTTTGGAGATTCATTAAAAATGCTGTTTTGCTAACAGGTGAAATACATTTTTGACATAGTTTGTTTTGCTCATTCATAAAAAGCCACTCGTGGCATTATCATTGCACTTTCTGATTAAAAAGCTGAGTTTCAAATTAATCAAGAAAGCTGTAGATTCCAGCATCACCCAAGTCTGTTTCCAAGAGAAAACAAAAAGCCAACACGGCCCCACCACACACAAACACATGCCCTCCTCCCCCCTCCCAGCATGTGAGGTAAGGACGCGCAATAAATTCTTTACATTGTCGGGAATGGGAGAGAACGGGCTATGAGGGTAAGACATCGGCCCATTTCCCAGGACAATCTCTCCCCACCCATCTTTGGTCAGATTTCAACCCTTCAATCTACTTAAGATTTCCCCAAACCAAACCTGTTTCCTCTGGAGAAAGGACTGAATCAGGATAAGGTAATTTTGTTGGCATAAGAAAGTGAGTCTGGCTGTCAGCAGCTGGGTTAACTCTTGCCTTTTCCTGCTTTGCCGTGGTGGGCTCGTAGGGCAGGTTTGTTTTGTGACCCAGAGTTTTATCACTCTTTTTTTTTTGTTGTGACTGTCCCTACAGTGATCACCTCATGGCAGAAACTCAAGCACATGTAAGATTGGTTTGCTCTCATTTTAAGACTATAAAGATGACAAGGAAACGGTGTGGTGGACTTGGATACTGGTCATGTCCACTTCTTGCCTCCATGGTGTGTATCTCTACAGAACATGGATGATGCAAGTCATCAGTTCTTTGCACCACCTGAAGCAGGTCAAGTATCCAGTGAACACTTAAAGCTCATTCTGGCTGCAGGGGCTGAGGTGTCTCCTGGCTGTGCTGTACCCCTGTCATGCATCAAAATAAGATTTCTGGAGATTTTTCAATGCCAAAAGTCACAGTTCTTGAACCGGCAGTGAGTCAGAAGCATAAAGTAATCCTGTATTTCCGTCACTCTGGAGACAGTGCAGTGACTCCCGGCAGTGGGGTCAGCATTGACCGTGGTGAGTGGCAGTGGGCTGTCAAGGTTTGATCCATCTAACCTTGTTGTGTTCTTTCATTTTTAAACTTCCCATAGTCATTTCCTTGCTGTTGTGGAAATAGTGGAGCAAGCAATGGATTTCTCCCCTCTCAAGTGCAGGGTAATGAACAGCCATCAGAAACTTTTCATATTTCCATGATGTGAAGCATCAATGGCCACAGAGAAAACTGTACCCATTTTTGCAGTACTCAATTTACTGTCACGAGCAAGCGATCTGTATGAGAGAGCAGGCATAATGCTGGTACATTTTTATTACCCTGGCAGGAGCCACATTATTGTTTTCTGTTTTCACATTTCTTAGCAACATCATCTTTTTGTTCATAGGTTTCTTCATAGGAGTTCGGCTGAAATTATTTTTATGTTGTACCCAATTTACATGCTGACCTACATCAGCCTGTCCACAAGTGAGAGCCTTGCTTTCTTCCTGAGAGCTTCCTGGCAATTACTGCTGTCTTCTGCTGCTCCATCACTTCTCTGGCACTGGAAGAGACAAACCTTGCTTGGTAGAGGTTGTCCATCCTGGAGCAGCCTGCGCCCCGGCAGTCTCCGACACACCAGGTGCTGTTGCAGTCAAAGAGGAGCTGGACCCAGTAAGTATGGACTTGTGCTCCAAGCATCCCTGTAGCAGCCCAGAAACCCACGGTCCCACATCAGTCATAATAAAAGTCATCTTTAAATGCCATGCCAGTGTACAAGGTAGGACGAGTTACGATGTTTTAGCATAAGCTAAGACCTATTCTGAAAATCTCTCTTAAAGAGGTCTTTCCTGCACTTTAGTGTCAGTTGAAGTCACTCCTGCATGAGGCTCTGCTGTTTAAGTTCACACTTCTGCTTCTCATGTGCTCACCATAAACCCTTCAGAGGTATCTTTCCTTTGCTCATCAGAGATGTTCTTTAAGGGCCAAAACTCAACTGCAAAGCTACGTCCACGATCCAGACTCAGCTCTGCAATCCAAGGCAGGTTTAGGAGATGTTGAGGTTCAGGCCACAGCAGGACAGTTTATTGGCTGCTGGCATTTCCTCCAACTGCGTTTGCCACCACTCACTGAGGTCCCACCAAGGTGGCTTTTCCCTATGTGCTGCCCAAGGAGTCTTGCACCCCCTGCCCACTACTTTTTAGTGCCTGACCCAGGTGCTCACTGTGGCTCTATGTCTGTGGCCAGGCAGATGGATGGACAGACAGATGGATACTTACTCACTGCACAGCCCTTGCAGCCCCCAGGCAAGGGGTCCAGCCCATCCTGGTGCCACCGGCAGTGTTCCTCCAGCCCCAGGACCTGCCTGCAAATATGGAGCAAAGCAGAAATCTGCCAAAGAGAAAGCTTGCTGCAGCCATGGGACGTGATGCAAAGCCTCCTGCTGAGAGGCAGGACAACCTGGGGCTGCCCCACTGCCATGAGGCTGTGCTACCATGCTCGTTCGGCTCCCAAAGAGTTAAGGTGATTTTTGTAGCCCTTATCCAAGGATGACTTCACGGGGTGACTAGCCCACACTGGGAGAGAAGAGCGTGATGCTCCTGGCAGCTTGCGTGAGGAGCCCTGGCATGGTGCATGCTCTGGAGCTTCCCCTCTGCAGGCTCAAGCCCAAGCTGTAGCAAAAAAATACCCCCCCCCCCCAAAAAAAAAAAAAAACAAAAAAGAAAAAAATAAGAACAGGCAGTAGGTGCAGAGTAGTGTCAGTGGTGTGTGTTGGGTAAAGGCTAATGCCTTGGTTCCCAAGAAAACTCCCTGACTGCAGCCCTGGATCATGCTCCTGGAAGCAGCTGTGGCCACAGAGCCCTCGTGTCCCCTGGCAGGAGAGTAAAGGCAGACCCACCTGATTTGGGTGCTGCTGCTGTTGCTCACCCAACACCAGCGTCCTCTGGCACTGGGCTGCAGCCCAGAGGTGCCAAAACATCCATACCTGCTATCTACAAATGACCCTGACTTTTTTCCCAGACTGCTGGCCCCACGGCCATTAGACACGAGGGATCTGTGAGCGGTTCCCCCACATCTGGACACATCTGGACAGAGCATCAAGTGCCTGCACCCAGCCCACAGCCCAGCTGCTCCCACAGGTCCCATCGGCCCATGTGCAACTCCAACGTGGTCAGAGAAGGAGTCCCCAACAAGAATGTGCCAATTGGAAAAGAGAGAATAAATGTCATTTATATGCCAGGGAGACAGCAGTTATCAGCAACAGCAAAGAAAATAGAAACCAGGTAAACAAATCTCTTTGAAGAAAGATAAGCACAGAGGGTTCACCAACGCAGCAAACAGCAGGTATCTGAGATGGACCAGAGATCTGTGGTGGGGGATGGATCAGCTCTCATTCCCCTAAGGATGGAGACTTCTGTAACACTGCAAAGATAAATACAACTGGGAACTGTGTCATTAGAGGAGCCTTAAGCTCCCATATATAGCCTGGAAAGAGACTGTTGCTAAGAATAGCGGGGCCCAGATATTCCACAATGCAAGAGTTGTCAGAATTCTTCCCAGCAGTAATAGGATGTGAAGCTATTTTAAACTCACCCTGGTAAGTAGTCATGGAGTTATTGAAGAGCTGGTCCGAGAAAATAAACATGGATCAAGAGATCCTGGGTTGGGTCCATTTCAATTAGACACAGAATAAACACAAGGAAAGTTATTACAAAGGGTCTTCTTTCCGAAAGCCCAAATGGAGACATTAATGATGGGAACCTGCAAAATCAACTCACTTGCAACATCCTGAGCTGTGAGTTTGGATGAGGCAAGGTGTGAAATCAGAGCCAGGACAGTGCGGTGGGGCAGGAAGGGCACCTTCCCCTCCCTTGGTTCCCTCTGCTCTACACCACTCTTGTACCCCTCAGTCTGCAGGGACCCTGGGTCCAACAGTGGTGCCAGACTCCCACCCAAACCCCTCACTGAAAGCGATGGAAATCTTCCTGTTGGCAGGGCTGGGCTTTGGGAGAGGCCACTTTCATTCAGACGAAGAATCCCCATTTCATAGCAATATCTGCAGTGTTTTTCAGCGATATGACAGCAGAAATAAATTACACCCCTGTATTTTTTCAGAATAAACAAACAGTGATAGCAGCACATCTGAGTAACCTGTTTAATGTGCAACAACCAGTACGTAAAGTAACACGCACTTCACGGTCAAATTCCAGTTTTAAGAAGAAATGACACAGTGGATGTGTTACGTTGACAAATATATAGTGGTTTCAACACCATTTTCTTAAAAATAAAAATACATCACATCAGAATATCGCATACAAAAAGTAGAATTTGCCCTAAGATAAAATTTTATCAAATCATTTAAAAAGTTACAAAAGTAAAATGCATACAAACTCCAGTAAAATTGAACAGTCTTACAGGTCGAGGATAGTTTACAAAGATACTCTCCAACCTGTCAAACCCTCATCCTTCTCCCTATGTTCATGCAGTTCAAAAACCCCCGACTGTAGCGTGTGTCACATAACTGAAAGCTGGTTTTCCAACCTTATCAAGTGCTTGTTCCTAAAATGCACAGTGGAAGACATTAAACTTGGTAAGGGAAAAAGATATTTCAATCTAGTAAATATCATAGGCAGAGAAAATAAATATATCTTGAACACACACGGTTGTCCCCCGGGGAGGAGCAGCAGCCAGTGAAGTGGCCTGAGCCTAAAGGGAAAAGCTCCTCATAAAGAAAAGAAGGGTTTTGCTCATTGCATTTTCTTCTTGTAGCAATACAAAGTGAGCGCAACGAGTCTGTCCAGATATAACAAGCAGAGAAATCACATGGGGAAATCTAGTGGGGAGAGACAGTGGAAGGAAAAGCTGTTACTGCAGAAAGCAAGTCCCACCAGTCTTGTCTGCCACACCTTGGAAAACTCATGACACTACGGCATGTGCCACTGCCATAGCTGTTCCTGCGGCACAAGCCATGGCACAAACATAAACCAACGGCCAGAGCCTCAGTCTTGAGGAAGTAAAAATGATGCTCTGCTAAAACATGGTTGCAGAAGGCATCCCTCCTGTACAAATAACCCAGGCACCTTCTGGGCATCCTGGCTGCAGCGTTTCCTTTCTCCCCCTCTGCCCAGATCACTGCCTCCAACCTGGGAACAAAGCCACCCACACACAACTCGGGGTTCACCAGTGGCAGGAGGTGTGCTGGTGCTGCAGGAGCAGGTCTGTCTTCAGGTGGGCATGAATTGCTCCGAACACGTTGTGATCCCAAGTAAAAGGCAGGACCCAGCACATCTGTGCAAATTTTTGCTTGTCTAAACTTTGGAAGGAGTTAAATTTCTTCCTCTATTTATTAGTTTCATCTGTCTGGAAATACAAACTTCAAAAATTATAAGCAGATTAACACTATCTTCCAACTTTACTGGGGCTGCCACCTGCTCCACGGCCATTCCCCTCTGCCATCTAGGAATGAATGTGGAGGGAGCAAGGCAGATGGTCCTGGGCCACCTACAATCCTCCCGGCAGCAGAAACACCTGCAGGGGAATGAGTGAAGCCTGCGTTGATACCTACGCTTGTTCACACACAAGGGAGTAAGTCTAGAGGCTGTCTCTCCTTCAGAAGGAAGCTTTTCCCCTCATCAGCTATTCCTATACGTGCTTCCCTCCTCCTTGCAGCTCCAACATTGAGATCCACATTCCAGACCCATGGAAGATGATGAGGTTGTTTGTTTTGGCAGGGTTGGCACGTAGCCTTGCGTGACTGTGCATCTGGGAGCACCGCTGCCTCCTTGCACACACCACAACCCTGCTTCCCAAGCCTGGCTCTTTAACAGCACCAACATCCAACACCACATTGATATCAAATACTAATGCGTGCTTTTACACCAGCGTAGCAGCTGTCTTGCCAAATTATTACAATGATCCAGACTTAGTCCAAAAGGAAACCCCCAAAACCAAATGAAACACAAAAGCGCCTTTGTCAGAGACACTTACTAACTTTTGCAAGTGACCCAATACAAGAAATGAAGATGAAAAATTAAATTTCTGCTGCCATGGCATCATACGACAGTTATATCCACTGTGCAAACTGTGTAATTCCCATTCATATTTCAGTCAATCCTCACAACTAAATAGTGCTTCCCTTTCTAGTACCAGCCAATGTATGCATATCAATCAATTCAGCTTGATTATATTACAGCATAAGGCAGCCACTTCCTAAGTTTACTGTAGAATAAGCCAGGCATTAACTCCCTGTCACCACAAAACATCAAATTTTATATGGATTTGAAGAACTCAACACAATATTTTTGTGCCAAAATGCACTCTGGAAACCCCTCTCCCTTTAACCCATCAGCCTGATGCTCCCCAGTGTTACTGATGCAAACTAAGGCATTATGCAGCCTGGGGTTTTCCAGCCCATTCCACGACATCCCAGCTCTGTCAGAAGACTGGGAATAACTCCGTGATGCTCTGAACCTCAATACCCAACAGGCACGGTGCCCATCACTTGGCCTTTCCAGGTGTGGGAGCTAAAATTCTAGGTTTCAGGCAAATTACAGGCTGCTCATACCAGACTATCTGCTCACATTTATGCAAAATCCTTCGGGTCTGCACTGTCTTCCAGCTTCAATGATTTTCTAAAAATGCCTATTTTTATGCATAGTAAGTACGTAGTTGTCCAACCCATCCCTCTAAAACTAACTCGGGAGCATGGAAGCTCTTCTCTACACCTCCTGCACAGACTCTGGCTCAGGGGATCAGGTGGTACATGGGAAGAAGGACTCAAAAGGAAATTAATGCAATGAAGAGAGACAGTGAACAGTGCCGTTAAGTGCAGCTGACATCCACTAACCCTGAGCTTCCTCAGTAGCACTGTGACAGCTAGCACAGCTCCGCAGCTCACAAGAAGCAGCACTGGAAGCTGAATCGACAGCTGTTACCGAGCCAAGCAGAAACCCGAGGAGCAGCCCATACTTAAAATGAACGATTAAAGGGAGAGTGGACACTATAGAGCATCCTTCCCAGCATTTTCAATATAAAACACTGCAAAATAATTTATACTTTAGGGGGCTCTGCACTGCTAGGGAAGAAAAAGTGTTCTTCAGGGTCATGAAGAGAATAAAATATTGTGACTTCCCAAAGCACCTTCCTCCACTGGCAAGTCACAGGCCAAGCAGCAGCCAACACCAGCTGCTCTGCAGCACTGCAAGGTAATGCCTCACTTGGATAAAAAATACTGTTGTTGCTGACTGAGAAGTTATAGAGACTTAGAACTTTAACTAATTAATAACAGGCCTATTAACTATTTTGAGCCTGTTCTGCACTACTGCTGATTGTATCCCTGTGGTCTCAAACTCTAACTTCCAATAAAGTGCAGTTATTGACAGCTCAGACCCTCAGTAAATCCAAAGGTGGGCCTAGTGATAACCCATATACAAAAAATATTCCCATGGGTTCAGCTGGGTTACTGGCATGAAACGGACTGCTCCTCCAGAGAAGGATGCTGCTATTGGGCACCGATGAGTATAAAAAAAAGGTTTTCAGAGATCTGAGCAAGCACATTTGCAACACCCACCTCGATCCCACGCCAGGCTTGCTAATCTAATAAAATCCTACAGCCAGAACATTGTGTGTGTGGAATGCAGCAGCGTCCTGCACAATCTCAAATAATGGGGGCCAATCCATTGGTTTTCACCCAGGCAGATTTCCATCAGGCTTGCTGGGAATTCTGGTTGAATTCTGGTTCTCCAGCAGAGCCCTGCGGTACTGCTCAGCTCTGGACAATGTCTATTTTGGTACAAAGGCATTGGAGGCTGTAATTAAGACCACGCACTACAGCACTCGAGACAGACACAGAAACTTCTACCAAAGAAGTAAAGTTTAGGAGAGCAGCGAGCAATTCACACCAATTCAGAAGAACAATTGGGAGGGGTATAGTTAAAAGATGATGTTCCTTCTTCCCCCCTGACAGTTTGGAGAGTCTCCACCTGGCAGCACTGACAAATGTTCTGAATTGCTCAATGCTTCCTGGAACAGAGGCAGAATAGGTTATAGTCTGAATACTGCCTGAAGTGCTTCTCCATCTTAAAATAGTCAGGACAGTGAAAGGATTAGAAATCTCTGTCACTCGGGACAGTACCCAAACTGTGCAATTTTAATCTTAATATAGCTACAGTAAATTGCAGAAGCAGAGCTCCGAAGAGCCATCTGAGCTTGCAATTCTGCCATGCAACTCCAATCAGACTCTTGGCAAGTGAACCCCGGTTTCAGAAGACAATAGGTAGCAGTAGCTACTGGATACTGAAATTATTTCAGGCTCTAAAACATAGTGGAAAGAAGCTGGACAGTTAATACCATTCATCTGAAAAATGGTAAAGAGGATGATGCCAGGAGTTCTGAATGTGCTGGTTAGATTGATTTAGTTATCCCAGCGTAGGTTAGCTCCATTTCTACAAAAAACCTCCTTCAAGACAGAAAAGATCATTTAGTAGCTGATATAGACAACGAGCTAAGTCAATTTTCTATTATTACAGTAAATACATCCATTGCTCTGAAAACATAAAAGCGGGGAACAGCTTGTTTTATTACACTGCACAGTTACACTCCTGAGTTGAAGGTATTAGTGGCACATTCTCTCTGCAAAAGGACGGCAGACAGAATGAATGGATCCATGTCTGAAAGGCAGCACTCAGTTCAGGGTTTATTCCAGTGAGTTTACAGCATCGGTGTCACCCCAGGGTGGCAGAGAAAGGCCCCCACGGACCTTTGATCCAGACTTCTACAGATGCAGAGCCCTGCACACCAGCCTCCTCCAACATGCACGCACCCCCCGTGATAAAATTGCTACGGTAGGAAATCTTTCACCCCTGAAGAATATTCATGTCACAGACAGTGTACGTATGCATTTCCATCCACGGCAGTGACTGGTTTAGTTACAAACAGTGGCATACCACCATCCAGAGACATGATTCCTTAAAATAAATCTATGTAGACACATATCCTTAGATAACTTATATATAAAAGATATATATATATATAAGTTTTATTAGTGTATACATAGATATAAATACGCATGCACACACAAACACACACCCCTAACACGAAGCACAGAGCACACACATGGGAATACTGTAAATGATGCTGAACCGAAATCTAAGAATATAATTAAGAAATTAACAGGTTTAAAATTGAGTTAAAAAACTATTCAAAGTGTCTTTAATATTTATGTTCAAGTAAGGGCCAGAATGACCAAAGATTAGTATTGATAAAAAGAGCTGGCATTATATTTCCCATATTATGCCAAAACTCATGAGTTATTTCTCATTGTCAAACTCATTGTCATTTCGCCATTGAGGCAACTCATTAACTAGAAAGATTTTTTTTTAGGAAACAGTGATTTTAAAGACTTGGGTTAACAAACGACATAGTCTAAGCACCCTCAGTCATAAACTAATCCTAAAACCCACACACACCTTAGAGTACCAGAGAGAACCAGTAGGACTTGGACATCCACACCCACAAGATTCAGTGGCACAAGCAGGTCTTCACAGTAAAAAAGGCAGTACTGGAGACAGGGGATGAAAAGGTGACACAGTGGTGGCCTTTAAAACAGCAACATCTACCAAGAATGACTCTCCAGGAAACTCCTGAAATACCACAAATGCTCTGTTTTCAGGGCATACAGAACAATGGTGGTATTTCAGAGATGACTGCAGGTGCAAGTTGGATTTCAGTGGCAGCTACAGCTATCATTTATATGTGCTCCAGGGTGATAACAAACACCTCTAACAACACTGCAAGGACTGTTTGGGATATTTAATATGGATAAAAACCCTGGTACCGGTGTCTTATATCAGAAATCACCTTATTAGAATGAAAATGTAGTGTACAAGCACCAAATTGTTTTAGCTTAACTATTTCAATGGACATTCATTATGGAAATGACTAGTGATTTCAGTATGAGATCTTAAAAAAAAGGATTTTTTCCCTCTTTTTTTTTTTCCTTTTATTAAGATGATTTACCGGTTCAATTAGATATTCTGATAGACGACTCCAAAGGATACTGGTACCCTGGTGTGTACAGCCTTGAGTCAGCACATGCACACACACATACACACACACACACAACTGTACATCTCACTGCTACATCAACAGCCTTTTAAATAGAGAGCCCCAGCTCTGACACCAGGACCACATATATTCTCTTTGTGCATTTTGGCATCACCGCTCAAGTTCTACGTTTATCGCAAATCAAGGTGGTCTTGACTGTAAGAACAGCCTGTCCCTCACCTTCTCTAATAAAGCCATAATTAAGTCTTGAAATTTCTTTGCTATTCCACTGTTCAGCCATGCAAATCCAGGCAGATGTGCAGACTGCAAAGCTGACTTCCAGCCTCTTCCAGCCCCTCACCAGTCCGGCGTTATCACACAGAGACGACAACGTCAAGATAGAGTCTGTCATAGGACTCGCGGAAGCACAGAATGAGGAGCAAGCTGAGCAGACACGATCCTGGCAGGCACCAGTTGAACCAGGAGAACTCTGTAAAGCAGAAAACAGACCCAACCTCAGAGTTATCAAACATATCCCATGTTTAAAGCAACCAAAACTTTGATTGATGGCATGTTTGAAGGAAATTGCTGTGTTCTGAACAAAAACTTGACAGCTCTCGATCAATACACGGTTAACATGGTCTAAGAGACTCCTCCATGGATACCTTATGTATATATAAAGTTATATATATAACTGATGCCTCCAGCTAATGTTAATCCTCCTTATATAACCTGTCAATGGAGAGAACAGGGAGAAAAAAAAAATCTATGATTGCTAATGTAGAATAAACCACTTCTGAAGACTCTACTCATTAGTTCTTTGATTTCTGTGGATTGAAAACTAAAACAAATTAACTGCAAAAGAAGGAGGATTTGATTTTGTATCAAACTTGCTACACAGTATAAGGAGGGAAAACCAATTCCTCAGAAGAAACTTGCGAGTAATACAATCGATTTGATTTAAAACTAGTTGCACAAACAGCTCCTCAGAAACCTCTTTTTAGCTGTTAGACATAATGTACTCTTCTTAAAAGCCTCTGTTCCACATTCAAGAAATCCTATTGTCTGATATCTGACTACTAATTAGCAGTTTGATTCCTCATTTTTCTTTTAAACAAGTGCACCACAATTTCCTTTTCTTAAAATCTGTCAATTTACTGAATAAACATTAATTTTACTAGAGATGGTGTGGGGGGGTTTAAAGTTTCCCTTATTATTATATTTGATTTTACAGAATCCCTCTCCCTCAAGGTCTGAGTTAATCTAAATTGAGACTTCAGCTCTTCTACCTTCTTAGATCTCTACATCATATTACTAAAAGAAAAAAACCCACAATTTATATTACACAATGCAAAGGATAAAAGTCAGGAAGCCTAAAAAAAACAAACCCAGCCTTCCAAAAGCAGCAACCTTCAAAAACACCTTCCCTCATCTACCAAACACTCTTACAGATTTGTAATTTTATGAAAATCTTAGTAAAATTTTCCTAGGCTTGGAGAAGACCATGTTATGTGATGCCAGAAGTCAACAGGCAAATGCTGCACCAAAATCTTCAATGCACTGGAAAGTTTCCAGGGCTTGGCTCTTTCACAGCCTTTGCAATATTAGAGTATGAAGGTATAAAAAGAGACCTCCAAATTAAAACTCCTAGAGATTATTTGGCCTAAAAAGCAAGACTGAGGGAACAAGATGAAGTTGACTGAGTTCTGATTTATCTGTAAGCTTCTTAAGTGCTGTTAGAGGATGAATCAAGTGAAAGATAAATGTTTAATATCATTATTTACCTTCTAAAGGATTTTTTTTTTTATCAAAGGAGCCAATAGCAACTGCTGGCATTGCTCCCCCAGTGACCACATGAGCTCTTGGACTTCCAATCATTTGTGAAACTGCATCATGGAGAATGGACCATCCCGAGAACAAAATACCTTTTGATTTTTTTTTCTTTGAAGAAATAGGGAAAGCATTACAAATTTATAGACATACTAATTTCAGGTCTATCCTTACCTGCATTTACTGATACCTGCTAGGGAAAGAAATACTAAAAGGAAAAAAACGGCCCCAAATACCCTATTTATATGGGACCAAGCTCACTTTACCATAATTCTTCAGCCAGAAGTGAGACATTGTATCCCCATCATCAATTACTGAGAAGTTCTGAACACCGGATTGTTCCTCTGAAAAATGCTGAAAATATCCTCAGAGTATTCTGCGTAATCCATTCAGCACAGGTGTAAATGTTGGAAATAACAGTATATGTGAACGGACTGATTCACACCAATCACTATTAATCATAAAAGGATTCTTTAAAATGTAAAGATAAAACATCACACCACCTGAGCCTAGCAGGGATAGAATTCAGAGTCAATGTCAGTGTCAAAGAAAAAAAAAGAAAAATAATTTCTCAGTCTGTATTTACAGAGCACAATTTGGAACGAGGTTGCTAACCTCCTTGCAATTCTGTGGCAGAAAGACACACTGGAAATTTGCTCCAGGTTATCGTTATGGTTTCAAGCACAATTCATTCTGAAATTTGTCGGTCTCCTCTTAGTTATAACTACACCATCTTAAGAAGTATATGTGCTCATGACAATATATAAAAGCTCACAATTTCTAATGTTTCCAAAGGCAAGATGGGTTCTTACTTTACAGCTAAGAGTAATAATATAGTCTACTAAATAGCAAGTTGAAAGTTATGATTATGAGTTATGAGGAAACAGATATAATAATAACACTTGAGAGATAAGAATCTAAAGAAGGTGATGGAAGTATCAAGCAAAACACTGTTCTGCCTCATTAGGTCACTGGATTCCACCTAAAGGAATGAGTATTTTGTCTTTGAGCAGTGGTCAGTAGACAATCTCTCCCCTGCAATATCATCTCCAACCCACTGAACGGAGCTGACTGTAAATGGGGTCTTTCTGCTCTGCTCCTCCAGAACAATCCACTTACATCCCGAAGCATGAGATCGGATTAGCTTTATTGTGGTTTTGAACATTCACAGACACAATTATTATTAATGGCCTTTATAAAAATATGACGATGGTGTGTATCTTGATGGTTTCTGGCTACATCAAATTCTCAGTAGAATATGACTATATACATCTCATCTCACCCTTCATTTTTACTAGCATGCATACAGAAAAGAACAATTGGAATTGTTCTCCCTTGCTGCTACATACAGGGATTCAAACGTTTGATTATTAACAGAAATTGTATATGCAAATTCTCCCTTTACTGACAAGGGTATATCTTCATGGAGAATCATATTTTCAAAGTAGCTTGTATTTCTTACCTGTATGGTAAAATGTGAGGAAAAACAAAAGCGCACCCATAAACACATTACTCAAAAAAGTGACAACCCCGCAGGTAATTCCTTCTGGAACAGGGTAGACTGTCTCCACAAAGAGCTCGAAGAATATTGGTACGCTGCTGTTGAGGAATATACCCAACAAAATGCAGGATGTGTACAGTGTAGCTATAAAAAAACCCAAACACCAAACAGTTATTAATTTCACACTGGCATTTCCCCCCCTATTCAGAGCTGCCAAGAACACTAATACTCAAGTAACTAAAAAATGCATAAACTTATTTTTATCCTCTGTGTATCATAAAGTATAACATATCCCACTAGTTTTAGGCAGAATATATTCATTAATTTGGAAAAAAAAAATTAGAAATACTGATTTATTTATTTTTTTAAACAGAACCCATGAAAACACACTCAGTGATTTGGAATTCACTCTTAAGTAAAACAAACAGAACAAAATTATGAATGCAAAGCATCACTTACAGTTCAATTTACATCTGAAATGAGCAGAAACTATTGTTCTATACACAAGTAGAACACTTAATGCACCAAATTGGAAATGGACATGGATTAACCTTTTGACTTAGCTCTAAAGGTCAAAACTAATTTCTCTTTCATTTTACAAGTAAATACTAATGATCTACCAGATATCAAGACATTAGCATTCACCACAGCCTGAGCTGCAACATGTTGAATCCCTTTTTGCTTCAAAAGGAAATGAAGGACACCCGGTGCCTGGCAGGAACAGAACATATTTGATAAAGCAGATTATTTACTGCTGAACAACAAATTATTTTACTTGGATGAATCAACAAAGGATACAGACATTTCTTCAGCAGCCTCAAGAATTTGTTCTACAAAGTTTAGCACTACCAAATACTTTACAGTGCTTAATATCTTACTAGAGATGCTAATATGTCTTTATTATTTATTAAATAAGCTATTATATTTATTTCTCAAAAAAAAAAAAAAAAGGAAAAAAAACTTCAGAAGAATTTAGCACCTACTTAGAAAGGTAAGTAAGTCTTTGCTAAGTGCTGTCTTTGGAAGGGGAAGATTTCCTGAGCAGCAGCCTCAACGTGAGGTTACTGATCAAGTAAAAAGTGTAAGGAAACAATTAGAAGAGTTGGAAAAAGAGACAGAAAAGTCTGGAATATTTTTTGAAGTTCCCACCAAAGTGACAATAAAACGTAAAGACATTTTATTCAGATGTGAAAGTGTTACCAAGTCATTGGGAAATTATTTATAGCATCTTTTCACTGCAACATGGTAGAAAATCTTCAGCCCTTTTTTTAATATGGCTATATATATTCATATAAAATAGAAACTACATTTTCAGTTTAATTTATGTTCTCCTGCTTTGGAAAGGGGAGAACTGAAACAGCTCTGCTTCATCTTCTGTTAAGCATTGCTCAGTCTTTCAATTGAGAAAGTTGTTAGGAATCAGAAAACTTTCAGACAAAAAAAATTACAAAAAGAAAATCACTGTTTCTTATAATATGGAGAATAATGGAAAAGAGATAAAGGCATTAAGATGCAAAAAGGACTATCTATCAGATCCTCCATTTGATGTGATTTGCTTCCAAGGCACAAAGGCATATTTCTTTCTCTACAGAGGATTTGCTTGGACAGGAAAAAGAGGACAGAAGACTCAGCCAAGAAGATGACACAGATGGCTCGACTTCAGGAGGGACAGCTGGCCCCCACTTTTTTTTAATATACTGGAATGTTCTGAGTTGTTAAGAAAAGAACAAAGAGGGGGAAAAAAAGAACAAATAAACCACAATAACTTCTTCAACTCTCAAATTCTCTTATTATGAAATGCAGAATAAAAGTCAAAGAAATGGATGCCAGACATTTTCTAGAGTTCGCAGAGAGGAAGGAAAAAACCCAAACCAGTATTAGCTTGCTTTCCCCAACGGGCTCTTCTAGCTAACACCGAAGAACTGATTCCCTAGCTATAAGAGCCATATATGTGCAGCAAGTCCTCACCAGTATTTAAAATTTCATGAGCCTCTCTTTGAATTCCTGTTTACCTCAAACACCGCTGCATATCGCTCTAACTGTCTCTAACTGCTACCAGGGGGAGCCAGAAAATGCAAGAACTGAATTCAGTTATTTGATATTTTTGTGTTGGCTTAAGACACCAACACATAAATCAAAGAGAAGTACATCTCAAGACAAATGAACATCTACCTCTCATTATACTCAATTAAAGGCACCTATAGATAACTACTTGTAACTTCCTCTGAAAATGTTCAGCACTCTCCCCCAAAGAAAAGGAGGTGAGAGCCAGCAGTAATTCTGCGTTAGAGCCTCGAACAGTGAGTATAGTCATGAAGCTGCTGAAAGCCGCAATGAGCACCATCAAAAGTGGAGCTGCATATGGAGAGCACCAGAAGCAATACCTCTACGGGAAGAGCAAAGCCTCTTCCACAAACTGCAACAGCCAGAAAAGGCATCACACGCCTCTGGACAGAGGCAATCTCCAGATGGATAATTTCCAAAAACTTATATTCACTTGAGGTGAAAGCAAAAATATGCGTCTAAGATTAGCAACCATTTAAAAGAGCAAGACTTCAAATTTCAGTCAATGCAGTAGATGTAAAAGTTTTCATAAAACAAACAGAATGTTCAAAAATAAATTTTATAGTTTAAAACATACTAGTTGAATTACAACATTGCTCATCACTTACTAAAATGTATTAATTCAACTAGACCTTAAGCAATTAAGTACAGTAACTCTGCACTTTAGAAACAACATCCTCACATTTCCTTGTCATCACAGCTTGCTTCAGTAGTACATTTAGCAAATACACCCACCGGCACACAACTCACACTTCCACAAGTGGAGCAGCTTTAGCACTACCTTTTGCTTTCCCCAAAGTATTATCTGCCTCGTGTGTGCACGCTGAAAACTGCCAGCTGCACAGCAATGACAAAGCCTCTGCTGATATCACAGGTAACTGAATCATAGAATCATAGATTAGTTTGGGTTGGAAGGGACCTTAAAGATCATCTAGTCCCAACCCTCTGCCATGGGCAGGGACACCTCCCATCAGATCAGGCTGTCCAAGGCCCATCCAACCTGGCCTTGAACACCTCCAGGGATGGGGCAGCCACAACCTCCCTGGGCAACCTGTGCCAGGGCCTCACCAACCTCGTAGTGAAGAAATTCCTCCTTATGTCTAGTCTAAATCTGCCCAACTGCAGTTTATAACCATTCCCCCTGCTCCTGTCCCCACAAGCCTTTATGAATAGCCCCTCTCCAGCTTTCCTGTAGCCCCTTCAGATACTGGAAATTTGCTATAAGATCTTCTCAGAGCCTTCTTTTCTCCGGGCTGAACAGGCCCAATTCTCTCAGCCTGTCCTCGCAGGGAAGGTGCTCCAGCCCTCCAGTCATGTTTGTAGCCCTCCTCTGGACCCATTCCAACAGCTCCATATCCTTCTTATGTTGAGGATTCCAGAACAGGACACAGTATTCCAGATGAGGTCTCACAAGAGAGGAATAGAGGGGCAGAATCCCCTCCCTCTCCCCACTGGCCACACTGCTTGTGATGCAGCCCTGGACACGGTTGGCCTCAGCTGCGAGTGCACATTGCCGGCTCATGTCGAGCTCCTTATTGACCAGTACCTCCAAGTCCTTCTCTGCAGGGCTGCTCTCAAGCACATTGTCACCCATCATGTACTGAAAATGGGGATTGCCCCGACCCAGGTGCAGGACCTTACACTTGGCCTTGTTGAACCTCATGAGGTTCTCACAACCCCACTTCTCCAGCCTCTCCAGGTCCCTCTGGATGACATCCCATCTTTCTGGTGTGGCAACTACACCACTTAGCTTGGTGTTACCCGCAAACTTGCTGAGGGTGGACTCAATCTCACTATCAATATCATTGATAAAGATATCGAACAGCACCGGTCCCAGTATGGACCCCTGAGGGACACCACTCATCACAGATCTCCATCCGGACTTTGACACTTATAAAATAAAATACTTATAAAACAAGGTGCATATATATGTACACACATATATGGAAACTAATAAGAGGAAATTCAAGGCAAAAGGACAGACAGACACCAATTTAAATTCTAAGATCCAATGGAAATGACAGCTTTAGCTGGCTCAAAACATGGCTCTGAAAGTGAAGGAGACGTACACATCTGAAAGCCTACAGGATTCTCCCTGAATAGGTACACACTGTAGTGACTGAGAAATATTTCATGTTTCTGTGAATTACCCAGGGTCTTCCTGAGCGCTATACAAATAAGCTGATTCCATTGACTTGGTAATCAAGTCACAAATGTAACTGGTCAACTACACGGAAAGTCAAAGATAAGATATGGAATTTCAGAAAAATAAATTATAGGAAGAAGTCAAATAAGACTACAAAAGTGTTTTTTGCCTTTTGTTTCATGTACTAAGTAGTGCACAGCTCGTATTCCAGTTCACGGGCAACAAGATACTGTAGCAGAAGAATATCACCTATTAGTAGAAACCATTTACTTTCCATTACAGCGACCTTGCATTGAACAAACAAATGATTTTATATGGTAGAAGAACAGCTGCTAGAGTTACAGCAAATGTTTTTTCAATTAAGACAATCTTGATGACAGTCATTGGAAATGAATATAAGGATATGAAAGCGCTGACAAAAAAAAAAAAATCAAAGGATGATTTACCAAGAAGCTAACATTATGTCCTAAAGCCTAACAAGGACAAACAACTAGCTTGGCTAGGCATATCCTGGGGAAGTGTGTCATGCTATTAGCATAAATAAAATCATATTTTCTTAGGAAAAGGAATTAACTGCCAATGAAGCTACGCACAAAGTTATGTACCAGAGACAGTGGCAGCTGTGGGCATCAATAAACAATGGAACTGTGCTGAGTTTCTTAAAACAACTCTGATTCTTGCCATGTTTTAAAGATATTTGTGTGAATTAACCAGCTATTTCACAGGTTGGCTACTGCAAAAAGAGCAGAAAAGGCAAAACACCCATCCGAAGCACAGCTGTTTTGGAGACCTGTCCTGGAGCTGTTGCAGCAGGAGGCTCGGGCTAGGCTTCACCATGTCATGTTCATGCTTGAGGTGTGAAGCAACCCATACTATTCCCTCAGCACTCATACTCCTCCTGGCCAGGAAGGAAGCAAGGAATGAAACTGGCCTTGATAATAGCACTAGGGATGTTACCAGTCAGAGGAAGCAAGATACCAACTGGGCACTGACAGTGACAGAGTGGTTTAGCACAAAATGGAGAAAAAGTGGCAAGGAGGAAGAAGATTCTTTCCCAGCTTCTTATCCCCTGCAGATCTTCAGTTACCAAAAAGCAAATACATGCCCATATCCCAGAAACGTACTTCCTTTTCTCTCAGCCACAAGCAGTGGCAAAAGCTCTACATCAATTAAAAAAAGAATTAGTAAAATAGGTATTAGGAATACAAACAGGGATGTGATTTAAGTGACGGTGTACACTTGGTGTCCCTAGATGTGCTTGCAACACAGCAGAAAGAGTCTAAAGTATCATCCAAACAAGTTCCTAGAACTTCCCAGGGTGTTCTGCAATGTGTTTAGCAATTTACTTTTCAATCGTATGATCACCAAATGTATAACTACAGCCCTCGATCCAAACTCAAATGAAGTTAAGGCAAGGACCTCCACTGATGTAAATGGCTCCTATCAACCCACTGGTATGTACAGCTTGGCTGATTTTCAACAAAGAATATTAAATATTACCTTTTTTTAGGAAAAAATAAGTACTTTGTAGATAAATTTACAAAAGACATGCAGATACTCTAGAGCACTATCAAGCCCAAGCAGGTGCTAGAGTGTCTCCTTCCAAAGTCCCCTCCTAGGAACTCTGGAACTCTGTACAATTTGTAACTGTTTTCTTCTTAAACAAACTAAGCCAAGCCTCACACAAATCTCATACAGATAAACAGGAAAGTAAATATGACTGAGTATATTCTCTTGGGTGCACCATACAATTTAAAGCAAAATCTACAGAGATCTAGAGCACTTTGCTATTGCCCATTATAACAGTATGCCAAATGGCAAAATGAAAGGATAATGCTTCACGTGGAGCTGTGCTTCATTGACCTCACTTTAGTATCCCCACCAATGATTTGAACAATTCAAACTTAGTACCCATCAAATTCTCTGAAGTCTGTTAAAGTGGAATGAAACTTCTCTATAATTCAATTCTTGCTACTGGCCATGGTAAGAATAGTCACGGAAGAAGTCTCCCTTAATTTTTCTGTGAGAAATGTGACTCCCTCAAGGTAAGACAGTGATTTTTACTGTAATTCACTTACAGGAATGAAAAACGCAATAGGAGAAGGACGTCCCTGTAGTGTGCCTTTATAACATCAATATGTTTCATTGCATGGATTTCCATTCCAGCATGCACTGATCAAATTCTTATCTCACTATATAGTTATGAAAGTAACCAAAAATCTGATCAAATTGGATTTGTTCTATATACTTCCCAAGAGAAAAGCAAGTAGAACTCTCTTTGAAAGCAGAGCATTCACTTTGGAGAACTAAAGAGACGTAGAAACGACTGAGTGAGCCTCAAAAAAAGAGCTGGGTTGGGTCTGGAAATCATACAATATTTGAGGTTTGCTACCAATGGATATTTAAAGTGTCCAGATTTATAGATATCCATCCCTGAAACGCTCCTTTCAAATTCCAAGCACTGTGCTGTATTTAACAGTGCAGTTTAAAAATGGTTTTAAATAAAACTCTTAAATTAGTTCTTCTTTAAGCATTCTTCTATCTGTGGATTTACAGAAGCCTTCAGGAAGACAATGACCATTATTGTCATCTTAAAGGTAGGAAAAGCACAACAGGAGTGGTGGCAATCATTCGCCCACAGCCATAAGCCAGTTAATGCTGAAGTTAGAAATGTTTTCAAGGCCACTGTTTTATCTGGGCCCCCCTTCTGTCTTATATTTATCAAGCACAGGCTGTTTACGGTAAAGAAATTAAACTCAAAGAATAAAAGAATCAGTATTAAATAATTAACATCACTCTTCTGCAACTCTGTGCTTTGTAGATGAGGACAGAGAGGCAGATGTGTTTATAACGTTCAATCTGTTGAACCTGAAAATAAAGTGTAGACTGCTTAACCTTAATATAGACATCAAAGCATGAATTTGCCACCGTATTCAGAGTATCTGCCACGCAGCACGAGAAAAGATTTTGTAAAGCAAAATTCTGCTGAATGTGCTCATAAATATTAGAATATTCTTGATGTGCTATGCTGAAAACATTCAATCTGAGCTGTGAGCAACTAGAGCTGCATATCAATTTTTGGAAAATGCTAGTATCCAGAGATACTACCAGCAATATAAAGTGGCAAGATACTGAAATTGGCATTACAATGCCTTACACAATTATTTTGGGTCAAAGTATCCCATTGTACATAAATTCACATAATAAAGTTTAGTACAAAGCAAACTAACAATGGACTTGGCATAGAGAAACAGATCAGCAGCTGCTTTGGGAATTCAATGGAGAAAACCATTCTAATGCTCAATGTGTACATAAAATGGTCTTTGCAACTTGCTGGAAAATGCAAATAATATACATTAAAATTAAAATGTCTTAGAAGAAAATTCAAGCTTGCTTGAAATATAAGCTGATTCCGAAATCAAGAGTTTTTAAAAGCTGTGATTAGCTCAAGAGAGGTGTTTTAGACAGATGATATAGTAGCTATGATGGAACTGTATCATTATTGCCTGGCTTTCTTTTTTTTTCCACAATGCAGTTATAGTTTATAAACATGACTCCAAATATCCTTTCTATAAAATCTTTTGGAGATACATTAAGAAGTCAGCAAATGAAAAAACCTGTCTTGCTCTGTGGCAGGAGGAAAACCAGAGCATATTATGATAATGCAGAGCAATGCAGGCATCGCACAATACAAACAATGCTGAACAGAATCATTTAAAGAAAACACAAAGCAGTCATTGATTTTTAATACCTGCATTAAAGGTCTCCATTCTAAGTAATTACATTTTGTAGCAAATACCTTTAAATGATGATGTGCTTATTTACAAGGAATTAAGAGAATACTATACAAGCAAGCGCAGGAAAAAACATTTTGCCGTGACCATTTTTTTCAAATACAATTTCTCCCCCAGTATTTAAACCAGACATTGGTATAACTGCTACAAAGAACACTGATTAAAAGAAGGGGGTTGGTTTGCTTGTATTTTAAAAACAAATCTTCAGAGACTTCTTTCCTTTCCCTTTAGGGTGAATAATTGGCCATACACTCTCATCTTTTTTGCAATTCAAAAGCCTGCTTCCATGCAAATGCACCCACCTGAGCGCTTACTCTGGAGATCAGCTGAGATACACGCAGAGGGTTTTAGAAGAGGAGAATGAGAATGTATACCATACAATATGCACACGCTAAAGAAAAGACTGTTTGTGGACCTGGAGAAACCACAAGGTCTACCTATGGATGCAAACATTCATAGATCAAGCAGCTGTCAGGTGAGATGAAGTGGATGATGATCAGAGAGCTGGAGCACCTTCTCTATGACGACAGGCTGAGAGACTTGGGCTTGTTCAGCCTGGAGAAGAGAAGGCTCCGAGAAGATCTTATAGCGACCTTCCAGTACCTGAAAGGGGGCTACAGGAAAGCTCGAGAGGGGCTATTCATAAAGGCTTGTGGGGACAGGGTGAGGGGGGATGGGTACAAACTGCAGAGGGCAGATTTAGACTGGACATTAGGAAGAATTTCTTCACCATGAGAGTGGTGAGGCACTGGAATAGGTTGCCAAGGGAGGCTGTAGATGTCCAATCCCTGGATGTGTTTAAGGCCAGGTTGGATGGGGCCCTGGGCAGCCTGATCCAATGGGATGTCCCTGCCCGTGGCAGGAGGGTTGGAACTAGATGATCTTTAAGGTCCCTTCCAACCTGAACTATTCTATGATTCTATGATGTTCTCTAACCAACCTTTGTCTCTAGGGTGAAGCCTGCCTTAATGCCTGGGTCAGTACAACATTTCCCACGAGGTGTCTTGCTTCCTCATCAAAAGGACCGTCCTGTCCCGTGGAAGAGCTCCCTTTTAACTGAGCCAGCAGTGCATTAAGTCATGTGGATGATTTAGTACCTTTACAGTTTAGGAAAATTTAGGGAAAAGTCCAACTTGCTCAAGAAAACATTAGAGGCAAGGCAAGGGAGGAGTGGGAAGCTCCTCACAGAATGGGAGCTAGATAGTTGGAAAGGAAAGGCTCCTTGGAAGATCAAACGCAAACCCCTCTGGAACAGTCAGTTTTGAATCTTGCTTGTTCTGTCTCAACATTTGAATAAGACGAGATGTCGACCAAGACCCGAGATGTGGATGATGTGGACCGAGACTCATCACTGGCTCTGCAGCACCACCAAGCCTAACGTTTGTGCTCTTTGCCACAGGATAGGGAGAGGTTGAGTAGCTTATTAACCTTCTGGCAACATTAAACCCTGCTGCACTTAATAACATGTCAATCCCTGCTTTGCACCAGGTGATAACACTGCAACAGTTCAGTGCCTGCAAAGTGGCTCTGCGATACAAAGCATTAACATGGACCTCAAAAGCAACCTCCACAACCCCTCAAAACTACCAACAACAGAAAACCACAATGATGGCTGCTTTTGTTTTGCTCATCTTCCAGCTCTACAAAAACACACAGAGGGTAACTACCTGGAAGTCCACTGTTAGTACTGTTCCACTGAGTATGCAGAGCAACTTCTACACTAACCAGCTACCTCAAACCACTTCCCCAAGCGCCAACGGCCTGCATTTGACCTCCTACATTTATACTCTGGTACACTCTATGTATCAAACTTTTAATTAAAAGAAGAAAATAAAAAAAGTTCATCCGAATAAATTCAAATGTACCATTTCTCCCAATTACTGTGGAATGCAGAGGTCGTCATCATATTGCATCATTACATTGAGGAATAATCTAGCACGAGGTCCTATAAATTAGCTGAAATAGCTTGTGTGTTTTCATCCATAACAGCATATTTCATAAAGATATACCACTGCTTGTCTGTGTACAAGGATCTAAATTGAACAGGAGCATTACATCTATTTTATATGAACGTAAATGAGAAAAGGCTGATACGAACCCCATCTATGAAGTTTAGACATTATGCCAGAAGAAAAAGAGATCTTATTTGGTGGCTGCACATTAGGCCCTGATGCTTTAGATTGCCTTTTTTGAGGAATGCACCATATTGCTGGCATTTCTATTCAAAACAAATTTGTGTTTTACAGAAAAGGGCTCAACATTTACAGGGAAAGCACAGACAGAAAATTCTAAAATATAATTTACAACTCAATCTAAGGAATAATTTACTTTAAAAGGAACAATATCTGCATGAGAAGAACAACCTGATCCCTAGATTTTTATCAAAGGAAGTTAGTTTAGAATTCTTCATATCAAACTCCAAATACCTTAAGTACTTTTATGTCCTGACAGTGGATCAACTTTCCAAAAAATCCCCACCAATGCACCTAAATGCTATAAACAAGTAAGAATTCTTCTAGAACATATGTTCCATGCCAAGTTTCTTGGAAAAAAATAAAATCAAAGACAGAGCTCCATCAGTTTTGTTTTGGATCATTGGCAAGTAACTACATAATGACTTTCACCTCTTGAAACCTCTCTGCTTCATTCTTATGCATAGACTTGAAGGGACATTTATGCGTTTGGCTTGTTGCATCAATTCAGAAGATAGAGTTACTGTAAAAATTTACATTACTGCAGGCTTGTAGAGATGAAGCAGGCAAGCACAAGAAATAAGCTTTTATTGCATTTATTTCAGATTTGATGGAAAAGAAAAGTATGGTCGTTTGGTATGACAACAGGCACTATGAAATTTGATTTACTGATTAAATTAAGTTTTATTTAAGCAGAAATTTGTTTGAAAAAGTTGAAATTCCAAGATAAATCACAAATTTGACCTATCCATTCAGATGGTGTTTCCCCTGAATTGATCATTTATTTCAATTTGCTGTACCCACTTTAGTTTATAGTTGTGACATATGCAATGTACCAAGGACCCTTACTGAAAATCAAAGTTAATTTCAGTAAAACAGTGTTTTATACAGTACTTTTCACACCAAGATATTTATTAAAAATGGGGAAAAAACAATTTTCATTTGTCTTATAATGCATAAACTTGCTTATAACAAAGATAGCACTGTATTTAAAATGGATTTGCAGAATTCTTTGATGAGTACGTATTTTTAAAAATCTCAATGGTTTAGTTTTACTGTAACTCACTGCCCTGTTGAAGATCTTGGAATCATAGGTGGATCAATCCTTTGGTGCAGATAGTAAGGTGAAGGACAGATTTTTAAGAACTAAATTGTTAATTTTTAACTAAGGGTACAGCTTGCTGGCAGCACGAGTAGACCTCTGAGCTCTTCCCTACTCCTGCCAACAGCTTTTCCCTATCTTTTTCAGGCAAAAACTGAGTTTATTTTGGGCTTGGAAGTGTTCCCTGAACCTGCATGCAGGTGCAAAAAAAGAGGACAGCACAGTGCAGGGACAGATTTAGATGGCTGAAAAGATGATGGGTCACCTTGGTTTGAACTGCACCACATGCTTCCAATAATTAACGTTAAGTTTGGAAACTCTAAGTTCCCAGACACATTGTTTCTTAAATGCAACACTATTCCTATTCATCTGTTTTTTCTTGGATTCTTTCTTACTTTAGTTATTCCAAAACACTTAAACCGGAAAACCACTCAGGCCTAAAATCAATTCTACACACATTTTCTGCCTTCTTATTACTGGGTTTTGTTAGTTTTTAATCTTTTTATTAAGTTATTCAATGCTGGTAAAGATATTTCATATTCAGGAGGTTTTCTACACACACGGGCGTCTGTCTTGGTGAAACTACTGCATTACCAAAGGCACGAAACCAGGTTATAAAGCAGTTGACTTAAGACTGCAAATATTTGTCTGCAATATCAAGTATAAATTATAGGAATTAAAATCTTTGTCAATACCTGTGGTTAAAGGCAGATGAGTGACACTAGTTAGACAGGTGAGAGTGAACCAGGTTGATGCTAACGTTGCTCCTGATAAAAGCAGCAGCAGTATAAACTTCAGCATGCCCCTGATAAAATCTGCAAATCTAAAACAAAAGCACCAATCAGAGCAGTACAAATGCTGATTTTCATATTATTTAAATGTGATATTTGACAATTAATTCCGTATATTCTCATTTAACATTTTGGAGTCTATAAAAACAATTTAAAAATCATTTCTCATTTTCAGAAATAGAAAAAGAGGCATTTTCATAGAATAGTGATATTTCTAGCTGTCAAGCTGAAGAGCCATAGATTTTTTAGCTGTCACAAAGTAACAACCAAACCAGAGCAATTCTCAAGGCATCAACTGAAAACACTCAGCATACAGGAATGGGTTTTTCTCCTTCTGCATTTGTTGGACACAACATCACACCACTACTTACATCTCTGTTTTGTCAGCGTTTGCCAGTCTCCCTTGGCAGACACACCGCTCAATTAGCATAGGAAGAGGCTGCTGCATTTCATTCAAGACATAGTTAAGTGTCAAGATTCATTCCTGTGGGAAATGACAAAACTCCAAATACCAGAATCCCTAGATCAAAGATGACAAGAAACAGCTTCTGAACCCTCAGATGCATTAGCGATGAAGCTTTCAGTGGCTTAGGCAAAAGAGGAAATCTTTACACAGGTGGTCACTGTCAGTGGCTATTTTGAGTTGAAACGTTGCAGAAACCAAGAGGTGGCAATCCTCTCCTGCACAAGCCCCACTGACAGTCGAGGGGAGGACAGCCCTACAAGTCCTTGGGCAGTCTGGCTGTTGCACAGATGGAAATATGATCTTTATACTACCTGATGGTACAATTGCTTTTTCCATCTTTTTTTTTTCTTTTTCTTTTGAGGAGACATAATGCTTTTCAGCAGTGCTCACATTGCAAAATTATCTGTGCAACTGCTCTTTTCAAAAGGGATTTCAACACAGCTACTGAAAAAGATGTATTAGAAAAGGCAATGTCATTTAGCCACTGGTAATTTCCTATAATCTCCTGCTTAGGAGATAGGATTTTGGGCTGGATGGGTTAGGTAGGTAAGTCTAAAGAATGTCTTCTGCCCTCATGGCCTCCAATCCTGATTAGGCTGACGGCAGCACAATCCACCTAGGTTGGTACATGACAAAATCTGTCAGCTAACTGCTTTCTCTCCTCTTTCAAAGATCACTTTACAGGCAGATACCAAACAGCTTACTTGATTAAACAGATAATGCTACCAACAGTTTGAGAACTAGGAAGCCTAGCTCTACATACAACAAAGATGTAATGCAATAAAAGAAAACATACATATAACCCCATTTCTTTGCTCTTATTTTGATTCTCCCTGTGCTTTAATCCCACATTGAATTTAGCAGCGAGTAATTCAATAAGCAGTAGAGCAAGATCAATGCTGCATATAATGTTAAAAGTTTATGACTGCAGTGTTCAAGTGGCTTACACATCAGTCTCTAATAGTCAGAGGTTAGCCGCTACTGTTGTTTTTTTCTGACAATCTAAATCCAGCAATCAGAATCACTTCTTCTCAGTGGTTTGCCATTTTCTTTATTATTTGGGATCACTGGGGTCAAAATCAGCAAATTTTAAAGCTTCTTAGAAGCATTTCAAAGTGCAAACTTTTTGCTTCTTCCACAGAGACTCCCTGCTTTGCCTGCTAGCGAACATCACTACTTCCTCTCCTTACAGGCCAGAGCAGGTGCCTGTATTTTGTGTAATCAAACAGTGTGAGAAATAGCAGCCTACTGGGAGGGACATTCACAAACAACAGATCTGGAAGGGATCTCTAGGGAGTTCTCCATCTCTATACTATCACCAAGGATATGTGTGGATGGGAGCATGATGTACAACTAAACTCTTGAGGATAGTTAAGTGGAGTGAGTATCTACTTTTACCGAGCAGCTGGCAATGCTTTTTGACACAAAAATCGTGATTTGGGTATCAGTGGTAGTAGTGTGCTCCAAGGAGCTCCCAGATGTCACAGTACTCCAGAAGGGTCAAATACAAACTTAAAGGTTTATGCAGCTACTGAATTCAGCCAGCATCATACATAATAGGGAACAATGCCATAGCAAACTTGCCAGAACTCGGTAACCGAGGGACTTCTGCTTCTTCTCTGGTTACAGGAGAATAAAGATGACTGTAAACCTAGTCAACTCTTCAGAATACTTGTTTCAATAAAAAAAGGGAGGAATTATTTTTATCCTCTGACTCCAGCATCTGCTTTCAAACCCCTCTGTTCTGTTTAAATCTTTTTTTCATCATCTAGAATGTAAGGGGATATCTGCAGCTGCGAAAAAAAGTAGGCACACCAGCAGAGAAGGTGCTTACCCAGACACAGAACTCTGAGCCTACTGCTGGTAACAGTCTCCTGCAACCCAGCAAATCCAGCCCTAAGCGGGATCCTTCAGTTAAAATCACAAACCTGCATTGCTGACAACACTGTCTGTTGCTAAGGAAATCACCACCATGTCATAAAGTTTCCACATTTTGACTATATTGTACGTTAAAAACAGGAATAAAACTGAGCTGTGGAGGATAAAACCTCAGAAATATCTATGATCATTAGCAAATGTGGAGAAAAAAAATCTGAGAAAAGGGAACAGATTTATATTCCCATTCAATGATATGAATGTTGCTCTTTGACACTGCAGTATCAGTATCATTTGAAAGCTGCCAGCAAAGGGCACCTGCCAGCTGCCCAAAATAGCCCAGGCTTTTCAATTATAAAAATGCATCACAAAAATTAGCTAAACATACCTAAGTTCATGGCTGTCGGGACAGCAGTGGGTGGAGAGTCAGAGAATTTATGTATCGTGCTGAGGAAAACTCACACCATTTTGAAAATGAGATAGATGAACAAATTTCAAAACTGGGCATTACTTTAAATATAGATGATTTAACACCTACTGTGATGTGCAGGACCAAAAACTCCAGGGCAAGGCTCAGGTTGTTACAGTTCTAAATGGTAGAATCTGCATTGACAAAAATGGAAGGACCAAATTCCTAGACTGCACCAATTTCACTTTGATAAATTAGCATGGAAAAATAAATATTAGAACACCCTCTGCCCCTCCACCCTAAAACGCAACAGCGTCTTGAGAGGGGGTTAAAGGAGAGAGCTGCTTGCTTGGCAAATCACACTTCTGACACTGAAATACATCAACTTGTCAGCCTTGACAAGAATCATTACTTAATTTTCCTAATTACAACTTTCAGCAGATTACAGTCACACTCGTCATTGATTCAACCCTACACAGATAAATGCTGAATAGGCCGAGGAGGGAAGAGTCATCCATCAGGAGTGACAAATCACCTCCTCCCTCTCTTCCTGTATGCAAACCCTCCCATTTGAACTGTGTATCTTCCAAGTTAGAGAGACATATTTGGAGACAGACTGTTGGTATTTTTTTAATTTACTCAAAAGCAAACCTCCAAATGCTACAAAATGCTGGTATTCAAGAAGATTTGAAATCAATTTTGAAGCAGTTAAAGAGACTGTCAGCGTTTCCTGAAACTTAACCCAAGCAATATATTAAATAAATTAATCTACCATAAAGGTTGAGATTTGCATGTTGGCATTGAGTCAGCAGATTCTTTCCTAAGAAAGTTAAGTCAGCTGCTAAGGGTGCCTCTCTACTATCAAATGTTGCAAATATACCAGAGATTAACTCACAATGGAAAAGATTAAACTGGCATGCTACCTGCTTCAGCATGTAACCTGCTAAGGCATCTGTCATTTATTGCAGTTGGTTTTAAACATCTGCTTCTCACAGAGAAAACCTCCTATCTGAGCTTAGCTGATCAAAAGCAACTTTTTTAGACGAAAACAGGGTGTGAATTTTTGTTTCAACAGATTAAGTCCTTTGGTCGGCATCTGGAGTGGAGAGGAGGGAAGCGCTTGTTTCTCTTCTCTAGGTCAGGAGTTTTTTCCTCTCCTCCTGTTGCAGTTGCTAGGCAGCCTGCAAAATGTCAGGATGAGAAACCTCACATTTCTTCATGCATTGTGTACTCTGATGATGCATAGCAAGTGAAAGAAAGAGAGCTTCAATTTCTGTCCTAGAAAGATGCCTCTCTGGGTCCACAATGCCACAATGACTGCAATGATGAAAAACCCCTGCACTTGTGCTAAACTCTAAACTCGGAACCAGAGTCTAAGGAAAGGATATAGAGAAGCCAGGACAATGCTCAGGTATCCCAGTGCAAGAGGAACATGTGACTGGTTTTAGTCAGTTTTATAAAATCACTGCTCTGGTAACTCCTGAAAGACTTTTTCTGCCTCACCCTGTCCCTTTTCTTAAAGGGGAACTCAATGAAGAAAAAGCAGCAGATTTTTGGAAGGACAATCCATTTCTTGCTTTTCTGCTCCCCATGTCATCAGCGCTCACGATGGCTGGATAGAGCTATGTTTGGATACAGAAAAAGTGTAGGTACAGATGTACTGTAGCCCATAGCAGTACAGCAAACTACTCAGGCCATAAAGGAATCCAGCAACCCGGCCAAAATGGGCTCAGACTGATTTCTTTGTGGAGGAATGTAATGTTATTGTGGGTAGGTTGCCTGTACTACACTCCCAATACCCCTTTGGGAATCAATATGCGGAAAAGTGTTGATGGAAGGAGACAGACACTAATTTCTTCAATGCTTTCCAAATGTGCTACAACAGGTTTGCCCTCATACCAGGCACCTGAATTCACGATTGTGTTTAAAAGGAGCATACAGGAAGCACTTGTCAGGAGGAACCGTGTGACTTCCCAAACTGAGGTCTACACATGTGGTGTTCTCAATCCCCAGCAACCACTAACGTGGAATATACAAATTATTGCTCTACAAGAAGTACACCAAAACCCCAGAAAGTATTTTTAAGTTCAAGTTGCTAAAGCTGAGAGAAAACAAGTTATGTTATTAAGAGGATAAGCTAAATGACAATCGCAGTTGAAGAAATGGAGGACATGTAATTATTCCTACCTTGCCATCGCTATGCCAACAACACAACCTCCAACTATAGACCAAAATCCAATCCAGCCTGCATCTACCTGACAAGAAATAAAAAAAAAAAACAAACCCAAGGGAATGTGTTAAAGCTGAGAAAATAAGATGATAAGATGTTATTTTCAAAACAAATGGTGTGCAGGAGCTGCAAACTGCTAGTAACAGCCCATGACAACAACGCGAAGAGCAAGACTTCTTCTAGGATATTCAAAGGGAAATAAATTCACTAGAAGACAGTATGACTAAGTAGCCTATGCCCTAAATGTGACCCCTGTTTATAGAATCTCAGTAACATCCTCTGGATTTTTATAATCCTCTACCAAAAGCTTAGAAGCCCACTTCAAGTCACTTCATCTCTTCCACCTGGTAAATATTATTTTCTTTTACTAAAAGTGCAGCAGCCAATGATACTTCTATTTGTTTACCCGCCCCTTCCTTCTTGTTAAAACGTGCATAAGGTTCTGAAAATTCTCACCACTGGGGCAGGGTCAGCAGGGAGAATCGTGACAGTTCAAGATGCCAAAGCTGCAGTTTATTTTGTTTAAAATTTTAGGAGCCAAGTGGTCCATGTGTATGAATAGCAGCTTAAATGTAAAACCTGATAAAATTGTATGGTAGTGCAAAATAAAAACACACCACTTACAAAACTGCTGCTGATTATCAGTCAGGAGATACTTACTTGGCTTACGTGAACTGGCGTTAATATCAAATCCAGAACACCAGACCAGCCAGAGAAAACACCCAGTGGTATAGCATAGGCTAAAGCAATCATCAAGAACCGGAAATTGCTGTAAAGACAAAACATAGGCAATTAGCTGCAGCTTGTATCAGAAATTGCACCAAGATTAGCCGCTGGAGAAAATGACACCCGAGAACCTATATTCTGCCCATCAAGAAAAATAGCAGAGTTCTGAAGAAGGAGCGAGCCAGGAAAAACAATAAAGGTATCCAGCCATGTAAATGAAATTCCAGTGGCTGAGATGTTACTGCCTTAGCACAGTGAAAATAAAAAAGCCAGTCTCTCCACATAGGTCCAAGATTTTTGTAACATGCTGGGCTCATGTGTTTCTCATTTCCACGAGCAATTCCTCCATGTATTTGCATGGGCAATGTACTTAGCCCAAATGTATGTCACGAATAATAAGCATTAATTTAAATGACAAAAAGCGTATTTCAAGGATAAAATCTGAGAGTCATACTTTTGAACTATACTTTAAAAAGAAAAATAAAAAAAGAAAAAAAATGTTTTACTTCTCTTTGTTATGGTGAAAGGCAGGGAAAGCTCTGGGAATGAGATGGGTACAGTTGCAAGAGCGGAGAAATTCGACCGAACTGTCAAAACCCAGACAAGTATAATATTCCGCTCTAAACAGTCAACACGTTTGCTTTTTCCTCCCAATTAAAATTATACAACCTTCAGTATTCAGTGAAGATGAAGCAGTCAAAGCTGTGTCATCATCTTCATCATACACAGCTAAACAGGAGTTGGCAGACAAATCACACTACCAATTTCCCCCACCCACTGTAACCAAAAGCTACTGTGAAATCTTTGCTAAGAGACATCCAACTTTTCCTCGAAAATGTTTCAATTTGGGAATAAAACCAGAAAAGACACTCTGGACTCTGCAACACTGGTATTTTTAAGTGAAGGGATTTTACAGTGATTCCAAGGTTATCTCATGGGATATCTGTGTAACCGTAAAATGTGGCTCCCCTCATTCCCAAACAATTTACATAGAATTGATCCTGATCACTACCAGTCCCTTGGCATGCAGCAGCAATTTGATAGCACGGAGTTATGAAAGCCAAAAGGGAGGGAGAGAGCTTCAAACACTCTCCAAAACATTCAGAGGTTTGCAGCTTACGCTGTTTTACTCCCCTAGAATATCCACGCACAGCACACCAGCCAGTGTTTTTTTGCACTGTTCTTTTTCACACATCCTCTTCTTGAATAACACATTTCTATCACATGAACATATCCTCCTCTTTCAATATCATTCATGTCAGATTTATTTTTTAATGCAAAGAAAAACAACTCCCAAACTTTCAGCTCTTCCATACACTGCTTCTATTTCTCCGAATGCTAGAACATTTGCTGTCTTCCTGACAACTATTTTTTCCTCTCTTATGAATGCTGTACTCTTATCCTACTCTATCTTGTATCATCTTGGCATCTCTAAAGGCAGGTTTTCTGACACTATTTAATACTATCCATGAAAAAGCTATTCCGATATCTGTAAAATGAAATAAAAGGAAAAGTGCTCACTTCGCATGGACATTATATACCTGTGTCACAGACTGCAAAGAGGGAACAAGTCTGAATGCACTCTTTCAAAACAATGCTTGCTCAATATTCAAAATCTTTGGGTATCTGAACCTCATCCTCATTAAAGAGCTACTTTTGTGGGGGTGAGTACTTTGTAACTTACTTGACCAAGATGATCTTTAGTGAATTTGTCTCTGGCAACTCAAGCGATCAGACAGACTGGCAGGTGGGACAGCTGCTCTGTGCCATGTCCGACTCCTAGTCCCAGTACTAGAGAACTAGCTCTGCATCACAACATCCCCCAGTGACAAGAGGCTGCCCCCCTGCCCAGTCTCCACAATAAGGAAGGTAAACAGGAGAAAGCGTGCAAGGCAGTGACAAAGCAGCACCGATCACCAGACGTCATTCTGTCCCCTTGTCCAGCAACAGCCAGTGCTGGCTACATTAGGTGCTAAAGCTATTTGAAACGCATATATTAAGTAGCAGCTCCACTTTTCATGGCGCCAGTCACTTGTATTTATTTTTGCAATTTTGCAATTGCTCTGCTGAAAATAGAAAAATGTGCTGTCTGTCACACCATCAGTTGGTGAACCCACACTGTTTTCCATCGGATCAGCCCTTATGACAGGATATCACCATTAGCTTCTCTGTTAAATCATTCTGCTGGAATATGAATTGACTTTTTCCTCTGTTTTTTTCAAGAATCCACTTAATGCCACTAGAATCTGTAAGACAGGCTGGTTCAGAGGGCAGCGCCGTCAAAGTCAGTCACCATTTTCAGAATAACTTTGACAGTGCCTATTAACATCAGGCATGCTCTGAGCAGCTTCCATCAATGGATAGTGATGTCATCTGAAAGTTTCATCAAAGAAATAATGGTGCAAAAAAACCCTGTTATAAAACTCCCAAATTGGTAATGTAGTGCCTTGAAAATATAAAAGGGATCTAAGTGGCTAAAAGAATCTCATTACTTCAAAGCAAAAATCACAATAGGTTTTCTTAATGCAGATTTAAAGTCTTATCAACTATTTACTTATATTAGATTCTTTTCCATGGAAATTTGCAGTATATTCTGAAATAGGAGGGGAGGGAAAGAAGTCGTATTTTCTTGACCAAAGAAACTGAGAAAGGGCACTGTACTTTTTCTAATGGAAATTCAAACTACACTTGTTGCAGTGTGTGATAGATTGTTAAAAGATTTGGGCTTAGCTCCCAAACCATGACTAATCTGTCGTCTCCCACTGCAGGCTGAAGAAGTCGGTGTCAGGAGATAACCAGAGATCAGCTAATTGTTATAATCTGTCAGAAGCAGGATTCCTCCGAATCAGGAGGAAGAACCAAGTTCCTAATCAAGTTCCCCAGAAACAGCCTTCAGGGGATAGTTGACCCTAAGAAGATATGCATGACACAACTCTGCAAGAAGCAGCTCACAAAGATGATTGCTCAAGGACCTGAAGGCACTGAAGAAGAGTAGGAGTTTCAAGGAGATGATAGATCCCTTTGGAGTCCAAAAAAAAAAAGGTCAATGACTCCAACGGTAAAGTTATGCTATCCTGCTTTATTTTGAAGTAATAAAACTGCAGCTTAGGGGAGACAAGAGAGAAATGATGAACATCTCAATTCTCATGAGTGTTTTTTGGTGCACATTTAGGCCAGCCCACTAACTCACACACATCCTAAAAGCCTTACACACAGTTCTCATAACGGAGGGCAAGTCTGCAACAAAAGGGAAATCATGATTTCCTGGTACGCACCAGGTGATTACCCCGTTAAGTCAAAAGAAAGGCTCTCTGTGCCAAGAATTATGAAGTCTAGATTAGGAAGGCAACAGAGCTTAGAAGCCTAATGAACCAGATGATGGATTTATCTTGAAGCACTAGATACCATTTTCTTTTATATATCCCCCTTGCTTGATGGATTGTTGCTGAAAGGCTCCCCAAGATAAGTGGGTTTAATGATGAACTGTTGATTGTTTCACGTACAGAGGAATGAAGAAGTGTCTTTGATAAGGGATAGCGTGGAAGAATGCATAAATATCAGAGGGAAGGGAGACACAATGATCTACCCATCTGCACTTTTAAAAACAACTCTTGGTTCTTACTATTTAAGCATCTAGGTTTTTTTCTTAAGTTTCATCGATTATGAATAGTAAGCCGGGTTTGCCGTTTATCTCCCGACCTTATCAGTATTTCAGGTCCATTGCTTACAACACTTCGAACAAGGAATCGAATGGTTATAAAGCTCCCAAATGGGGCACTGTCAACAGAAATTTTATATTTCACCTGCGGAGTCAGTTGCTGTTAGAATTTCTGTACAACAGCAACATTTTTACAACACAGCCCTCAGGCAGGGTCTCACTCCACACCAGCTTGGGTGCTTATCAGCATTATTGTGTGTGCTAAGTGTCCTTATGGGAATTGCTGTTTTTTTCATATCCTGACTAGGTCACTTTGCAGACTAACCCAGCCAGCTGTACTCGCATCTTCTCCCAACTGCCAGCCTGCTCCAGGATAAATACACAGGATTAAGCATCTTGTCAAGTATTTACTCCCTCAAACTGAAACAAAAGCCTCAAAAGCAAAAGAACAAATCCAATGACAATAAGCGATACATTGTTTTTGCTGTCTCTCTCACTCCTAGAAAGTAGAGCCCACAATAGGTCTGTAATAACTAAATACCTAAAGGTCCACAATTACCAAGTTTCAACCAGCCCTTCATACACAGATTCAATGCTTACCACTGCATCACCCAAGAAACCATTACAGCAAGAGCTTGAAGTCCCCCGGTGAAGTTAGCCATACACAGCACCATGGGAGCAGTTCTTTGCCCCAGAAGCTCATCTGTGCAGCATCAAGTACAGGGCACAGGCCATCACAATTATTCAGCATTAATATTACCATTACTTTAACTGTTCCTCTGAGATTGGATTCTCATTACACAAGACGTTGTACAAACACTGGGAGTGGGGAGGGGGGGTAGGACTTTGTCTTCCCAAAGCAGCCCAAGTGGGAGAAGTTGCAACGCTGGAGATGTCACTTTCTTTATAACCTTTTTTTCTTTATTTTTAAATCTAGAAATTTAAAGGACATTAACTCATCTTTAAGTCTGTCCAGAAACTTACTTGGAGACACTTCTCCTATTCCCACTTCATATTTTAACATACAATTAATGAGATTTAGTAGTTCATATAACGGTTTCAGACAGTTCATCTACAGCTCCCATGGTTGAACGAAGGCTGCTGGATACTCCTTTGAATGGCAAGCAAACCCCAATATTATAAGCATGGAAGAAAGAGGCTTATTAGCTAGTTATGCCCAGTGTTGTTAATTGTTATCTCACACCTAGCAGTACGCACACTGTATGTTCTTGTATAACCTAACGTTAACAAAAGTACTGCATAAGAAAAGCCACACTAGCAGATGACTGAAGCAGTCATCTGAAGCTGCTGAAGGACATCAGCATGAAGGCTTGAGATATACTCAATGACTTAATGTCTGCTTTATAGCAGTTTGCGTCCTTTCATGTCTCAGCATTAATATTTAATTTTATTCTGTTTAAAAGCACTACAAAACAACTTGTTTGCTCAATGAAAAGATTAAAGCACGCTTGTTTTTATTTATTTAGGTGCTGATCTGCTTTGAAGCGGAAACCCAACGAGGACCTACCTTAAGAGTCTGCAAAAACTTCTCCTGTAGCTGAGCCGTTGACTCGCTGCAGCCACGCTGGGAGGGAAGGGAGGGCGGGAGGGGAAGTAGGCCAATGCTGCGGAAAATATCAGGGAAACCATTCCAAATTCTAAACAAGAGGGCAAAGAAAAACAAAACCGAGAACAGATGTTAGCATTGAAAAACTTGTATTGGTACAGCATCGCTATCAGTCAGCCTCCAATACATAAATCCACCACAAGTGCTTCACTGCTCCTGACAACAGAACTTTGCAACTTGAAGGGCAATTTCTTTTTACCTCCCGGAGAAAGATTTCAAATTGAGATGGAGAATCAATGAGATGGAGAAATACTAGCAGTTCATTGCAGCGACAGAAGCTGCAAGAGCCAGGCTCACACATGGGAAACTCAGGCGACAAAAGGAAAGTTTTTGCTTTTTCTCTTTGAGGAGAACCGCATTATGAAGACACATTTCCTCACAATAGAAGGAAAGCAGTGCAGGTAACAGCGCGCTAGAGACTTTAAACAGATGGGACTGGGGAAGCCCCAGGGCATGGAATGACAATTACTTGGCACACAGGATGATGAAAGCAAATGGAAGGTCAAGCAAGGCAGCATCTCGGACACAAACAGTATTACATGGCAAGAGAATATAAAGAGAAAAGTGTAGGAGCAGCCATGTGTCTCAGGAATAGAAGGAGCATGGGTAATAGGTAGAAAAATGAAAGAATACAGCTGTTTGCAGACTCTCGTCTTGTTCAGCAGCAGGTATTCTAGACATTTGAAAAATTTCATAGTAGAAATTTGGACTTGAACTTGCAAAGCAATGAGCAACTTCACAGAAAATTCTCAGCAAGCCTGTGATTAGACATTCTGAGGAAAAACAACTGTACCCACAGTCAGCCTAATTAATTTGTTTTACAGGCCTTTTATAACATATATCACGTTCTTCACAGTCCTTAATCCCTATATTTCTCCTGTCCCCTTTGAAAATAAGATTCTTTGCTGCCGGAGAGAAAAACGTGGAGTTGAAGTGCGTTACCTTAAAAGAACCTGTGATCTTATAACAAAGAATTGTTCACTGACACCACAAATAAATTCCAGCAGAGCTGGATACTCAATTGCAATTCATTTTCTTTTTTCTTCTCTTTTTTAATAAATAAATATGAACATGGCACTTTGCCAGCTCTTCTGCTAAATCAGAAGAAAATAAATTCAGGAAACTGAAAAGTAAATAACACTTGGGAGTCTAAATGGAGATAGGGAAGGGAAAGCAATGCTTCTACTTGGTATATGGAAAAAAAGTCTACCCTAGATTTCTTTGGAAGATATAATGAAAATCTGACAATGCCGTTCTTCGTATCAAATACTGAAGGACTCATTTTGAATTACATGGTGTCTCTCTTTCCTGCTGTGGTCTAATTGCATGTTTCGAGAGGGTCAAGGGCACTTTAACTAAACCCACTCACTGCATCTCCTCTGCTCTCCAGAAAATAGATTCTTTCTTCATGTACATTGGTTTTAACATCATAAGCAGTGAATAAAGAACTGACCGTAACTGATCATCCCACATCTAAGAAAAGGATGAGATGCTCTGCCACTAGAGGATGATGCTGGACATGGAAGCAAGGCTTGCCAAAAGCTGTTTATCCCCTCCTCCTGCATCTAGGTCTAAATACAGGTTTAGAGGTATACGTATGTACATGCATATGCGCACTTTAATCCCATTTTAAAAGAAGACTTCAGATTGCAGACAGGTACAACCAACAAGAATGTTACCACGCAAACCCATAAACTTTGTCCGAGGTGCTTATTATTTAACTTAATCATACTCCAGTGCCATGAGGTTATAGGTTAGGTCTTTCTCTGAAGAATGTAAAACACATTGATAATTTTTTTAAGTTACAGTAATATTTCATTACAGGTGCCCATCTGAGGCCTCTTCTATGAGTTGCCTTGAGATTCCTGCCAGTCAAATTGCTGCAGAAGGAGCAGTGAAGTAATACTTCATATTTTTTTAATTATGAAATTCAGCATGCAGTCCTTGCAGCACATACTTGCAACCCTTTAATGTTTCCCAGTGTTATAATTTGCAAGCTAACAAATTTGCCTCGCAAGCACTGCCCTCACATACAAAAGAAAAGAGCAGAATTCACTTTGGAAGCTAAAGCAGCTCCCACTACTGAAGAATAAAAGTTTGTAGTGCCATTTGAGCTTTGTGTATTACACTAGCTTCTCTATTAAAAAGTCCAGGTACTGCCAAACACATCCGATTTCTTACACGTTGCTTTGCTTCCTCATTAGGAAACCCACACCTTTATCTCCATCATCATTTACTCTACCAGAACAGATTAAGAAAAATAAATTCCCAAGACGAGTTTTAGATTGTAAGTAGGGAATAAAAGTAAGCAAAAGATAAAAGGTAAGAAATAGGTCAATAATGAGACTGAGGGAGCTGCTGTCACAAAGGAGGAACTGACTATTTGCTTCTCTACAGTGCATGTTTTTTTTAAACAAATAACGATTTTACATTGATATTTGGGAAAACTCTGTCTGCAGTCCAGAATAATTCAAACTTCCTTACGCAGATCAGGTAATACAATTCAAACCTGATTTGCTACATTTGTACTATTCCAGCTGTGAACAAGAATGTGCAGATACAGAAAGAGGTTGTGGTAACTCAGCTAAGCTCTTAGCCCACATTTGAGATAAAGGAACTGCGATTTATTAAAACACAGAAGAGACGGGAATTAACAGAGCAATTTCAGAACGGGTTTCTAAGCAATTGCTTCGTAATCATGTTTGAGGTTAAGTCCTTGGAAAATTAGCAAACTCCTGGCATGCTACGATCCCAAGTTAATAACTGACATTATTACCGTCTTTTAGAAGTCATCACCTGACTTTTGGAGACTGCTTATCTAACACTACCTCACACAACAGCAACAAGCTTCATCACAAACACAACTCCAAGGTGCTTGTCCTGTGAAACCGGCTTTCCCATAGTATCTGAAAGGAAAAGTCCTGCCAAGCCCGACCACACTTGCCAAAGAAGTGGGGAAGTAAGACATGAGTCCAATTCCTCCTTCTGCCACATCTCATAACACTTTTACTAGCAATCAGTGAAGCCAATTTCAGCTTCATTTTCTGCCCAGCTAATTAAGGGGATAAATAGCAGCCTACCACACCTATTGGGTATGTTTTGGTCCACGGATAATCAGAACTGTACAACTACCCCAAGGCAGTCACCCACCACGAGGCAGCCTCCCTTCCACCTCTAGAGCCCACCTGGCATAAACACAGGACAGGGGAGATGGGACAGTGGGGACTTTGCTCCTTCAGCTCTCCAGCGAAACAGAGCTGAGGTGAAATAGGACCCTCGAGGGATTCAAAGCAACCTCCTCTATGATGGCTTCTACCAATTTTAAACCAGTTGGATCTTTTGCCACCTTCACTGTGATTCACCGCAGGCCAGTAACATACAGAACTAGATCTTTTTCATTGCCTGAAGAGTAAAAGGAGCTGTAGCTCCTGAAAAGACACCTCATACAACAAAACTACAACCGCAGCTGCATGAAGACGCCCACCTCTGTTCAAAGCATTTTCAAATACTAAGTAAAAACTACAGATGCCCAATAAAACATGTTTCCTAGGCAGCTGAAAAGCAGCTGTAGGAACATCTTATGCTGGGACCAACAGCCCCAAACAGGTCTACAGGATGCTCCCAAACCTTCACTGGCTCAGAAAGGCAGAAAGAGCTGTGCCAAGACACAGGGCAGACAACGCCCACCTCTGAAACTTGGTGGCAAGCAAGATCCATCGCCGTTTCTGAAGAAATTGCTTAGAAAAGCCTCCCAGAAGAAAACCAAGGAGAAAGTGGATCTAATGGGCTGCTGAAAGCAACTTTTATAGTGCTACCAGACTCAAAACAGTGGTTTAGGCACAAAACTGCACTTCCTTTAGGTGGATGAACTCTTCTCTCTCCGAGGAAAATCTAAAGAGCTAAATCACTTTTCTAATCACTAGATTTTTCCTCCCATTATCTACTGCTCCTCAAAACAAAAGCTGACTTTCCTTCGTTTTTCCTTCTTTCATGCTGGCCACTTTCATCTGCCTTGAGATCTTTGGAGTCTAACATCATATTTACCTCTGAAAAAGGCTAACCAAATCCAAATTTCCTTGTTGTTGTAATACATTTGAGCCCAGTAAAAAGCAGGTTACTCAAGAATACTTGCTGAAATACTGATCCAACTTCTACAATTTCTTTAAAATGACCAGTAAAGTGGCCTGCACCCAAAAGGAGTATTAACTGACAAAATTTCCATAAGAATAACATCCAGGAATAAATGATTACAAATAGCTAACTCAATCCCATAAACCTACATGAAAACTGCACGGTGTATAGGACTTCTGGAACACTTACAGCAAACTACTGGCTGAGTTTCAGAGGCTGCAGTTTACAAGGAAAAAAACAACCTAATGTGCAGCTGCCGTGACACAGTAAAGTTCAGCTGATCTTCATTCTATATCAATTTATATCCACCAATAATCCCATTGTAGACCCTTAAGCCACTTCAGCAACTCTTCCTTAGTGCTTACTGCTAATTTTTGTGACACAAAGAGCCACAGCACGAAAAAGAGCATAAACATAAAATCTATTTTATATCAGGTGAATTTTATATCAGTGTATTTTTCCACTAAACCACTGTCACCTCATTGAAACTGCTCACCACATAAGAGTTATGTGATTTTAGTTAAAACCAAAACCTATAGAGTTTTAATCTCAATGTTAGATTCTTAAATACTAATAATCTGTACAGACTTAGAAGGCACATTCAAGTAATAAATTAAGACTGATTTAATGCAGGGAAGAATTCCATGCTAAAAGACTATTGGCTTTACATCCTCACAGAAACAGATGAAGAGAACCCACCCTGTCACAGACAGTTTTTAAATGAAAATTCAAGAAGTAAAAACCAGTTTGGAAGCACAGGGAAAGTGTAAGCTTTCCAAAGATTAGCTGATAAAAAAAAAACCAACCCTGAAATACTTCATCTGGAATCAGTCTGTACAAAAGGCTATTTTTAAATCTTTCCTACAGAAAAGGGAAAAAAATTAACCCTTCTGCTGGTACATTTTACCACTTCATTATTTTCCATCAATCAGTGACTGTTTTCTGTGCAGACCAGCCACCAGAGGGCAGTGGTTCACAAGTACCAAACACACATCAAAAGTATGTAAATTTTTTATCATTTTTTTCTCTTTAAAAAAAACTATTCTTTTTTAAACCACACCTGCATAGAGGACAGCCTCAATGCGGTCCTTGATGTGTTCAGTGTTGCTCTGAGATGCGAGCGAGTGGCGAGATGTTCCATTAGGAGATGGCACTACAAGAGGTCCCACCAGAAATGCACCAGCAGCGCCCAGGTAATTCAGCAGCGACGCGATGGCTGTTGCTGTGGCACGTTCATCCGGAGAAAACCACGTCGTGGAAAGAAATGGTGCTGCATTCATCACAGTTGGCCCTGCCAAGCCATTTAAGAGCTGCCCTCCATGAATCAGCCTGGAACAGAGAATAGAGACCAGAGTCATTGGGGTGACAATTGCTTGCTTGCTTTCTTTCTTTCTATTTTTTTTCTTTTTTTTTTTTTTTTAATTAAAAAAGCATGTAAGATACGGAGATGGGGATGGAACGACTGCACAAAGAAATGAAAGTCCTGTGCAAAAAAAGATATTCAATACACTAAAAGAAGTCAAATTAGACTGATTTAAGGAATCCAGAGCTACACGTTCTCATTACCTCAGATAAATTGAGAAGCAAATGTTCTCTTCAAAGCAGGAAAGGAAGAGGGAATAAAAGGAACTTTCTTTGCAGACAAAGGGTATCATGATAGGATGTAAAATAGGAAAAGTGTAGTAGCAGGAAAGTTTTAAATTACAAACATCTTAAACCTGACCCCTTGCCTGCATAAAATCCTGACAGAAGATTTACATTAGTTATGGCAGAACCAAAACTGAAACATTTCAGCAAAACACTCTGCATATTTTTTCACTGCATTATTTATTTTTATTTACACACTCAGATGAGCTCTATATGCCTACAGATGAGGAGGCCGGGCTGTTGAGGTTTCCAAGAGAATCGTCTTCTCCAGCAATCTGGCCATGCTCAACACACTGCCGAAACAGCCAAGCACACCCAGATTTTTCTTGTTTTTCACACTCATTGAGATTTAACAGATAAGACTGGTGACAGAACAGAGATAGTACTTCCAAGCAGTGAAGTCTCTGAAAACTTTGGCTTAATATTAGTACAATGAGCACATACAGAAAGGACTTTTTGAAAGCTCTCCTACACGTGGGAGTCAGCCAGAAACCTTCCACTTTGACTTTTCCAAAAAGTGATCAGCCATTAAAGGCAAAAGCATTTAGGAATTTACATAAAAAACTCATGCCTAAAAAGCAATGAGTGAGTCAAACAAAACATTGCAATGGCAGATCTAGCCATTGGGCAATAAAATGGTGGCAGATGATATTTTTAAATGGGCGGTGTTTTTTCTAAGCATAGCAGGAACTGGATGTTATTGTTGCAAGACCTGAGTTGTCAGACATAAAAAGCTACGGCCTGAAGATGGGGAAACATAAGCTAGCAGTTAGGCAATGTTTCAACCCACAAATGGCTGAATAACGTACAGTGTAACAAGAGTTTTTTAAAGGACAGAAATGGACAAAATATTCAAAAGAAATGCTGACAGACGCGGTTGCAATAAAAAGCAAGAGCTGCCACTGATTGTCAGTGGATTAGAAATTAAATTTTCAAACAAAATTTATAAAAATATATAAAAAATAAAAAAGACTAACCTATTTCATACCATCTGAAGGAAACTTTTTCCAAACTGGGACAGAAGGAAAGTAATATCCACTCTTAAATATAAGCAATTTTTTTGAAAGTCCACATAGCAAGGACAGATTTCATGTCTATCTGTTCATGATGTGCCTCATACAGACATCACCAAGGCAGTCAGGCCTTTTTAATGCTTGTTAAAACTGCCCCACTTCCCCCCAAAAATTAAAATTAAACAGTTTCAAATAAGTAAAAAGCACCTGCCTAAATGATGAATTGGTGTAGTTTTCTGGAGGACACACTACATGAAGCCCTTATGGTTACTCTCCAACCCCACGTACTTTGGAGAAACCAAGGTACCCTTGTGTACATCGGTATTGTCATTCTACTCCTGACACTACAATAAGTTATTCTCAAACTTATCCTAAACTGTTCCAGGATAGAGCTATGCCACATTTCAGTAGTAACTGCAGTAACTACCACAACATATAGAGATTTTATTTCAGTATTTCCTCTCGCTCTAAAGTGAATTTAATGCTTAAATTGTGGTTTGTTATTGTTTGCTATTGTTTGCATTACCAGAAAATAACCTTCATAGCTCTAGGTGCCATACTGACACTTTGGTTCATATATCCAACTATGGTAATATTGTTTTAATTCAAATATGCCCACTCTATTGAAATCCTAAGAGCAAATAAAACTCACTAAAATCAGAAGAAGATACAACAGTTCTTCAGCAACACCTATGGGCATGTAGGCACTTCATCTGGTAGAAGGATAAAAGTTTTGCAAAAAAAAAAAAACAAAAAACCCAAATCAACCCTGAGACAAAAAAACACAGTTTGTATACCATGAGAATTACACATACTCTTCATGTACTTACACTTCAGATTTAGATTATGTCTATCAAACTCCACCATCTGAACAAAGCTCTATAACTGACCCCTACACTCAAAGGAGAAACAGATGTTACGATCCAAAGGGAGAAAGCATTATCTTAATCCAGAATATTAATTCTACATTACTTTCCTGTCTTAGTTTCTTTTCAAAGAGGGAGCCAATTCTTGTGTCTGTAGATCTCTGCTGTTGGTGTTCCCTGGCTGCTCTCTCTCCTGCCTTACCCTGCCTGGTGTGCTGTCTGTTCCCACGGATTTGCCCTTCCATCTGCATTTTTGGCATTTACCAAGCTTGACATTATCATCCAGGGTAGAGCAGCTCTTATCTTAATATTGCTTAATTTTTCAAGTCTAACATATCTGGGATAGTAAGCACTATTTTCAGACTAAATTGCCACGGATATAGAGACTGCTTCCTCAAACATCTCTGCATATGATAACAGCCTAAACTGTATTTTATCTATTTTTTGATACTTGCTTGAATTAAAATACTTTTTTCCTGAGAAAAACATTATTTGTATTGTTCCTTTACAGATCCTTAAACTCATTTCCCTTGAGAGGCAGGGACGAGAGATTCAAAACACGATTCTGTGCATTGACTAAGCTGCTACTCTGGGAGACACATGTAGCAGCCGCTCCATCTGACAGAGAAATATGAACATAACAGTATTGGTGGCTTTTTGCTGTTTGTTACAACATCTTATCATGACCGTGCTAGATTTTGGTCTCACAGCCCACAGGAATCACCTCTTGTACACTATCAGTGCTAAAAATTGCTCCAACACCAAGAGACATTTATTTCTGTTATTCTCCTATTTTCTTCTTGCTTCTGCTACCAAAATGGTGCAAAGACCAACTGCATTTTTCCCTGTCAGTGTTTCAGTTCCATTCTAAGATTTATTGTTAGCCCTTTTCTCAGGGAAGAGAATTTAGCCCAGGACCCTACCCAGATGGAAAAAAAACTTCTCAGTCTTATTACACTAACACGGTAATTTTCATCTCTTATTTATCCAGCTCTGCTCTGTTTTCAGATGCATTACTTATCCAATCATCACCTAATTATTTTCATGTATCAAAAAGTACAAAGTTATCAAGTTCAAATAATAGAAAATAACACAAGAGTAGAAGGCTTTTTAATCACAATCGCAAAAGTGAAAATGGGAAAAAATGACACCAGAAATTCATCCCCAGCTAAAAAATATTTATGATTGTCTAGCTTAAAGCAAAAGTGGGCAAGTAAACATCTAGCCAAAACATCTTATTTCTAACTATTTCAGAAGCCTTGACCTCGGTGCTAATCAATTTTTGGGCTCTGCCAAACTTGTAAGTTCAGTTTAGCACACAAAACCTTCCCAAAAAACCAAAATATTATTTGAGGACTGGTAGTAAATACTAGTGCTAAATATCATGTCCTACAGCCCCACAGTAATGGATAAATTACGCATTTACATCACGTGTATATCTATCCATATACAAAATTTCAACAGATACGCATGTATACATATGCAACTTTGCACAAAATAAAGATCATGTTTGTTCCTAAACCACTCTCTGAACCACACAGAGGTAGAAGAAGGGATAGTTCAAGTACAACAATATAAATTAGAGAAGAAAAACTCATCTTGTACTATATTGTCATCTCTTTCCAAATTTTTTTGTCAAGTCACATTATAAATAACTTAAATTATACATTTTTCATCACTTACGTGAGAGAACATATTATATAAGTATTAAGAACTAACCGGGCTACACCTGCTTTATTCACTCCCTGCTGTCACTGTTGCAACATCCTAACAGGCAGCAACAACAAATAAAACATGTAAAGCTAGAAATCCTGAAATTAAAATATCACTGAGCAAACTGGATGTGAAAAAAAAAAAGTGTGATTATACAGGAAAAAGGTTTCAGTGATTGATGATCATACCGTACAGTTAAGACGGGAAAGAGCTTCCATTTACAGTCAGCTTTATTTATCTTTTTCTCTTTGTACAGATTGAAACTTTCCACCCATGGTTACAGTCCCATCAGGTAGTGGATCTGTTTAGCTATTAAAAAGCTTTGTGTACATAAACACTTTTTCTATGTAAAAAAGACAGATATTTAATGTTTCTGCTGCAGTATGCCTCATGCCTACATTTAGGAGCATTTTAAATGAAAGAGAATCTCATTAGTTTCTGTACTGAGACAGGGAAACAAAGGCAACAGTAGAGGGCAAATGACTGGCCCAAAAAATTACTTTTAATACAACAGATTTAAACCATCATACTAAAATAAGTCTCCAAAGCTCAGTTCTAAGATGTGTTAATTGAACTTGTTTTGGGAAGGCCAGGACTGAAAAAGTCGTATAAATATTTTACCACTGATTAACAAAGTGGAAAAAGCTTTTTCATCTTTTCTTTGGCAGACAACAGAGGAAGAAAGAGGTCCCGTTGCATTGCTCTGGCTCTCCAAACAGATTTTCTCTAGTAGCCTCTGACGAGCTCCTGCTCAACAGCGAAATTAGGTTCCTCAGACTCCAAGGAAAGACCAGAGCTCATCTCAAGAGCCTTGTGACTTCTACCATGCTTTTGCTACTAGATGCCATGAGAATTGACCACTTAGTCACTATTCAAAATTCTATACAAATGCAATGAAAAAAAGAAGGTAATTCAGTTTTGCTGCTATTTAGCAAATTGTGGGGAGCAGCAGTTGCTGAGAGAGCCTGCCTGCTGCTGCACAAAAACATGGCTGTGGTGTGCCTCTTCGTCTGGAAAAGTTTAGTAGATTAATTGCTTATTCTAACAATTAAAGTAAAAAAGGATTCCAGATAAAGAAGTTAATGTTTTACAGAAACGCACGGCTGATTTTTCTTTCACATGCCTGACATTTTCACTCATTGGAAGTAGTGGATTGTTCAGCTCCTGCTAATTTGGAAGACAAATGAGTTTATACAGTGATTAGCTCATTGTGGGAACTACTGGAAGCAAATGAAAGAGACCCTTCCACTGGAGGACTTAAGAGCACTTTTCAAGTGCTATTGAATTTAGCCTCACCACATGGCAACAAAGCAAGTAAGTACCTCCTATTCTAGAACGTCTACATTGATGTATGATGCAAGTTCTTCGCCCAGAAAAGGAATACCAGAAGACATGGGCATCCACATTATATGTTAGGAGATTTATTATACCTTGGAGGGAACGGATACCATTTTTTAAAAGAACGACCTCTGATTTTTCACAATCAAGTTACTAGAAAAGGATAAAACTTTTCCTTCAGACTCACAAAAATGAATGGAACAGAAGAACCCTCTATTAAGTGGAACCTTTTCAGGTACTTTTTAAAGCAAAGATAAAATTAAGAAGGTAAAATCCATGTTTTACAGCAATTCACTGCTATGGAGTAAAGGGAGAACCCAATGCAAATGCTATTCTGCTCATAACCTGAAGTCAGTGCAGTAAGGCTTTATGTCTGGGAAATGACTGGAAAGAAAAATACCTCTGGGTAAAGCAATGAATTCATCTATTAAAAGTAACATTCTGAAAGATGAATTTCATGGAAATGTACTTCCTTTCAATATTTTCATTAAATGATATATTTATACTACAAAAGCTCTATGCCTTCTGGATATTCATGGATTGAGGCCATTAGCATTTTTAGCTTGGTTTTGATGCATGCGACCACTGATATATGGAATAATTTAAAGCTATTTTTTCCTCATCAGTAAGAAAAATTATTACAAGCAGAAAGCCTGAGTCACTGTGTGGTACATTATTTCTAGCAATAACATGAAAAAGAAAAAAGACAAAACCTTAAAAATGTACTGTTCACCATTGTCATCAGGAACACAGTCATGTTTTGCCCCCTGTACAAAACCCATGTCCTCAGCAGAGTCTGTCACATCATTTTGGCAGCGGACTTGGAAAAGACCACAGCATCTCCCAGACACCCCAGCCTCCTACCTCTTCTCCCACTCTTAAAGAAAACAGCAAAAACGTTTGCAATGGTCTGAAAAATAGCGAGTTTTGGTTTTAAAACTAAAAGGATTGGAAAAAAAGAATTACTCCAAAACTATTATTACCAAGAGCTTGCCAAGAGACAGACAAGGATATGCTAGGAGAGGAAGCAGCAGTCTCCGGCCAAGTCCCCGACATCTCCATCAGGCATCCTGGCAGAGGAAAGAGATGAGGTGGGCGGACAGTGAGAGCCCTGGCAGAACGGTGACAAATTCACTCTCACCCTCACACCATGTTATTCTGCAGCCACCAAAGCTGTCAAACAGCTGCAAAGAGGGTTTTTTCACTTAAGTCTTTCTTCGAGTTGAAGGATGAGGGCAGATGAAACCAAAGCTTCTTTTTGCAATTTTATTTTTATTAAATGTTGGGAAGGGTTTTTTTTCTTTTAAAGCTAACTCACTCCACAAACCTGATATCTTTAAAGCAATGCTAATGGAAGATATACTCATCAAATAAGAACAGTCCCAAAATAAATAGCATTGCTGTAAGCATGAAGTAGGCAATTACATTACAGGTAATGAGGCAAAACATCCTGAAACAAGTTATCAAGGAAGGGCACCAGGACTGGCTGCTATCAGCGCTGCTGATGGGAGATCGCTTGGCACAAGATAGATTCTAAGTAGGATTTTTCAGTAAAAGAGGAGAAGAGTACAGCAAATTAGAAAATGGGATAAATAAGACCTCTTAAGCTACAGAAAGAGCAAGGTGGTGTTTTGATCATAATGCAGCAACTTTGATACAAATTCAATTAATACGAATTCTTCTTCAAGGCCAGAAGTTAGCCAACAGAATACCAGTCACAAGACTGAGGCAAAGAGTTCAGTATGACTAAAGATTAAAAGCTTTCTAGAGTTGAGGATAACACCTGTCATTAAATGAGATGGAGCTAAATATCCCATAAAGAATATAAATTCTCTTCCCTTCCAGCAAAGGCTTGTTCTAGTAGAGGCCTCGTAGAAATGCTGCCATTAAATATTGCTGCAATTCCAAGCCCTTTCTAAGATTTCAGAGTTTCCTTTAACATATCTATTGGACTTATCACTGAATTTACACAGGGTCTGTAAAGCTCTTAATTCAGCAGCTACCTCCGTCGCTCGGGGAGGCGGATGACACCCACTGTGCCACAGCAGAAACACAGCACAGGAGCAAGAGGAAAAAGTATTTATCACCAAAACTGTTGAGCTGCTTCCTTTCTCCACTAAAGCTGCTTCAGCTGAAGGAGAAGCTGATTTGTCTGCCACTAAAGTGGCTCCATTTGGGGGTGTTTTTCTGAGCAGAGAAGTGTGTTCAGTATTGCCAGGGAATACGAGAATCTTAATGCATCTTTTTGTTACTGGAATTACATCTCCAAGTTGCCCCTTTGCACTTTTCAGGCATGAGAAAGGTGGTTCATGGTCATTTCAGGACCAAGGAAGACAAAATATGAGATCATCCCATGTCACTCTTAAAGTTTTCAGGGGTGAAAAAAGAGAAACGTGGAACTATTGCAAAATAAGTCTAACAGGAATAAGATACAAACTAGGTTGCAACTAGCTAATAGAAACAAAAAGTACCAAAGACGTGGTGAGAGCAAATCTTAAAATATAATAAAGGAAAAAGTTAACTTTAATATATCTAAGAGTAAGCAAAAAAAAAAAATCCAAATCCTAGGAAGTGTTATTATTAAAGAAAAAAAACCTTTATAGGATTTACCAGTTACCAGTGTGTCCCCCATAAACAACTTTGTAAATAACCACTCCTATTTCCACTGTCATTCTCTGCGTTATTGTTTTGCTAACTTCCCAACAAATGTTTTAATGCTACTTGCTGCCAAGGAGTGCCCTCTCACTGCTGTGACTCAAGGTCCTCAGTAAATATTTCTCTGTTGTGAAATCTAATGTGAAGGCCAAACACTACCAGCCCACAAGCATACTAAGTTCTAATAAATTGGTTAATTAATATATTCAATCTAAATGACAAATTATGTTACATCCTTTACCTCCATGTCTTTAATTATCCTGTCTTTCAAAACATTTTAAGAAGTCTTACATCACACAGTCAGTCCTAAAAGCCACAGATTTATAGCTATGAGATGATTTCATCATTAATTTCCTTCTTTCTTACACATTCCAGCTCTTACAGCTTTTTCCCTAGATTTATTACTTTAGAATTATATGGAAGGCCGGAGCGGTATATAAATCTATTCCTAAACACAGAATATGAGATAAATATGAAGTGTTCTGTAGGGGAAAAAAACAAACCTAATTCTGTCTATTAAAAAAAAAAAATGGTCTCCTAGTAATATTAATGTTCAGGATAAAATAATAAATCCTAAAAGAGTCTAATGAAAATATTCACTTAGTGCAAAGCAGTAGTCAAAAAGGAAAGGACTGGACAAATGCTAGCAAAAAGCATTAGCAGTGCTCTGGTAACCTTCAGGGAAGGACAGAAGGTATATGCTCAGGAATGGTACAATTTTAATGTCTTTTTTTTTTTCTGTTCTATATAATTTGCATTAACTGAACTAAAACAAATGGCTGTGGTAAATGAGGCTTCCATAAAATTTAGAAAGGAATAATGGTTTGGAGTTTATTCTTAGAAGTTAACTTTACTGTCATACATCTGGCACATTTGATAAACCCAGAAGTGTATGGCACATAAGAAAAATACTTTTTAACTTCATCTGTATGATACACACATTAGTCTCACAGGTTAGTGGGCTGGGGAGGAAAGCAGGTAGCACCATATGAGTACGTGACTGGGACTTTAGTTGTCCATGGTTGGTTCCTCAATCTCATACCCAAGTCCATACTTCCACATTTTCGCCATGCTCTCTCACTTCAGTCTTCAGTGAATTTATGCAGTTCTGGCATTGATTTCCCAGTACAGTGTTAGGTCACACAGACAGAATGTGAAAATTCCCGATAAGGAACAGCTGCTTTAAGAGAGACACTCAAATGTGCAACCTGAACTCTCCCTTAGACAAATCATGCACAAACATGGACACCAAATGAACTGAAAACAGAGGTTAAGGTTTGTGTTTAAAACATCACCCAGAGAACTGGAGATGGTCTTAGTCTGCTATTATATGCTACAGCCAAACGAATAATTACAAACTAGAAAGGAGCTTAACAACATACTTGAATATTACAGGTCTGTGTGAGATAAGGCATATAAAGCAGCCAGGATTAAATGTCAGTCTTAACAGTGATTCCCTCATATCTGTGATTGCTCTGATAGGTGATGTGCTTTAGTAACTCTCCTTAATGTTAAATTACAAGAGCTTAGGGAGCAGAGACAGCTACGAAGTAGAAAAGAAAAATAAACCTGACAAACCTCATGAACGTTCTTGTAATTTTATGTATCTTAACTCTGACATAATCACCCCATGGAAATCCTTCAGTACATTACTGCACATTACCCAGGCACTAAAGGAACATATTACAAAACATGCAAAAGCATTTAAAGAAATTCCTGTTACACTGGCTTCTGAAATGCTGCAATGTGCACAATCTTGTCCATCTGACTGGCTCTGTAATGTTCAAATTGTTGTATTAGCACATACACACATTCAGAGTAAGTGCACAGTTTAGTGCTCAGCCAGTTGTTGCTAATGCATTAAGCGGTAATGCTCATCTCAAAAATATTATTTTATTTGGTATTATGCTTCAGTAATTGATGAAAATTGGCCTCCGGTCCTAACCCTCAAAACAATGCAGGTTGCCTGGTATAACATCACAAAGTGTGTACATTTACAGTGTCTCCGGAAAGCTTCATTGAAAATCCTCCTTTTGCTTCACACAGTTAGCTAGAACTAATTCTCTGTAGATTTTTTTAAACTATGTAAAAGATCGAACTACTTCCTCAGGTACAGCTACAATTCTTTAAAACTTTCCTTTCTTTTGGAGTAGACGAAATAAGCAATTTTATCAGTGTCAGCTGGAGATGACACATACTTTCACAGCATGAATTAATTAAATAAATAACCTTCTCCATCAGGAATTTGCTCATGCTCTTTTTTGTAACCCCAATATGGTTTTCAAGAGTATCGTAGAATCATAGAATAGTTTGGGTTGGGAGGGACTTTAAAGATCATCCAGTTCCAACTCCCTGCCATGGGCAGGGACACCTCCCACTGGCTCAGGCTGCCCAAGGCCCCATCCAACCTGGCCTTGAACACCTCCAGGGATGGGGCAGCCACAGCTTCCCTGGGCAACCTGGGCCAGTGCCTCACCACTCTCATAGTGAAGAAATTCTTCCTTATATCAAGCCTAAATCTGCCCCTCTTGAGTTTATACCCACTGCCCCTCATCCTACCACTACAAGCCTTCGTAAGCAGTCCCTCCCCAGCTTTCCTGTAGCCCCTTCAGGTACTGGAAGGTCGCTATAAGATCTCCTCTGAGCTTTCTCTTCTCCAGGCGGAAAAACCCCAGCTCTCTCAGATGATGCTCCAGCCCTCTGATCATTCTCCTAGCCCTCCTCTGGACCTGTTCCAACAGCTCCATATCCTTCTTATACTGAGGATTCCAGAACTGAACACATTATTCCAGATGAGGTGTCACAAGAGAGGAATAGAGGGGCAGAATCACTTCCCTCGCCCTGCTGACCACGCTGCTTGTGATGCAGCCCAGGACACAGTTGGCCTTCTGGGCTGCGAGCGCACATTGCCGGCTCATATTAAGCTTCTCATCAACCAGCACCCCCAAGTCCTTCTCTGTAGGGCTGCTCTCAATCACATCATCCCCCATCCTGTACTGAAACCGCGGATTGCCCCGACCCAGGTGTAGGACCTTACACTTGGCCTTGTTGAACCCCATGATGTTCTCACAGCCCCACTTCTCCAGTCTGTCCAGGTCCCTCTGGATAACATCCTGTCCTTCCGGTGTGGCAACTACACCACTCAGCTTGGTGTCCTCTGCAAACTTGCTGAGGGTGCACTCAATCTTACTGTTCATATCGCTGACGAAGATATTAAACAGCACTAGATGAAGATATTAAACAGCACTGTATCATCATACTTATACATCTCATCAGACTCATAGTTCACAGCCATTCCTTCTCCAGTTAAAGAAGCTATTCTTTGACTGTTTCTCCTTAAGTGTTCATTTCACCTTTCTCCCAGAACTCCTCATTGTAGTTATGCCAGAAAACCTTGTTTAAAGATGATCACAACATGTGCAAACTCTTCTTCCCACTCTCAAAATTATACCTGTATCTAAATTGTATTTGGGAATTTCTTCTTCACTTCTTACAGTCTTCATCCTTTCTTTGGTAAAGCCTAAGGCAGCACAAGTCTTTTGGAATAAACGATAAATTAAAAGTGACACAAGACACTGCATTTCATTGCATTTAAGCCATCTGGCCCATTTAAAATATACATATATTTAATCCAAGATTGGTCAGAATGGATGAACTGGATATTGAGCATCCCTTGGCATCTTGAGAAAAGGCAAAACAAGGGCACAGTTCTTCCTGGCCTCCTTAACGGTACATCTTTACCTTAAAAGGCTCACTGTGAACGGTAGCACAATATGGTTAATTCAGCCTCCTCTGCTCACAAAGTCCTTGAACACCACATTGAAACAGGCAACCCTGGGTACCTCGGGTGCTTATATACCCACTGAGCACCTAAGAACTGAAAGAGCGTCCCATCCTGCTCACCACACTGCACTTACTTTACCAAGCCATCCATCACATACTAGGCTGCTTACTCCTGAGTGGGACTAGCTCTACAACCAACGTGTTCAACACATTCTCAGCCCTCTCTCTGAGCCTCTCCCTTTGTTTTATCCAGTCACCTGCCCTCTACTCCACACCAAACTTTTTCTTTCTCAATGTATAGGTTTCCAAGCTCATTTTCAGTGTAAGCAACAGTAAGGAAAAAAAGCAACTTGCTGAAATAATACAGGGACTACTTTGAAGCCAACTGGAGTTCAAGGGAACAAAACCACATAAAAACCTTTTATAAATAAGTTGTTTTCTTAGTGCTTACCTGTTATGCAAGCATAACTAGTGAAGAGCCAGTACTACTACTGTTTTTAAAGAAGTAGAAAAATGCAGTAATGCCTGTAGTCCTTCCTCCTTCAGCATGAGAGACAAAAGAAAGTTAAGTGAACAAGTGATCCATATTCCCTATGAAACAAAACTAGTGTGACTCCTGTACTTACCAAAGAGTCCCAGGTTCAGGATACACTGATGGGACCCTCCAATTGTTTGGACTGTGTGATTTTTAGGAAGGAATTTGTCTCTATCACAAACTCTTAAACTGCACATGTACAGAAAGCATTCTTTTCAACCACAGGGAAAGTACAAGACTACTTTCGAATGCATACTGGAAGGGACTATGTGATAAGACCATTTTGCATAAATTCATCTATCTTGCTGCACAACCCTATACATCCGGTATGAGAAACACGAAGTAATTATTTAACATTTACATACAAATTACATATTTTTGGGATTTGTGGTACGGTTCCCTGTGTGATCTTGGGCCAGTTCCTGAACCTGTCTCAATTTCATTCCCCTTGTTTGCAAAACAGATTAACAGTAGTTATGCAGGATGGGTGAGGCTTAATTAACCCAAGTTTGTAAAGGGCTTTCTGATCTTCAGACACTATGTACAAGGACGACTAGAAAAATCAATTTAAGCAGCAAAGCAGCATGTAGTCCATCCATGTCCACGCTACAAACATTTAGCATATCAAATTCATACAGAAAATTTGAACAAACATTTCTCTGCAGTAGCAGCAAAAGTTATGTTAACATAAAGTATAAAATATGTATATTAAAAATAACTAATTCACTTACTTCTTCCTAATTTCTAGGTCTGAAACTGGAACGCATCTCAGGCCAGCTCCCAATACCATGAGGGATGATGTTAGTAACACAGTTACCCTCAGACCTAAGAAAAAAAACCAAACAAACAATATTTTACAAGCTAACTCAGAAATGTTTTATTAAAAATGTTGCCTAAATATATCTGTATTTACATGTAGTCTCACAGAAGAAGCAATGCATCTCTCTTTCAAATCCTAAATGTGTTGGTGCCCATATGAATTACAGATACATTGTGAAATCCTGTGTTATTTTCTATACTTGCACTCCAGAACTACAAAGAGTCACTCTGGGCAAACTATCCCACAAGACTGTACCCAAAATTTTACACATTTTTGGCAGTGTGATAATAAAAAAGTGATAATAAATGTATCATCAAAATGTATAATATGCCCTTTGGAATTACAAGGATCAGAGAATGCACTGCTATGTGTGACATGAAATCTAGGCAGATCCAAAGAAAAGTGTGGACTTGTACATTCTTTTCCAATCACTTCATAAGCCAAAACACAGAATTGTTATCGTTTTCTTTTATAAGGCAGATACGCATCTCATCCTGAAGAAATAACCATTTATTCAGGGGGAAAAAAGTGCAAGTATTTTTTTGCAGTCCTTGCAATTAGGCCAGGTTTTCACTGAGCTCAGCTAAATTGTCAGAGGCTGTAAATACAGTACTTTAGAAAAAGTTAGAATTGACTGATTCCTTGAACGTATTTTTGCCTCATACTGCGATTCTCAACTGAAGGAACAACTTTATCCTAGTGCTGCAAACCCTTTGGCCAGCAGCGCGCTTGCTGCCACTAAGGTGTTTCCATCAGCAGCAAACAACAGAACAGTGACAGCTGAAGGGTTTAACCTCCAGAATCTTGTAGCACACCAAAATCATTAATATGCACAATTAAAAACTGCTGATACAGTCTATACCTGTGAGGTTGTAATACTTCAAACAATTTCACAGCAAAAACAGAAAATAAAGGGCTTCCATGTTCTTAGCAGAACATAAAAAGAACAATTAAATGACGGCAAACATGCAGTATCTCTAACATTTAGATGAAATGAGTAACGACCCAAAAAAGAACAAGTCCTTATGACAACTCACCTAACAAGCAAACAATTTGATTCTTTCTAGAACTGCCAAATTTCAGAGAAGTAGTCCCTTTATGTTAATGACTCCTATAATCCATACAGTTCAAGTAGTGGTCACTATAAATATTTTGTCTCCGTGTGAATTTTAGGGGGGGTTAGAGCACATATCTTACTAAAACGTAATTTTAGAGGACAAGACATCACTTTGCTCCTATTGCTACAGCTTTTAGAGAGCCTTCCTCACGCGCATTAAACTCCTTGTGCTGGACACCGCACAAATCAAACTAGAGACGGCTCCTCTCTCCATCAACCCAGTTCAAGACAACCCAACTTAAAGGAAGTTCACATTATAAGTTTTCTGAAATGAAGCATGACTTCCTTTGGTACGGCTCAGTCATTAAAAGGAATGCAACCCGCAGTCCTGTGACTCTAGAGGACACTCACATCCCTGGATGCCCCAAAGAAGTATCATCAGCCAAGAGTATTTCTTTCCTTCCTTGAAGGATTTCCAGTGCCTGCCCAGAGTTACTTGCCTGACTGCGCTCAGCCAGTACATGTTGCTGTTAAACTGGTTTTTCAAGTGTGCATGTTCAGAGAGCCCTAACTAAATGTTCGGATAATACAGATGGTCAAGATCCTGTTGTTCTTCATGTTTGCTGGGCCACCACATGAGCCTTCACAAGGCACACTTAACCCCATGTTACCATACTGCATTTGTTGTGGGAGTAATTATTTGTGTCAGGACCACATTCGTGATGCATTTGCCTTTCCTCCTGGGAAACAGATCTTTGTCAGCATTGCTTTTGTGAATAATGAGAACTTGTACACAATAAGGATCAGAATTTTATTGACGGAAAATCAAAACACATCTTTTAACTGAAAAAAATTGAAGTTTTCCATATGCAAACACTGCACAATGCTTCAGGAAAGCTCTAGTAATGTCCATATCAACTGCATATTTTCCATGTAAACCATGGTTGTCTTGAATTACATTTCACAAAACACAGCACATTCTGCCTTTCGGAAGACACAAGGACAAACACAGACAGCCCTGAAGGTCCTGCTCACGGGGTGCCACAGGAGGCAGAGGCCAGATGCAAGCCCACGGCACAGGAGTAAATGAGTATTATCCAGAAATTTAAGTTTAAATAACCACAGGATGCATGAGGAGTGTTTCTAAACTAAAAAAAAAAAAAAAAAAAGTAAAAAATCTATTTGATTTTTTTAAAAATCCTCAACTGAAAAAGTAGAAACTAAAGCAAAGTTTTACTTAAAACTACAGAAAAGTTTTGTAAGAAAAACAATGCACAATCCACTGAATACAGAATTGGATACCAAAGCTTCTCCCCAGCCCTAATTCAAGGCTCATCTTTAATGTCAACCCCATCTGTTGGGTAATTTTAAAATAAAATTAACAGTTAAAGCCTCACAATCAAGTATGTTTGATCTCTCCAAACATTCTTTAAAGTCCTAATTTTGAATACTATACACTGCAATCTACCACTTTTAAATGTTTTGATCACGCAAATTATTCTTTGGCCTTTTTTCCCCCACCTTAACATGTAAATACACCCCAAAAAACTCTTTGGGTTAAAGCTGCATGTTGAAAATGATGACACCAAAGGGAACAAGTAAAAGACTGTCAGACAAGCAGCATATTAGACATTTTATTTGCTATTTAATTGATGTATTTCTAACCTCTAAGCACCCTCCTCTTTTATTTTGCTTTACATTTTAATCCTCTGAATTCATCCTCCTTTTCATCTTTGTTAGAAATTGGCCTTTAATAGTATTTTTCTGATTATTTCAATATTCTTGCTTTGAACGTTGCGGTGGTCCTTAATCCAAATTGGGCATCTTGGATTACTCTACAAGGCACACCCCAGGGTTTTTCAGATAGCTGCACGTGTCATAGGGATAGTGAATCAAAGTAAGCAACGAAGCCTGAGAAAAAGACCAAAAACCTTGCAATATTTTTTTTTCTCTATTTTAAAAGATCTAAGTAATTCACACAACTCAGATTTTGAGCAGATGTAATTAACTCCATGAATTTTACCCTGTGAATGCAAAACAGGAGGGGGCTACAAGGTCTTAAAATCCATCATTCAGCCTCCAGTCCTCTTCTATCAGAGGTTTCTGGAAAGTGAAGAAACTCCTTCAAAGGCATTTTCTGCCAATGGAGGAAGCTTTCTGTTCTTCAGAGCCTTTCTCCTCAGCTGCTCATTCCCACCCTGCTCTTGCAGGAGGTTTCTGGGCACCACAGGTCGTGCTGACCATTGTGCAAAGTGTGGCCATGTTCAGAACGACCAAACATCATTTAAACGGTAAGAGAAAAGTTTGAGCTAACAGCAGAAATTGATTCAGTAATAAAAAGACATGTTAATTATAATTTATGAGTGAAACAGTTAATATCGTTTAGCCCCCCCTGCTAATAACACAGTCTGCTTTACAACTTCAGCAGCCCACGCTGCATTTGCGGGCTTTTATTTCTTCTTAAAACAACTACACCCAAGCTCCCGACACTATTGGAGATTTAACACAAAGTCTCAACCCACAACTCTCTTAAGTCTCCTGCAAAACATAGACTTTTAGCCCAGCCGAGACCATGCTGTACTAGTAAACTAGACACGATTAACTGTGCCGGCAGGATATGCTGATCAGATCTGGCCCCTGGGACATTCCTAGCTGACCCACTAGTTTTCTTTGCTGGGGAAGCATCTGCTGCAGCAACACACACAATGCGATGAACCCTGCTCCCTCTTCCCAGACCGACAAAAAAATGAGCAAACCACAACACTCAGCAACTCGGTCTCACACTGCAGTGGGAGGTAGTGACCAATAGTGACGCTCAGTTGCTGTTCAGTTCCCTCATCACAACATCAAGAGATGGCACCTAACCATGGGTGTTGCATCCTAAACAACTCTTCCGGCATGCCTTACTTTCACAACGTTTTGTAAAGTATATGAAGAGAAAATGCATTCCCCCGACTCTTACCTCCCGCATTACTGACTTGTATGCCAGTAATTCATTTGTTATACTCAGTTTAATAAGAAGTTTAATAAAACATGTTGTGCAGCTACAATTAACTTATTCTAACTTGTTACATATTACCAGGTTGTCTTGCAGAAGGAGAACATGCTAAACAACTGCCCGTGGTCTTTGTTAGCTTTTAAGAAGCATGACCATTCCACCTGTCACCCATTATAATAAAACATCATAAAACACGTGACTGACAGACTGTAGAAACCAAATCTTTAGTCACACAAAACACACATTCAGGTCAAAAGTGTCTGTATGTCCAGAAGTGGGAATTTCTACTTCTGCTGCCTAGAGACAGCGAACACGCTGTGCATCCCCACCGCCGCAGAGGCCATGTCTGGCAGCACCCCGGCTGCCCCGCTGCTGCTGCAGACTCAGAGAGAGCTGCACACTTCTAGTTCAGAGCATCACACAAATGCTTCTGCAGTAGGAGATGTCTGGCTAGAAAGCTGCCTGGAGGAGAAGGACCTGGGGGTGTTGGTCGACAGCCACCGAACACAAGCCAGCAGTGTGCCCAGGTGGCCAAGAAGGCCAATGGCATCTTGGCTTGGATCAGAAACGGCGTGACCAGCAGGTCCAGGGAGGTTATTCTGCCCCTGGACTCAGCACTGGTGAGTGTTCAGTTCTGGCCCCTCACTCCAAGAAGGATGTTGAGGCTCTGGAATGTGTCCAGAGAGAAGCAATTAAGCTGGTGAGGGGGCCGGAGAACAAGTCTTACGAGGAGCGGCTGAGGGACCTGGGGTTGTTTAGCCTGGAGAAGAGGAGCCTGAGTGAAGGCCTCATTGGTCTCTACAACTGCCTGAAAGGAGGTTGTGGAGAGGAGGGAGCTGGCCTCTTCTCCCAAGTGTCAGGGGACAGGACAAGAGGGAATGGCCTGAAGCTCCGCCAGTGGAGGTTCAGACTGGATATCAGAAAAAAATTTTTCATAGAAAGGGTCATTGGGCACTGGCAGAGGCTGCCTAGGGAGGTGGTGGAGTTACCATCCCTGGAGGTATTGAAAAGATGGGTAGATGAGGCTCTCAGGGACATGGTTTGATGGCAGATAGGAATGGTTGGACTCAATGATCCTAGTGGTCTTTTCCAAACTAGTGATTCTGTGATTCTCTGTACACAACACACACTTTTCACCTTTCTGCTATGACTAATGGAAGTTTGGCCAGAGGAAACACTGCTGGATTCAGCCCTCCCTCTGCCTGGCACAGCCAGCAGTGGATTTCCCTCGTATGGCTCACGCATCCTGCTCTTGGATGCATTAACATTTGAGGGGTTTCCTTCCTTCAGCTGTGGATACTAAAATCAGCCCTACAAATGCAGAATACAACAACGCTCTGATTAGAAATGAGTGACATCAGCATGCTGCAAATATTCAGTTTTTAAAGACCAGGCTAGAAGCAAAAATCATCCCTTCTGACACCGAACTGAGAGTATTTTAATTCACTCAGCTACTCTGGTATTATTTTGCTTGAAGTACATCTAGCTAAAAAAAAAATTATATCATTCTGGTTTGATGCACACATGCCAGGAAATGAAAGACTACCCAATTTCAACAGCTGTTCCAATAATCCACTGTTAAACTGTGCTTTCCCCTCCAATTTAAAGCAAAAACAATTTTCAAACAAATTCTTGTTCTGTTTTTCTTGGCAAAACAAAGCACAGGATCTTGCATTTTTTCTTCTATGAAGTTCACATACAATAATCAACCCTTACCTTTAGTTTCAGTAAGGAAAGAACTGAGCTCCAAGCCTTACACTATTTTCCTTTGGTCCTGGAATTGGTCTTGTATTATCTAAATACCCTCCTTATTGTTTAAGCATCTCTTTTAAGACAGGTTTCTTTGCTGGATACCAATTCTCCTCTTCATAGTAAGGGTCTGTTTCTCTCCCTCCTTAATGTGTGCCCTTACATTTAGACATATTAAGACAAAAGCTTGATTAAACATCTTGTTTTACCAGGGAATCTTGAAAGCTCTGCACAGAGTCCCTGCTTCATCATTATCTACTGCTACCAAAGTCTTTGTATTTTAAAAGTAATTCTAGCAAAATTATACTAATAGCTGCATCAATTTCTCTCCTAAGATCAATTATATTGGTCATGATTAAAATAGACCCCCCCAAAATTGCTACCTATCTACTAAACACAGTGAATAAAACTTCCATTGTGCCTGCACTTGGCCAAACTGACTACTGTCATTAAGGACAATAAGGAGCAATGCTCTTTCAGAAGAAGCATCCTTGTATCAAGCAATACAATTCTCAAAAGAAAACAAGCTTTTCACTGATTTAAAAAGACTTCAAACTGAGTTGTGGTCCTGAAATCATTCTAACACATGGAACAAACTTGGAAAATTAGTGTATCAGGCTTGCCTCAGGTTCCTCAGCAGTACTTGATTGCAGAGGAGCATAAATAGTGTTTGAAACTCAATGGAAATAAATACATTCTCGAGAATAGCATCAACTACACTGAGAAGCAAAAAAATTTGGAACCAAATAAAAAGACTGTATGCAAGAGCAATCAACTACCCGGTCATACATAGCTAATAAAAAAATTACTCACAGTTTGATGGCAAAGATGTCATCGGGTGCTGTTAAGCACAGCCTAGATCCCCCTTTCTCTCTGGCTACACAACACTGACACTTCTGTTATTGCCCTGTCTTTAATAAGCTATGCTTTTTAAAACAAACTGAAGCCAATTGTTTCCATCTATTCCCCCAGGTCTGTGTGGCACTACCAAAACAGCATCCAAATCTCAACTGAAAAGGTTTAGGACAGGAGGTTTTTTAGGTTTTTTTCTGATAAAAAAAATGAAGCAAACTCCTAGTGACCTCATTTAAGGTCTGCAACACAGGTGATAGCACCCTTCTGGTTTCAAATAGCAAGAACTAAGCTTTATCTAGACCTATCTATACAGGATATGTCTAAAATAAAGCAGAGCCAAAGCTTCGTTTCAGCCCCAAGTATTCTCTCAAATACAAGTAGAACTTTTCCTGTATGGATCCCACAACACAGTCCAGTCCCACTTTCCAGTGGAGGACTGCACGGCAAAGACAGATTCCTCTAGACACTGTGCTCCAATTTCCATCTGACATAAACAGAAAGTAGACTGGGACCCCCCCAGATCAAACACGTACTAGAAAGCTCCTGAACCATAGATGTAGGAGGTAATGATCTTCAGAGGGGAAATTCTCTTCACAATTTCAGGCACCTGTTGTAACAGAATTTCTCTGCACTTGTTGGGCAGACACAGCAAGACTGTATCCAAAACTGAAAATACCAGTTCCAACACTCATCCCTGTCAGTCCTTTTGTCAGTGTAACCCTCCAAAGAAAAACATGCATTCCTGCAGAAACGTCTTCACAGGAGTCCTTATAAGAACCGCATCACTCCTGAATTAGAGGTTAGTTAAAAATCTTGTAAAAAAAAAACATCTTGATGTCTAGAATTTAGCTAGCCAAGTGTTTCAGAGAGAGAAGACAGTCATCTTTGGGAAATGATGGAACATGTCACAGCAGACAGAGAAGTTGCTATGTCATAATTGTGGGAAGCAAAGTTAAATATAACACAATTGAGAATTATTAGGACAAGCACGCAACCACTCTGCAATTTCTAAGCTGCTGCATCCTTTGCTACATGCATCCTAATTGTAAGGGAGCCAAGTTACATGTTCACACTCATATTGCTCTGCTCACTTCTGGTTTGTGTTGTAAATACTCTTCTTGCTTTATGGTATTTTTCTTTTCTCCATTTTTAATGTTTATTAAAGTATATTACAAATAATTAGTGTTCTGTTTACCTTAGAGAGTAATTTGACTGCACCTGTTAGAAGGAAGAACAAGCTATCACAACCATGTTAAAAGGGTGCAGTGTGCTCATTCGCTTCAATTATATCAAGGTAATACAATCAGTGGACCCATCCTGTTTTAACATTATCCAAGCACATAAATAATCTCTAAAAATAGAGGAAAGTATAGCTTAATTCTCCAACTCTCTAACCCTCTAAGGGCAGCTGAAACATCTTTAATGACCTAAGTTCTTCCAGGATGTCTCTCATAGCTAGCTCCACATGGATGTAACCACAGCTGGCAGCAGACTATACCTGTAAATGCAAGTAAGTATTTCAGAGTTCATGCACTAGTTTAGAAGTTTGGTACTTTAAACAAAGTAGCCCTGACTTTAAGAACTCTATAGGCTTAGTCTGAGCCTTTGTATATCTAAAAAGGTAGTTTAGAAGTATGGAAATTTCCTTCCATATGTCAGCTAAGGATTTTGAAGCATCCTAATAGTTTAACATCAGCAATGGAAAAATAAATGGCAAAAGATGCAGATTAAAAATCTGCATTGCAAGTTTCTACGGGTGTTGTAAATTCTATTTATCAGTCCAGAGACTGACATTTTGCATGAATAGATAAACAAAGCACTGAGTTGAATGGTATTTGCCTGCAGATCAAAACACTGATTTGAGAATCAGTTTTAGTCTCTCTACTAAAATATCTCCTATTCTTTTAATACCATGTTTCTCGTCTTCAAAGGAGACCAATTATTTTAGCTTTTTATTGATATTACACATTTTACTGTAGAGACCATCCATTTTATCTGCAAATAATCCAAGTGCAATGAACCTCTCTTAATCCTTGCAGAGTGCCTCTGAGACAAGACAGCACTGGCCCGGAGCAGCAGGACTGCATCTCTCGATATGCCTTACGAAATTGGGCAGGCCACTTACCTTCTGCTTCACTTTTCCCCACTACACCTCTGCCTTGTTTATTCAGGCTACAAACACATGGAAATGGGAGCCAGTCTCACCACGAGTATTAGAAAGGCTAGTACTTCAGGTCTTCTCTTCAACTGGGGCCAGCGCAGTGCTGGGATACAATTAAAAAAAGAGCTATTTGAGTGCTCACTAAATCAGTGAAATTAATACACAAACATGCATAAGAATTGTTATTTCTTCCTTCACCTTGGCTGCTTTATACTCTCAACTCCAATATGTACCAAAACACGAAGATTTAGGTGAGTCATTTAATCTATCTTTGTCATATGATAAAATGAAAACCTACCAACCAGGGCATGTGCCTGTGTATGCACGTTCTAGCGTACACATAGAGAGAGATGCAGAGCATTGACAAAAATAGCTAATAATGCAGTTGGGGACTAAATCTCTTAATTAATTTTGAAGCTAAATTGTGGATGCTCATTAACAAGTCAAGAGAAAGTGCAAGACAACAATCCTCTGCTCTAGCTCTCACTGTTGCATTCCTGGATGAATGCCGACAACCCAAGCTCTTTCAGCACCGAACAAAGGGGAAGGAAGCTTTTCTCTTCTCTTCCCACTCATTTCAAGGACTCAGGATTGCACAGCAGGCTTAATTACCACACAACTAACTACAGATCCTTACCTGTGGTGACAGAGAGGAAAAACAATCTCTCTTGTACGCATCTATCAGGGAAGATGTTCTGTCATTATCTTAGTGGTACTTGCCCATACCACCCAACGGTGCATGAAATTCTTCACTTTTAGAAACACAGAGACACTTTGCTTTGCCACAACAGAGTATCAAGAAGCAACCATGCAGCAAGGATTGGCAGCCACACTAAATACTGCCTAGTGCATCCGCTAAGCAGGACACTAAATGCATAGTTTCTCCTTTTTACTATCCCTGCTGTGAATTGAGGAAAAAAGAGCTGTAAGAGTCCCATTGACGTAATAACCATGTGGGTCTTGTGACTTGTAGGAAAGGTCACTGGAGTAAGCTTTCAATTTTCCTCTCTGTGAACATTTTCAGTGTTACTTTAACATTAAAATGCATCAGGCACTATTTAGAATACATATTTCATCCTAAAATGCACTATCTGCAGCACCGTAAGGGGTTGTAAACCCGTTTCATTTTTTAAGGCTCCTGATCAATTCTTGAGATTCATGTGTTTAATCAATTAAAATAGAACAACTCCACCTTTCTTGAATATTCAAAAGGGATGGTGTTCATCAAAAATAACCAAAAAAAAAAGCTTTCTAAATGCAGTTGCATTTAATGTCTTATATTCCAGAAAAAAAACACCAGCAGACTTTGCAAAAAGCAGAAGACCTCTCACTTTCACAACATCTCATTCCCTCAGGCCGAGTCATGGGATCTCCAGATTAAAAAAGAGGAAAAACCTAAAAATCCTCTCTGTTACGAATCTGCATGAGAAAGCACAATGTGCGGCTTTTGAGGAAGCTGGAGCATTAATCACAAGTTTCTGCAGCATAATTATAGTTCTAGTATGGCTACAGAGTTACAATAGCGCACACACACATGAGAAGCATTAAAAAAAACAAAATTACGGCAGGAAGTGATGGGACAGTTCTGAACGTCACTGCTGAGAGAAAAGCTGAGCAAGCCACAGTCTCCCTTTCCCCAAGATTATAACTAAAAGAATTCTTAAAAGCAGTGAAGCAGCACTGGGTTGTTGCTGGGAGAAGTCAAACAAAGTTCTCCAAGGAACCTTGCAAAATATTCTAAAAGAGAATTATCAAAACATTCTGTTTCTTCAATGTACACATCTAAGCACCAGCCTTGGTTTTGGGAGGGTTGGGTGTTATTAAACAAATATTTTATGTAAACCAAATTTCTGTTTGGGAATGTCAGAGAACAGATTTTCACAACAGGGAACACTATTTCAGGACCTGCGCAATGCATTATCTACTTATTCATTTCTGAAACTGCAAGCAAATACCCATTTTACACAGCTTCTTTCCCACAAACAGGGCATTTCTTACCAAAAAAAAATATAGGTAGAAATTGACAACACAGAAAACAGCTGAAATTTATTAACAAGCAATGAACCTCATTTTTGCATTTGTTGCAGACTTCTTTTCCACCCGTAAAACATAATGTGAAACTAGCTCTTAAGAAACACATTGGCCAGAAATAATGAATAAAATTTGTTTTGTTTGTGCAACGGTGTGGTTTACTGGGACTCAGAAAGCAGTAAAGCTGGGTCTGTTCAGCATTAGCAAATGAAAACGGTCTTTCTTTGTTCATTTCTAACAGGAAAAATAAAAAATATCATATTAATACTTTAAAGGAAACAGATTCTGTTTTCTTTAAAGGAAGCAGGTTCAGCTTTTGCAGGCCTGAACCTGATCTACTCTTTTTTCTCTTTAATGGAATTACAAACGAATAGCTAGGCATTATGAATACACTATAATATATACAGCTAGCAAAATAAATGCAATACAACTTTCCCAAATACTTCACTACTTCCGTAATAAAAATCTATGAAAAAGCCCAAGGGACTTTGATAACAGTGGAATTATTGTTGTAATTTATGCTGCAGAACTTAGCACCAGCTACCCTTATCTAGCAGAGCTGCCAAACTGCTAAATACTTCTAGAAGGACGGAGGTTGGCAAATTTAAATGCTTTTAAATGCAGCAGGGCAGTGGACAACCTAATGGAATTCTAGCGTTTTCTGTCCTGCTCCACAAGACTTTCCAGAAGCGGAGAGGCACCAACCAGAGGGGCCACATCCACCCCAGCATCCCACTCATTTGCTTAGGGACATGGTTTAAGGAGTGTTAGGAATGGTTGGACTCAATGATCCAGTGGGTCCTTTCCAACCTGGTGATTCTGTGATTCTGTGATTCATGCCTCCATCACAAGGACAGACATCATCACTCCCAAACCCACCCCAGCAGCACCGGAGAGCCCCGCAGGGAGTGGACAGTGGCATCCCAGGGTGCTTCTGGCAAGAGAGGGTGAAGGAAGGGATAATACACTTTCTGACTGAAAAGACGCACCACCAGACTGAGTTAGGAGGTTGGGTTGTGCAGAGGCAAAAGACTGGGACTTTGTTGGAGATACAAGAAGGCAGAAAGGTCAGCTGTGTTCAAAGAGACTACCCAGCTCCTGGTTTTAAAAGTACATCTCAAGCCAGTTCACAAAAGCTGTTTTTGCCAGTCTGTGGCAAGGGTGTTGCTGGCTACCTAAATCACATTTACTACTGCCTCTTCCCTCTCTCAGTGCCCTTTTCCCTGTGCCTCATACTTGCCTTGTCCCTCCACCTTTCCCAGCCTCACCACTCCCCACCCTCCGGCTCCATATTCTGTTTCTGCAACCATACCTCCCATGCTTCACCCCACTGCCTTGTCCCATACTCTCTCTCTCTCTCTCTTCCCACCCATCCAAGGGCTTTTCTCACATCTGCTCTCACTCCTTTGAGCCCTGAGATTCTTGCATGCAACCTCTTCTACTCTTCAACATGCAGGAAAAGTGGAAGATAGAAGGAAATAGGAAGACAAGATGGACATGCCAAAACAGGAAGGAGACATAAAGGTGAGGCAGGAGGTAGAGAAGAGGAAATGGTCCGATTGGGAAAAATTTGGGTCAAGAGAAGGTTTTGAGGGGTAGTAAAAATACGTGAGCATACAACAGGAGAGATAACGGTGCACAGCTGTCCTAGTATTATACTCTCTGCAGTCAACTTCTAAAAGCGACTATTGACAAAGTATTTTCCCAGCTGGACCTCTGCCTGACTTAATTCTGGAATGCTTAAGTGCTTTACCTCTGCTTGCGTTAACAGCTGCATAATAAAAGTAAGAGATCGTATTTTACACTGGCAAATTATTTCCCTATTCTCAAATTTGCCGACATCGAGGTGTAGCAAGTTACACACCCCAAACTCACCATGCCCATATGCTCAGCGCACCAAAGCCTCAAGATAACATGGCCATTACTATTCTCACATGAGCTATGCAAACATGTTAGGATTTTACATCATGAAAAGTTATTTCAAATCCAGCATGCTGTTTCCAGATGATCTTCAGTCTGTTGTGTTTCAAACAGCTGTCCCAGGACCACAGCTGCAGCTGCAAAGTGGTGTGCAAAGAGCACAAAGGGCACGGCAGTTGCATAAAGGGGAGCAGTACAAAGAAATGTCTGTGGAAACATGGTACAAAGCAGAGACAGGGATGATGCCATCTAACAAAAAGACCTAGTTCCAGAAGAGGACATCTGCCCATGGCCATGACTGATGCTTTCAACTCAACCTGGCCCATCAGGAGGTATGGAAAGTGCTGCTAACAATCAAGCTAGTATTGCTTTGATGAATCATAGTGGCATCAAGTTAATACAACTCATCAGATCCTCATTAAACCACTCCATGTTGCTAATCACTTTGTGTATCTCAAGTGGTCTTTCGCAGCATGCCTGACTCCAGTGAGGGTGGGCCAATCAATTCTCTAATGAGTCCTCACTTCTGCAATCACTTGCACAAATGCTCGGTGGACTTTCATACAGCCACAGAACACAAAATTAAACAAGCAAAGCAAAGTTTGGTTCAGTCTTCCTTTTTCTTTTCTTCTGACTGTGCAGAGGAAAAATATGTCTGTACAAACACACACACCAGCAACTCATCAAAACAACTTTTGTAAAATTATGCTGATCAAATATCAGCTCTGGTGGGATTTACCTATATCCAGCTCTAATTGCTTCTTTCATCTTCCCACATGAAAAACAACACTTCATCTAATTTCTTCCAAGATTTGTTAGCTTAGGAAAATTAATCCCTTTCACAGGATTTGGTAGGTGTGGATCAGTATCATTTACAAGACAATGAAATATCCATCACTCACAGCATGCAGTAGACAATGTCCACAGGATGACAGGGAACAACCCGGGGTAATATTTTCCTTCAACCTTTGTCTGAACTTGGTTGACTAGCATCAATAACTTGCCTTTTCACCAAACACATACAGCTTTCACTTCACATGAGCCATGGCATTCTCTCTCTCACTTCCTTTTTTAAAAACACGCTGAAGCACTAAGTTCACATCTATCTTTCATTAAATCCACAAGAGCCTTCTGCTGCTCTTGCTGGCATTAACCAGACTTTTGCCATAACATAAATGCTACTGAGTAGAATCAGTTGTTTATAATGAGACTTTACTTTTGCTTACTCCCTGTAATCCCAGTATGTTTCACTGGAGCACCAGACACATCACACTTCCCTTTCTCACTGGTTCCCTGCTGTTCTACCTGCATTTTCATACCTGTAAACTTTCCCATGGGTATTTCTTTCCTGTAGGCTGTACTAACCTACCAAAGCCATAGCGTCTGTACAAACCTTTACTGTCATTGAAGTGTGTAAATCCTTTTAGCTTGATCTCAACAAATTATATTAAAGTCTTACAGCCTTATGCCAAGTCTCATCCTAGGCTGAGGCTCGGCCTTGAACTTGACCCATCAATTATCAAATTGGTAATTTTGAAATACTGGCTACGTAGCTTGCAGTCATGCACATGAGATTAAAAAATTCTGTTTCTCAGATCATGACAAAAAGGAGCTGAAAACATACTTCTTTGCCACAAGGTGAAAACTCTCAGGCTTCAAAGATTCTTGATTTGTTGATTTTTGTCCTTCTTCTGTTAACCAAAATCCCACATTTATGGTCACTCAAGACACAACAGAACTATGACCATTGAAAACTCTGCACGTTCTTGTGAGTGCCCTCATGGAAAGTACTTCACACCATGCATCTATGCCAGCGATACCTATCAGTAGCTAGACCTGGTACAATTTTTCTAAGTTATTAGTAACATGCTCCAATATATATTTACTACCATGCTGTCTGAGAGCCTGATTGACAGATAAGGACCCTGAGATGCCAAAAGCAATGGAAATGCTTAACAAAAAAAAATCTTCCCCATCTGTTGGCTTCACTTGACCATTCATGACTCTTGGAACAACATCCTACTTCCTTTTTGCTCTCCGCACCCACTTTCAAGTCTTTCAAAATAAAACTAAGGGCATTTTGCAAACGCTTCCTGGATGAACATGCAAGGAAAGAACAAGTTCACGTCTTCTCTCTTCTGTTCCAGTGACCCTGGATGCAAGTGAGAGGAGTCCAAAGGTCCCCTGAAAGTAAAGTCACCATTTCCATGCAGGCAGCACAAAGTGACAATCTAGGAACTTCAAACATGAAACCAGCTATACAAAATTCTCTTTATTCATCATGTGTAGTTCATCTTGTACAGAGAACAGTTCTTAAGGCATTTTTGTATTAGTAAGGCCCTAGTTAGTACTCATACTCAATACTTATTACTATTTTGTCAGACTGAATTAAAGGATTTAACCTCAAAATTCCCAAGTGGAAGAGATAAGAACTATCAAATGTCTCACATAAGGAAACTGAGAAGTGAGAAGCATGATTTGGGAGACAGCAATAAAATAAAGGCTTTTATATTCAGCAAAGGAATAACTATACATACAAGCAAAAACATTCATGGTTTCAAAAGACAAGCCAATCTCCATTAAAAACCAAAATCTGATTATTGAATTTTTCTCTCTACTTCATAATTTAATTGCTAGGATAACAATGCTATGCAAATTTCATTTCAGCAAAATAAAGTTACTAAGAATACCTATGCGACCCATGCAAGCATATATCATTTTATAAAAAAGAACCAAGAATAATTACATTCCACTTTTACAAGTTATATGTCACATTTCTTCAAACTCAATATAAAACTGTGTTTACTGCATTTCAAAAATTAATGAAAAATATCACCATTCTGTTCAATGTGTTTCACGTAAATTATCACAAAAGATTGTGTTCTTCATTGCCTCGTCTTTCTTACATGGAACATAATGAAGACTGACATTATACATGGCTTCTAGATCTCACCTTGTAACTATGAACTTAACTAATAAAAAGAACCAGTGAACCAGATCCACAGAGGTATGCAAGCTGTTGATTTCCAGTTAGATATATAAACATCCTAACAGTTCTGCATGCTTATATTTACAGTTTCCAGGAAATGAAACACTCAAGGCACAAAACATCAATAAACACTCAAGCATCATGTGACAAATTGTAGCTAATTTTAATCATGTAAACAACAAGGGTCCATCCAAGGCACGCTGAAGTAATTTCCCATTTAATTTCAGTCTTATTGAATCTCTAAAGGTAATTATCATTTAAACAAGGGTTCTCTAATCCTATTGCTAAAGAAAATGCACCAGATAAGGCATGTTGCTCCATGGCACACTCCATCTTCTAACCTTTCTTCACCAAGAAATCAACCAACCAACGCCTGTAGTTCTACTTACAGAGAAGGGGTTTCAAACCTACTTCGAAACAGCACATACTTAAAGATAGTACACACAAACATAATTCCTGGGTTTCAGCATGCACCCATCCCAGAACAGGGCTAAGAAACATTAGGGATGCCAGTGCCCTCCCTATTACAGACACCCAAACAAGGTGCATGGAAAGCTCCTCCAGGCTCATGAGGAAAAGCATGTTGGAAGAAGTCTCCATGTAGCCAGAGGAAGCTGGGAAGCAGGAACCGGTCTCGCTCCCCAAAGAAGAATTTTCAGCTGCCCCACTAAGTGTCTGAAAATTAATATATTTTTGAGAACGACAATAGCTCAGGAAATAAAATCCAAACTAGCTTTCAATTTACATTCCTTACAGAAACACCAACTGAATCTAGGCTTCCTCCAATGCCTTGAATACCCTTTAAATACACTGTTAACACCCTTCAGAAGAATGTTCATTCCTTCTGAGTCTGTTCAGAACTTCCGGTAAGATTTTTTTTTTTTTTTAAATTACAGCCTTTGAAGGCTATCACTACTCTCCTGAAGAAAATTCACCCTCAATTTCTCAATTTCATAAAAACCAGGAAATCCTACTCTCCTGAAGAAAATTCACCCTCAATTTCTCAATTTCATAAAAAACAGGAAATCCTACTCTCCTGAAGAAAATTCACCCTCAATTTCATAAAACCCAGAAAATCCCTATACATCCACAGGAACACAGGTTTAAGCCAACCAAGACTGTCTGTCATGCCGCTTCTGACACCAACACCCATTCTGGGTCATCAGAGTCCTTGGCAGATGCCAACGACACATCTTTCCCAGCTCATATTCCTCTCATTCTTCAACTGCATCGCCAGCGTTAACTGCGAACAGGTCTCCACAAAAAAATCCAGGAGACACTTGGCAGGCCGGGAGGGAAAAGGGTCAAAGGCCAAGAAACAATCTGAGGTCAGAAAGCAAAAAAATTGTAACTTGTCCATCCTAGATCCCTTCTATACAAAACTGGAGAACATTTGGAGCTTACTTAGCATACCTTTTAATAAAAAGAAACACTGCTGTCCTCTCTCCTCAGAAGACCCCACACTTCTCTGAGAAGCTGTGATGGAACTGACTCACACAGCCCAAGAAACACTTCTTCCAAACAGGATTATTAACATGCCTATTGCTGAATATTTAATCTTTCAACTTCTAACAAGTCAAAAGGTAAAAAACAAAGTGGCCAAACCTTCGTAAACATACTGAAATAAGAAACACGTGCACAAATAATACAATAGACGTTTGATATTGAGACAGATTTACGTTTCAAACTATCTGCTATAATAGGCAACTAAACCCGAAAAAGACAACTACTTTTAGACCTCATCTGAAGCATCGTAACACAAAATCAGACTTAGCTGACAGCCGGCAGCTACTTATCAGTATCAGTTAGATCTACCTCTAACTGTGAAGTATAGAACCATCCAACAGCAGAATCTCCTCTCAAATTCTGACATGCATCACCTACAGTGCCATACTTCTGATACATGCCAGCTTTTACATATTGACACTTCACAAATTCATTTTTTTCCTGACAGTTCCTTTACTGGCTAACTCCAATGACAGATGACCGAAGCCAGAGAGTAAATGGTGTCATTTCTCTATATTTTTGGTACAGATAGTATATCTGGTATAACAAGCAGCATTTATTATTGCCCCATAGCAAGTGAAATACTGCCCTTGCAAGGTCAGACCAAACCAACTTTACAGCTTCAAAGCAGTAGAGTCACACTTCTCCCAGAACGTGCATATTCCAAAGAGCAGATACCTCCCCACCATGTGCCTCCAGCAGAAGTGTGCCCCATGGGAGAGTTGGGCAGCGGTGGCTCTCCTCTTTCCTCTGTGAGAAATCAAGCGGCAGGACTCCACCACCATTTCCAAAGTGAACAGCATCACATTCTCTGTGGGAATCATCCAGTCTCAGAACATGAAACACAACAAAGTCCCCACGCAATCTGCTGCTGTGCAAAGATCATGCTCCACAGCCCTTATGTACTCTTAAAGCATAAAGCAAGTGAGCTGAGATGCTCACTCAGGCTACGAACTGAAATTCTCTCAATAAGGAAAGCAACAGAGCTATAGCAAAGGGGTACTTCATATCAATATCTCCAAAAAGACAAAAACCCGTCAAGGAATTGGTTAAGGTAATGAGGAAAACACTTGTACACATCTTCCCATTAAAACATGCTACATGTGAAGCTAAGAAATCCAGCAACTACATTACTAATCACATTAAAGAAACAACAAAATACTAATGTTTCTTTTTCCATGAGTTACTTCAAAACTTTTCCAGTATTTTTTTTGCATCGCTCAGGATCAACTTTGTAGACAATGGAGAAATAAAAATACAGATTGTTCTAAAAGCACAGGTTCAAGTTTAGCTTTATTTCCTTCATACTGTGAGCAGTCATTGTCTTCACTGTACAAAACAAAATAACTTTAAGATAATTAACAACACTATTATACAGCAGTCGAGACAGACATTGACGACTTAAGTCTAAATTGCTTGAGACTGCCTGCACAGTCACCACGGACTCATTTGGAGAATGTATTTTCAGCCCAGTAGGTTTTATTCACCCAACGCCCCTTCAGTTTTAGGAAAAGCAATTGCAATTTTGACACACAAGCCTTCTCAGCTACAACTTTTCTCCCTGCCTTCCTTCACTTTCCCCCCTTCGCTCTCCATAAATGAGCTATTAATTCCTAAATAAATGGAACCAATAGCACTTAACATGGGGAGCCACAAGGGTACGTCGTTCCAATCTCCTGTTTAGAAGCCTGTTTAAACAGGAATTAAAAGACTAAACGCTTCTGTGGTTTGAGGCCCCAAAGCCCAGATGTGCAAACAGAAGTACTTGACCTCACCAAAACCATCCCCAGGGTGACCACAGATGAACTGCACAGGCCCTGGAGTTCTCTGGGAACAAACACCACATTCAGAAGTTTGCTATCAAGACGCAAAGGCCTGAATGTGTATTAGGAAACAGTTCCTCGTGCTCATCTTCTGAAACCCTGGAGCGCAACTTCTGGTTTATGTTGCTGTCTTCGCCACCTCCCTAGTGAAACTAGAAGCAAACCACCGCCTTCACGTCCAGTTTGCGTTTAAAAAGAGTTCCCAAACGCGGATTAGCAAACTGTCCCCCGTGCTCATCTCTCAAAATCCCTGACTGCAACTTCTGTTTTATGTTGCTGTCTTTGCCATGTCCCTAGTGAAAATAAAAGCAAGTCACCGCCTTGGTGTCCAGTCTGCTTTTAAAAATGAAGAATTTCTTTCAAGATGAATCAGCCGCCCTGAGCACTTACATTCCCTGACCCAAATATCAACACAGGTGTCTGTTTTACCACTCACTACCAGAAAATGCGATCATCCCCGGGTCAAACACCTACATGACGATGGCAGAAGAAAGGACAGCTCCAGATCCGCATCACAGCAGGGATACAGAATCATAGAATGCTTTGGGTTAGAAGGGACCTTAAAGATCATGCTGCTCCAGCCCCTCTGCCAAGTGCAGGGACACCTCCCACCAGATTAGGCTGCCCAAGGCCCCATCCAACCTGGCCTTGAACACTTCCAGGGATAGGGCATCCATAGCTTCCCCAGGCAACTTCTGCCAGTGCCTCACCACCCTCATGGTGAGGAATTTCTTGCTAATGTCTATTCTAAATCTTCCCCCCTCCAATTTAAAGCCATTCCCCCTCATCCTATCACTCCATGCCCTCATAAAAAGTCCCTCTCCAGCTTTCTTGTAGCCCCCTTTCAGTACTGGAAGCTGTTCTAAGGTCCCCACGGAGCCTTCTCCTCTCCAGGCTGAACAACCCCTACTCTCATAGCAGATGATGCCATATTGTCCTCAGCTTTAGCAACAGGTTAGGGTATTTTCCTTCTGAATGGCCTTTGATGTGCTTTGCTTGGGTGTCCTGCAAACAGTGCTCACTATGTCTTTACAGCCTTGGGGGGGAGGGGACGAAGTGGGACAGGGATCTGGGACAAGGGACAGGGATACAGGAGAAGGGACACGGGACAAGGGGTACAGGACATGGGACAGTGACAATTGGACAAGGGATACAGGATACAGATATGGGATATGGGACAAGGGATGCAGCAGAAGGGACATGGGATACCGGATACGGATACAGATACGGGACAAGGGGACACGGGACACAGATATGGGACATGGGACAAGGGATAAGGGACAAGGGATAAGGGATACTGGATAGGGATACAGATATGAGACACGGGATACAGACATGGGATATAGGACAAGGGATAAGGGATATAGACATGGGACAGGGAAAATGGGACAAGGGATGCGGGAAAAGGGTATGGGATGCCGGATATAGATATGGGACATGGGACAGGGATACAGGACAGGGACTCGGCGTCCCCGCCCGGCCCCGGAGAAGCCGCAGGAGCGGGCGGGGAGCCCCGTCCCCGCGGCCCCGCTCACCCTTCTTGTCCATGAGCCACATGAAGAAGAAGCAGGGCGCGAAGCCGATGGGCCCCCAGAAGACGAGCAGGGCGATGTCCCAGCCGCCGAAGCCGAAGGCCAGGCGGGCCGAGTTCTGGATGGGGCCCCAGGTGTTCCACAGCAGGCCCTGCGCGAAGCCCAGCAGCGAGAACAGCAGCAGCACCAGCCACCGCCGCCCGTACACGCGGCCCGCGGGGCCTCGCGGCTGCGGCGGCTGCGGCGGCGGCAGGAGGGGCCGCCGCTCCTCCGCGCTGCTCCAGCCCGACCCCATCGCCGGGCGCGCCGAGCACCGAGCAGCCCCGGCCCTCCCGCATGCGCCGTGCGGAGCGGCCGCCGCCTCCCCTGCCGGCAGGGGCGGAGCGGGGAGACACCGGGACTGGGCGTGCGGGGCGGGAGCTCGGGCGTGCGGGGCGGGGAGCTCGGAGGGCAAGGGGGGAGCTCAGAAAGCAAAGCGGGAGCTGGAGGGGGGGGGAGCGGAGCCCGGAGGGCAAGGCGGGCGCTCGGGCGTGCAGGGCGGGGCGCTCGGGCGTGAAAGGGCCGAGCTTGAGGCGCAAAGGCGGGACCTCGGCGGTGCGCGGAGGGAGCTCGGGCGTGCGGGGCGGGAGCTGGCGCAGGGGCTCGGGCGTGCGAGGGCGGAGCTTGGGGCGCAAGGCGGGAGCTGTGGCAGGAGCTCGAGCTTGGAAGGCCGGGGGTGGGGGGAGCCCAGGCGTGCAGGGCGAGGAGCCCCAAGCCCCCGCGGCGAGACGTGTCCGGGGTCAGCGGAGGGCACAGCCCCGGCTGCGGCGCCGCCCCGCCCTGCCCCGGGCTCCCCGTGCCGAGCGCAGCCGCCGGAGCGAGCGCCGCAGCAGCATGGCCGGGGCGCTGCCGGGTAGGTGCCCCGAGGCCTCCGTGCTGGGGCCGGGGGGGCTCGGGCAGGCGGTGCTGCTCGCCCTCTCCGTCCTTTGGGGGCAGCGCCGGCCCCGCAGGGTCCCGCGTCCCGGGGAGAGGTGGGTTGTGGCGAGGGGTCCCTCCCTGGCAGCGGGGATGCGGCTGGGGGGCTGCAGGGTCCCTCCCAGCCCGAATCGCAGAATGGTCCGGGTTGAAAGGGACCTGAAAGGTCGTCTAGCTCCAACAGTTTCTAATGGGCTTAGCGTGAATGGCCGTGTACTCATCCAAAGTATTTTACAGTGGATTTCAGTGCAGGCTGTAACTGAATCATAGGGTAGAATTGTAGGATAGAAATGGAATAGTTTGGGTTGGAAGGGACCTTGAAGATCATCCAGTTCCCCCACACACACCCATGGGCAGGGACACCTCCCACTAGATCCTACTTTTTCCCCCCAGTCTGGACCATAGCAAGTTTGTAATTGTGGACTTAGAATGGTTTGGGTTGGAAGGAACCTCAAAGCCCATCAGGTTCCAACCCCTGTGCCATGGGCAGGGACACCTCCCACCAGACCAGGCTGCTGAAAGCCTCATCCAGCCTGGCCTTGAACATTTCCAGGGATGGGGCAGCCACAGCTTCCCCAGGCAACCTGTGCTAGTGTCTCACCACCCTCATCGTAATGAATTTCTTCCTAAAATCTATTCTAAATCTTCCCCCTCCAATTTAAAGTCACTCCACCTCGTCCTGTCACTGTATGCCTTATAGTATTCTGTGATGAGGTGTCCCTGCCCATGGCAGGGGGGTTGGAACTGGATAGTCTTTAAGGTCCCTTCCAACCCAAACCATTCCATGAATCTGAGAATATGATTCTTTTTTTACTGTAGGGGTGGAGAGGCACTCGCGTAGGCTGCCTGGAGAAGTTGTAGATTCCCATTTCCTGGCGATTTTCAAAGCCATGCTGGTTGAGGCTTTGACCAACCTGATCTGCTGGGAAGTGTCCCTGACCATGGTAGGGGAGTGGAACTGGACAGACTTACTGCGGCTTTCCGGTACCTGAAGGAGGCCTACAAGAAAGCTGGGGAGGGACTTCTTACAAGGGCTTGTAGTGATAGGACGAGGAGGAATGGCTTTGAATTGGAAGAGGGAAAATTTAGATTAGACATTAGGAAGAAATTCTTCATGGTGAGGTGCTGGAACAGGTTTCCCAGGGAAGTTGTGGATGCCCTCTCCCTGGAGGTGTTCAAGGCCAGGTTGGATGGGCCTTGAGCAACCTGGTCTGGTGGGAGGTGTCCCTGCCCATGGCAGGGGGGGTTGGAACTGCGTGGGCTTTGAGGTCCCTTCTAACCCAAACCCTTCTATGAGTAGAAGCCAGCTATGGTCCAGATTGGAGGGGGAAGAAGTCCAGTTACAGCCTGGACTGAAGTCCATTTTAAAATAATTCGGATGACTATACCGTTGTGTACACTAAGCTCATTAGAAACTGTTATCATTTAAATAGATTGAAGTATATTTTCATTCCATTAGGTGGTGTGAGTATTTATCAGTGTATCTACTATCTGCACTTGTTGTAAAATTAATGGCTCAGCTGCTTCACAGTGCTCCATCTTCCCTGAAAAAACTGGGTACTGCTGGTTGGCTCGCTTAGGCGTTCTGTCACCAAGTCTGGGACGTGGCTTAGTGAATGCCTTTGTGCCTGGCTGGGGAGAGCCAAGCAGTGGGGTCCACTCAGGCTAGTTTCGGACCTTGTGTTAGTGTTGTAAGTGTTGATGTGCTGGTGCCCATTCCGTGGTCTCTCAGCCCAGACCACATACTCCCATGAAATTCTTCCCAAACCATAGAGGCATGGTATTTTGTTTAGTCCACACAGCTCTCTTTGCTAGACAGAGTTTCAAATAAGATGTTGCGCTGAAGGTGCCAAAAGGAAATTTATACCATCTGAAATGAGCAGAACTATCACAGAAAAGCAAGTGAAACTTTGTCTAGAAAAGTTTAGGAAATTGCCCAGGAAAAATAAAATTCATACACAATTAAGTAACATGGGGGCATGCGGTTAGTAACAAACTAAAACTTGAGCTTGCCATGTATACAACTTAGTGACAAAAATAAAATACAGTAAAAATATTGGACGAGATTCAGATTTGATCATGACCAGTACGTATTCCAGTAGTGCTCTGGGGCTCCCAGGAAGATTAATTCCCTGTTTTACTGGGTCTTTTTCATACATTACCACCTCAGCATAATTTAACCTATGCCAAAATGTTCTTTCAATTTACAATGGCTATGTTACTACTATAACATAATTGATTCACTGGCATTGTGCCAAAGACAAAGTGCTGTCATTTGCAGAAGTAAACAAAGTGAAAAACTATTTCTCTCTTTGAACATGTTTCAATTAACTCTAGTAATTGCAGGGGTTTCTTGGTTTTAGTGGCAGGAAGCCCATCTAGAAATAAGGCAAGTGGGGCTTTGCAGTGTCCTTTAACTGCAAACCTTGCCTCTTACTATCTGCACAGTAAGGTTAAAACTTGAGTATAAGCAGGATAACTCTTCAATAACTTATCCAAGCTACCTTGTCTTGTCATGGGTTTAAAGGTATTTTGTCTCTTGAGTGGGACAAGAAGAACGAGGCATTTCTGAGAAACTGTGAAAAAAGGAAGAAGCTGTCACCATAGGCTCAGAAAATCTAGGGTTATTTACTATTGACTTAATCATGATTTAAATAATTTATTATAATTGCTTGATTTGAAATTGCTCCATCTTTTCATAGCTTCACAACCCATATGCGCATCTTTCAGTCATGGCCTGACCTTTTCTATTCCAGCTATTTAATTAACACAGTGTAATATTCTGTGTGAATTATTCTTGTTTGCAGGATGTGGTATCATTTAAATTTGTTAATGTAAAGGAGCAGTGCATTGTTGATAAACTGTTGGAAACCAAATTAGCTTTATCTTGCGGCTAGCTGATTGCATTATTTCACTCATGGGTATAATACTTCTCTAAATATGCTAATTTCACTCTTTTCTCCATGTGGTGACATTTTTCTTTTTCTCTTTACTGACATTTGTAATATTTGGGGTGGGGAAATATTTTCTTGCTTTAACCTCATTATAATGTAGCTAAAGAGATTTGAATATTATCAGATGAAGTGCATATATGATCAGGCAAGCGGAAAGGTTATTTTGTCTCCTGGCCCAGAGCTTTCACGCCTGTAGCAGGACTTGCATGGACTGATGGCACCTAGATCCAAAATTGTGATACGCAAGTCCATTCAGGTAATCCTTGCCCAACCACAGCAGTGTATCAATTGGTAGGTACCTCCATTTCAAACCTAAAAGCTCTCAGGGTGGTTGCATCTTCATATGCATCCCTGTTCTGCCTGACTGGCCTAAAACCTGTACTGGAGCTCTGATAGAATGGTGGTGACAGATAAAAACTATATGGCTGAAGCTGTTATTGCTTCCAAATGCTCATCCCATCCCTGAGGCAGGACTGGCTGATCCGCTTGTGACTTGGCACCTAGACTGTGTTGATATAAATCTGGCTTATAACTGATAAACTGAAGGCTTTGACAGATTTGTTACAACCTTGAGGCATCTGGAAAGTCTAATTCAGCTTAAACACACCTATCATGGAATGACTGAGCTGAGCAGTTCAGGAGGTTATCCTCCCCATGGTGCTGCTCACGGTTCCAAGCACGTTAGGAAGTGCCACTTGCTCGCTCCAGTCTTCAGAGTTTTGGAAGATTTGCTCTCCACATGACTTTCTTCAGAGAGATTCAACAAACTTCAGCCTCCCCTTGTTTCTTAGGTCTCTCTAGCAGCAATTCCAAACATCATGGGTACAATCTTCTACTTCCTTGCGTTAACTCATATCTTGCAGTCAGGCAGGTAGCAGTTGATGGCATACGCTGTGAAAGCTACAGCGTTTTGGCACAAAATGGGCAGGACCCAAGATTAATTGAAAAATTGAAAAGTGGCATTAGGCAATTCCTTCCAACATCCCAAGAGAGGCCTGTTTTCCAGGGATTTTCCTCAACTCTGGTTCAGCTGTAGTTGTTACACTGTGGTTTGAGAGCCTCTGTGAACAGCGCTTGTGTTGCAGGGAGTTGTAATGGTTCCTTCTTTACATCCCCCATCTTGAACAACACTTCTGAAGCTGAGCTTCTGAGGTGTGAGCAAATCCCTTTCCTCCCTCATGAACTTTTGACATGCCTTTCCTTTGAGATACTTGAGGACAGGTTGTTGGGGATCTACTCTGTTTTGGGCTTGGTTTGGGCACCTTCCAATCTGTGCATTCTGTACCTTTCAGTATCTCCTCTCATCTTTCTTTTTTACTGAGAGGTAGATAGACTTCCAGCTCTAATGTTTGTTACCCGCACGAATGTCATACAATGATTTCCTTGTACTTGATGGGGAAAAAAGTTTTACAATGCCTCCTTTTTTTTTCTCTAGTATCAACAGGATTTAACAAGGAATTAAAATACAGACATATCTTTAGCTTACAAAAGCTGAACAGTTTTATTCTTAAATTCAAGTGTCAGTGTTATCCATGGGTCTTTCATGTATACCTTTTGATTGCAGGCTATGTATATCGTCATTGCAAAATGATCATTGTAGTGGATGTGATTCTAGGTGTGTGGTCCACCAGAGCCCATTGCAAGGTCCTTTAGGGAGATGTGGGGTAGCTTCTTTCACCTGTGGAATGCACCTTTGCGGTTTGCCAATGAAAGACAGCTCAGCAGATTTCCTGTAGATCTCACTAGGTTCTTTACTGTAGCTCTCCAAAGGGATATGCAAAAGTCACACTGGGCTTGGGCTTTGAGTACATTGAAAGCATTTTGTAGTCCATTTCTGCTTGGTCTGCTGTTCATCACCCGATTAATGGTGAACACATAGATGATAAACATACCTCTTTGAGAGGGAGCTGGAAGCTGCATGATGTATTTAATCATTGCTTCTTCTCTACCTTACTTAGCCTTCAGGCTCAGTGTCTTAGGTATTCTGTGGACATCATGTTGGAGGTCCAACTTCAGCTGACCATGGTCCATATGTTCTTTTGTTTTATTCAGGGCCACCATGTGCAAGTAGCTGTAAATAGCATCAAAAGGGTACTTTGCACCCCAAAGTTGTGTTACAGAAATCCAGTTTCAAAACCTGATCATTTCCTGCCTTTCTGAAAATGTGAAAATGATGGAAATGAACTGAGTCACACAAGAATTCTTAGGTTTGAGCTGGGGAATATAGGGTGAAAATCTCAGCCCATTTCCTTGGGCGAGGACTACCTCAGTGTAGATCCCATTGTGTCTAATTCCAGCAAGAAGAGCTAATCACATTGCTCTGGTACTGCTCTGTCCATTGTGTCTTTTGTGAATGTGTTTCTCATTTCTGATCAGACTTTGTCCTTTACTCCTATTGTCTTACATCAAAGCAGCAAGGAATAACTTAATTATTTCTCTGGTATAATTAACGATGTAGTCATTAGGGAGTTTGTTTCTGTTGGTCTGGCTAGTCATGCTTGGCTGTTGTACCATAGGCATGCTGTGTGCTCTCCAATTGAGTCTTCTGGAGACCTGACTGTCTGGATAGGTGTTTGGGATCAGATCTATACTGAAGACATAACAGTCACAAAATGTTGTTTGTTGGTTGGAAATGTGACTCTTTACCATGTAATTCTGTTTAGAAAGAAAAGGCTAAATAGCTTATTTCTAATGTCTGTGCTTTTCTGAACAGGGGCATGTATGATTTCAGGTTAAATTATTCTATGCTTTGTGATCACAGGCACAATGAGATTCTTAGGAGTAGATATGGTAGTACAAGATTTTGGGTTACCGTATTTCAAAAGGAGCAGTGGTAAAGCAGTTTGAATGTTTTGGTATGAAGGTGTATCTTTGAAGTTTTGCAATTTTATGGTTTTGCTGATGTTCAGGGGGTTATCTTAAATTTCTAAGTACCCATGTACTTTTGAAGACTGGATGTAGAAGACGTTATTGATTCTAACACTAATATTGAATTAGTCAGTGGTTGATGTAGTGACATTCACGTTTAAAAGGAATTTGAAAATATTGAAACTCCTCTACGGAAAGGACTTTCCCCAATATACTAATAGGTTGACAAACACTGAGATTTGCTAAATTTTGCATATTGCAAGAAGCTTCCAATCTGAAGGCAGCAAGCAAGCACTGTCATGGTTTGTTCTAAAATTAAAAGTCTCTTTGAGTCTCCTCAAAAGCAGATGCTGCTGGAAAGAACAAGAGTTCATGCACATCTGAGTGGAGATTTGGGCTTACAGAGCCCTTGATCTTTTCTGATGTTTAGCTCTTGGTGTTTCCAGATAAAGTAACTTCGCAGGCAGTTGTTACTTGAAAATGAAAACAGAAAGAAAATCTCTGAAGGGAAGAAGGGGTGTGTTGAAACCACTAGCTGCAGCTTGTTATATTATAAAGTTGTGAAAGGTAAGCTTCTCTGTGCTTTTTCAGTAAAAAGTTTCTTTTATGATTAATATCGATATTAAAAATCAAAACTAATGAAATGTTAAGGTTGCTACATGAGAACCTCTATAAAAGGAAATGGCAACTTGAAACAAAGGATAAACTCACTTCTTGTTTCACGCATGCTGAAATAAATGGAATGATATAAACAGGTGGAATAATACCTGTGCTTTACGTTTAATATTCCTTTAATAATGGCAATCCCTGAGTCTAATGCCCTAATTGTGCACATTGGTTATTGTGCACTTCAGGAACTGTTCTTGAGGGTTGCATGATGGGTTTTTCTGGCTTCTTTCAATCTAATAATTTATGCAATTCAAAATTACGTCTCTTATTTTTTTAAGTATAATTTCATGCTGACAATTATACCTCTAATTGACTCTGTCATTAATCATAATTTGTATCCTATGTGGTATAGTAGTGAACAGTCATGCATACTTCCATTATAATCCATTTGAGGATCAAATTCAAAAGACTGAGTTGTATTATTGACTATGTATTACAATGGCTTATGGGAAAAAGTATTTTTAGAACACTGTTCATTATTTACTACAAAAATGTATGGGGAAATGGTGTATTTTAGAAGATATTTATTCTTGCTGTAATTTTGAAATTCTTGTCAGTCAAGTTTGTGGTATAGGACAACAATAAAGTCATAAATGGTTGTGGTTTCTGACAGTGAATTTTATAGGTTGCATTCATCAATTGAAGACTAGTGCGTTCATATTTACTACTAACAAGGAATAGAAGAGGAAAGAGAAATAAAGTTTACTTACAACATAAATTCTTTTTTTCCTAGAAATAGAGATGCTAGTTCCCTGATGTCCCAGCCTCCTTACCTTCGATCATAATATTATATTAGTACTAAATTTTGTATTATTTTTCCCATCTATTAGGAAATGTTGTGAGAAATGTGTATCAGTGCCGGTGGGGTATCAGAAAGAGATGGCTTTGCTACTGAATTTCCTGAGCAGCAGGTGGTGTAATTTATAGCCAAAACAGACAGAAAGGTGGAATTGTAGCAGCCTCACTTACGGAAGAACAGTCTCTCCTTTGGAGAAATCCTTTTATATCCCTGATGGAAGCTTTTGGTCGAAGACCATAGTCTTTTCCTTCAAAGGAAGATGAAATGCCTTTTATCCAAAAAGTGCTGCAGTTTCATTGTGTTTCACTTTGCTTTCAGCAATTTTGCCAATAATAAGTACACAAAGCTCATTGGAAATATATTTTGTATGATTTTTGTCAGTTGTACAAGTCCTAATTTTCCTGAGTTTGGGGGAGTGGGAGAGCAAGGGGCTATTTCAAATAGCAAGGAGCTGTAAGGCCAAGGAAGGAAAGGAAAGCATTTTGTCTGCTAGAAGAGACCGGAGCAGCTGAGATTGTCCAACATCCAGTTAGTGAGCTGAAAACCAACACGACTGCTTTTGAAAACTGCACTATGGGATGGGGAGATAGGAGACAACAGGCAGAAGCTGGCCAGAGGTTCAGAGTGAGCTTTCTAGGAAGAGCCCTAGGGGATTTAGGAAGGAATTTCATAAGTGTATGCTGAGATGATACGCTGTCATTTAGAGCAGGGGCCAGATGTCCCTCCCAGTGCTGTGCTGTAGGCTCAACTTCTTCCTCCACCCCTAGAGAAGCCTGGCAGTTATTTCCTTTTCTTTATCGGAAGGACAGTTTGAGGTTTGAGGGCATAGCCCACAGCACTATCTTTCTTCATGTCTTGAGTCACTCAGACTTACTGTAAGAAAAACTATAAGATGCTCAGCTCTGCTGCAGCAGGATGGGAAAGTGAGTGCAAATAGAAATTCCTCTTTTGGCCTCTTTCTTTTCTTGTGATGCCCTTCTCCCGCGGTAGCAGACAAGGAGGGCAAGGAAGGGTGTGTTGACTTTAGGCTACTGGAGTAAGCTTCAGGTGTTGGTATTAACAGTGCAGAGATGCGTTTGTCTGGTCTATCCTGAGAGGCTCCGTGGCTACCTATCCTTTAGTAGCCAAAATATCTATCCAAATCTGGGTTAGATGCCTCCTGGCTCTGCTGCATCTGCAGTATTGACATTCCCAGAGTAAAAAATAATAGTAACAGCAGCAGCCGGTCAGGAAGTAATACCTAGATGTTTGTGTGGTATGTCCTGAAAACTATTCGTGTACATTTAGATGCTTTCTGTTTGCCCAGAGACAGCTGATTATAGTGCATAACGTTGTAATCACATGCAGATTATTTAAAGTTTGGGGTTTTTTTAATTTACAGAGTTAATGTGCTGTGAAATCATTAAGTCTGACCTCCAAGTCATTTCTCTTTGGTTTGGGGAGTTTCCACCTCCTCCCCCATACCTTCTTTTTTCCTACTTCTGGTTGTTGGATGGTTAAGGTTTTGGAGGTCAACTGATTTTTTGATTGACCTGGTTGTTCTATATTATTCAAAAGGACAATTTTTTTCTTTTAATTTTTTATAATATTTTTAAGGAAATAAGGACAATGAGGCATTACAGATTTGCAAGAAAACAAATTTGAAGATGCTTATACCGAATGCATTATGAGAATTTCCTTGTACTCCCTCTTTTAGAAAATAATTCTAATACCTCTAAATTAAATTTCATATTTAAGCAGCAGGGTGTTTTGGCAGAAGCCAACTACCACTCACTAATGAACTCTTCTACTTTGCCAAATTATTTTAAATGAATGACGGTACATTTAGCTTTTTTAATGACTGTACATTTAACTTCTGAACAACTTTGATCAAGTCCACATTTTGTCAGACTGCCTGCTGTGCTAAAGTCTTGATTCCCAATCCCCATTCAGTTATTCCGAAAACTTGTTAATCAGAAACATTAAATTATTTTCTCTCTCAGAAGCACAAAGTCTACTGGGAAGTACTTAGCCAATTAATCGCTTTTCTTTTCTTTTACCTGCCCTCAGTGCTGATGTCTGGTTAAGTCTTCATATTTGACAACACTTCACGTAAAGACGACTGGAGAGCTTTGGTTTTTTAATTGGAAGAGCTCCATTTCAGAATGTGTTACCTTTCTAAAGAACACCTACGTTTTTCGCCAATTATATAAGCTGTCACAGTTACAAAACTTGAACTAAAACTTGGTTTGGTTTTTCAGTTCCTGGTTGGATTCTATACATACCTTGTATAAAGTCAAAACATGAGACAAATTATTCCTGCTTCCTTTTGTGTTGTGAAACCACATCGTTTGTTGAGCCTGATAGAAAGAATTAATTTAACAGTATTCCTTTTCTCTCTTGGAACTGAGAAAATGAAGACTCCAACAGAGCTTTTTCTTTTCAAGAGGAATACACATTTCTATCCTCTCCTGCTACCTGCTCTCCCCTAGGAATTGGATATCCAATGCCCAAGATGTGCCATGGACATGCTGTTTCATTGCAATGCATTTTATTTAAATATTTTTTTGTTTACATACATCCATATACTAACTGTATGCTCTTATGTATGTTATAGAAACGTAGCTTTTGCCTAGGTATCCGTTGCTATCGATTTCAGGTTAGGAAATACTGAGAAGAAGGAGCCTAGCTTATAAAGTCCTTGTGAAGCTATGATAACAATAAATAAGGATAAGATTATTATTACTTTAAATTACAAATTTTTCTGCTAATCTCTATTCCAAGAGATATCCTCAGATATCTCTTTTGATTCCTTTATCACTCCTAGAGTGTATAGTTCCACCAGAAATCTCTGTGGGTCATGAGCAGAGTTCTCCAAATTATCATAATATCTGTTTGATGATACCTACCTTTTCTTGTGTGCCTTTTCTCTAACAGGCATTTAAATATACATGACAAATATTATGGGGAAAGAATTATATTAGCTGACTGCTGTTCTCACCAAGAAAGAGATAAAACTGAATCAAGACACTTTAAGATTCTTTGCACAAAATCAGCAAGAATCCCCATTTGTCTTTGCAGAAAAAACTAATGTTCATTTATTTAATGCTTTAAATTTTCTAAAACATTTCAAACCTCAGTTCTGGTTATATCATATATTGCATGTGATTATCTAAATCAAGATAAGACAGATACTCCTTTAATGATTTTAATACTGTTTGAAGATAGGAATGATTATCATCTTGCTAAGACAGACTGTCCTCTGAAAATTGTTTGTAAATGTTGTAGGGAAATAGGTTTATGACTGAATGAAGCGTGGTGAGATGACAAAAAGCTCCAGCTAACTTCAGTAGAGGAAAGGCTGTATAGTCTAATTGTGGTTTTTTTTGTTTGGCATCAATACAAACTCTCCCGGTAGCTCAAGTTCTGAGCTTCCTGCTGTATATTCACTGTGGTTAAAACCGCCCCTTTCGAAAGCACAACATGCATGTGGAAATCACATTAGAAAGCTACACAGACTCAACAGCTGGCTTCAATGAGCCTTCCTGTCTCTTCCAGTAAAATTTCTGCTTTGGTTGCACATCCCACCTGTTGACTGAAGTTACAGGAGGAACCTGAAGCTTTTGCAATACAACTCAGCTTTATAAAATTCTCCCCAAAGGTGCAACCTGCTTCTTGCATTTCTTTGGATTTACATGCTGTAAAATAATAATTAATTGCACTACCCTTAAAATGAAAACAGTTGAGTAGTCAGAAAGACACCCATGTTGTGGTAAACACCTTAAGCAGGAATAATTTCATTTGTATGGGTTGGAAAATCTGAGAAGTACATAAAGCCAGCCAGCTCCTGCGTTGTGAGAGCTGCCTCTGTACGATATGACAATTGCACTGGTTGAGGACAGAGGTTGTTTTACAAATCTTCCTGAGAATGTTCAGGTCTGGAATGAGTCTTGCCTTGGTCTTTGAATAGCATCACTGCTAAAAACCATGCTAAACTTAAGCCTCTTAGCACGCCTGCAGCCAGCTCCTGGTAGCTGCACCAGGGCATGCCATTGTGTCTGCAGATGGTCTTTCTACCTTCTCCGGACCTGCTCCCTCTGGATATACTAACCTACTGCTCAGAAACCCCCAGAGCCTCCTTTCGGGGTAGTGCAGACCATATGGTGAGACATATGGTCCCCATGAGGAGTCCTTATGTCCTGGTAGTGCAAGTTGCTGGAGTGTGAGACTGAAGGCCAAGTGTCATAGACGTCTCCGTGTCACAGCAACACCATGCTGTCAAGTGCTGCTCTGCATATGAGAGGAGACGTGGAAAACAACACAAAATCCAAACTCCTTCCTGTCATCTGCCTTAGGAAAGGGAAGCCATTTAAAAAAATCATGTTCTGTGAAGATAAAATATGGGAGGTCTTCAAGATGGAGTTTTCATGAGTGAAAGGAGAAAGACATTCAGTTAACCTGGAGGTTCGTGGGAGAAGGGATCTCTCAACTGTAGGAAACCTCAGCCCTTATACCTCCTACTGAATGTGTGTGAAGACAGCAGTTTAGAAAACTGAAAAGTATAGCTACACTGGAGTATAAACTCTGAAGGGGACTCACAAAAGTTACCAAAGAAAGACACCATGCAGAATGCAAGGGGCTCCTTTTACTGTGGCCATTCGCATTTCAGCATTCGTATATTTATTTTAAGCTGTAATATTTGAAACAATCCTGAAGAACCTTCTTCAGTGACCTTGTTCCCGGTGGGTCATCTTCTGTGCTTCTCCCAGCTCGCAGCACAGGGCTGTTCCATGTGGGAGATGCTCGTTCTCTACTACCCATCCCACCACTTACACAGAGGGAGGAGTGGGGGGCAAAATTAGCATTCAGCAGTGAAGGGGATTTTCTTGTCTTGTATTTATTTAATTCATCGTGTATGCCAAAGCCCCATTTGACCGCTAAATAGAGTGATTGAATTGGTTTGTTTTTTTAACTGACCTGCTAGGAGTTATGGGGAACTTATTGATTCAGTATGTTAAATCTTAGACGTTATACAGATACAGATTCTGGATGAGTTAACTTTAATAGAGGTTAAAATAATGAATGGGGTTTTTTATGATCTAGAGTTGTAGTCCGCTGCTCCAGCTCTATGGAGCTGTTATGTTATTTTTTTAAAAAATCAGCTTTTCCTTCTCAATCTCTCCCTAAAGAAAAGTTGTTCTGAAAGTGCTGAGTTTATTCAAGATTGCTAGCATTTCAGCTTGACAGTTTCAGTGGGGCACATAAATCTCTAAACAGCAAAGGAGTAAGTGGAAATCTTGGGTTAGTGTAGCTCTTCAATTGGCAACATTTCTTTCTTCTAAAATTCTGTATATGAAATTTTATAACACTTTACAAATACCTGCTGGGTTGGTTACGCTGCCATTTCTTCGATTAAATCAAATGTGTGGGAACCTGGTTTGCAGTGCTCTACACTCCTTGGAAAGAATCCCATGCAGAAAGACTGTTACTCATAAAATTTATGTTCTCTGAGCTCTGGCCATTACTCATAAGGTTTTTTTATTGTTAGCCTAATTCTAAACAGTTTGGCTACAGTGCTTTATTGCCTAAGCTATAAGTGAAAATTCTAAGCACATGCCTATTTTTATATATTTTTTTTAACATTTTGAGTGCAATACAGTGCTTTAAACTTTAATTTACTGTAGGAATGTTCTTTCAGTGTTTGCAGTAGAAGTTTGACATAAAAATATCTACAAACGTAATAAAAAAAATCAACCATAAACAAAAGAAGTGTTAGTTCTTATTATTTCCTGTACTGTGGGAGATGATAGCTAACACTTCATGTATCATAAATCATCTCTCTAAAGCTGTTTTGTTTTTTTCCTTTACATAGGTGAAGATGTCAAGCCATTTATTCCTGAGAAAGCCAAGGAAATTGTGATGTCTCTGGAGGAACCTGCAGTCTTCTGTAACATGGTTGGTGACTGGCCGGCCCTGAACTGGAATGCAAAATACCTTTCTGCGGTGTTGGATGGAAAGTCAATCCAGTTTAGGCTGGGTCTGAAGACGGTGGATTTAGGTGAGACTGGCAAGGACAGGCGGTACATGTCACAACTCTCTTTTTTAGGTGCTGCGATTCACTGCCTCTCCATTATCACTGTTCTCTCTGTAATGTATTGCTTCTCACTGCAGGCCTTGTTTTAGGACATTGGATTTGGCCAACAGTGGAACTCTTTTTCTTGTATGTTTATCTTAGTAGGAAGGTAACACTAGATGGGTGGGTTTTCTAACGTAAAAGAATCAAGCGTCTCAGTTTTCTTTCCTTGCTTTATCATGTGTCTATATTCAGTATAAGTCACAGTTTTTTAGACCCCACCTGTCTATTCTTTCTGAACTCGTCTAGCCTTCAGTTGGACCACCTCTTTCTTGGTATATACAGTCTGCAGAAAGATTCCATATGAGGCTCAGCGTGTTCCTATGAAAGTGGTAGGATTACATCATGTTATCTTACTTAACAACACTGTGTGAAATTTGCTTTCTTCACAGCATCATGCCCATATTATTTCATGTTCAGTTTTTGCAAGAGAAGTGATGAAACAGAAGTGTTAGAGGGAAAATGCTTGGCATTTTAGGATTTCAAATCATTTTACCAGCATGGATTGATGATTCCTATGCTGTTCTTGGGAAAACAGATGTTATTTATTCCTTTTTTACAGATGGGATAACTGAGGTGTAGAATTAATATATTGGTAGACATCTTCACAGCAGCATCTCTAGTTTGATGAGGTATCACCCAGTTTTTGCACTACATATAAAAAGCATCCCATTGCCAATAAAGAAGAAGCTGCATATATGACATTTTCCTTGGTACCTTGTTAATATATCTCAGTTGTAATATGCAAGGCTTACCAGGAAAAAGGATGGGTTGGATCCTATTCTCCATACATTTTCCAAATGGATATTCCAGCTGGGAGGGCTTCTGGTAGGATTGATGGAGTGTTATATAGCTAAGTGGTGGATTGATATTACCAACTAAATAGGTAAGAGTCATCATGACAATAACTTGTAGTCACTAAGGATATAGAGTGGATTTAAAAATCAGAATTTGTAAATCAGAAGTTGCATCTATCTGTGTTTTGCTTTTTCCTGAAGGCATCAGTCCCTAGGCAGCAATGAGTTTGTCTCCAGGAACCCCTATTATATGCTAATGTGAGCTAGAAACGTCTTCAAGAAGATGGGTAGAGCCTTCAGGGGTTGTATTGTAACTGAATGAGACCTGTGATGCTATAAAAAAATTGCATTGTAAGGATATATTAGTGAGGCCATTAGTCAAGCCATCTGAGTCTGAAATAATGTAATACATTTCATGTGCCACTGTCATTTGGAAGATTGTTGATATCACTTGTGTACTTAACATTGTTTTTCAACTAGGGCCTCTCTTTCTTGTCATTGTTCATGCTGGCATTTCCAGATGAAATGGAGGCTGTGATGTGGTTAGACAAAGGAATAGGAGAATACAACTAAAATTGTATTGATCTCTCTGAATATTCCTCCCTTGTTTATAATTGATTCATTGCTTTAAGACTAGCAGGCACCACTCCTGCCATTGAACTGGAAACGTGCAAGAAAAACTTCTTGCCAGTGTCACTCTGAAATTACTGCTTCAGAGCTTCTGAGATTATTTAAGCCATGAGGTTCACCTGGAAGATCCTAAAAGATTTGAAACCTCTTACCATGACAAGTTCTCATCTTTCTTTAGTGTCACATCTAGAGACTGAGTGGGGATTCCCAAACTGAAGATTCCTTAATATAAAAAAAGTGAGACCTGCAAATGGGACAATGTGGTGGAATTTGTTTGGATTTTCTTCTTTGCTTTTCTTGCTAGTTTGGAACTTCCTGAGGCCTATGGATATGGAAGGCACATTTGAAACCATGGCAGTCATGGGAGCTGGCGTTGTGTGAATTATTTGTACCTACTTAAATCTGTGTGTTTGATAGTATTCTGTCCAGTTACAGAAGTTAAACAGTATGAGTACATAAGAGGGGGGGAAGTACAATCAGAGCATTAAGTGTTGGCAGAGATAAGATACCTCCAGAAAGAGTGCCAGCATTCATTACAAGAACAGTGAAGGTGTTATTCATCAGGAAATCCCTACCCATCTAGTTCCAGCAGTGCTAAAAGATTTATTTTTCTGGGGATAGCGGGTGGGGAGCAGCTACTGAAGCTGAGTTTCTGATAGGGAAAATGTCAGTATTGTAGCCCATCTATCTTGGCTACCTGGAGCACACCAGCGACTACAGAGGAAGAAGAACGCTTAGCAAAGCTGACATTTCTATCTGCAGACGTTTCTTATTTTGACCATTTTCTCTGGTTGTTTAGTAAAACAAATAAACAGTGAGTTTACTGTGAAGAAACTGAAGAGAGCAAGAAGCTGTCATGCTGATCACAAGATCTCTGGAGGAAATTTCTCTTAGAAGTGCTGAATAGAGCTGGTGCTGTCAGATACAAAGCTGGATAGAAAAGGTCTGCAACTTGGACATCTGCCCAAAAAATTTTACCACTAAGGACAGTGAAAGAATTCAGACCCTTGAGATTTGATATAGAGGGAGTGCAAAGGTGACGTTAGGTGCAGTGGCCGAATAGGAGGCTGAAAATATAGTACAAATACCAAACACAGTGTAAATGTCACATAACGCTGAGATGTGAGATGGTTGTTGGAATTGGATGTGGATCGCCATTTTTTTTTTGCTTGTGACAGTGTCTGTGCTTTGTTAAGTGGTTATTCGTTACTTGGATTATTAATTTAAATAATTTTAATTCCTCAGCAGCTGGGATTAGGCATATGCTTTTCTTTTAAGTTTGAAGAAATAGAGGAGACATTTTACTTGCATTCTTACTGGAGCTTTAGGGTATTTTCTAAGGCTGTTCTCCTTTTTTTTCTACATTTCCCTTACTGCACATTGCAAACCCTGTCTTTCTGGGTAGAACAGAATTAGGTGCCTGTCAGGACTAGACCTTAACTAAGAAGGGGAGCCGATTCCTCCAAAAGGCGCTTCTTCCCTCTCTCCTTCCCTCTGATTTCAATTTGTGGCATTAGGTCAGAGAGAAGAGGACTGTCATACCTTCAGATATCATGTCATCGGACAGCACTGGTAGCTTAATTTAGACTTGTGTGGCTTAATCTACAATTTATTAATTAGGAAACAACTTCAGGTTTTAATCATTAAGTATTTGCAAACTGTTTAATACTGTTCTTGCTTTATGCTGCCCACTGCTAACATTTTTACTGTAGTTGCAGTCTACAGTAATCATAGAATCATAGAATTGTTTGGTTGGAAAAGATCTTTGAGATCATTGTGTCCAACTCTACCTGTGCACTACTAAACCAGATCCCTGAGTACCTCATCTACTCGTCTTTTAAATACCTCCAGGGGTGGTGATTCAACCACTCCCCTGCGCAGCCTCTGACAGTGTCTGAGAACCCTTTTGGTGAAGAAACTTCTACTGATGTCTAATCTAAGCATCCATCTAAGCAGTCTGTCTAGATTGCCTAAATACTTTTTTTATTACTATTCATTTTTCACTAAGCACCCACACCTTGGTACTGAACAAGTTACAAATTAAACCAAGCACCCTGCCCTGTAACCTAGAAAGTAGCCTTGCCTTTCATAGTTGGATTTTTTTAAATGAAACTCAGAGTGAAATAAATGCACTGTGAGGTACAAATAGCATATTTCTTACCTTTAAAACACTTGCTTCTGAGTTACCTTGGAGGACAAGCAGTTTCCTGAGCACTCTTTGTTCTCTCTCATCAAAATAATACAGATGCTGAGCCACCTTCAGTAGTGCTAGTATCTTTTATCTAATTTTTCCATCAGACGATCTTTTAGTAAAATTATGTGCATTACATTAATGGGTATTACTTCTGGGTATCAGGAGAGGGCATTGGACTGCAACACAGACAGGGAATCAGATGTAGGGGGTTTAGGTCATTACAGGTGATTTATGTGTCTTGTATGCAGTTCTTAGGTAGGGAGCCCTTCTGCACAGACCCAGGTCATGGATTGCTGAATAGTGGGGCTGATCTGACATTTTTAGTTAATGAATTTTGATAGTGAGGGGAAGGAAAACCGCTACCTCAGTTTCTACAATGGAAAACAGCAAAATGACAGTGATAAAGGTTTGTAAATGCTGTACGCCAGCCCAAAGGGAGGAAGAACGAATGTATGAGATTCTGTGAGAATTGCTGTGATAACAAAATGAGAGCAGTGAAGAACGAAGAGTGGCTGCTGCTGCTGCACAACAGTGAAAGGATCCCATTTCTGAGCAGCTCTGTGCAAGTTACAAAAGGTTAAATTGCAGCTCTATCATTGCCATTCATGCAGGCTGCAGTAATTTTTTCCCAGTAGCAGTTAAAGTGAGTGATTTTATTTTTTTTTAACATTGGATAAGCCTCTTTGAAGCTGGCACAATTAGCGGCTGTGGGAAATAAAGATCTCTGATAAACCAGAAGTAAAGTATGCTGTGATGTGGGTTATCTTGTAGGCCTTCCAAGTGACCTGACCTTGAGCTGAAAGGCTTTATCAATCAGCCTGACCAAAGCATGATGGGAGCAAAACATTGCTGGTAAATACTTTTATGTCTGCCAAGGAGTGCTGCAATATGATTTTGTCAGTCCCAAATGAAAAATGAGGACAAGCAGCATTTTAGATGGATCAGTGGCAAGCATGTGGTTCCATGATTTACTTCCTATGCGTTACTGTGCTGATTTGGTTACTGCTTTACAGAAAAGGGAAGATGAACATGTCCATCTGCATAAATCTACAGAAGCAAAATAAAGGATATACAAGTACTTGTATGAAGCTCACACTTAAGGGAGATGAAGCAAAGAAGGGGCGCTCGGTTGTTCTGGGAACTTGGGTGTATTATTGAGTTACTGTGCTGAAGGGTGCTTTGCACATGAACAACAGGAACTGTTGGTGTGGTTTTACCTCACTGCAAGTTCAAGTTAGCAGCCATTCATTTAATGAAAAAGAAATAGTCTCAGACTTTAATTATGAGTTAGGTGATGAGAACCATTTTATTGACCACAGCCAAGCCACTTAGTCCCACTTCATATCTCATGTTGCATTTCACTAGAGCAGAGAGAGAAACTACACGTTATTCTTACTGGTTCTGTGCTCAATGCTCATGTAATATTTGGCTTTTCTTTTGTTGCTCTAGTTCCCCAGTTTGAGACCAGCTGTAGCTATGTGAAGGCTACACTTGAAGAGTTTTTGGCATGGAGTTGTGGGCAGCCCTGTCTCTCTGGACCATTCAGTTGTTATGAGTACTCTAAATATTGGGCTTACGCTGACTACAAATACATTGCCAGGATATTTGAAGACAAGCCGGAAGTTTTCCAGGTAAAATAGTTTCTCTTCCTAGTTTAATCATTGAAAGTTATCTAGTGTAGCTTCTGAAACCTTTGCTAAAACCTTCTCCTCTCCTTTGGCCATTTACTTTAAAATTCTGAAATAAAAGCTATATATGGACTTTTAGGTAATTCTGGCTTGTTGCGAACTTGAGACCCTGCTGCTCCTGAAGATCCACCGTGCAGACAAATAGTACCCAATGTAACAGCTCCACTCAGGAGAGAGGATTTGATGTCATAGGTTCAGTTGCAGCAACTGGGCTGCAACCTGGCTTTGCCTTGTAGCTCCTTTTCTCAAGTGCACGGTTCCTTCTCTCCCTTAATATATTTAGATTAACTAGTTGTGAAGAGGAAAGATTGAGTCTGCGGGATTATTATAACATGATTGTCTGTGGAGGCAGTAAAATAAATGAAGTGATCTGTCCATGGAAATATATTATCCAAATGCAGGTATTGGGTCACCTACATGGACTATTTTATAGTACTTCCCCCATGTCTCTCTGCTAATTTCAATTCTATGTATTGGTTCACCTGCATTCCTGCTACTTCTTGCAAATTGTAAGAGGGCAAAATTTAGGATAGCCATACAAAAGGTGTATTTTATAAAAAGATATAAAGAAAGAGTAGTAAATGAAGCCTTATTGATTTCTGTACTTTCAAATGTGAAGACAGAATCATGATTCCCTGGAAACACTGTATCACTGGGATGGCAGAGAGTACAAACTGAAAAGCCCCCTCAAATTAATTATTTCCTCAGAAAACATTTCCCGTGCTTCTAATATATATTATATTATTTTATAGCAGTAAAATTAGTACTTTCCAGTGTGCAGTCTGTTTTCAGACTGTCTCCTTTGCCACTGTTCTGTGGGTCAGAAGGTAAGGTCTGGAGAGACCATTTTACCTTTCTTTCTCCCCTCCCTTCCTAAGCACACTGCAACACAACCAGGATCACATAAACTTGGGCAGCACGACTCTGATACTGGGTCATGGTTTTCGAACTAATTTGGGATCTCCAGGGATGCTTCAGACTTCCTCAAATCTTTGAGTGGCTTCCTCGATCTGTGATCCTACCTTGGTTTTCTCTCTGCCTCAACAGACAGCATTTTCTTGTATATTATGGCAGCTTAGAAGACCTGCATAGCCTGGTGCTCCATTCGGTAAAGAAAAACACACTGGAAGGAAACAATCATTTTCATACCTCCTTCTTCCCCTTGTCCCCGTTCAAGAACAAAAGTGAGGCTCCAGGAATTGCATTTCTGCGCAGGTGTGACGCCACAACCTCATCACCCAGCCTGTAACAAGCAACAGATTGTACTGCAATTTTAGAGCAGACGCATGCAATGGTTATGCCGTGGGTTTTTTTTAAAAGCAGAATCTGAGAAGGAAAAAAATCAATGGTGTTATGCAAGCAAATATGATGTATGTCATCTGCCAGTTTCACAGGCATGAGAGTGAAATGCATCCATCAGTTCCAGAGTCATATGGCTTTTGAAACGCTGCTACACAATTTATACCAGCCAAAAAGAGTTCTTTGTAGAAATTCTCTTCCATTCTTGTGTGAATTTGATGATAACCTCTTTTTTCTTTTTAGATTTTATTTAGATTTACGTAAGGTGATTTGAAGGGGGAAAGAAGGCCAACTGCACTGTTATTTATAGTGATTAATAGGGCCATTTAGAAGTTGTTTGAAATTTAGATTGCACTGTTTATCATTTACAGTTGTGTGGGCTAAGGTAATGATTCCATTATTCTAATCTATGAGCAGTATCTAGCATCTTACATTTTTTGTTCAGTTGATATTTCATTACAGAATTTGAGATATAAATCAGAAGGAAGATATATGCATGAAGTTTAAATAGAAATGAGACCTTTTAAAGTGACATACGGGTACAGATTAACTTCATTATAAGCAGCAAATGAAATAAATATAATTCACAAGTAATGTGCCATCTGTTATGGTTGGAACACCTTTTAGTGCATTTTTTTCTTAGTGTGGCGTTTTATTGTAGAAAAGGAAGCCACTGTGACAAGATTTCAGTAATCCTACCACTTCCTTTTCAGTTCATTGGTTAAAAACTATTTTGCCCATAATTGCTTCAACTATTTACTACTGCTGCAGCATTTTCAAAAAGTTCTTTTAAATCTAATATTGATTATGTGTGCTTTCTTTCCACTTAAATTGTAACAAAATACAAAAACTATTTAGGTGTGAGATTAAAGTGTAGAAATGGTGTTACACTTAACTTTATCACTGAAATAGTTGTATTGGATTTTAAATTTTATGGCTGCTGAAATCTATAGGAACGACATTTTCTTTTTGATTTTTTGCTGCCTTTGACAAATGTTTATATTACACTTCTGCATTTTTTTTCAAATGATATCTTTAAAATCAATAACTCTGAAATTCAAGATCTTTAGTAACACCTAATTTTTGAGAAGGCTATCACTCATTCTGAGGGTTTCCTGATACAGAGTCATGGTGAAGTCATCCTTATAATAATGTCTAACAGTAGTTTTCTTCATCCATAGATCTTATAAAAGGATAGTCATCCACCTGTCTGCAAGCAGTAAGCTTACATACTTAAATTAGGAGGCTAGGCTCCTATTTTCTCTTTATAGACAGTGGAAAGAGAGAGGCTTTTCCAAGGGGTGATTGAGAGTGCTTTGAAAACAGCAGGAGCCAAGCTTAAATTAGGTTCCTAAAGTTAGGTGATGCGAATGACTCCGAAGTGCTTTGCTGAAACGGAACAAATACCATTATCGTCCGTTTCAAGATGGGAAAAATAAAGCTCGGAGATGAAGCGATTTGCCTGAGACCATCAGGAAGTCAGGAACTGAATCTCTGTTTCCTAAGGCTTAGTCTGGGGCTCCAGCCAAAAGGCACCAGAATCTCTGGCCAATATAATTCAAATGCTTTCCAATAAACAAATGACCATTCCATGCAGGTGGCAGGGTGAGCAATAGAAAGATCAGAAAGCTTTATCCAAGCTATAAAAGAGCTGTCCTGCAAAGCCCTTGAACTATCTGAAAAATACCTCACTGTCCCTTGTTCCACAGCTGTCATCTGCAAAAGATTGGTTGTGGGAGGATCAATGGACCAGCAAGCTCCAGAAACATGTTCATAACAGATGCATACCTGTTCTGCCCTTTCTCACCATGTAATAGAGTTGTTTTAAGTTCACTGCTTTTGCAGTTGCAAAGGCAGGAGAAGAATGTGTCTATTAAATAATAAGGAACTTATAAAAGCCAGTTTGCCATGGGGTTAAAGACGTACCAGTGGGGCAAATCTGTATTTCCAGAATACATGGAGAAACTTGAGACAAGAGCAAGGAGAGCACAAACATACCACGTGTTATCAAATTGGTTGGAAAAGGGAATAGGGATTTTCCTTCATTACGTTCAGTTCTTTTTTTAAATGCCATATATCAGATTTTTCTAAAAGCGATACTGAGCTTGGTTGGTTAAGAGTGGAGAGAGGTAAAAAAGAGTGTTTGAAAAGAAGGAAAAGAAGCCACATGTGGCCACAAGTGATTGGGCAGCAAAGGAGGTAAGTTGAGTGGTGTGAAAGACTGGGCTGAGAACGGGAGACAGAGGCCTGGGAGTCTGTGTGGTCAGACAGAAAAACAAAATCAGCAGAAGAAATGCCACTGGAAAGGGCACAGGCCACGCATGTGGGAACCCCTCCCAAGGAGAAACAGCTGCAGTGTCTAATGAGCAACTGAGCAGTGGAGGGCAAAGATGGGAAACTCAGAGAACTGAAGGTAGGATGTGAATCAGTTCAACAACTTACACGAATAACCTTTTCATTGCTGTAGGATATAAGGTGGTCTGATTTTGGTTTTCCTGGAAGAAGTGGAAAAGAGAGCACACTGTGGATTGGTTCCGAAGGAGCAAACACACCCTGTCATTTGGACTCCTACGGCTGCAACTTGGTGTTGCAAGTACAAGGAAGGCAAGTAGTCCATATAGAATGGTTTTAGTTGGAAGGGACCTTAAAGATCATCTAATTCCAACCTCCCTGCCGTTGGCAGGGACTTGTCCCACAGACCAGGCTGCTCAAGGCCCCATCCAACCTGGCCTTGAACACCTCCAGGGATGGAGCAGCCACAACTTCCCTGGGTAACCTGTTCCAGTGCCTCCCCATCCTCATCGTGAAGCATTTCCTCCTTATGTCCAGTCTAAATCTGCCCCTCTCCAGTTTATATCCATTGCCCCTAGTCTTATCACTACAAGCTTTTGTAAAAAGTCCCTCCCCAGCTTTCCTGTAGCCCCTCCAGGTATTGGAAGATTGCTATGAGGTCTCCTCAGAGCTTTCTCTTCTTCAGGCTGAACAACCTCAGTTCTTTCAGCCTGTCCTTGTATGGGATGTGCTCCTGCCCTCTGATCATCTTTGCAGCTCTCCTCTGGACCCATTCCAACAGTTCCATATCCTTCTTACATTGAGATTTCCAGAACTGTACACAATATATGTTTTATACATAAAACAAATACGGAGAAAAGTTATACAGTGCTATAGAGTTAGTTTTGGACTCTTGAGTGTTAATTCTAGGTCTGACTATTTTAGTTTTCTGAGCTTTTAATGACTGCAGAGCATCAGAACTGTTCTGTAGGAAATGGTAGAACCTGAGGGGGCTGGAATTTGACTGGGTCGTGGAGGTGATGCATTTTTTTTTTTCCTGTGTTTGAGGAACATCTTTTCTGATCTGTGTTTTATGTGGCCCAATAATAAATATTTTAATCTTCCTAGTAGTTATAAAGTCTGGAATTAGGAGATACAGAGTTAAAACTAAAATCCCTGGAAACAAACTAGAAATAAACTACTTTAGACTTTTACAATAGTCTCTGTGCAAAAGCCTCTAATAGCCTGCTAGAATTGATTTAAAAGGGAAACATCAGGATGGGAGCAACCAGCTGTGAGCAAAGTTGAAAGGGACACTTCAGGCTCCAAACTAATTTTGGAGCATGTGGCTTTCTTGCTGTATCTTTCTGCCTGTTTGCATGCTGTCTTTTTTGGGCTTTTTTTTCCCATTCTTTTTTTTCCCTTCCCATGCATATTGGCCTCAGGGGGAGTTGTTATCTGTTATTGCTAGAGTAACAAAACAAGTTTCATGCATTTTTTGGGTTTGACAGTATAGAGTGGAAGGAGTAATTTGCCAGTGGGATTTTAATGTGATTAGTTACTCTGACATTTTATAGAACAGTAAAATCATGGTGGTCCTGTGATTAAAGTGCAGGATTGGAAGTCAGGCTTGCTGGCTTCTATGCTGGGCCATGCCACGGGCTGACTAGCTTTAAGGCCTGAGGCAAATGAATATGTCATCAGCTTATGTGTAAGATAAGATGATACTTTAGCTTTCAGGTGGGTTTTCATTCATGTTTATAAACATCTTTAAGATCCTCAGGTGTACTTTGAGCAGAGACACTCTGGAAGCCCCCCTCAGTGCTGCAGTTTGCTTCAGATCATGTCAGTAAGCATTATGCATTGAAGTCCAGACACTTAAGTGTGTTTGGGAGCCAGAAATGTCATTAAAAACCAGGAGACTTACACTCCTAAATATCTTCTGAGGATCCACCTAGATACTGGGTGCACTAAATAGTACAGTAATCCAGCAGACCTTATAGCTGCCCTGCCTCTTTGATCTCTACCTTCAGGTGTTGAACTCAAGCCAAAGTTCCAGCATCACCCATCAATGTCGCCTGCCTTTCTGAGACACTTCCTCCCCCTCTAGCAGAACAAGCAGAACAAAATCCTTGTTGCTTTCAGGGGAGAAGAAGCCCAAACCCTTTGCATGGCCTGAAAAGACAAAGTTGTTGTCCTCTTCAGAGTAAAACCTATAAATAGATTGCAAACTTTCACAATCTTGTGAATCCTGTGCTGCTTCAGAGCAGAAAGATTCCCTTTTGAGACTCACAAACTAGACAGGCTTTTTAACAGAATATAAGCTTATGCTAAACTTAAGTAGATTTGCCTTTGCAGGAAAGCCAGGGACAACTCCTTAGCCCTTTGTTGCTATCTTGAATTTCCTCCTTGCATCCCTCGGGCTTCTTAATTTTTTGCTTCATGATATTGCTTTGTCATGAGCCTGCAGGATTAACCCATGAGCCTCATAACCTAGTTATTCTTTGCCCCTTCAGAGAATCTAGCTTGGAGGGCAAAATGAAGTTGTAATTTGGCTTGGGTTTCAAGAGAACTGTTTTTTGTGCTTGCACCCAGCAGTAGCTTTGGTAATTACCAGGAAATGTCAGCGGCCGATGGCACTTCCATCTGTGCCGATCTCTTGCAGTTCTGGCTATCCTTCTATTCCTGTTTCTTCTGGTTTTGTGCCATTTGGCTGCTTGTCTACCATTTTCAGATCTGTGACTTAGAACTGACAACCAGAAGCAGAAGGCAAAAAAGAAAGAAGTGCAGTACCAAGGAAAGGGACAAAAAGAAAAGATCTCACTAGAGTCTGAAGCAAAGAGGAGAGCTCCTCAGATTGTCTGGCTGTCCTGTGAAATACTGCCTTTACTTTTTCATTGCTTAATGCATGGGTCACTTTCATGCTGATTTGTCTGGCACCTCTGAAATCTAATAAATTCTCCCTTTGTGTATTCCTTTCTGGTTATGTCCATCACCTAAAGCACTGCCTTATAAAACTCCTTTTTCTAAAATAGCATCTGTACCTGCTAAGATATTTCATTTATAGTACCCATAAAACTGGCACCACCAGTTCTGGCATATTCTTTTTTCTCTCTCTGATCTGGTCTATGTAAGTGAAATACAGACATAAGCTCCTGAGGATGAGGTCTGTGTCTCAGCTTTGTTTGGCCTCACACTGGTGTGCGCTGACCTGCTTCTTTGGGTGCATAGAGAACAACCTGGAACATGAGTACCCTCATGAGCAGAATGACCCTGCCCTGCTCCATCTGGGCGTTTGGTCATGCCAGTGAATTCTTAAAGCCACATTTTCATCACATGGTACTGATAACACTAAAAAAAACATGAGTGTTTCGGGATTATTATGTCTATGGATGTCTGTAGTTTTCATTTATATCATTGCCCTATCTGTGGCATAGGAGCATCGAGGTGAGTTTTTCTAAGAATGAGGGATTTGTGACTAACAGCCAAGTAAGTACTACAGGTGATGACAGGAAACAGAAATGATGTCAATACCCCTTTTCTGTTACCATTCTGAAAACACAATACCCTCCTTTAAAAAAAAAACTGGGTACAGCAGCTATTCATTCAGTGAATGAAAGTACATTGCCTCTAACCAAACTATTTCCCCTGGTTTATAGAGCAGTTGTTAATGCTCTGAGCATCTGTAAATGCTGTGTATTTCACTGTAAAAGGGAGGAAGGAAGAACTAGATAGGAAAGATTTTTTAAAAAAAATTATCTGGCTTTTAAAAAGAATTGGTGAGAAGCTGTAAATCTTTATAGTTAAAAAAATTTAAAAGTGGAATGTTTTAAAAACACTTTTAGGAGACAGCCTGTAAGCACTGCCTGTGTTCTCACTGCGTAGGAGATTCACCCAGCAAGGCAGGTTATGTTTTATTGAAAACCTTGCTACTGCCTTTAGTTCTTTGCTGTAACTGACATGCACTGAGTACATTTTTATCTTCTCTCTATTTCCAGGAAGAAATGGCACCTCTTCCCACCTGGTGACACCAGTTTCCTTTATCCCACTAGGATCCCTTATGAGGAATCTAGCATATTCAGCAAAGTCAACATTGCCAACCCTGATCTGAAATGCTTTCCGAAGTTTAGGAATGCAACAGCCCATGTCGTTATACTCAGTCCAGGACAGGTATCATTCACCTATAAGCTTTATGTTGCTTTAAAGATTCTGGTAAATTATTTAACTGCCTAATTAAAGGTTAGAAAATGTTAACATTAACGTTGACATTAGATGTTAACAAATCGACTGTAGCACTTCCCTCTTTCTTCACTCTGCACTCAGGCTTGATGCATTTCTCTCAGCACGGGAACTTTCTTTGCTCACAGTTATTTTACTAGCCTTTTTTTGGTACAAAACTTGCAAACATTTAGAGAGTTCGTTCGATCGGCTGCTGAATTCCACCACGGTTCTTGCAATCATCTCCAATTTGTCTGCTTTAAAACTTTTTTGAACGCTACTCCAATATGTCTACTCCTAAACCAGTATGTTCTGTAAAATGTATTTGATTAATGAGTGTGTAGAACCAGCAAAGGGACTCATGGTTTAATAGTGAAAAACTTCACTGGAGAACATAGGTCCGACTTGTTGCTTTAGTAGCAGAGTGTTGTGATGATGATACTTGCATTTAGAGCACACACCATCCAGAGGTTTCATGGTGCTTTATAAAGATGTGAGGGTATTACTAACCCTGTTTCACCGAGAAAGTTCAGTTATAAGTGGCTGGCTTATAGTGAGACAGGCAGTCAACAGCAGTACGAGAGTAGGACTTAGGACATTTAATTCCTAGTCTCCTGCCGTAAATAGTGTTCTCCTTTATTTAATCAACATGTTGTGTATTTGGAGTCTGAATTGCTCTTTTTCATTTGTTCAGCAGTGCACGTCCTTGTAATGCACTCCCATGCATCTCTAAACTGTCATGCCTTTCCAGAGGAATTTCACAATGTTCATTGCTCTGACCGCTTAAGGCAGTGGAGTTGCCACTTAAAGAGCCTTTTCACCATTCTCCTAGCAGATATTGTCACCTCTTTTGACCTACCAGCTCAGCAACTTGCACAAGTTTTCCATTGCCCTGGCGAACCCAGCTGCCTTTAACAGTTTAAAGAATGAATTTTCGCTAATGTAGCTGATTTTGAGGAGGCAGAGTGAGGAGCATTCCTGTGAACTGGTGAGATTGCAGACTGGAGGAGGATAGTAGTTTCCAACAGGAGGATGACCTCTTATCACCTGAGATGAGCATGCTCTTCTGCTGGTACAGTTGCAGATGGGGAGTGTGTGATCAACCTTCATTGTTTGCACTACATTAGCTCCTAGTCGTAATCCTAAAGCAAATTATTAGTTTTGCATTCTGCACTTCATAAGGTGGCGGTCTTCAATAACGTAAAGCACAAAGAACAAATTTTTACTATTGATAAAAATGCTACATCCATTCAGCACTGCATTATCCATGATCCTCAACACTATTTCAATTTATAATCTCCTTTGGAATGATCGAGTATGGTAGTGAACCTTTAATATGATCTTAATTTTAATGAGACTTAAAGCAATTACAAATTAATCTTGCCAGAAATAAAGCTCTTGAGCCAGCACAGTAATACAAGTTGTCTGTGTTGCCATGAAGGGGATACTGTTTAAATTTCTGGGGAGAAAGTAATGTAGAGGCAGTGAGGTACTGCCTTCATCCATTTTATTAGCACCTTTTGGGTGGTGCTTTCCAGCATCTAGAAGCTTATGGGGCAGGTGACTGGGAACTGCTACGTTTTGACAAAGAGGGAAGGAGTTCTCCTAGGTCATTCCTTTGTTAACAAGGGCAAAGATCTCTAGATAATAACAATTTTGATTCTCGCTTAGCTCTGGCTTTCAGGCAGAATTAATACAATTACTGCAGAATTTGTAGTCAGCTTTGTTTTGTGAGAATACGTAGCATCTACAGTCCTTTTCAGAGGATACATAGAATGTTTTGCATTAGATATTGTAAAAATAAAGCATTGAAAAATAAAGACAAAGCTGTTCTTAGGTATTCAGGAGAGCAACTGCATGTAGGGTGAGTGCAGCTTTGAATATCAAAAACTTAATGTGTCTAATGCCATCTTCTGGTCGTTGTTTGCTACAAGCTATTTTTCTACAACATTTAAGGCTTTAAAGCAGAATTCCTTCATTGTATCAATGCACAATGGGTACTTCAACTGCATCCTTTGTGCCCTTTCACTGTATTGTTCAGAGGTGAATCTCTGTTATGAATTTAGGTAGTTCACTGGTAGCTTCAGGTTTTGTAAGATTTTATGCTGTACTTGACCTGTGACTGTGGGGGATGAATTTCCACAGAAGTCTTAATATGACTTCTGGTTATAGATTAGTGATCTGTTTGCGATACAAATTATGATGACATTTGTATGTCTAACTTACTTAAATAGGGAACTGAGTAGTTTTAGGGTTTGCAGCTGTACGTGAGTATATCCATAAAGTTAAAAGTTCAAGTTGTACCACACAAATGAAGGGACTCCTTACAACTATTTGGACCTTGTCACCTATGTGATGTTTGCAAGGCTGAGTGGTATTTATGGGACAGGAGGTTGACTGCTGGTGGGTTTGTATTCTCTGAACTAGTGAGTTTTCACCCAAAGCATTGGTGTTTTGTTTATTTGTTCAAAAATTCTGCAACATTTCTAGTAACACCTTGATTGTTTTCACAAATACACAAGTATTGCTTCAAAGACAATAAATGAGGCAAAACATGTCTGTTCTAGTATCTTCCACCCTACACTCTGAAACAAGAATTAAGAGAGTTAGGGTCGTATCTGCTGCCCTCAGCTTAAACCTCATCTAGGACAGATGTCCTGTCTGCCATCAGTGGGAAGAACCTGGCACCTCTACAAGGCAATTCATCCTCCCTGTCTTATACAATTACAGTCCTGCAGGGACATTCATCCCATCTTGTCCTTCAGCAGAGTCTATAAAAGGAGCCTACGCACGCAGATGCTTAACTTTTTGATGATTAAAAATAAGAGACGGATACCACCTGAAAACACTACAAAAACTGAGATGCTATACAAATACAAACCCATTGATCATTCTTTCCTCTGCCCCGCTTCTTGCCATTTTCCTGCTTCCTTTCTGCTCACTAATGGAATTGCTCTTAATCCGTGCAACTAGACAATGGTAAAAAGACTAGAAAGCGCATCTCAGCTTGCCTGAAGGTTGACACATAAGGCTCCTCACATCTTCTTTCCTAATAGAGAGCAAGCATCTGGTACGCTGGGACTCGCACAACGAATGCCATTTTCTGTCGTGCTGCCCCAGACAGGAGGGGTAGTGGTCACGAGGAGCCGTGCTGTTACAGGCAGTGCTCAGTTCTCCCTGCTGCCTGTTCTCCCGCTTCCTGGCCCTGTGTCCCAGGTGCAGGCTGGAGTCAGGGGTGCTGCAGTGCAGCTCTAAATATCAGATGCGCAAGGACAGACCTAGTTGAGCTAGTCTTAATGGCACAACGAGTCCAAGAAGGATGCTCCCTTCCAGCCTGCAAAAACATTGCCACAACATGGGAAAAAAATGATTTTAAAAAATGTGTTATTGCTTGCTGTCTCTCTTTGTCTTCTGCTTTTCAGAAACTCTCCTCCCCTGCTTTTGCTTGCCTTGCCATGTAAAAGTCTAAAGAAACACATCTTAAACTCAGTCTGTGTCCATAACTACGGTTACCACTAAGTTCTTGTGTATACCTGCAAGGTTAACTCTTTCTGTGCTCCTGCTGCAGTGTCCAACATACCATGGTGTCCTGCTGAGCAGCCAGAGCTCTTGACAGCACAAACAGTCCTCTGGCTTCTAACCCAACCCTAAGCATACAGAAATCTTCATGAAGTCAGGGAGGAATTTTCCTATGTGCCACCTTTAAAGAAACAGGGTGAAAACTTTCAGTTTCCCCCCATAAAGTGGGGAACAGAAGAACACTCAGTCTGAATAACCAATAAGACTGTAATTGATACCACAAAAAAAAATGGCATGAAATGTAGTAATTCAAACTTTTTAAAAGGCAATTAAATGCTCTGGCTCAAAAGTATACAAAATACTTCTTAAAAAGAGTGGCAGTGAAAGACTGCTGTTGGAGAAGAGTTTAAGTGATTTTAGTGAAGCAAAATTCAGAGTTGTCTGCAGCATTGTACATAGCAGATGTGTAATAATTCTGTTTTGGGGAAGAAAGCAAGAATTTTCCTGTGGGAAACTATAGAGTTGGCCCCAGGTTACCTTGTAGAGAAGGCAGACAACCCAGCTTGACCTCTAGACACCAGAACTATTGTCTCTATCACATGAGAGGCAGAAAAATTCAGGAGCTGAATTTAGACTAGAATTGGTGATGAAAACACTGTTCAGCCTGCAACCCACATGGAGAGCCCCGTGAGTGCCCCAAAAGTCAAGCCAAACAAAGGTGAAAGCTACCATTTCCCAACTCTATACTTTTCGATCTCTTCCCTGAGCTTCCCTCAAGGCCTCACCCGAGTCCCTGTGGTCACAGCATAGTAACAGCCACGTTCCCTGCCTGTTCACAGTGCTTCTCCCCAGGGCTGTGCCTATGCTTCTGTTTCAGCGGGTGCAAAGACACCAGCTTTGGAGAGAGGCAGAGTAAGAAGTACCTTCTAGCCCGAGGGCAGCCAGGCACCAGCTGGGACAGGACATGGGCTGGAGTCGCAGCACTCTCACAGTGAGAGTCCTCATGTGGTGCTCCCACAGAGCTGGAAATGCCTTTATTTATTGTATTTTTCATTGCCAGGGTGGCAGGCAGCTCTGGGATTTGCTTGGATCCCCTTGGAACCTGTTATCTTTTCCTTACCATCACACTGGTGTGCTTTAGTGGTTCCTTTTCTTGTGCATTTACCCAAATATCTTTTTCTAATGAGCAGGAATTTCTCAGTGTAATATTTCACTTCAGGGTGTGCTCTCTTTTTGAAGCAATCCCACCTTTGCCCTACCTTTGCACTGTATCGAGTTAATCATGTCCACTGAGAATTTAAACCTTTTCTGTTCTCCGTGCTGTACAAGTCTTCAGCATTGCTCCACTTGCTCTCCCAACTGTTCTTTTGGTTTTTTTCTTCCTGTTACAGACTAGAATTTCTTTTTATCTTTTCTGAGATTTCTGTCCTACTTCGACCTCATCTGCTGTATTTGCCTATCAGTAGCCTAAATATTCAAATTATCTGGTTGGTTGCGCTTTAGATCAGTATCTTCCCAGCCCACAAAGCTAGAGATATTCTGTAGAAAGGAGGCTAACACAAGATTCTCTCTTAGCTTTGAACAGTTCTATCTTTTACACTTTACATATTCCCTGTAAAATGTTTGCTGCATTTGTGTGCATGTGTGTTACTTCACTGTGGTTTACTTTGATGTTTTCTATTGAAATGTCATTTCAAATGTAGCTAAATCCGTGTCCCATATTCATAAACATACGGAAGTCTGCTTTATTTTATTGTGGGATTGATAGTTGGAGGTCAGGGATTGTTTGTTTCAGTTTTGTTGGGGGAGGAGGGGTTTGCCTCTAGTTCACAAACAGAAGAATACGGGTTGGTAAAAGTAGAAGAATCCTACTTTACTTCTCTATCTGCTCATTATTTTTGGGGGGTTGTCTTCTGTTAGTTCTGCTGCTCCCTTGCTGTATTTTTTATTTTCTTATTACTTTTTTCCATTTCTTTGTCTTCTTTAAAGTTTTAGTCCTTTTGGGTTTGGTAATGACAATTTTCTTGCTGCTACAAATCTTTGTTTTAACAAGCGTAAGCTTGCCCAAAAATAAAGCGGGCAAGTGTCTCTGTAGTATCTAGTGTGCCTCTTTCAGTCACAGCTTTGTAGGTTCTATAAATTGCATCAGCAAACAGTGCCAGCTGCTGAAATACGCAACTGCACAGTTATTACCCTTAACTTGCTGGCAAGTAAAATCCAATTAGTCTCTACAAAGACCAAGTTCCTCCTCTTTGGTTTGAAAAGACTGGACCAGTTGGGTAGATAGTATTTCCCTCTAAGCTCAACCTCGTCTTTCCAAAGCAATTCTGTCTCTACTTTGCATGTCAATCACATTGATCCCAAACATTCCATTCCTAATTTCCATCTCTGTTTTCCACGCAGTCCTTCTTGCTGAAACATTTATACACTTCCCTTAATTTGCCTCTTGCTTTTGTTCCCTTGCTACATAGTCCTTCTACACCATATCCCAGTTTGCTAGTGTCTTCATCCACTTATCCTGCATGTTGCAAACTCACTTTTCCTACAAGAGTCTCATGGTAAACACCACCCCACTGTTGGAAACAGCCATAACTCCAGAAGCTATGCCGCCTTCTGCTGCACACCAGAATTTTCTAGGCTTCATCATTATCCCTTGTCATTTGGAATGCACCCAGATTCTTTAACAGAGTACAACGTAAGATCCCCTATAGAGCAGATAAGTGTTTTTTTTGTACGATTCTGCAGACAATTAATTGTGGGCAAACACTTGCTAACAGACAAACCCATTGCAGCTTATGCAACTGCACTTTTCATTTAAAGTGTGGAATTCTATGATAAAAGCATCACTCTGAAACTTGTTCTGTATACAAAACATGTTTTGGCTTTAGATTTTATAGGGTTTTGTACAATTTTAGATGTCAGGAATAACTAATCAGTGATATTTTTTAAATAAGGGCCTTCCACAGACTGACTTCCTTCTTTGTTTTGTATGCTGTACTGGATCAAAGTACAATTTCCAAATGTTTTTGACCTTTACAGAGCCAATGCTTTTTTTGTTGGACTTAATTGAAACCTGTGGAGAACATTTTGTCCTGTCGTCTAAAAATGATGCTGCTCCAACTGTCCTGTATGTGTTTGCAGATCTGGGACCACAGTCATTGTTTCCTACACAGACATTTTCTCATTATCTGTCTTTTGATATAATGAAGCGCAGGGCTATCTAGGCAGCAGGACATTCTTTTAGGTAATTTGTGTCTACCAAGAAAACGAATTGTCTGCAATTCAGATACAGATCATTGCTTCACTGTCCCCGTTCTGAAGTTTATATTTTTATCCATCTCTGACCAGTTTTACTCAAAAATGATCTTTTATGCTTTTCTTGATAGCTCTACGTTAACCTAATGTTCAGTAATCTGTAAAGCTTGTACTATATCATCAAAACAACAGCAATGTCTTTGTACCATAAAAGCCATGGGTTACAATCAATTTTATGTCACAGCTATCGTCCCGATATAGTTATAAAGCTCTGCTCTAAACTAGATTGCCATGATTTCTGGGACACCTTCTTTTGAAAGCCCATCTACTAGAAGTGACAAGTTTAATACTGATAGTTATTTACCCAAATTAAAGCTACATATTGTTAATCGCCTAAATGAGCATTAGGATACCTGCTTTTTTGGGAAGCCAGCTGGCAGTCCTTCTAAAGGAACTGGAAGTCTGCTCAGCTGGAGAGTCTACAAAAGAATTCTTGCTTGGCTGAGACTTTCTTTAAAGCTCTGCTCTACTGCTACCACAGCTGTGCTCCCGTTATGTGGCCAGACCTTGCTTACCTAGAGGAGTTAGAAGGTTACAATCTTGTTTCACATGAGGAGTTTGGATGAGAGGTAGTTCAGGATCATGTCAACTTCTTACAGAATAGTATTGATACAATGGGAGGAGAAAGCAGTCGTTTAAGTCTGCTTAAAAGAAGTCTTAGAAGAAAGAAATAAAAATCACCTCCTCACCCCATTCCTTGTCTCATTATGCTATTGTGTCCCACAATGCCTCAGTTAAAATACGATTTCTTTCTTCAGGCTGCTGCTAGTACCCTAATGTGATGTCTCCAATTCCAGGTCCTGCTTGTTCCAAGGCACTGGTGGCACTATGTGGAATCCATTGATCCCATAACTGTCAGCATAAACTCTTGGATTGAACTGGTATTTTCCTTTTTATGTCGATGTAGCACTTCCCTGTCTGCATGAACTTTTGTCCCTTGCCTGCCAAGTTCAGCCCTATTGGGTATGCCATATTCAGACGGTGGGGAGGGGAGAGCCCGTGTGGATATGCTGTTTTTCCTGAAGAACCTTCCAAAGTTCCAGATCTGAAGTCCCAATTCAGCAGAAATCACATGCAAGTTTACCTCAATTAGGCAAAAAAATAAACACAAGCTAAACTTCTCATATCCTATTTCTTACAGATATTCAGCTTTGTGCTGAACAGAGGATGACAAAACATCAACTTCACCTCAAGCACATGATTACACGCAAAGCTAAATTAGAATTTAAATCAGATTAACGCGATAGGAAGGGAGTGGAAGAGGATTTTTGAATTTTCATTTCTCTGTGATAAGTTTTGATTTGCCTGGAGTTGGATTTTCTCAAGTATTTGATTAATTTTCTTTTCCCCAGGCTTAGATTTTTTCTTGCCCATGTTAACTAGTATGTATGGGAGGGTTCGAGGGATAACTTCTCAGTGCTCCAAAAGGTTTTCTGATTCAAATTACTTTATCATTAATCCTGGCTTAATATAAAAAGAAAAAAAAACCTTTGAAATGGCCTGTGAATACTGCCTCACTAAAATAGTTATTGCTTTTTTTTTTTTTTTAAAACCTTTATTAGCCTGGAAGTCTGCAGGGGGATGAACACATACGTTCAGCTGCTGTTGAAAGACCACACGATATATTTCTCATACCAACATCAAACCAAGCATTTCTGGAGTAGAGGAACTCACTTGTGTGTTTCCCTCATGGAGAAATTCTCTAGATGAGACTATTTATTGAGAAAGAATAGCAAGCCCACAGCCCATAGCAGCCTGTCATATAGCCCTGAGCACAGTCAGGCTGTGTCCAGTGCCAGAGAAAGCACCAGCGATGTTGTAGAGCAGCATTTTAAGCCTGCCTTAAATTTGAGCAGCCTTTAAAGTAATCCAGAGGAACTGGCTATGTGCCCTGTGCACATAGACCCCAATGTCAACACACACACTTGCATCGTAAGCTGTGCATCACAAATTGTCCCCATCTGGAGGAGCAGGTCAAGATTGTGTCGGTTGTGCCAGGCTGGTAACTCCCATGTGGCTGGGTGGTGCGTTAGCTGTAGCATTTCTAGCTATTCTTCTGTGCTGCCAGATTAAATATATATATATTTATATATATATAGTGGAGCTAAACTGCATGGCCTTTCTAGTCATAAAGTTCTTGCACAAGTCACCAAGGTCCTGTTTGGTGGCAGCAAGAGTGAGTAGTTGTGTATGGCATCATGAGCAGAGGAGTGTTTGCAAGGTCTTGCTAGTGAAGAGCACACACACCTCCCCCTCCCCAGATACCAAAAGCTGCTGGAAACAAGCGCAGTTTTTACATCCCAGGGAAAGTTCCTTACAGAAGTTATCCCTGCAGCTGATGATGGCAGCTCTGGTAGGTGCTGGGCAATCCAGCTATGAAAATAAATTCTGACTTGGGTTCTAAAAGACAATACTGAGAACATTTCCATTACCAAATCAAGCAGTTCTTCATTGCAGCTGTTACCAGCTGCTTTCATATTGACAGATGTGAATCATGCCAACACTTATAGATCTAGTGAAACCACCAATTATACTGGCAAGACTTCAGAGTAGAAGTTTAATTTGGTTTTAGCTGGATGTTAGCTACTCAAACATACGTAGCAACATGTGATGTTGCTTCCTGACATACCCTCATGCAATCAGTACAACTCTGTTACTCAGCAGACCAGAATGAATGCCAGGAGTGATACACCTTAAATAATTTCCGCATGTAGATATTAAACTCTCTTTTGGGGGGTTGTTATACGAAGCCATTAATAAGCCAAGCATCCAAAGCCACAAAGTGCTAAGAGCGCTTCCCCCACTTCTCTCCCAAATCTTGCTCAGGGTTCCAGGATGCATTACTGCCTTTATTACTCATACTAGCAAGATGCGTGGTTTGCTTGACATGCTCCCTGAAGCCATAATTAGGCAGCTCAGGCTATGGATTAACTAGGTTACATTTTCCTTCCAAAACTTGTATGCCTAAGCATCTAAATGATAGAAAAACTTATGTATCTACTCCTAGGCACTTGTCATTGAAATAAATAAACCACCCATCTTGTTTGGGAAGTCTTACCGTCTCGTTCCACGTACCCTTCTCTTCCATATACAAGAAACTCAGTTAAGTGGCAAAGAAAGCTAATAAAGATCCTATAAAGTTTTGTTCTACTATCCTAAGCTAGCCAGTACCCAGCTGCACAGGGGTTGATGCAGGGAGTGACGGCGTAAAACAGAGACAGTTACTAACTTTGTTTTTCGTTTTGCAGGAGAGCTTTCAAAGGAAACATATTTTTCCTTCTGCTGATGCTTAAAGCTGAAGCAGTATATCAGCTACTGCTGGATGATAAAATATTTCCTGAATTTCTTCAAGACTCACTTTCGTGCCTCTGTAGCCACCAGATAATTATTGCCTCTCTGTAACATTTTGTGTGTTTTAAGTACTTAAATTAGACACGATATGTAGATATATAAAATTTGCTACGTACCTCCATGGTCCTTCTAGTCCTAAAGAGCTATATAAATGCCTACGTTAATTAAATGCTAACAGTGCATTGTAATTAAGCACCAGATTCAATTAACAGAACACTAATTAGGGAAAAGATTAGATACACACTCTAGAATATAGTTTTTGCAAATCCTTTAGGCAAGTAGCCACACCAAAGCGTGTGCTGTTACTCATGTGGGGAACTGTGCGTGTGAGTAGGAGCATCGAAAGTCTGGAGCCTTTCACTGACTTTACATAAATGAATATGGCTTTCAAACTAAGGCTGTCCCTTTAGTTCTTCCCAACATCTTCCAGCTTTCTGCAGAGACCCAATTGCTAACCTCTCTCCAAACACTTTCTGTTCCCTTGAGGCAGGATGCAGATCATGAAGCCCGTGTAGAAGAAGCAATAACTCGAATGCTGGTATGCGCTATAAAATCAGCAGAAAATCCCAGTGATGGAGATTGCTGGCTAAATCCCACAGAGGTAAGTCCCCTCTTGCTCCCATTACAGCAGTTATAACAGAGAATTACTGACATTTTGCTTAGCTCCCCCTGAGTCTTTCTGCTGCCTGAGGAAAAGAAAGAAGAATTTGAAATTCCTTCCCATTGTGTAGCAAAAGTAATTCACGGAAGATAATCATGCAACACTGAATTGAAACATTTCTCCTTTTAACTGAGTGTATCCTGGGTGTTTTCTTAGGTTGAGGCAACATCCCATGAAATCAATCTTCAGTACCTGAATAAAGCAGTGTCTGCGTATTTCAAGTGTCAAAAGGCAAATGTGTCAGAGCAGGCCAGTTCCAGCAGCACTGGTGCAGAGCAAAGGACAAGTGCCTCGTGCAAGAGGAGGAAAAGGGAAGGCAGCAGTGAAAGAGAGGGCTGCAGTTTACTAACCCACGAACTTGGCTTTTCAACAATTAAAGCAGGAAATGTACAGGAAATACCTTTTGGGCCTCATCTTATTCAAGTTCTACCAGTGTCTCAAGAAACAAGCTCAATGGGCGCAGTTGCAGTTGGAAGTGACAGTAGAGATCTTCTGCATGAAAATGAAGGAGGACACATTGGAAAGTTACATTGCTCCAGGAAGCAACTGGTAATGAACAATGACCGTGAAACACCTGCACATCAAATGGATTCAGACAGCAGTCCAAATGCCTCACAAACAGCCCTTTCTACCGACGATTTGCTGGACTGCTTGGTTAATCCGCATGTCATCAGTTTAGTGGCCAGACTGCTGCTGGAAAGAAGAACAGTTTAATACTAGAGTGCTTTATCATTTCGGGAATAAAGAAATTAAATGGCAGCCTTGTGTTTAAGGTGTATAAGCTTGGTAATAATTGAGTGTTTAATTTCAAGTAATTTTTAGGTACAGGGATGGTTAATGTTTAAATGGCAGACTGAAGCTGAGCTGGAAGAAGAATAACTGGGTAATGACAGCTGGGAAGAGAGAGATGTATTTAGTCAGAGAGCTCCTCAGTGTTCTGAACAAAACGGAGCATACGCTGTTATAATCCCACCTTGTTGCGTGGATGGGATCTTTAAAGTGTTTTACAGCTCTGAGCTGTGAGACAAGTATGTCTTAGCCGCAAACTTGGGAGGGAGTGCTGGGATGTGGTCCCATAGCAGAGGGGGACCGAGCGGGAGAAGATGGACTGACTTTCTGGAGTCTGCAGTGGTCAAGAGGTGATCGATTGATCAGTTAGGGGAAACAGTCGTTAGGGGAAACAGCAGTTAGGGGAAACAGCAGTTAGGGGAAACAGTTAGTTAGGGGGAAACAGTTACTTAAGGGAAACAGTCGTTAGGGGAAACAGTCGTTAGGGGAAATGGTTAAGTTGTTAGGGGAAACAGTTGTTAGGGGAAACGGGAAACGGTTAGGGGAAATGGTTACTTTGTTAAGGGAAACAGTTGTTAGGGGAAACGGTTAGTTAGGGGAAATGGTTGTTAGGGAAACGATTGTTAGTTGGGGGGAAACAGTAGTTAGGAGAAACAGGGATAACAGTTAAGTTGTCAGGGGAAACGGTTGTTAGGGGAAACAGGGAAAACAGGCGAAACAGTTATGGGAAACGGTTAGTTAGGGGAAACGGGAAACGGTAAGGTAGTAACAGTTGTCAGGGGACACAGTTGTCAGGGGAAACAGTCGGGAAACAGTTGTTGGGGGAAAGAGATGTCGGGGGAAACAGTTTACAGGGGACACAGTTGTCAAGGGACACAGGGGAAACAATTGTCAGGGGACACAGTTGTAAGGGGACACATTTAATCAGGGAAACAATTGGGGAAACAGTCGTCAGGGGACACAGTTTTCAGAGGACACAGTTGGTCAGGTTAATCGGGTAAGCAGTTGTCAGGGCACACAGTTAATCGAGGAAACAGTTGTCAGGGGATACAGTCAGGGGACACAGTTGGTCAGGGGAAACAGTTAATCGGGAAAGACTCGTCAGGGGACACAGTCGTCAGGAGACACCACTGTCAGGGGAAACAGTGTCAGGGGAAATATTTGTCAGGGGACACAGTTGTCAGGGGAGACAGTCAGGGGACACAATTGGTCGGAGGAAACAGTTCTCAGGGGACACAGTTAATCGGGGAAACAGTTGTCAGGTGAGAGTGTTGTCAGGAGAAACAGTTGTCAGGGGAAACAGTCATCAGAGGAAGGTGTCAGGGGACACAGTTGACAGGGGACACATTTAATCGGGGAAACAGTTGTCAGGGGAAACACTCATCAGGGGACACAGTCGGTCAGGGGACGCAGTCGTCAGAGAATGGTGGTGTCAGGGGAAACAGTTGTTAGGGGACACAGTTGGTCAGGGAACACAGTTAATCAGGGAAACAGTTGTCCGGGGGAACAGTCGTCAGGGGAAACATTTTTCAGTTGACACAGTTAATTGGGGACACAGCTGTCAGGGGACACAGTCGGTCAGAGGACACTGTCGTCTGGGGACACCGCTGTCAGGGGACATAGCTGTCAGAGAAAGGTGTTGTCAGGGGACACAGTTGTCATGGGAAACAGTCGACGGGGGACACAGTCAACGGGGGACACAGTCAACGGGGGACACAGTTAATCGGGGAAAGAGTTGTCAGAGGAAACAATCGCCAGGGGACACAGTTAATTGAGGAAACAGTTGACAGGGGAAATGGTTGTCAAAGAACACAGTTGGTCAGGGGACACAGTTAATCAGGTAAACAGTTATCAGGTGAGAGTGTTGTCAGGAGAAACAGTTGCCAGGGAACACTGTTGTCAGGGGACACAGTCACCAGAGGAAGGTGTTGTTAGGGGACACAGTTGACAGGGGGACAGATGTCAGGAAACACAGTTGTCAGGGGACACAGTTAATCGAGGAAACAGTTGACAGGGGAAATGGTTGTCAAAGGACACGGTTGGTCAGGGGACACAGTCGTCATCAGAGACAGTTGTCAGGAACACAGTCGTCAGAGGAAGGTGTTGTCAGGGGAAACAGTTTATGGGGGATACAGTTAATCGGGGAAAGAGTTGTCAGGGGAAACACTCGTCAGGGGACACAGTCATCAGGGGACACCGCCGTCAGGGGACACAGTTGTCATTGGAAACAGTTTTCAGGGGACAGAGTGGTCAGGGGACACAGTCGGTCAGGGGACACAGCAGTCTGGGGGAACAGTCGTCAGGGGACACCGCTGTCAGGGGACACCGCTGTCAGGGGACACCGCTGTCAGAGAAAGGTGTTGTCAGGGAACACAGTTGTCAGGGGAAACCATTTTCAGGAGACACAGTTGTCAGGGGACACAGTATTCAGGGGAAACAATCGCAAGGGGTCACAGTTGTCAGGGGACACAGTTGTCAGGGGACACAGTTGTCAGGGGACACTATCGCCAGGGGACGCAGTCGGTCAGGGGACGCAGTCGGTCAGGGAAACAGTTGTCCGAGGACACAGCAGTCTGGGGGAACAGTCGTCAGGGGAAACAGTTAATTGGGGACACAGTTGTCAGGGGACACCACTGTCAGAGAAAGGTGTTGTCAGGGAACACAGTTGTCAGGGGAAACCATTTTCAGGAGACACAGTTGTCAGGGGACACAGTATTCAGGGGAAACAATCGCAATGGGTCACAGTTGACAGGGGACGCAGTCGGTCAGGGGACGCAGTCGGTCAGGGGACACCGCTGTCAGGGGACGCAGTCGGTCAGGGGACACCGCTGTCAGGGGACACCGCTGTCAGGGGACACCGCTGTCAGAGAAAGGTGTTGTCAGGGAACACAGTTGTCAGGGGAAACCATTTTCAGGAGACACAGTTGTCAGGGGACACAGTTGTCAGGGGACACAGTTGTCAGGGGACACAATCGCAAGGGGTCACAGTTGTCAGGGGACACTATCGCCAGGGGACACTATCGCCAGGGGACACTATCGCCAGGGGACACAGCTGTCAGAGAAAGGTGTTGTCAGGGGACACAGTATTCAGGGGAAACAATCGCAAGGAGTCACAGTCGACAGGGGACACAATCGACAGGGGACACAATCGACAGGGGACGCAGCTGTCAGAGAAAGGTGTTGTCAGGGAACACAGTTGTCAGGGGAAACCATTTTCAGGAGACACAGTTGTCAGGGGACACAGTATTCAGGGGAAACAATCGCAAGGGGTCACAATTGTCAGGGGACGCAGTCGGTCAGGGGACGCAGTCGGTCAGGGGACGCAGTCGGTCAGGGAAACAGTTGTCCGAGGACACAGCAGTCTGGGGGAACAGTCGTCAGGGGACACAGTTAATTGAGGACACAGCTGTCAGGGGACACCGCTGTCAGAGAAAGGTGTTGTCAAGGAACACAGTTAATCAGGGAAACTGTTGCCAGGGGACACAGTTGTCAGGGGAAAGGGTTGTCAAAGGACACGGTTGGTCAGGGGACACGGTTAATCAGGGAAACAGTTGTCAGGGGACACAGTTAATCAGGAAAGACTCGTCAGAGGACACAGTCGTCAGGAGACACCACTGTCAGGCAAAACAGTTGTCAGGGGACACAGTGGTCAGGGGACACAGTGGTCAGGGGACACAGTGGTCAGGGGACACAGTGGTCAGGGGACACTGTTGGTCAGGGGACACTGTTGGTCAGGGGACACTGTTGGTCAGGGAAACGGTTGTCAGGGGATGCAGTCGACAGGTGGGACCGCTGGTCAGGAAACACATTTGGTCAGTGGACAGAGTTGTCAGGGGACACAGTTAATCGGAGTAACAGTTGTCAGGGCACACAGTTGTCATGGGAAATATTTGTCAGGGGACACAGTTGTCGGGGGAAAGAGTTGTCCGGGGACACAGTCGTCAGGGGACACAGTCGTCAGGGGACACAGTTAATCGGGGAAAGAGTTGTCAGGGGAAACACTCGTCAGGGGACACAGTCATCAGGTGGGACCGTTGGTCAGGGGACGCAGTCGTCTGGGGACAGAGTTGTTCAGGGGACACAGTTGTCACGGGACGCAGTCGGTCAGGGGACACAATTGGTCGGAGGACACAGTTAATCAGGGAAACAGTTGTCAGGGGACAGGGTTGTCAGGTGACACAGTTAATCAGGGAAACAAATGTCATGGGACACAGTTAATCGGAGAAACAGCTTTCAGGGGACACAATCATCATTGGAAACAGTTTTCAGGGGAAAGAGTTGTCAGGGGACACAGTCTCAGAGGAAGGTGTTGTCAGGGGAAACAGTTGACGGGGGACACAGTATTCAGGGGACACAGTCGACAGGTGGGACCGTTGGTCAGGGGGCACAGTTAATCGGAGAAAGAGTTGTCAGGGGACACATTTGTCAGCAGAAATATTTGTCAGTGGACACAGTCGTCGGGGGGACAGTTAATCGGGGAAAGGTTTGTGAGGGGACACTGTTAATCGAGGAATCAGTTGTCAGGTGAGAGTGTTGTGAGGGGACGTAGTAGTCAGGGGACAGAGTTAATCGGGGAAACAGTTGGTCAGGGGATGCAGTCGTCAGGGGAAGGTGTTGTCAGGGGACACAGTTGGTCAGGGACACAGTTAGTCAGGGACACAGCCATCAGGGGACACAGTTAATCAGGGAATCAGTTGTCAGGTGAGAGTGTCGTCAGCGGAAACAGTCGTCAGCGGAAACAGTCGTCAGCGGAAACAGTCGTCAGCGGAAACAGTCGTCAGCGGAAACAGTCGATGGGGCCACAGCCGGTCAGAGAAAGGCGTTGTCAGGGGACGCAGTCGGTCAGGGGACGCAGTCATCAGAGAAAGGTGTTGTCAGGGGACACCGTCCGTCAGGGGGGACAGTTAATCCGGGGGGACAGTTAATCGGGGAAACGGTTGTCAGGGGACACAATTGTCAGGTGGGACAGTCATCAGGGGACACATTTAGTCAGGGGACACATTTAGTCAGGGGACACATTTAGTCAGGGGGAAGGGTTGTCAGTGGGATGGTCGGGGGGGACACAGTTGGTCGGTGGGGGGAAACAGGGGCCAGTTTAGGGGAAACAACAACGGTCAGTTAGAAACAGTGGAATCTCTGCTAAGAGGTAACGCATCCCCTAATGCATCTGCTCCATCCCTTGCACAAAATAACTTCAGTTTTGTCGCAACGCTCTAGGATGGAGCGAGACAAAAGGCTTTAAGAAAAAAGTGGCTTTCATCTGTTTCAGAAACACTTGAAGCCGGGAGACAAAAGGCAGTGATGAAGTTACTGTTATGATTTGTTTAAAGCCAGATGCACACAGTCCCCTGTCTCTGAGGGACAAAACAAAGCAGTTATGACTTTATACTTCTGTTCTACTCTTTACCATAACAATCAAAATGTAATGATTTTTTTTCTTTTGGTTCTAAGTGGTTTCTGTACAAGCCCATCCTTTCCTCAAAGGATAGCAGTCCTTGGATTTGTTTTTGACAGCTGGGCTGTCCTTTGATTAAAAGGTTACAGAACTTGAAATATAGGCAAGAAGGGGGGTTAACACTGAGGCTATGCATGGAGGCTTAAAAAAAAACATGGAGAGAAAGCTGCCGAGATCTTCTGGGATGTTCTCACCTCCTCAAATGAGAGGCAAATGAGAATGGTGTGTGCCTTAGCAACTGGAGCTTCATAAACCCATGCTTTAAAAATTTATCTTTGCTCGCGACTACTAGCACCTACAAACCAGTGTGTCAGTAACCCGTTTCCAGATTCCCAGCCCTACACCACCAGCCCTCTAGCTGATAATTCCTTTGCCTGGTGTCTGTTCCCTGCTAAACCCATGTTTTCACGAAGATCACCTTCCAGCGATTTGCAGTCAAAAAATCGTGATTGCAAATTCTCTCTGCTTTTATACCGATCGCAGGTTGGCGGGGCCCCGACGGACAATGGTAAGTGCTCTAAATGCACACTGACAGGTCAGAAATACAGGAAAGCTTGACATTAAAAAAAAATAAATCAAATACTCTTGGGAAGGGATTAAACTGAAAAGGCTTGAAGGTTAATGTTTAAAAAGCACAGAAAGCTTATTCTGTTGGGCCATTTTTGGTGCGGTTAATTTGGCTACTGGATGGGGGAGGATTTAGTTCTCATTTCTCTGGCTGGGAAAGAGGAAACAACGTGGTATACGTCGTGTGCTGGAGACCTTGGGTTTGAAAGTGACTGCCTGCTAGTGGTAGAGGCTGTATCAGCTCTGTCTTTGACCCAGAAGTGCGCAGTTTCAGATGCCCTGCTCTTGCCTCATAAATGCGCTCAGACCCTGATGGCGCCCGTCTCTCATTTTCATCAGCAACCTGCAGGCAAGATGCGATTCTCAGCAGTGCCTGAGAAAATCTACTTTCTTCTTTTATGTTAGCACACTGAGCTGTCTCAGTGGGGTCGCACCGCTGCAACAAGACCAGAGACTTATAAACAATCCTATCGATAAAGTTCAAGTTTATGTGTTGGCACTGCTGTGCCAAAAGGATTAGAAATCAGTTAGGAAATACTTTAGTCTCATCTATTGCCTTTAGTGATTCACCAGGCTCTGAGGGAGCAAATCTGTGGAATAAGGCAGCCCCTCTTCAATACACGGGTGCATCTCAGAAGCGCTGGGAGAAGCCAGAGGGCAGCGCTGCTGAGAGCGGTTGCAATGGGGAGGAAAGGTTGCAAGCGCTACGTTTTAATTCACTGAGCAAAAATAATCCTGCAATAAAAAACCTTTTACATCTAGGACAGATATAGGCAAGGGAGGAAAAGCCCAGGCAATGAAGTGGAGGAGGAAGATAGCAACACTGCCTTCCAGTCGCCCACTCCTATAGCTGAAGCTTTCCTCCCAACTCCCAGATCATCTTAACATACCCCCACGATATCTGCACTGAACACTTCCTCCCTTTGTATTCAGGACTGTCCTTGAAAAGCTTTACTGGATGTTTCAGAGGCCTTTGCAGGACTCGTCCCATGGGCAGAGGGTTTGGTGTTGAGTCAGGGAACCTGTCTCAGACTCAGCACAGGAGCAGCTCTTCTCACAAGGCTGAGCAACACGTGCTCAGGGGCACATCGCCTGCCACTCTAAACAAATACCTTCTGGGTGGGGAGAGCACTCTTTATGCCAGTCCAGGTGCAGCCCATGATTTAAGGGCCGGACGGCGGCCAGAAGCTATTAGCAAAGGGGACAGGGAGACAGGCAAGTGAGCCTGTTTAGGATGCTAGGCAAAAGCACCAGAAAGACTCTGTGTCTCAGAGGTGCAATTATAAAAGTCTCAGTCATACTCTCAGCACACAGGGGCAGAGACAGAAATGCCCACGAATTCAGAAAGTCACGTAAGGCAAATGGCTCACACACCAATAAGAGAAATTTATAGCTCTGACCCGATTTGCAGGATACCCAATGTCGTGATTTCTGACATCATTTCTAAATCCATGGCCGCTGCGTGCAGAGGCTCAGACAAGTTTCTAGATATTCATAGTGTTAAAAGTAAATGATTTCCGACCTCTCTGGTGACAGCCTGGCTCAACGAAGAGCCAGAACCCAGCACCCAGCCCTCTGCAACCACTAAGTGGAAACATTCTTTCCCCCCAGGAAAGAGTATTTGTGACTCACTGTCAGCAGTGGGCATGGCAACGGTGGAGATCGTGGCCTGGAGCCATCACCAGGGTGGTCACAGTGCTGACATGTTTGTCATCTCTGCTTTAGCAGAGTGACAATAAGAGATTGCCCTGCATGGCCCAGTGATGAAGTCAAAGCTGTGCTCCATCCCAGAGACCAGTCCAAGCAGTGGTCAGGGTGTTCATCTCACATCCAGGCCACCCCCCATGCTCAGTGGAAACCCTGAGTCTTCCCTGCCCCAAAACCAGATTTACAAAGTGATTTATGGGCCAGCCTGGTTCATCTCTCCTGGACTGACATTGCTGCTTGCTGTCGCTGAGCATAGCCCTCTCCTAAAGGGATCTGCAAAGAACAAAACCATACCCAAACCAAAAAGTTCCACCTCTCCAGAGAGCAGGAGGGGAAACACCCAAATAGTTACATCACTTGGAGTTTCAGTCTTTCACCAAAACCCTCCCCACTACATTTCACTGAGTACCGTTTTATTTCACAGCACTATATCCCCCCACATTCGCACCTCTCAGGACTTCTGCTCTGGCTTCATATGCTTCATGCCACAAGTGCATAACTCAAGTGCAGAGCTGTAACGTGTGTTATGCTATAGCATTAACTATAAATTGAAATTTTAACCGATAATTGCAGCATATTGAAGAGGTGGAGAAAAACCTTCTGCAGTGCTAATTGCCGTTTAAAATAAAGGCAGTGCTGCAAATCAGTCCGTTTGCCAACTAGTAAGCTCCTCGCTGTGTTTCTCAGCTACAAATGCTAACTGTTTGCACAGTGGGCAGGCTTCCTCTCTGGGGGAGTTTCCTGACATTTCTGGAGTTACGGCAACACTGATTGATGAGGAAAGACCTCATTTTACAACCCACTTTATCTGAGTGTGTGAGGAGAAGGAGCTTAGATCCTCCACCCCATGCTTTTCTGTCCTTTGGGCAAAGAGGTCCGATTCCACAGCGAGGTGGGGACAGACCGTTCCACATCAGCTGAAGGGACAGCGGGATTACGGCACCTCCACATAAGGAGCCACAAATTTTGGAGGTGTGTTCTAGGCGACATCACAAGAGAATGCTTCCCTAGACTTCAAGTTCTCCCCTAATTGGTGGATTCTCCCCTAATTGGTGGATTTTGACTATCTCAGTGGGGTGACTGGGAGCTAGAGGCTCTGGTCACGTTGGGACAGTCACCTTGGCAGAACTGCAGCATCTGGGGCTCTGGGAAGGACTGTGGGGCGGTGGGGTCTGAAGGTGGCAGGTGCTGTGGGTCAAGGGAAGGACTCATGAAAGTCCCAGCACAAAGAGCAGAGAGGTCCTAAGAACTTGAGCCAAAGTCCAGGGGCTCTCCAGCTTCCCAGGGTGGCTGTGCTGAGGGACCTGGGGAGCCCTGCAGCAGGTAAAGGCATCCCACAAAGAAGAAGCATTGCTTTGCACCTAAATCATACGTGCATTACATCTGTCCTGGTCCTCGTGGTGTTGCTTACCTGTTAACAGGGACAGTGTGACGGAAGAGGCACAGCTAGCTCCTGCTCAGCCCCTCTCACAGTCTCACAGTTAAACTTAACTCCAGCTTTTGAAGGTGCAAACTTTGCTCCTTCCAAAGCTCTTGTGAGACTGTCCCAGAAACAAGCTTTGATTTCTTGCGATGACCAATTAAAACCACTTCGTGAAGCTATGAATCTTCCATTTCAAGCACTAGAGAACTTTTAAATCAGACTTCCCAGCAGAAAAAGGTTAGTCTGTATCTTTCCAGGCCAGGAAGAATGCTTACAGAAAGGGTTTTCACCTTCACAGGGCTATTTGACTCTTGTGGAACCACTTTCTGCCCCATGGCCATGGGGAGGACACCTCTGAGCTTCCACGGCAGCCAGAGGCTTAACTTGTTCCTAAGTTTCTCTCTCAGTCCTGCTGTGCCTCCTCCCCCTGCTCCTCAAAGCCTGGGCTATGCCCATTCAAAGCACCAGGCAGCAAAACCCACCCTTCCCATTTAACCAGCACTGGCCTTGTCCTGTCCTGGCAGGAGACACGAATCCAGTCCAATTAGCAGCAGCCCTAACAAAGCTGGTGGAAAAAGCTCCATTAAAATGAAAAATGTTGTTGTATAAATAGAAGTCGGAGCAAGCGGGGCCATAATGCAACTTGTTGCCATCCCCCAGATGAACAGCCTCATAACTTACGAGGAGCTCAATGCTCTGCGTGAGCTTTAGCCTGGTTTTCCCCAAGGAGGTAATACATTACCCCTGCCTCACGCGCTACATTCACTCAGCCCTTTGGGTTTTTATCCAAAGAGATTAGGAGCTCTGCTGTGGTTAAAAATGGAGCTTTCTGCTACATAGCAATAGTTCATTGAAATGTGTTTTAATTCCTTGTTTGCTGCTACCTTGACTGAAAGCTAAAGAGTCTCAAAGACTGATGCTGCACACTGCCCGTAGATCATCACTGCTTTAGCCACAGCTGTCTTCTGCTGATACCCCAACAGCCCTGTATTCCACCCAGTGGTGGAGCCTTGGGGACAACCCAGCCTGGGTGGCCCTCCTTTTCTTCCAGGTGGGGACACAAAGGGATCAAACGTCTCCAAATCAGCAACATACTTGACTCCAAGCACGTGAACATGCCTGACTGCCAGCAAGTTACATCCACGAGGAGGAGCCTCAGTGATAGATCAAGGCCAACTCCAGGATACAACCCATGCCATCAGAAGTACCATCAGCCTTGTGGCTGCTTTTCTGTGTCTGCCAGCCACGTTATTACCATTTATGCATTCAAATTATACATTTTAAACATTCAAAATAATGTTTAAAACTCTATTAGAAGAGGCGCAGGAGCCCAGATTGATAGAAGACAAGCCTGCCCTGGATGGGGCAAGACAGAAAGAGAGAGATGGCCAGGTAAGTCTTGCCCACGTCTTCATCTTTGGAGAGTTAATTAGCAAGGCAAGGTAATGGTATTTGTGCATTTACTGCATGCACTGATTACAATAAATTTTGTCCTGCATGTTAAAGTCAAAAACATCTCACATCTGCTAAAAAGCAATCAGCACCAATTAATGAAAATGTAATTTCCCCAGACGCTGCTATTAACATAATTCACAGTGTTCCTAGCAACATGAATATAATTAACCCAGTTAACCACGGCTCTCATCACCACTGCACCGAGCTGCCCGCGCCCGCAGAGGAGCATTGCTGAGCCCCTTGCTGAGGTGGCACATCCACAGGGCTGCAGGTCAGAGCTGGTCCCTGTTCTCCATCCTCTGCGACTGGGTTGTGAGTTACAGGCATGGCCCACAACCAAGCATTAGCAGATCTTCTCAGAGGCAAGACAACGCAACAGAGAAGGCACGCACTTGAGTTGGTCAAACACATCACAATAACTAAGACAGTCCCTTAACATATGGTGCCTTCCAGCTCGTTTTTCCAGATTCAAGCCCTTCATAACAGTGTGGTAACCACAATGCTTCACCTTCACCACCACCTGAAGCACAACAACTTACTGTTGGAGAGCAGCAGGACACGCCAGGAGCCAACGGTGATCCTCACCAAAGGGGTGCAGTCCTGCAACGGCTGGTACCTGGATCCATCAACACCTCCACACAAAGTGAGCCATGAAACAGGTCCAGGGTTGCACTAAAGCCCAGCATCTGGAAGCAAAATGAGATGGGGCCAGAGCATAGGATGAAATAAATCTGAAGTCTCTTTTGAAGGGCTGAGCTGAAATGGGGCTCCAGAGCCCATGGGTGGATGTGGGTCCCAGGTGTGGCTGGGCAAGACCATTAGGGCCTTCAGGTGTGTCTATTCCAGTGGTAAGGGAGGGTGAGCTACCATAAAACACTTCATGTGCTACAGCCTGTGCTTGTTATGGGAGAGGGGCTGGTGATGCTTCCAGTGTTCACAGGGAAGACCAGCAGTGGTGGGTTTTTCTCCTTGGTCTATCCTGATTCAGTGCCCCCTCCTGCTTCTCAGGTAGCAGCTTGGGGGAGAGGAACAGGAGGAGTTGAATGTTCAGGTGTTCACCCCAAAGTGCGTGGGTTTCCTGGTGCTTTGGTCCATGCTGAGCAGAGGTAAAAGTCTCATCCTGTGCCTGTGTCTCTGCCTTCCCGTCACCTCATCACTCTCCAAACCTAAGAGACAGGAGCTGGACTGCCCTTGGGAAGGGGAACACTGAGCCTTCTGTCTCCCTGGACCATGTTTTAGTGGCAAAGGAGGACCGATGTCTGCTTTCAAGGCTGAAGGGCAGGTGCAGGCAAGATGCTTTAGCCAATCTTAATAGCTTGCACAAAATTATTCCACATTTACTTCATTCGAGAGGAGAACTGGCATTTTCTCGTGGTCAAAATTAGTCAGAAACAGCAGTTTCACAGACATCCAAGTGTGCCCTGAAAAGACTTCTGGGCTGTGAGTTTAGAATAATTATTTTTTTAAACCCCTCCTCTCATTTTCAATGAACTTTCTCATCAAAATCAATGGGCAGCATTTCTAAAAAACCTCAACAAATTTGGAAGGGCATTTTTGTCCTGAGGGAAGAGCCCCTGATTTCTCTCTCAGCCTCTTTTTCTGGTGAGGTAGGAAACAAGAAGGAGGATGTTAAAAATTAATGAATGCTGGTTTTTTTTCCACAAGCGTGGAAAGTTTTCAAATGAATTTAAACCACTCAGTTCTTTCTTTTGACAGCTTTGGTCAACAGGGAGCTGATTTCCCAGCCAGATCGGGGAGCACCTCGAAACTACTAAAATTTGGAGAAACATTATCCAAACCCCATTTCCTAGCTTGAGACCACCAGTGCTTTAAATAATTAATAGGATTTCTTGCAAATTGATTTAGCTCAAATCACCTGAATATACTAGGCTTAAAAATGTGGGTAATCTGTCGGGTCAGAAAAATTTAATGAAGGTACAGACCTCTCCAAACCAGTGAGTAGTTTAACAATTATGCGATATAATAACATGTAAAAAGATGCTATGGACAAAAGTGAGATCATTCATGTTAATTAAAATGTCTGTGCAGCACCATTCCTGCCTTAATAGTGGATTTAAGCTGCAGCATTGTAAAGTGATGATAGAATGGTCATTGCTTTCCTGTAATTAAGGAAGAAATAAAGAATTAACAAGTGCTTTCGTGGAGGGCTGGGGAAAAACTGGCAGCTCCTCACCAACACTGTGCGAGTGGTATTTGGAGGGTTTTCCTGGATACTGGAGTGTCAGGGTGAGAGGTTGCCACCCGCACAGGGGCTGCTCCTGGTGGGGATCATCTGAGTCTTGCGTTGAGAAGGGTCAGGATGCCCACTGACCTCCAAAGCGCCCCTCATTTGCTTTTCCCCGCCTGCATTTTGCCTCTTCTCTGAGAGGTGTGGCCACCAAACCCGCCTGGCTGTGAGCACCAGAGGTGACTCGGTGACACATTTCAAGGCATTTTCTGTGCCATGTGCTGCCCTTTCCCATTCTCTCCCCATGGGTGGTGGGTGCTACACTAAATCCTAGCAAGCCTCAGCCGTGCAGGCTGCCCGGGCTGCGCTGTTACCCCAGGGAGGTATGAAATATTCATCAGGAAAAGCAAGTGAGAAAGTGAGCGATTGACTCCATGTCCGGGTGATAAGGGCACGGGCGAGGGGGAACTCAATTATTCATACCCAGTGGAGCTGCTTTGATAGCAGGGAGAGCAAAGCTTCCCAGCACCTCGCTGCCTGGGGGCAAGAGAAACACCCTCTCTCCTTCCCCATCCTCATTCCACTGGCGTTCATAACCCTTTCACAAAGGATGTAATTTGGCCCCCAAACTCCAGACAGGAGCTAAGACTCTGCACTCCCAAAATGAGGGACCCTGAGGAAGGCAACCCCAGTGCTGGTACCATATGGTCCCCCCCATCCCTCGTCTGCAAGATAGAAGTAATAGCCCCTGTGGAGGGGGTTGTGGAGTGGAAGATCAGCACGTCTGAGGCATTGTGGAAAAGCCAGAAATGAAATCCAGTCCCTCTGGGTGAGCAGAGGCGATGCCTCCCCTCTCGCTGGGCTGCAGCCGGGTGTGATGCCCAAACTCACTCCCCCTGCCTGGGGGTCTCCCTGCAGCATGGGGGGAGCACAGCTCTTCCCCAGCATTGCCCTGCCTCCAGCTGGGTGTTGGGCTTTGCTTACTCCTGCCACAGAGCACCCAAAACAATGCCCACGTGGCGGTGTGGGATGGAGCCACAGGAGGATCATCTCCGGAGCCTGGGACCTCCAGCCTCACTGATGCACAGTGCGTGCCAAGGTGGCTTTTTGAACAAAGTTTTCTTCTTTTTTTTTTTCTCCACAGTAATTCTTTTATTCCATCAGCTACAGAAAATCAATGCCTCTTTTTGGTTAAAAGTCCTGGCTTGAAGCTTTCAGTCCCTTAAATCATCTTTGTGTGATTTAAGGGGATGGTAGATCCTTCTCTGGTGCCATCTGCTGTGGTGCTTTCCCAAGAGAAGCTCCACTACAGAAAGGTGACCTGCTGGGATGGCACAAGGTGTGAGTAGGGCCAAGCTCCCCTCCTCTGCCTCATCTGCTTCCTGACCCCACCGGCCCCTCCAGCTGCCCCGCAGAGCACCTTCTCCCCCAGCACACAACTGTGGCTCTTCCAGATTCAGCTCCTCTCCCTTCCTCGTGCCCTGCAGCCTCCCAGTGTCGAAGCATCACTCCAGTGCAGCACACACACCGCACCAGGAGGCCATCTCCAGCCCTGCTCCTATGAGCACAGTGGCCCTCGCGCACTAATCCAGCCAGATGTTATTAAAACCTCGGTCAAATTAAACATACAGAGCTTTTAAGTTCTCCCTTTGGATTTAGCCGCAATAAATCTTCTGAGAGAATAAGCTAATGATGGGTTTCTTTTAAAGCATTTTGGCAGTTGGGTTGGACCCAACAGCAGCGAGAAGGAGCTGCTACCCCTGCGCCTGAACAGGGGTGGCCAATCAGATGCTTGCAGGATCCATGTTTTTCTCTAATGCTTTCTGGGCTTTGCTGAAACATTGAGAAGATGTGGAGAGTCCCAGAAATATTTTTAATTCTGTACTGAGGGTTTCTCCCTCCTTCCCACGTTCAGATTCATTTATTTTCCCTCTTGAAATAAAGACTAATGTTGCTGAATCCAAAAGCACAGCTCTTTTGTCTCACCTAGCAAGGAAAGAAAATAGCCTTTCTCCCCTTTCAATGCTAATGCATGAAAAATCTCCCATCGAAATCCCCATTCATCAAGCCAGATTGAAGGGCACGCAATGGAGGAGCTTATTGCCCTGCCACCTTCTACCTTGTACTTCTGTTTGTGTTATCAAATGGTGTGATTAGGAAGATTGCTTTTTCTTTTAAGTGCCGCAGGACAGAAAATTTACAGCAAGGGGCAACAGGAAAGGACATGGGTGTTGCTTTACACTGAAACTGGAGTGTTTCCTAACAATTAAGAGGGAGACACAAAGTTTGAGGCACAAGGTGATTGTCACTGTGTGCCCCGTGTCACCTGGGGGTGATGGGAAGCTGTTGGGGACAACGGGCTCAGTCTGGGTCTGTGGAGATGTCGACAGGTCAGCCACCACCTCCCCGTTGGCCCAACCACAGGGAGCCATTCTGCTGTGTTTATCAACCAATAGAGGAATAATACTGACCATTTCCACTGACAAAAACCACAATCTTTTAAACAATTATTTATACAATTAATAGAGAAGTCAAATAACCAAATGAATGATAACATTTTAAAGTAATTATTTGCTACAAATGAACATAAATTGTTTCAATATATAATGCATTAATTCCAGCAGTGGAGAAATTCATCCTAATTAAAGCTGTGCTTGGGCTGCAGAGCATTTGTCAGGGTGCTTGGCTTCAAGACCTGCCTGGAACCTTTTATTAGCTGTAAAGCCATATTTTCTTCCTTCTTGAATGCACTCTTCATGGCTTTTATTTTTGAGTAACACACATCCACGGTGAGCATTTCCTTTTTGTCCCTAAACTGCTCCACTTCATCCACTTTAATCCTGTGGGAGGTACAGTAGTGGAAGGACATAGCCCAGACATAAGGCTCATCTGCTCTAAAGTAATTTTTTCTCCCGTGGAAAATTTGTAGCAGAAATCGAGAGCATTTTAATGCCAGCTTACCTTTGCCAGCAGCCAGATTTGTCAAGACAAGGGGAGACGAGCCCAGGTATTCACAACAATCCCAATGGCACTGGGTGGGAGCTGCTCCGTAGCCCTCTCAGACAAACCCCACTCAGCCAAACAGGGACTATGCCTCAAACTGATGGCCAGGGCAAATATTTTGAGGGCATAATGCAGTTTCTTCCGCTTAATTCAATCTCTGCATAATCAGATTACCTTCTCTGGCACCTATCTATTTGTACCAAAGGCACATGCTTCCCACCTTTTATTTTTATCCTTCCAGGCAGCTGACATTGGATGATGCGATCAGTGGTGACAGAAAGGTTTCTGTTTTGATTAATGAAAGAGCAAGGTTCTGGGGGAAGGAGAGGCAGAAAAGCAAGGATGAAGGAGAACTTGGTGATAATTCAAGATGATTAGGGCTTGTTACCCTATTTTACTGCCAGTTGCTCTTTCTGAGGCAGAATGACTGGGCTGTGAAGGTCTGGAGATGTCCTTCAGGTGCTCACAGCGATGCTGTGGTGGGCCACCTGGTGCAGGTGCCCACGGCACTCACTGTCAACCCACCACTTCTCATGGTGCCTTGCCAGCATGGATAGGACAGGGCGAACAAAGAGGGAGGGACATTGTCCGGACAGATCCCGCCTCAGCAGGGGGATGTGAGAGATGGAGGAAGAATCTTGGTTTGCTGTAGAAGTGCCCTACAGAGACCGTTACTAGCAGTGACCTTTGTTGCACTGCCATGGCACCATGAGGGTGGACAAACAGCAAATCCAGCCATGTTTTCTGCCGGCACGTTTCCCCGTGGAGAAAACCAGAGTGTGCCTGTCTGCCCACAGCATTCTTTCTCCTCCTCTCCCCTGAGTATGGCTGGATGACTCCCTGAAGCGTGGGGGATTATGTCCCCTATTAAACACAGTGCAGGCTGTGCTCATCATCTGTGTAGCACCTCATCCGTTCATGGACATGTTGGCTTTCAATTCCAATGATGCCTCCCGGAGAAAAAGTCCAGTTAAATATTTCCTATAGATGGATCAATGCTGATCCATCTATAATTCCTACAGATGGATCACAGTGTAATCATCCGGCTTTCCCTCTTGTGTCTGTCACAAGGCTGTGGATGGATGTAGCCACATTGCTCCTCTCAAATCCTCCTCTCCTACCCTCTCTGTTGGCCTCATCTCCATCACCCTACTTCATCCAGCATCTTATTGGACACCAAGGCAGTGAAATGTCATCTCAACAGACCTCAGGAGCAGCAGGATTGCACCCAGACTCTTTATATTTTTATTAAGCAATGAGGCAGACCAACTCCTCCAGATTATATGGTCACCATTATCTTAGAGCTACACAAACCAGAAGCATCTCCCTGCTGAGCTGCCTTGAATGCCCGTTTTGCTAGTGGATGTGCGGACATGCCCCCACACTTATGTTAGCCTCTTTTTAGAATCATAGAATTGTTCAGGTTAGAAAAAACCTTTAATATCATCAAGTCCAATCCTTAACCTAACACTGCCAAGTTCACCACTAATCCATGTCCCTAAGCATCACATCTACACATGTTTTAAATTCTTCCAGGGATGAAGGCTCCACCACTTCCCTGGGCAGCCTGTTCCAATGCTTGGCAACCCTTTGGTGAAGAAATTTTTTCTAACCTAACCTCCCCTGGCACAACTTGAAGCCATTTCCTCCCATCCTATCACTTGTTACTCGGGAGAAGGAATAAATACCTCTGCCTTTCTATAAACTCCTTGCTGGTGGCTGTAGAGAGGGACAGACCCTCAGCCTCCTTCTCTCCAGACATCTGATTTTCAAGCCATCTCATTAGGTTTTGGAAATTCCTAGTCCTCAGGAAATCAAAAAGAGAAAGGCCTTGGCTCCTTTCACAAATAAAAAGCACAGCTTACATGGAAAATGTTCCTTGAGTGCCATGAGTTTGCCTCACCCTTGTGCAGCTTAAATATCACATGTGGCTCATGGAAATGGGGAGAAAGGCTTTCATTAGTGCTTGTTTTGCTGGTTTCTCACTATGTTTTGCCATCTCCATATCCTCTTTGGCCAGGAGGCATCCTGCCAGGTTGGGTTAACATCCCAGGTACCCTCTGGGCTGGCTGCTAGTGCTGGGGACCTGGAAAGGGCTGCGAGGGGGAACCAGCCTGGACCCTGGTCACTCTCCATCACCTGCACTGGCTGTGGCAGCCCCAGGAAACAAACCTACCGGATCAAAGCACATCATGTGGCAGAAACCCTCCTTGAGCAGAACCTGACTCAACATGGGAGGCATCGCTCGAGATACGAAATATTCATGTACAGCAAAACATTTCACCGGGAGAGCTGTCCTCTATCATGGCTCCTCCAGCAGTGATCTTTAAGGGTTTCCACCGGCTGGTCCTGCTGTTGTTTCACAGCACCATCGCACAGGCAGGGTCTGGAAGGGGATTTATAGGGGTATTCATGGCCATTCTCAGTGGGTCTGTGCAGGTGTGGGTCAGACCATGGTGATGGGAACAACATGGGAAAACACAGTTCCCACTCCCAGGTGTCTGCATGAATTCGGATACTTGTGAAGAGACATCCACATTACTGAAAATGGTCATGGCAAGGAAGGAGACTTTTCCAATAGAAATTTATTATTGTTTATTTATGAGAGCTAAAATTTCACTCACGCCTCACGCCCCATGGCAGCCATCGGAGCAGACCCACCAAAGTCATCTTTGTGGAGAACAGAAGTTTGGAAATAACGAGAAGCTTTGAGCCAGAGCAAAACCTTTGTCATAAAACTTCAGAAAACAGATTTCTTTTTCAGTGGGCCCCCTGGGGCCTGAAAATAAATATCTGAGGATTCATGTAGTAGTAAAAGTCAATAAAAATCTTTGAAGCAAATGGGCTATTGAGGAATTATGCGTAGAAATGAATGGATAGCTTCTTCTGCAAATCACTTCATAGAGGTGCTCTGACATAATGAAGACATGGTAGGTGCATTAGTAAAAATCCTCTTTTTAATAACTGTTATACATACGATTTTCCTAAAGTGACAGTTTACCAGACGGAAAATCCACTTAAAGATTTTTATCTATAAAGCAGGCTGCAGTCTTTCAGCAGAAAGCAGCCAGCTTCGTTCTCCATGCCCTTCCTGGGGTGGGGAACGCTGTAACTGTCTGTGTAATACTGAAGAGCAGTAAAAGCCTTCCTTTCCCCTGGCAAGAGGTGGTCAAAATATGATCTTGGGTTCACAATCAACTGTTTGGTAGCAAAATGCAAGGAGAAAAACACAAGATATGGAAATACGGTGGTTCCTGGCTGGAGAAACTCCAGACGTGTCCCCCATGGAGCACTCAATGGCCAGAAAGCACACGAGCCCGATCCCTCACAGTCGTAGCTGCCGGTCACGTTCTATGGAGGTGACTGCAGGTCCTCCAGGACCCCCAGCCCTCAGAGCAATGGCTGTACCTTCCCATCACCCACCCCATGTCCAAATCAGTCATGTAAATAAGGTCCCAGTTTGGGGCGCTTTTTCTGCAGCTTGTAGCAGTGTTCACCAGCCCTCGTGGGGAGGTTTTCATGCACCCTCTGGAGAACACAAGCCGAATTAGTTTTACATAAGCGCCAGGCTTTGCTGAAGAAACATCACTCCCTGCTTGAATTATTATTGATTTTCATTTTTCCAAGGAAATGTTTGGCCTCTCTAAACCCGCCACTGCTGACTCCAGAGATCTGGAAGGATTTTGGCTGAGCAAGCATTTCTCTTGCAAATCTAAATATTTATGCTACAGCTGTGTAAACAGCCAAAACTCGAAGGAAGTTTATTTTTAGTGTTCTTGAATTGCAGTGAGGGATTAAGATGGACACATCGTGCAAATCCTGATATCTTCTTTTGCTGTTTATCTCACATTGTTGCTGATGGGCTCAGCTCCCCTCAGCCTCCTTTCTAAAGGCGTTTCAATTTAATTATTTATATGGTGAATCCAGATGGGTAGGAATTAGATGGTCGTTTCTTTATGTTGCATCGTCTACACAGACGATGGATGTACATCTGCTGAATGCAGTCGTTTAAAATTACACAACATCAAAAGAAAAAAAACCCAGCCTGTTGTTAAAACATAATATTCAGGAGGGATAACCGTTATTCCTTAGTGTGCATCCAAACAATATGTTGCCAATCTTAGCATGACCCTCTGCACGCTCTTCTCACAGAGAAATGATTATACAGTGTTTACTCAGCATTCAACAAGTGGGGAGTTTTCCTTACGAGACCTGACCTACGGGTTATGTTATCCATAACTTGCTGCTCAAAACTAGGTGAGAGTGTGTACGTGACTCATAAGGTGTTAAGGCAGTTGTAGACCCCCTCCATGATTTTGGCCAGGGTTTCCCTGCAGAGTAAATAAGAGGTTTTAAAATATATGCGTGTAGCATCTCTGCAAAGTCACTCCCAGCTTTAGACAGATGCCTGCAAACATACCTGATGTTGGGAGGAAGTGTGAGGAGTCAGAAATTGCAGGGGATGAGCAGCCTAAGCTAAACACAGTTTAGATAACAGCAGTGAAAGAAGTTTTTTTTCCTCTGGTTGTGATGAGAAAAGCTGCAACTTTCCCTTTGCCCCCAGGTACACACAAGGTGCTTTGGGACCACTGCCCTCGCTGGAGGTTGGCATTTTAACTCTATCTGGGGCTTCGTTTGAGTGGTAAAGATGGCTCCATCCCCCTCCTTATGGAGGACAAGTGGGGCACCTCTAAACCAGCCTCTATCCGGCTGTAGAATTCATGGGACCTCACCAGGGGAGAAGCAGGCGAGGACACCCAGGACCATGTCCCAAACCCCACCAGCACCGCTGGGCCTCCCAGGGTGAGTGCTTGGCAACATCTGACTTGAACAGCCCAGTGGGGAAGGGAGACACAAACGCTTAGTGATGGGGTTTCCATAAACACTTCATTTCTGAATGGTGCCGCTGACATCTTGCCTGGCCCACAAATGGTGTTGGTTGGCAGTGTGTCTGAGAGGCACTTGGCACGGGAGCCCTGGGCTTTCTGGGGTGGTGGGGGAAGATGTGAAGATGTGTAGGTACTGCTCTCCTGCTTACGGGGCCGACCCCACAGGAGCTGCCCTGCGAGCATCCCTGCCTGCCTGTGGGGACCTGGCACAAGAACTGGCATTGTCCCCCAGGGGAGCACCAGGGTTTCAGCCAAGGAGGACCCCACCATAACAAAGCAGAGAGGCAACACTCCTGAAAAACAACCTTCACTAGACAAAAAGTAATAGAATGCCTCCTAGAAAATAAGCAATTAAGGAAGCATAGCATCCACCCAAGCAGAAATCCATGAAGATCAAACCTCTGGGTGGGCAAGGGGCTCAGATGCGAGTCCTCGAAAGCAGTTTCTATTCAGCTTTCAGTGTGCCTCAGGCACCTCGAACAGAGGCAGAACACTGAGATACTCCAGCACCAGCTCAGCCCCACATGTGCTGAAGCCTTTTGACAAAAAATGATTAAAATGAGAGACGCCCTCAGCACTGCACAGGAATGGAGCTCGAATTTCAATCTAAGGAAGCTTTGTATCATTAAGGGTTCATCTGACATGGTTAATATTAGGCAAACAATTTCTAATGGGATAACATTCCCAGAAAGAAAGGTTTTAAATTTTTAAGTGCAAAAGAAAAGCTGGTGACAGGGGGTTCAAGTTTCTCCCGGTTTTCACCGGGGAGGTTGTCACTGTTTGCAAAGTGCTGCCAGGGGAAAGAGGACTCAAACCAGCTCCTTTGTGCTCTGCCACTTAATTAATTTAAAGCACTTTGCAGTAAAACACAGTTTGGCCCGACTTCTACAAACGAGAAGATAAAGTGGTGAAAATGCCCAGCTCGCTCAGCTGTGTCGCTCACCCCAAATGTGCCGCAGCCAGACGTGGGAGCTTTTCCACCTGAATACTAAACAAGGAACGGGAGGTAATTCGAGCCTCCTAAAATTAAGGGCCTAAATCCATTTACATTTACAAACTCTGTAATCAAATAATAAAGCAAAATACTACAGCTTGTGCTCTAAGTGTGAATTCATTTTCTAAAAAGCATATAGCTAAAACTACATTACAGCCCCTTATTTGTTTAGGCTGCTGCAGTCCATGTTTGTAAGAAGGAAAAAATTGTGTGGACAGGAAGGAATGAAATCCCTGAGTCCCAGAACCACATCGATTCCCCTCTGCTTTAGCTTGGGCAGGCTTGGCCACGCTTTTCCCCCCAAAGCTCTTGAGGTGTTCATTTCTCCATGGGGAAGAAGACGCCTGTGCTGCTGCAGGGATCCCACCGGCTCAGGCCAATATCCTGACCCCCTGTACGACCTACCCCAAGATGACAGCTCAGAGAAGCGAGCTCTGCCCCTTCGCATGGGCTCTCAAATCCAAAACACTGCTGAAACCCAAGTGCCTGTCCCTCCTCCATGCCCTCCACCACCAGCAGCTCCTCTGCGAGGCTGTGCTGGGGCTCAAAGTGGTCTCTGCCCTCTCTGCCTTTGAGCACAATGACAGTGGCACAGTGGCACAGCTACTAATCTGCTCTTTTTTTTTTTTTTTTTTTTTTTTTTTTTTTTTCTGTCTCGGCAAAGAAATAAAGGAGAGAGACAGGGAATAAAAGCAGTAAGTAATGCACAGCTGCTGCACTTCACATTTCCCTTGGTGACAAAATCAGATCACAGCCTGCGTGCAGCACAACCACGCCTGGGGAGAAAGAGGGGCTCAGGCAGGTTGTTCCATTGTGGGGTTTTTAATGGAGGATTTACTTTATTTCCTCTTGGGGTGTCCTCTGTCTGCTCAGCCTGACCCACAGCCCTGTGCTGGCACCACCGAGGGTCTCACCAGTCGCATAGCAAGGGCTCAGAGCAGGGCCAGCCTGCAAACAGCCTTGAGAACCTTCCCAGTCTGGAGTCTCTCTTGCCCATCACCTCAGCATCAGTGACTGCTTTATAAATATTTAAAGGCCTCTGTACTTGTGCATGGCCTTCGGCAGCAAAGATTCCCTCCAGCACAGCTGAAAGGGGACACCAGTTCATCCCAGTGACGTACTGGGACCAGCGGTGGCTGTCACCTGCCCCATCCTCTCCTCTCTATCCCCAAGGGAAAGGCAATACACCCAAGACCCTTATCTCCCATCTCAGGGTCACATAAACTCATCTGTCACTCCTCTCCCTTTCCCTTTTCTCTTTTATGGCTGCACTGCTGAAGCGGCACCTTCAGCCTCTGCTGTTCAGATCTTCCTCCTCATTTCTCTGCATGTTTTAAGCTCTGTGAGGCAGAGAGCCGAGTGCCTTTAAAACCACGTACATCAATTATCACTGCAGGGTTTTCATCCCATGCAAGGGCGCAATAGGCAATGCAAATTGCACAAATAAAGTCTTTGATATTTAATGATCCTACACTGGAAAGGGGAGATGTGCTCTTGAACACGAGTCACTTTCTCAAGCCCATACAATGCAGAAGGACCCTCATCTTTCATGACTAATTGAGCCCTAATGATTTTCCTTTATCATCCCAAATAAAAACAAAGGATTTAAGGAACGTTTCATTACGGTGCTGTGGGTTCTTCTGTTCATTTATAATTCCCCAAGCTAAAAGTCGTGCTTTGACTTGTCCTTCTGAACCTGCTTCTCCCTGGCGTTGCTGCTGCCCCTTTGCTTCTGATAGCCTGAAAAGAGCCACCATGGCTCATGCAGCCTCTGATAGGAGCAAAGGCACCCAGAGTGTCCCCATTAGTAGTACCGTCCTCCAAAAACTTGTGGATTTGGGTAATTTTAAGCTGAGTGTGAATTCCCAGGGTTACACGGGCAGGTTCCACAACAGGAATGAGGCATAGGCATGCTGCTGGCCCCAAGACGTGGGGGAATGAGCTCACCGCCAGCATTCATGTGGAAAATAGAATCGCCACAGAGGACCAGGGCAGAGCAGATCTTGAAGTAACGATGCTTTGTTCCCCACAGTTAGAGGACAACACTTTGGGATGAGCCACTTGCTCACCCTGTCTCCAGGCAGCAGGACACCTATGTAACAGGGGGAAGAAAAGGAAGACTTGGTTTTGCCAGAAACACAGCCAGGGTGTGCATCACACGCTCCCACCCCCATGCTGAGCCCCACATTCAAGCAAAGGCACCCACATAAGGGAAAGATAGCAGGATGGAAGCAGGATTGAAAGTAATCTTGCAGCCAAATTATTCTACAAATGGTAGTGGCTCAAATAATTGTCCAGCTCTTTCTGGCCATTTACTGTAATTAAGGCTGGGCTCCGAGGTGCCTTCACAGCCCCACGACATTTCCAAATTGCTGCTCTTCTGCAAAGCCGCCTCTAGAGATGTCCTTGAGAAGTCAATGCTGGAGTTAATTGGAATCGACAGGAAAATTGGCCTCCAGAAGGAGAAAGGCAGACACCAGGTGTGTGTGAGCTGATGGGAACAAAGTCACACTGCTGCCAGGGCCCCAACAATCCCCTCATAAGCGGTAGCCATGAGAACCGCAGGTCCACATCCAGCCCAATCCCAGCTGCCTTTGCCCCAGGAGCCAGACACAACCTGGACACCAACATGGAAACCCCACAGGCATCAATGCTGCCAAGCACACGCCGCTCCCCCTTGCCCATGGCAAAGACTGAGGATGGATTTGGTCCTTCCATCTACTATCGCTCTGACACCAGCATTGACACCGAGCTCAGCGCTGGGGTGCTGATGGGATCTCGGGAGGGATAGAAGCAGTGCTGGTGCCCAAACACAAAGGCTGGGTGCCACGTATGGCGCTCCTCACCTGCCTTGTTCCCAAGCCGTGCACCAGCCATGGCATGGAGCTGCAGACTCCCATCATTTTTCTAAGTATTCTTCATCTCCTCCAACACCATTAATCACACTATTTCAATTAATGGACCTGAACCGGTGAACAGACCTGTCCTGCACTAATATGTTATTAATTAGGTCAGGCTGGATGGCAGCAATACTGAGTGATATGCAGCTCTGAGCTATCATCTTCTGGTCCAGGCTCGTTTGGTTTATCTAATCGCCTCTCCAATGCCACAGGGGGCTCGTTTGCTCTTTCCCTCTCCACCCACCTTTGAAGCAATCTGATAAATTTTCTGTATTGTCTGGTATCAACTACACACTGAAGAGATTCATATCTAATTTACCAGTACTCTACTTTCCCAAGAAAAATCAATGATTGTTTACATTACTATCCTACAATTCCTATTTTAAAGTAATTCATAGCAGGGCCAATGCTATTAATTTTATTAAGCCATTATTAGTGGGCAGATATTATTCTGCTCCATTGATCCTAAGTTGATGCAATTACCACTTACAAAGCTAGCATCTCATGTCTGAAAATTTCAATTCTGTTTGCAGCCCGAAGCTGTACATTAAAATCATGCCAAGCCAGATGCTAGCGGTGGAAATAGAGGAAAGCTGATTCAAAACAAACAAGGAACTGCCCAAATTTTACAACTTAAATCCTTTTATAGCAAAGGCATAGATATCAGCCTGGACCGCAGCCATCCCTGAATGCCCCGTGCCAAAGGGAGAAACATACTCAGATACTTTCTTGAAGCCTTGTGGGTCCTATAGTTCACAGAAAACTAATTGTTGTGAATTACCGGTTAATTGAAACATCCTCTGATGTGAATGAGAAATTTTACACATGAAACTAATTTTAGCTCTGTCTGCATAGAAAATAGGCCAAAAGCCAGGACAGGCCCGTGTCCAGCTGAGTGTGCCTTCCGCTCTGTTTGCAGAGGATAAATTTCACCCAGAGGCCTCCGATCTCCTTTTCCTCTTCTGTATGTAAAAGATTAATAGCAGAGCAGAGTGAGATAAAATAGCGCAAATCACCCAGGTCTCAAACATCTCCAGGAAATTCAACAGCACGAAGAGACCATCTGATCATTAGAGATGTGAGGGGTCCTACAAGGCAGGAGGGTACAGGAATCCCCATGGATGATGTGCCCCCTGTTGACATGCCATGTGAGTGCCAAGGTGGCTCATAGGGCACAAAAACTTCATTTTAGCCAGCAGAAATTAAAAATCACAGTTTACAATAAAAATAAGGGCTCACCCTTCAGCACGCTGGAAAAACATCAACTTAACCATGTCCTGGTCACGGTCAGAAACGTGCTTTGTGTGTATGTGCAAGTAAAAACCCGCTACTCAAGGAACAGGATAAAACAGAGAAAAGAAGGACAATCCCTGCCACAGGATCTTGCCCTCTAAATAAAAGGGGATGGATGTATGGATGGGTGGATGGATGGATGGATGGATGGATGATGGATGGATGGAAGGAGATAGTGGAGAAGGGTGAACCAAGGAGAAGACAGGAGCCATCCCAACAGGCTGCAGCAACCTCACCATTCTCAAGCTGATGATGGACAAAGCGTTTGAAGGAAACGCCTGATATCTGCTGACAGCCTCAACAGTGGAAATGAGAGGAAATTCAGCCCGTAGGAGGCCTGGCTCAATGCAACCAGTAGCCTCCAAAGTACATACTGCTGGAGAGGGACCTTCTTTCAGCTAATGCTTCGGCCTGGAGTTATTTTGGAGTGAGAGATGCATTAGTTTAGGGCATACAGTTTGACCTGAGGCAAATTAGTGCTTTGTCAAATGCACTTTAAAACATCATGAAGAAATATATGAACCCTCCTTCAGTAAAAATTAGCCCAAATAAAATTTTTAAACTATTTGATTGAGAATACTTGCAGTAACCCATCGCAGCATCAGGTAACTCATGTAAATCACCTGGATTTGGAGAGTGAGGTCAAGTTACACCATCTGAGTCTCTGGTCCTGGAGACTCCAGAATAACACAAAATCTGTCATAAAACAGCTGTTCCCTGGTGACTGGTTAATGCTCCAGAGAAGGTGATTGATTCATGGGACCTACTGCACTCTGCTAAGGTGGTTGTTCAACTTTATAAACCTGCAGCCTTGTCTCCCATGCAAAACAAGTAAACAAAGACGTAAATCACATGCTTCTCTCCACAACCGAGAGATGTTCTGGCAGCCAGGAAGATCCCCAAGGCAGCTGCATGGTGCTATGGGAGGGTTTGTGCTGGGGTCTCAGGGAGCCACCCTGAAGCCGGGATGTGGGAGCAGAATCCACCTCATCTGCCTGGAACGCTCCTCACCGCCCACCTCCCAGTCGTGGTTCTCAGCAGTCTCAGCCCCTGAGATTCATTGTAAGGGGCAGCAGTGGGAGCATCCCAAGTCCACCTTGCCTCCCTGGCAAAGGCACAGCGGGGCACACACCTCCCTTCAGTGGGGTGTTTGGGGGATGGAGGAGCAGGCACGGGGACTTCCCAGACCCAAGGGATTTTACCCTGATCATAAACAGAGTAGTTTGCAAGGTGGTGTTGAAGTAGGTCAGATTCATGACCATTTTTGCTATTGAAAGGGGTGGGCTTTAGCTATTCCTCTTCCTTTTTAAACCGCTTAAAGTATGCCCAGGTGTTTTTTAACCCTTTTGGACAGTGGAGGACAGGATTAAAGCTTCCTCTCCCTGTGGGAACCAGACTGTCAGCAACAGCAGGACCTGTTTTCTATAGCGGTTTTCAGAGCCCAGAGCACAAACTGGGCCAACAAACAGCTCTCTCCAGGCAGACCAGAGGCACATGAGCACAGTGCCTGTCCCCAATGCTTCACACCCTTCACCGGGGGGATATTATAAGCAAAAGCCCTCCCCTGTCTCTCTCTCCATCCAGACAGCTGAGAGTCCTTTGTTGGAAACTGTAATAGGGTTTGGGTCATCAGCATATTGGGGTCTGTTTAATTTTTTGAGCCTGCATGCAGGCATAGATCAGATTAACATAGCTGATGAAAAACATCCTCCTCTTTATCCCCTTTGGCAGCAGCAACCCTTTGCCAACAGTCTGAAGACAAAGTTTTCTCAGCCATAAGTTTTCTGCCTCAGGGGTTCAAGGGTTTTTTTCAGTAGAAGCTTTCTATTTTTTCCTCAAGAAAAATCAAAACATTTTGATGGCAGATCTTTCAGCCATCTTTCTGCATTAGACATGGTGGCAGACAGGCCTGGCACATCCACATCTGCTCCTTCTCACTGGATTAAATTTAATATCTGGTATATGAGCGCCAACCCTCCCTCGGAGCTCCTCTGGGGTTGGCTCAATGAGACATAACTGGCTTGGAGAGAAGAAAATATCTCCTTTTCTGAAGCTTTCCAAATGCTTTTCCAGAGTGACCCTCTCATCATTTTATCCCCTCTTACAAATCTAACTTCATAATGCCCTCCAATGAGGCTTTAGGGAGAACCGCGTTATAAATTGCAGCTCAGTGAATCTGCCGCTCACTGCTGCTAATATATGGCATTTATCCTCACTGCCGCAGAGGCTGAGGCAATGAGAGGAGGAGAAAAGGAGAAAAGTAATTACTTCCCGCTCAGCTTGTCACCAAATCCCTTCATCAGCCCTCACGTCTTTCTCGGCTGTGCTACCGTCTCGCCACGCTCCACTGCGCCAGGGCTGGATTCAGCAGCACTGGTGTTCACAGGGCATGAGGATGGGGAAGAGGTTCGGTATCGCTGGTACTGGGAACCCCCTCAGCGCCCAGCACGCCTCAGGCTGGTCCTCTTGTGTGCGCCAAGTCACATCCGCCCAAACAGCTGCTGCTTGAATGCCATTAGGTTCCCCCAGTCAAGATGTGGGTTTCTTTCAGCTGGGATGTCCTATCACAAAAGCAGTCCCGGTGTGTAGTGAGGGAGAAGAGGAGGTGTCTTCTCTGGGTCTTTTAAATACCCTTCAAAGGTTATGGATAGAGCCCAATGTTAAAGTCTCTCCCTCCTGGAGAGGACTCAAATTCCACATCCTTATTCAACAATGTGGATTGGTCATAAATTAAGTTAAAAGCAAAGATATTGAGTCATGAAATGGACACAGAAAATGAGGCCAATTTGCTGGCTGGTGCTGAGGTTCCCAGGAGCAGCAGCATCTTCCTGACACCTGAAATTCGGTGAGATATCAGAAACTCTTACCTGGAGCACGTAATAAAGTGAAGACAAATATTTTGACCAGCACCTGATGAGCCATTTTACTGTCTTTCTTCATGTCCTGCAAGGTCTAATAAAAGACCAACAGCAAGGGCCATTTTCCTCTGGGGAGGTGGTGGACGTGGGGACCACTGGTGATACAGTGAAGGCATCCTGCTTAACTGCCCTGGTGCTGCCGTCACTGAGGTGTCACACACTGAAACCAATGTCCCGTGTGATAAATTTGATGCACTTCACACTGAAATTGATGCATCACCTTTGGAATCAAATTTATCACTTCTTCCGTCACACTCCATATACTGGATCAGAGTCACCACCTACTGAATTAAAAACTTCACATGCAGTTCACATCACATTATAAATCAGGCCAAAATGGAATTAAATGCATTGTATGCTAAGAACTCATTCATCACCCCATAAATTAAACATGAGACAAGCCTCTTAGGCTGTATGTGCCCAGATATAGCCCACAGAGTCCACTGGGGAAAACATGACAACAATGAAGTAACTAAGGGCTTGGCCATTAATTTCTGTTAATTTTTTTCAATGCCAGGATCTGTTGTGTACCAGGTCCAGCTCTGTCCTTGACCAACCCAAAACCTGGGTACTGACCAACTTCTCCATTTGGTGACTCTCCTGTTGAACCATCCGCACTCACCATTTCAAGGTTTAGGCACGAGCCTGGAGGACTGAGGCTGAGAGGGCTTTGCACCCCTCGCTGGCATCTGGCACACAACACGGAGCACTCACGCAGCACCTCTTGTATTCAAAGAGCCATGCTCAAGCTCCCATCCTTCTTGCTGGAGAGCAGCATCCTTCTCCTAAGCCCTCAGCAGGACTCCAGAGGGTTGGTCTCAGCTGCAGGGGCTGCTTGGCATCTGAAACCCCGTTTACAGCCTTTGGCCTTTAAGGCAACAGGAGGAAAAATACCTCAAGGCTCAGGGATTTACCTGGTGCCAGAGCATCCAAGACAGTTCAGCCCTTGGCAACAGCCATTAGTCCTGCAGGACAAACCAGAAACAGGAGCGCAGAGTAATGTGCACCAGCAGCTTGAGGCTGAAGCCAGAGACCAAGGCAAAGATAAGGCTACAGAAATTCTTGTTTAAAATGAGCATAGTGTTGTCTCCTTTTTGATATCTATGTTTGTTTTGTCTTTTTCTGACATTACCTCCCTGTGTGCTCTCACAGCACAGGAACCCCCCGCCTTGTCCCCATTCCCCAGGGAAAGGTAGGACAGAACTCCAGCTCATCTGAAGCATGGCGCAGTCAGATACATCCTTGGATCCAATCCACAGTCTTTCCTTTTATTTTCCTATTCATCTGGCCCTCTCAAAATCTGCTCAGGAGCAATTAGAGCCTGTCAGCCAGAAGCTGATGCAACTTCTATTTAATTAGCCCTGCAGCCAATAAAGATCTCGTTCATCAATATCTCATGGAAGGTGTGGTTGGTGGGGGTATATTTGTCATTTCCTCCCTACATCCAGATGGCTGCAGAGCATCTATCAGTGATCCGATCACATGCATGGACTCCTGTGCACATCTGAGGAGACTGACCAGCTGGGAGACATCTGTCCAGAAAGAAGTTACAGGAGAACATAGTGCAAGACTGTCCCAGGTGCTCTGTTAGCAAGTACCATTGGTAACTTGGTCTCCAGACCATGGCCATCCTTGGCAGAAAGTGACCCTGGTAGGATAAGCAACTTTGGAGGATTTTTCCTCTTCTGACCCACTCTTCTGCCCTTCCCAGTGACAGGAAAGGGCAGAGCTATATAAAGAGGGCCAAACGCCAACAGGATGAATTGGGGGAGGCCAGAAGATGTATGAGGTTTGCCTCGTATCTGCTGCCTTTGACCTGGGAGTGGGATAAGAGCCCCTTTCGCTGCGCTGCCACATCTCTAATGTGTTTATTCTAAGTGATGCCTGGGGCAGAGGGGAAATTAGTGCCCAGACTGATGGATCTCAGGAAGGTTTTTGGGTGTTCAACATGCCAGAGAAGGTCTTTGGAATGACATCCTCCTGGCCTGAAAGCTTCTCCTTAAATTGAGTATTAAAGTATCAAATATTTGCCTGACCATCTAAGCAGGACACATTCGTGTTGGGGTTTTCCCAGAGACTGGGCAGAGTGGTCAGGAGGATGGGGGAACTGCAAATCTGTAGCTGCGCAGTCTCTGTGCTGGCCTTGTCTCGTGAAAAGGAGGTTTCACCAGCTCACCTGCAGGACTCGTCCCCTGCAGGAATTGCTTACCAATACTGTTTGCAGCCTCACCATCACTACTCATTAAACTAAATAAAAATAAATCAGTTAGCACAGGACAGTTCATAGATTACAAACACGAGTGATGGTACCTTCATAATTAATGATTGTTAAGAGCAGCAGCTTAATAGTTTGGTTCCTTGTGGCTCATTGATTTGTACTACATGGCGTTTAGCATAGGCAAAAGCAGGTAATTGGAGCTGGTTTGTCCTTGGTGCATCCAGTTGGTAGTGCCACTTCACCAACTTGTGCGTAAGGCTGATTTTTCTCAAAGCCTTAACCCCCAACAGCAGAAAAAGGCTGCAAAAATAACCACATCGATAGCTGTGTTCCCAGGCTGGGAGATGCTTGGGGATTGAATGATGGGAAGTTTCTTGCTGCTGCCCGGCACATCTGCAAGCTGCTGTGGTCAGCCAATTCCCCCTGGGCACCACAGAGAAAATGCCCATGCTCAGTTCTTAGCATGAAACAGTGCCTAAGGCACCCTGCTCCTTGGTAGAATTAACTGGAATATCATAGCCGGTATATTACCATGACTGATGCTGCATCAACCAACTGGAAAAGTGTTAAGCAAGCATTAAAAAGAAGTGGGATGAAGACTTAGATACCAGGCTAAAATGTCCATATAATGGGGATTATTCCAGGACTGAAAACATATATGCAGACACGCTGAAATACACCGCTGTGCCCCTCTCCACATGGGCCACGGCTAGTTCCAAGGGATGTGAGTAATGAGTGCTTACATTGCAAACGGGGATGGGCAATTAGCAGAGAGCACGCAGAAACTGCATTTAGCATGATTCTGTGGTTTTACTGCTAATCAAATAAAAAGTAATGAAGAAACGCTCTCTCTATTAACACATTATTTCAAGCCAAGCTGCATGCCTTGCCCGCTTTAATTCTGTTCCATCAAGTCTTGTTTGATTGGGCTTATTTTTGCTTAAAACCAATGTGATACGCTATAGTCGGAGTTGCCAACTGTAGTCACTTTTGCTGGTGTGACATTTGATATTTCAGAACTCCCAGGAACTCCTCTTTGTAAAGATAGCCTCAGATTCTCTTGCATTAAAACAAAATCACTGTGGCCAGGTCAAGAAACTGATGTGCAGCATCCCGCTTTCCAAACCCAAAAGGCAAGAAAACAAACAAAAAAACCAACAAAAAACAACCACCCACTCCCCATCGACTGTGTTATCTTTCAATCATCTGTGACTTTCAAACGGCGTTCCCTTCGGGGACCCAACTCACAGATTTTTTGCTAACAAAAGGTGATTTTACTTGAGAACAAATTCTCTTTTCATCACCAAAGCCTGGCTTGCACATTAGTGAATTCCTGTATTGTGTACGCAAAGTCCACGGTCAGAAACCACAGGGCAGAAATGGCCCAGTGCCCAGCACGTGCTCCAAAGAGGGTGCGTCATGCTGTCTTTGTTTCTCTGTTCTGGTGCTGCATTTTTCCCTAGAAGATGCCCCTGCCTCTGCGACAGCTTCCCCACTGATTAACTAGACCTTGCTTCGACTCTGGGGGATGCATCAAGATTTCCCAAGCACTCTCTTTGCTTCACCGGCAGCCATCTACACCAGAAACAACCTGCCCAGGCAGATGGTGGTGCTTCAGCCCATTTCACACCCTTCACCCTGCGCTCAGACCTGGAGGAGAGGTGGGCAGAAAGCTGCTGCAGGAATGGATGTGTTTTACCAGTCCAATGACCTGGACAGAATGTTTCCCAATGCCACCTCCAGTGCTTTACCGAGGACCAAGTCAAGCATGTCCTTCTGAATCGCTCTTTTTTGTGGAGGCTCAAGGTGCTCTCCTTGCTCCCACACCTGTGCTCAAAGATGACCTGTCTCTTAATGCACTTTCAATCCTAACAGACCCAAACAAGCTCAGGGCTGGGAAAGAAAAAAAAGCTGCTTCCACCAGCCTTTCAAGTTAAGCTTCTATATTTAAAATGACTACATAAACTAAGAAATTAATAACAAGCCTAAGTACTTCACCAGGCAAATCCGATTTCTACTTAGGAGAATTGGAGGGAATAAAGCTAAAAAAATTGCTTCAAGGATGAGATTTAATTCAAAGTGCCAGTGCTAGTTCTCCTGCCGCACTTGTAGGTTTAGAGAATAAACCTGCTGGCAAACAATCGTCTTAAACGAGATCATCATTAATCCTGAATTCAGCTGTCAAAAAGACTGAGATTGCGAACCAAGAGGGGAACAAGGAAAACCTGGTAATTTGTTTGTTAAATATTTGCAAACTGTCATATCAATAATGGATAATAAGAAAACGTTGGCCCTCCAGAGCTGATGCATAACACAAAGCTTTGCTGTATTGCACCTAAACTATTATCAATAGCACATTTATTATTATAACAGATGAAAAACAAGCTTCCTGGCTGAAAAACAAGATCAATTTGAGCTCAAGCTTTTTGGGCGTATTCTAAATGTTGTAATTAAAACACAGCATGAATGTTTCTTAAAAAAAAAAAAAAAAAAAAAGACAGAGAGAAGAATAGCCCTACTATAATTACATATGCCATCCAGCTCTGACTCAGTAACCTTAGAGAAAAAACAGGCAAAATTGTATTTGTGTCTAGTCAGACATTTCACATCTTCAGCACTTGATGCAGAGCCTAAGCTAACAGGGTTTTTCCTGCTGGGTCAGGATCCAGCCCCAGGCTTGAGGATTTGGTGCAGAGAGTCAGCCTAGATTGCACTGAGTTCCCTGTGCAGATCAGAATTTGATTAAAATCCAGCCAAGAAATCCAGCTGAGCTCTGTCTTCCTGCAAAGACAACCATAGTTTCTTGGGGGGAAACCCCAAGGAACCGTAGAAAGAGATATAGAAGCCACCTGTATGAAAGTTTTCTCTCCTGCAGCAGGTGCCTTGGGGACAGAAATGGTCAGAGTGATATTCTGCCTCTCCCCAGCCCCAGTATTATCACATACATCAAAACCTGCAGGAAACAAACATGACTCTGGCCTCCCTCAGTAGTCAGAGGCTTGCAGTCGCTTCCCCAGGGCTGCCTGCCACCCTGCAGAACTGGGCTCTTCTTCTGTTCTGATAAAAAGGTAACTAGGGAGTTACAACGATCTCCTGGTAGCTCTCTAAATAATTGCATTCTCTTACATCTTTTAATCATAAGCCCTGTGAGGCCCATAATACCACATGTGCAATCCAAATTGGCCAATCAGCTCAGTTTATCAAAGAGATCTAATTTAATCCCAGTCTTTGATGGAGACAGGAGCAGTTAAAGTCCGCCCTAATGATTTGCTAAGTTTACTCAGCCTGCAGATCCACGATGTGAAGGGCATTTGGACTCCAAGAACAGCACCGATAATGGGAAGCCAAGACAAGGAAGACAAAACTGGCAAGAGCTTGACAGTCTGAATCAAGAGAAACCACAGCAGAAACATGGAACAGCGGTGGAGGCTGGAGAGGCAAAACAAAGCGCTTGATGAGTGTCATCACAAGTAACATGATAAGACTTGGCAAATAAATTGCTGGAGGCGACGGCTCTCTCAGAGTGAACACCACTGCTGAGAGAGACCTACCAGCGAGAGGACCAGAGTGGATAAATTCGAGCTAGGAAATGCAGGGCCAGAGGAGAGCAGAAGCACAGTACTGGGGATGGCTGAGCTGCTCTGACCTGGCAGCACCCCCTCTTCAGCCAGAGCAGGATGCAGTGGGCATGAGAGCACACCTTTACAAGGAGAGGTCCCTGCTCTTCCTGTAATAAGCTGAAAAGTGTCCCAAAACTTTCAGAGTTGAGCAGGTTCAGTCTAGGTGCATCTTTTAAAACCACCAAGATGACTTCTCTGCTCCTTCTCAGGTCAGTGGACTCCAGGAGCTGCAATATAGTGATCCTAGCTAAGAAAAGCTGGGCAGACAGAAGCAAAAACACAAAAGAAGGAGCCCAAACCCCTGGCTTCAAGGGATGACAATCCTTGCTGTTCAAGCAATGAACAGCATTAGGACTAAAGGCAGCAAAGATCAAGTTTTTTATGCAAAAGCTAAAAGCCCAGCTTTCCCCAGAAAAGTGAGGATTGACAAGAAAAGACTGGAACAGTGTTTCACTCCATAGCAGTGAGTAACAGATGTGAACACAGTAAAAGCTAAAAAAAATAACTTTACTAGACAAAACCAGCTAGTTCTGGAGCAACCAATGGCTTTTAATTGTTTTCAGCTCAAACAGAAGAGGGAACTCGAGCCTGCATTACAGGCACTTGAGGAGTGCTGTGGGCTGTGAGAAACCGAGCACAAGTCCTTTGGCTTGAACCAGCATATACGAAAGGATGGCGCAAAGAAAGGCAGAAGAAGTCCTCCCATAGGGATGTAAAGGACTATACTGGTACCATTACTTCTGAAGGATTCTTCATGGCACTATCAAAGTTTTAGTAGAAGACAGATGGACCATCTGCCTGCGAGCAGGCAAGGTCATTTATTTATTTTATAGTGAAAGTGCAGGTGCTCAGGACAACCTTTGAGGGGAAAAAAGAAAGAAAAACAGTGACATTAGCTCTAAAAGTAAAGCCACAGACAGAAGACAGCAAAGGGTGAAATGAAAACATTACTCAGGGTGCATAAAGGGACTGGTTGGTTAAAAACATGACAAATCCTTGGTCTCACGAGGGATGTGCTCTTTGGAGGAGTGGAGGACCTGAATTTGAAGACAGCTTCCAGGAAACTGCTTTGACCCCCCCTTACTCCAAGGCAGCAATGGAGCTACCACACAGTTCCTTTGACCAGCCCTGAAATAATAGGGCAGCTAATTACACTGGCTGTGAATGAGAAAGAAGGAGGGAAAAGCAAATTAGATGCTCTCTATTGTAAAGAGGGAATTTTCATCTTTGCTCTGCAGATTTGAGTCTGTGTATAGTGTCAGGAAGCAAAGCCAGCACTGACAGACCACAAATGGCACACAGGTGGACTGGCCAGTGCTGGGACCAGGGATGTGCAGCCAACAAGAGGTGTCTGAGCATCTGCTGCTCTCTGCTGAGCTCAGGGTGCAGCAGGAGCTGGGCTGCATGGCCTTACACACAGGAGCCACCACGACTGACAGCAACTTGCTTTCTTTAAAGGAAGAAGCTCACCTTTTCTTAAAGGCAGCAGCTCCTGGTGCCTGCTGAATTCCTGCTGGCCTGTTTCACCACCAACTTGGGCAGGAAAAATCCATATTGGCACAGCAATTTGAGAGGTTCTTGCTTTTGGTGAGGATAGCGTGACAGCCTACAAGGAGAGTCTTTGGATGCATAGGTTAAACGCTCTTGGAGCCTGGCTTGAAGCAAATTTGGGTAGAGTCAGAGCTCAAAGCAACCAAATTCACTTTCACTCGAAGAAACTTCCCTTGCGGGTGCCACATAATACAGCAAGGCCTGGGAGGTGCCAGCTGCATAAGACATGGTCACCAGGGCTGCGCAAGTAGATGAAGAAGGTCACTGTGCTGGGAGAAACAGCTCTGCTCAAAAGTACAACCCACTGCTCCTCACCCAGCGGATTCAGAAACTGAAGCCTGGCAGCACCACAGCAATAACACAGATCTTGCAGGAAAACATTGACAATGGGTTTTAAAACATCCTGACCAAGCCAGAGAAGTCCACAGAGCCAGCTTCACCAACACCAGCAGTTCCTGTGCTGGTATCACTGGCTACAAAGTGCATTCTGATGGGAGATCTGTGGTCACCAATACAGCCCACTAACCACACACTTAGTAGTGCAACGAACACAACCAGAATAGCTTTCTCTCAGTTGTCTACATGAGAAAGACTCACAAACACACAGTGGGGTGAGGATGAGGCTTCAGAGCCTCAAGCACAAGTTGGAAGCCTGGAAAGAGCAGCTTTCCAGCTGACATACAAGAAAAAGCCAACTAAAAGGGCCACAGGCAGCACAGTTGGACCCCTCCATGGCTGGTACCAACAGTGTGTCAGTCAGAGTCCTTGTAGCTCGACATGGCACAACACAAGGGCCGACAGCAGGCAGCTGACCAGGCACAGGATAATCTTGAGACACATGCAGAGTTACTGAGTTACCCCGATGCTTCTGAACTGATTTGCCTTCAGAAGTTTCATTGGGTCATACAAGGCTGCGATAAGAGGTCAGAAGCAAAGTGAGCCAGGACAGACCCCCTGCTACCAGTAGATATTTTGCTCTGCATGATTTCTGCCCAGATGTGATGGTTCCATTGGTGAGAAGCTTTTCTGGCTGTAGGAAAGCGGGCAGCATTACCCAGGACAACTCCCAAGAAGACATGCTGTTCCTGGCAGCAGAAAGACTACATGAGAGGAAAAACAAGCAAGTTGCTGAGGGTTGGCAAAGTCATCAGGGAGAAATCCAAATGACTTCTGGGAGGAAAGATCAGCATGTGGGAATGAGGGGTATGAGTGCTAGAGAAGAGAGCCATTTGGAGCTAACTTGGGAGTCTGCAACAAGACGAAAACCAAGCTGCAGCTTAGGAAGGGTGCGTGGATTCCACTAGTCAGTTCCACATTTTTTCCTTACACACATGGGTAGATTGAACAGGACAGGCCAAGCAGACGTATGCAATGATAAAAAATAATCTAAAAGGTGACGTTTGCTTGATTTTTGTGTCCTCAGCTTGTCCCCAGCTTGGTTGCCAGTTGGGGTTAGAATCCATGCTACTGGATTCCAACTGCAACTCTTCATTACCCAGCCTGAACTGCTACATTCTGGTTTGCGTTTTTACTTTCTGTAAGCATATTAAAATTTTAATTAAGCACTAAACCAGTGTTTTAGCAGGGGTTTTTGCGAGTTTTATCATTAATCTTCTTGATTACAAGTCTCTCAGGTCCTTAGTTTTAGCCTAAATTTAGACCAATTCTGTCTGAGCCCTGCAGAATAACTGCTAAAACTATTCATTAAAAATGAAGAGATCAGAGTTGATCAGATGGCAGTAGAAGCCTGCAGTGTAGCGGCTCTGCATCTTAGCAATTTTCTGATCTACGGGTACTAGAGGCAGATTAGTCTTAATCTGTGGGGAAAGATCTTGAGAAGATGCAGCAGCTCTTTGATTCAAGCTCACTATGAAACAACTTGTTTCGTTCCTTGTTGACCACCTGAAACGGTAAGGAAGGAGGGATTTTAAGCAAATCAATTCTTTTCCTTCTGGCAATTTCTGTTATGCAGCATGAGCTCTTCTCAAAGGAAAACGTTTCATAGTGTCTCCATGTTTGTCTTTCCGGGAAGTACTTGGCAAGAGATGAATGAGGGTCCCTAGTTTACAAAGCACGTGGGCAGCTTCAACAAGGAAGCAGCAGCACAGTACACGCTGAGCCAGCTTCACTGGGAATTTTACTGGGGAAATCCAAAGGCCCCACAACATCTACTTGTGCATGACAGGGTTATCCCACATGTTAAACGAAAGACTAGTGTAAATCCAGCGATCAGCATGCAAAAGCCTGGCCAGATTTGTCAACATATGAGATCAGAAACCTCTCTGAGATACTCTTTTTAAATTATATTGCAATAACAAATGTAGTGATAATGAAATGCAGAGTGTGGTATCATCCAAAATTCAGCAGCTATGATATTTGCCATGTAGCTGAACTCCCAGGTTTAAGCCACTGGTGCTAGAAAGTATTTCCTGTATCTAGGCAAAGAAATTCAACAGAGAGAAGATTATTCCTCTTCATGTGACCCCGGCTAAAACCGCCCATTAACTGCTCCTAGCTACAGCTCTCCTGCCTGTGTTACCTCCATCTGTAATACTCCTTCAAGCTGTTTCTTCCATCCCAAGGGGAAGCCAAGGTGGTGGCTGACATAGATGCAGGGGGTATCACCAGGAGCAGAGCTGCCTCCTCCTCTGGTCACTGCACACCCACGAATGCAGGTCTGTATGCTGGTTTTTGCCATACCCTGGAACAACAAACCAGTTCTCAAGCCACGGGTAACTAAATCCTTGATGGCCTCCCACTACCAGTTCAGAGAGTGCTTTTCTGAAACGTTTGAAGTCACTCACTTTTTAATCACCCTTGCTTTAAATTCTCCTATCTTATTTCTTCTCCAACCAATTTGATGAGAGGAACACCAGCTATTCATTGAGGAGTTGGGAAGACCTTGACCAAATAGCCCATTCTTTCCTCCTTGCCTGTCAGTCTCCAGCCTCCTAGCACAATGCCTCAGGCCAAAGCCAAGGACAGTGAAAACTCTTCCTTTCACTCATTCACATTTCACTCTCACAACAAAACTCACATCCAGATTGCTGCTCATGAAAAACGCATCTTCCACAAAGGCAAGCGTTTTAGCCAGGCTAACGCTTTAGCCCAGGCTAACTTGCCCATCCGCATCTGGGTCTCCAGAGCAGGATCGGCTGCTGTGCTTGGCCAGGCTCCTGCCTCACAGCCAGCACACACCAGCTGCATCCAAGCCAGCCTCGTGCAGCCTTCCCAGTGGTCATCTTCTGGAATCCTCCAAAAGTCATCTTCTTGAACTGTGGGGAAAGGGAGAGGGAAGAAAAGAGAGCTGCAAGCCCTTTGAGCTGCATAGAGCAGCTTGCTACAGAAAGGCATTCAACTGTCTCAGAAAGAAGAGGTCAGTTTAAGGAACCCACGGCCAAGAAGGTTTTTTGCTGAGTTTGAAGTCTAATTTTTATGCTTAACTATCTCATACAAAGCTGGAAAAAACACCAGCCACAATTACAACCTGCCATGGGAAAAATGTGCTGAATAACAGTCAGTGCAACTAAAGAGAAATTTACTGCACCAAAAAAAACTTTATCAGAAAGCATTCTTCAGAATAATAGATAAATGCACACGCTTCCACACTGAAGATAAACCCCTGCGATCTCCATGAAGGCTTGTGCAGCAACGTACCTACAGATCCCCACTAGGTCCTTACTGTCCCTTAGCCAGATGTGATCATTGCTGCAGGTCAGCCTTCAAAACATCTCCTGGGAGCCTTCCTTAATCTGCTGCAGGGCCACATCTACCAACAGCTGAGACTTCCTTCAGTGACAGGCAAAGCTGGACAGGCAGCAGGCTGCTACTTCTCTGTAGCTTCACATACACGTTATCAGTATTTTGGCTTCCCCCTCTAATCCCGAATCAAAGGATCAAGAGGAATAAGCTATATTGTTCTAAAATTAGGTGTTAAGAGCTGTGCATGGCCCCAACTCTGAGCTGGAAGAGAAGCCCACACATTTCTTCCAGTACCCGAGTACTGAATCGGGTTCTAAATCTTTGATCCAGAGTCCATTTAAAAGTTAAAAAAGGGTTCCAAGGATGGAGTCGTGGCTCTAAAATTGGAGAAGCACTATGTTGATTGTGTTGTTTTGCCACCTTCTCCAGCTACAGTCGGGCAGGCTCCTCATTACAGCCCAGAGCCTGCTCCTGGCTGGTTGCCAGCAAGCCTGGTGGAAATCCCTCCAAACTGCTGGTGCATTTCAAACAAATGGGGCCAACGAGCAAAGCTTTATGGCTGCAGCTAAAATGGTGGGGAAGGATCGTACCAGCAACTAAGCAGGCAGATAAAACTTCCAATAGGTGATGATAAGCCGGTGGGAAGAAGTAACTGTGTCAGCTGGAGGAGAAATGTGAACAGAGCTCTGTAGTCCCTTGGGCAAGCAGGTCCCCAGAGGGGCTACAGGAGCAGCCCCCAGCCTCATGTTAGCACTTTATTTATAGCATTGCCTTCCCGTTCATAACCTTCCCAACTGTGAATCACATTTTTTTTTTCCCCCCAGCATTATGGTGGCGGTTTGGAACACAGAGATGTTTGGAAAGGGGCGATTTGGCAACAGGAGTCTAAAAAGCAGATACAGATGACATCCTAAATGTATCTTTTATGAATTTGGAATGATTCCTTTAAATTAAGCTCAGAATGTGTGACAGCTTCTGGTAGTGCCACCAGCAAGGAAATAAAACAAAAATCAAGAGGTTCTTGAGTATATGTAGCCTTAAGGATCGCATCCTCTGGACACCTTGTTTTCCCTCTTGCCATTTTGAGCTGCAATGTAACAAGTGCTTCCCAAGTATAGTGCTCCAATAATTTTCAATGGTCTCTTCACCACATATGCCCTCAAACCCCCACATACTTCCAAATTCAAGGCTTATAAAAAAATTAAATGCTCCAATAATTCTAAATTGTGTCTTTTCAGTGTTACTGGAGCCTGTCCGCTTCTTCAGTTTGGGGATTTTTGTTTGGCAGGGGGGAGGAAGAAATGCTTTCTATTAGTGCTTCAAATTGGAAGCCAGTCAAACAGCATCATAGCAGAATGATTCAGCAGTCTCTGAGCTGATTTGCAGTGTATCATAAAATAGGATTAGGAAAACAACGCCTGGAGGAGAAAGAACCCACACAAAGAATCATGGCAGGAGAACAATATCAGAAAGGAGTAGAAGGAATAATCTTCACTTGGCTCCTGAGGAACAGGTTCGATGACCTAATAGCTGGCTTTCAATGCCTTTCATTCCCCACTGCATCCCAGGGTTCAGCCGCCCGGATCCAGCCACTACAGCTTAATAAATGGCCCTGCATCAACTGAACCACATAAAGTGTTTCTGTGAGCACATCTGCAGCCTGTTGTCATTTCTCTGAGACCACAGCCCTCCTCTGGCACAAGGCTCAGATGTTATTCCACAGCAGGCAGGAGGTTAGGCTGAACTAGCGGTGGAAGTTCATGACCATTTAGGACAGGAAGCAAAGGAATCTGAGGCTGTGACTCTTACAGCTACAGACCAGATAGTGAAGTTTTCTCTTCCTTGTTCAAGAAGACAGACAGACACACACAGACACAGCACGGCAGCAGATTAAAATAACAAAGGTGTCAATCTTGGCATATTCCCTAGCACTGTCCTGAATGGCAATAAAATTAAACATATATTTCATGACCTCCTCAATCAAAGCATGAGCAGCCACCTGCAGCCAGTGCTAAGGCAGATGACAAAAGCCTCCTTCAAAAATCTGTTCTCTGTGAACCTGAAGAACATATTGGCAGCTTTGTAAGTTAGGCCATACCTGTTACAACTGTGGCATTAGAGCGACAGAGAAAGGCAGGGACTCTCTCAGGAGTTTTACTAGATCAGCATTGGTTGAATGACTTCTATGCAGAACATGAAATCACAGCTTCACACACGCAAGAAAAACCAGACAATTATATCACAGTTCCGATAAAATAGCTATATCCAAAGTTTGGCAGAGAGACATAAAAACAGGGAGGAAAAAGAAAGATCTCCTATGCCATGGTTTCCTCTTGTAGGCTGAAAAAAGTGATAAAGTGCACCCTTGTTTAAGTCACTGCAGGATGACTGGAATTTTATAGAAACTGCTGCAATGTGTCTCCCAGTGGGGAATAGCTGAAGCATGAGATAAGAAATCAGCCATATTCTAACTTGCAGTGGCAGGTGCTGTAAAAGAAAATGCCCAATAAAGGCTTAATATATAGGAAGATGGAAAATAACTGCCTGGATTTCTGAAATAAGAAAGCATAAACCAATTCTCTAATCACGTCTAATCAAAGAACACCTACTTCTAGAAAAAAATGGGTATCAGATGAATGGTAGCATGCATATTTTCTTCAGTAGTGTTTGGGGAATATTTTAGCCTGCAGAATTTAATTCCCTGTTATTACTTCTGAGCCTGGAGGCGAAAGTCATAAATCAGAACCATTTATAACATGCAATAATGGGGTGAAATACTCATAAGGAGAGTTACATGATGAAATCCTTTGGGATTGTGTATAACACTTCCAGTCCTTGGTAACAGCATTAAAAATTCTTCTGTCAGTAACATCTACTCTTCCCTAATTCCTACACTGGATTTTCATTCTTTTCTCCCAATATCTCCAAATTTTGCTGTTATACAGCTTTCCTTACACACTTCCTCCCTGCTGCATTAAATATATACGTTTAAAACAAAATCATGGGGAAGCATTCCATGTCTAAAAAGACAGGCAGGTTTTAAATTACATTGTATTTACTTATAAAGGCTTTTAATACCAGAGGAGCTTTCCCAGGTAGTTTTACTCTGATTTCAGGACCCTCATAGTTTTTATAGAGGCCTATTTGGTCCCATTTAGCAGGTGACTACATTTTGAGTAATAAAGACTGCAATACTATAAAATAAAATAACGTTGTCCCTACCCTTCTTTTACCCTCTCATCTATTCAGTTTAAGCAAAAAAAAAAAAAGACCCCAACCCATGATGAGTCAGAGCTTTGTTTTCTGAGTAACGAGACCAATCATGTTTCCTCTGCTTGAGTTTTCTCTCTTCTCTTCCTTTTCTTCTAGGTCCTCTGGATCCACACTGACATAGAAATATCCCATGATGGAGAAAATAATGCACACAGCAAAGAGGAGAACAGTGAACAAGACAAATTCAGCCCACTAGGAAAGAAAAAAGAACAGCAGGTCAGGAGACCCCAGACTCTCAGTCCAGAGGATTTCTCTGCACTTCCAATTGCTTTTTAAAGAGCTGGCTGAAAATTACTTTTTAGTAATTGTTTAATTTATTAATCACCTAATTATGAGTATGTGATATACCTTGAAACAAAACTGTTAAACTGGGCTGGTTTCATTAAATCTTTTCTTACAAATCTGTCTTGACTGGAACATACCTGCCTGGGCTTTTTGCCCAGAAGATGCCTTTGGGAGAGGCAGTTTCATGTTAGCCAGAAACAAGCCCCAGATCATCCCAGAAGTCTGATAGCCTGAATTAAACAAGCTTCTGACACATGCAAGCCCAACATCTCAGGGCTGCCCCAGGCAGGTGGCCCTGAAGGAGTCCCAAACCAGACACCTGAGAAGGGTCCCTGCCCGCTGGGGTGGCTAGACCGGGGCAAGCTGCTTTTGGTAGGAAACTGCAACACATGAAGTGTCACATCTACGCTCCAGGCCCAAATACAGCTTGTTTGCCTGGAGCTAAGCTCCAGCAATGTTTTGCAGCGCAGGTCACAGCAGTATTTACTGCCACTAGGAAGTGGCAGCAGGGAAAACTGTGTCTTCTGAGGGTATCACTGCTGAGGGCGAAGCAGAGACCTGGCTGGGAGGCTGCTGGCTTCCATCACTCCATTGCACAGCCTCAGGCTCCTGCAGAGAAGCTGTGCCTCGAGGACATGGACATCCAGAAGCAACATCCAGGGCCTGTTTTAAACCATTACCTCTGTTTTAAAAGCAAAATCCTACCTGTGCCATTGGTGCAGCCTGGGCAACAACAAGCACAAGGGTATTCCCAACAGCCACCGTGAGCAGCCAGCCTGCCTGCAGCACTGACTTCATGCTGGCTGGAGACTGAAAAGAGGAGAAAGGCCTGATCAGTGGGTATCACGCTGTGTCCTTCTGCTCTGGTTCACCCTTGTGATGTCCTGTCCAGTGTAGGTGTTCCCAGGCTTAGCCTAGGAGGAGGTGGTGGAATTTCCTCTGTGCAGAGTGGTTAAACTCAACAGCTGCTTAAAAGGAGCTTTTGAAACATGTCCTTCTGGAGGACACATGAAGAAGGAGAAGATGCTGTTGTTGCAAAGCTGGATCCTGATCATCCCCCAACCTGCATCATGTGAAACTGTAAGATCAGGAAGGCCAGGGAGCCAGACAACAATCCCTGCGTCTCGGAGTCTGGTGCTGTGTGGCTGTACACCTTTGGAAAAGAGACGGAATCTTAAACTTCCTGCTGGTGACAGATGACAATTTTCCAGATCCCATGACAGATTGTTCCACTGTATTAATTGCCCTCATTAACAAACATCTGCACTTTATTCCAAGGATGAATTTGAGTAGCTTCAGCTTTTTTAATTTGTACTATCTCAGTCCTCTCTTCTCATAAACCTTCTCCCCAGACAACACAGTGTACCACAAACAAATCATTCCTTGCACACTCGTTACCCCTTGCTCCCTTGTTACAGACTCCTGTAGGCTTAAACCCCTTAGACCTTAAAGCAGGTTCCACCCCCCCATGCCACTCTGTGGTCTTTGAGATACCTTTGCCTTTAATCACTGGAAAATACATACCACAAAATATTTCACTGGGAGAAAAACCTGATATTCAACAATTCAGCACTTTCACATTAAAATACACTTCTATCCAGTTCTGTTCTATGATCTCAGCTCTACCAGAAAAGGAGTTTTCTGGGTATAATTGAGAACAGGTAACTTCAGAATATGAATTAATTTAGCTTGAGGGCACCCAGCAAGCGGTGTTTTAATCCCACTTCTAGCTGCAGCACAGATAACATTGTCAGTAAGCGTCGTGCCGAAGGACATATTACAAGTCAATGGCAGAAATAAATTCTGAAGTGTAATTGGAAGACCCTTATCTTTAAGCAGAGTACCTGAGAATAGGAGAAGGCCAGACCCGTAATGGAGAACATCACCTCCCCAGCAGATATTAATAAGTATTGTGGTAACTGCCAAGCCATATGGACATTGTTGGCTTTGATGTCTTCTGACTTCCATGTTTTAACAGCACCTCCAGAAATCTAGTAGAAAAATAAAGTTGCATTGATTAGCTGCTCAAAGATCAGATCCTTCTTAGCCTGGACTTCAGCAGCAAATTTACCAAAATGAAGGTTTACGTAAAGATGGAAACAAAGCTCTGCCTTGGAAGCAAAACTCTGGATTTGATCCCTGCCATTTCCAAGCCTGGGAAGGGGCTAACTCCTACTGCGCAAGGCAAAGGTGACAAGATGGAAGCATCCCAGCTCATTCATGTGCTACAAGAGCTGCACGAGCTATTGCAAATGAACAAGTTGCCCTCTGTAATGAGGCTGGGAAAAGCCCGAGTGGTGCTTGTGCAAAGCCTGTGACCTGCTGCTTTCCCAAGGCCAGAAGAGGACAAGAGGATAAATTCCCATTGCATATACGTGGTCACTGCTCCCATTTCATCAGCATTATACAACCCCTTTCTCATAACAGTTACACCCAAGCAAATCCAGTTAGGGTGTACCAAAAGCAGCAGACTACCCCATATCAGATGCTTTCAGATGGTTATTTTTGTTTGCTTTTCCAGGTGTAATTAACGCAGCCATTGATGCACAGAGGCAGAGAGAGATCTGACCAGCAGCCAGGAATACACTTAGGATGAAATGACTTCAGGCAGAAACCCCTATGTTTAAGGAGAATACTTAGGAAAATACAAGGCATGTTTTCAAGACATACTTAATCACTATGCAGGAAGAAAATCAAGAGGCTGTATTTTAGCATTTTAGCATGGGTGAAAGGAGAGCTGCGCGTCGCTCTTCAGCCAGTAAAGAAACGTCACGAGTACCATACTATAAGTGCACACTGAGGAAGGCTGGGTAGAAGGCAGTATTCCCAATTTAAGTATCACAGTTCAGCCCCATTAGCAGACTAATATATTGCATTCTTGGTTGTTCTATATAGCACTCCTGGCAGAGGAGCAGGGCTCAGTACAAATCACTGCAATAATTAAAAATTATCTTTGCCCAGAGCAAACTAACTCTCTATAGAAGGAGGAAAGCACTGGGAAAGAGACAGAAAAACAGAGGGTCAAAAAGATTGAAGGGCTAGCAAAGGGTCCAGAAGGGCTGAGGGGCTGAGGCACAGAGCCACCACTGATCAGCCATGGCTACAACAAGGACTTTTGTAGATGGGACCACAAACTGGAATCTTTGCCCTCAGTGATGTGCGATGAGTCTGCCTCAACCGGTCCCAATGCTGCATTAGCAGAGGCTCTGGGGCAATATTCTTAGTGAAATATTCTTCATGCAACTTCACTACTGTTTCTCACTGTGAAAGAGGCTTGCAGCCGTGAAGGAGGGGTCTGGCCAACATCACTTCAAATGTGTGTGGTTTTTGTACATAGTTCTCTGTACTCACAGATGGTAGCATCTGCCTATTCCTTCCAGGACTGTGTATCCCACTGCAGCTACTGGAGCTAAAAAAAAGATGCCCGGTGCTTTGCAGCTATATTTTTTTCCCCCTATGTATTTGGACTCTGCAGACATGAACAGCTCCCATTAATTGCCCAACAGGGAGATGTTACTGCCAGGGAGTAGCTGACAGCTCTTTGCTCTGCTCATCACGACACAGTAGTCAAAGTCCCAGAAGGCAGCTTAGCAGTGTGTCCTGTCAGACCTGGTTTGTCTATGTGCCTGTGCAGTGGAAAGGTTAAAATGAGAACTAAGCTGATCACGTTCATCACCGTGGCTCCTGCCAGCTGGACCAGGGTTGGAGCAGCATGCCTAAGAGGCTGGCAGGCAGGGAAAGGAATCCACCTCTCAGTAGTACTCATGCCCCATCAGGGCTAGATTGTTCAGAAAACCATGCCTTGACTTTCTGCTTAGGCTCCAAATGAGCTGTACAGAGGGTGAAAGAGGGAAAAACAGATGCACAGGGTCTTATAGGGTGGAGAAAGCAAGTGAGAGTCACAAACATAAGAACAAAAGCTCTGCTAGAGGCTACAACAGAGGGAGCTCATTACCGTCACAGGGACACTTACGTTAGTTATCACAATGGTGTATGAAGCGCCGAAGTCGAGCAGCCCTAGCTCCAGTATGAATTCTCCCATTTCAGTTATGCATTTTCCATTATTATATCTAGATACAATAATGAAATACAGTATTTCCCAGTTAGTCCCACAGACAAAGAGCACCGAGCAGAGCTATCAAACTTCCCTCTACAATGGAGCAGGGAGGATGTATCATGTAAAGCTGCAGTCATGTTTATGTCAACCAACCACTAGAGTTCTTGTCATCTTTTCTTTCCAGAAACACTTAGGCACTGACTGGATTTCACCTAACAACCTTGGCTATTGATAATATTTTTGAATGGTTTCTGCTTCTTCCTAGCATTGACTTTTTTTTCCTCTCATGTATATTTTCCTTCTAAATTTTTCTCTGCTGCTTCAGGAACTGTTAGCCAGACAAGTTAGCCAGGCTTAAGCAGACCTCAGGAAGTCAGAAATATGCTCTCACAAGCCACTTTGTTTCCTTTCAATAGAGCAAATTAGCTTTCATATTTGTTCTGGTTTTGGATGTGTGAGATGGCACAGTGGCTCAGCAACATTGCCACAATGACTTCTGCATCCCACTAAATTGCAGCAATAAATATTTTGGATGGAGCTGATGCAGAGAAAAGCCATGAAGCTTGTTTTGAAACATTGCAAATGCCAGAAATACCTTACGAAAGCCAACTCCAATGCTGCCAAACCAAGGCCATATGGAGCCCCTCTCTAACAAGCCCAGCCTGCAAAGCCATGTAATGTTACTCGAGTTACCAGCCCACAGAACAATGCTTTGGAGCATGGAATACAAATTCACTTTTCCCTGAGAACACTCAAGAACTTGAGCCTGAGAGACTATCAAAATAGGTATCAAGTGGCAAAGCGAACTTTACCATGTCCCTCCTTACTCTGTCAACAGATGCACAGGAGTGGCCAGTCTCTTCTCTCCAGGCTTCCAAATAATGCGAATAAAAGCTCAGAGAAGGTTAAGTGCTGTATCTGAACTTCTTCTAAAAGCTTTTGGTGTTTGCAAAATTCCCCTGACCTGACTGAAAATAGTCAGATTATGGCCTAAATTAGGATGCCATTATACTCATGTTATGGGACTAATGTTTCCAAGCTTTGTCTCTGTCTTACCAAAGTAATAACAACTACGGATGGGAACTATGCCACACACTATTTGGAGGCTGAATCATTTCAACTGCATATTACACAGAGATACTGATTTGCTGTGCATTGGCTTGGACACTTTGCAGATCAAACACATGGTACCTCTGCACACACAAGTGGCCTGGAGCACCTGCTCTGCACAGAGCAGATAATTCTGTTTTTTTACAAACATCTGCCCCCACAACAAATGCCAAGACAACAGCAATGAAGGTTTTGCTGTTCACCCAAGAAAAGCCCCATTGTACCCAAGGAAAGGCCCCAGCAAGAACCTTCAGCATAGCAAGGGAAACTTACTTGTCCCGCTCTAGCAGCAAGTACTCAGAAGCACTGTAGTTTTTCTGAACAGCAACAAACCGCTTGCTGTCAATGGTGAGGTTGATGTCTTGGCTCAAACCATTAATGAATCTGCAAAGAAAGCATATCTTATTGGCTTGTCACACAGGACAGGAGAAGCATAATATCAGACACTTCAGAAATGCACTTCCTATTCCAAAGTGCTCTGTAACTCCATAAGGTTCTGACAGTCTCTTCTGCAAGCAACCAAAGTATTTGCCTGATTCATTGGCCAGGTTTTCAATATCAAGTTAGTTTTCTCTGCTGTGTGATTTTTACCCTCTTACTCTCTCTTTCCTGTGAAAAGTAACTCTTACTTTTTGTGGGTTAGGACTTACAGGCAACCACTTCTCAGGGACCTTCAAGGATTGTTCTGTGGCTGTTTGAGCAGACAGAGCCCCAGCCCACTCCAGGAAACTATAAAGGTGGGTGTCCTGATGAGTATGTGCACTATGCTGACATACTTTTTAAGGCATTTCTATCAGTGAGGCAAGGGCTTTCTATCAAAATAAGATACTTTCATCAAAACAGAACTTTCATAGGAACATTCAGGTTTGGGGTTTTTTTCCATGAGATATTTATATGCTTTTTCATACAGAAAAGATAGTTTTCTTTTGACAAGTCAGAAATAGTAAAACTAAACTGGTTGGGGGGTTTTGTTTGTTTTAACTTGCAGCTTTCCCAAATTCTCCAAAAAAGTCCAGCTGGAATCTTTTTTTTTTTTTTTTTTTCTTCCACAAACCTGCTGCTTCTGCCTCTCAGTAGCCTCACATAGGTCTGGTGATGTGGTACTGGAGGTAACTGTAATCAGTGAGACGGCACCTCAGCAAAGGACTGTTCATAGACTAGCACAAAGTTGGAAAGTAGATCAGCTGCTTAAGCAGAGCCCAATGCTCAGCTGAATTGTTTACAAGGATGTTGCTGCGTCCAATTTAGTAGGCATTTGTGCAAGAGGCTGGGTGAGGTAAATCACATCATGGATTGGCAGTTCACAGAGGACAAATGGCAATGGTTTCTTTCCATATTGCTGCTTTCCTTTCTTTCCCAAAGAGGTGGGGGCACAGTGAGGTGAATTTATCACTCTTCCAAGAGGTGAAATCTTTTATGTTGCAATCTCAGCCTAACCTATCCAAGGCAGTAAGCAGCAATAATGCTTAGCTCTGCATGGCAAGTGTGGGAGGTGACATGTTGTCAAGCCTTGGCAGCTGACACCGCAGTCTTGCATGAGAAGTGTGGACTAGAATCCAATCTGAGAACATCTGGGTTATGTTACATACAGTTTGCATTAGACAAAAGCCATTTCCCTCACCCCACCACCTCCCAATCCTCAAAAAAAAAAGCCAGTCCTACCTAACAGCTGCCAAACCGTTTTCTGGCTTTGCATCCAAGTCTGTAATCTAAAGAAGTGAAGAAAAAAAAAATCAAACATATATATTAATGCTGCCTTACAAACAACGTGTAGCAGAAAATACTAGTGTCTGTGGAGTTACACATGTTGCAAAGCCTGTGGAAATCAACTGCACTCTCACATAAGCTTTACATCATGACTCAGAAGTGAAGTCCTGGTACAATGAATGAAGCCAGTTGCAAAATCGCAGCTTCACCAATGGATTAAGATCAGACTGGTTTTCCCCTCATCTCCTGCATAACAAATGCGACAGTTTCAGCCAGTCACCCTACCGAGGCACTTAACACCCTCCAAAAAAAGTATTTGTCTTGATCTGAAGTAAACAAGAGATCATTACCTTTCAGTGATTAGCTACAATTAAACATGAGTGCCTTTCTCCTACAAAACCTGCAACTGCCTAACTCCCAGCCCTTGGTTCATTGCATACTCATAGACTTCACAGAAGCCTAAAGCCAAGAGGAACCACCAAATTAATATTCTAATCATCATGTATCTCTCATATTTTTCCTGACCCTCAATACTCAAGAGATTAAACTTCTGTATAGTGCAGGCAGAGAGCAGGAGAGACTGAGGTGCATTGAGCTTGTTTGCACTCTCAGTCTCTGCAAACGCATCCCTGAAATGGCCACCTGGTTGGGCACACGGACTGCCTATCCTGAGATCACAGCTATAGCATCACCTCAATAGTTAACGTGATCTACATCTATTCGAAGAGTGCCTCATTGTAGCGCAATGCTGGAAAAAAAAGGCAGTAAACATGCAGCCCTGCCCTGGAGATTGTATGTCACACAAAAAGAATGCAGAGCAAGAGTTTTGGCCAGTAGAAATTCACAGTTGTGTTATGTCCACTTGAGCTGGCAGGGCAATTTCAATTTGTGCTGCCCGCAGATGGAACTCAAGCAAGCCAAAAGGGACTAAGTCTGCCCTCAGTAACTGTCTGTCTTTCTCTTGCTCCACACTCTCTCCCTAATGTTAAACCCTGAGCTTCTGAGACAAAGCATCCAGAATTTCAGTATACCTATAAAATATCTGGTTTACTTCAGTGTGATATGCTGGTCCACAAATAATGTATGCCTTAAATAATAAATAGCCACAATGAATAATAAATATCCGAGCAATAAATAATGAATAACAACATCATTTTTTTTCCACGGGAGACACACGGGGATTAACATTCTAGTTTGTTGCAGACAGGCCAACCAAACTGTTGCTTGGTTTCATTGATGATCCCCAGAGCTCTCAAATTCATTTCCTGCCCACGAAAGAGAAGAAGCCAATTTCAGATTGGCTTCTTCCAGGAAAACACCCCCACCTGAGCGAGGAGGCCAAACCCAGCAGCCAGGGAGGGTGGCCTGGACCATGGCTACTCAAGGGCAAGCCCTGCAACACAGCAGTGATGTTGGCATTACCTTCCTTGTGTTGCAATGCTGGAAAACAGCATCATTTACCACATCGTCTTCTACATCTCCCTTATCTACAGCTTAGAAGGACAGGTCAATAGCATCACCCAACAGCACTGGTGTTCCCCAGCACATGGGAGTCTGCCCATGCCACGGTAGGTATTAACGTAAGGCACAGGCTAAATAGCTAGGGCAGCACAGAGTGTACTGAAGCTCAGAGATGCCTTCGCTCCACCCTGTTGCAGGCTTTTTCTTCTTAAGGACTGCGCGAAAATCGCTGTATGAGCATCCATTTCTTAAGCTAACAGCACTCAGCCATCAGGGTCACAGGGAAACTTAACAACATTGTGTGATAATGAGCCCCAGGCTTTAAAGCATAAATAATAAAAAAAAACAATGCTAGGAAAAAATCAATTCTCAAAATTCCTCATTTTTAAAAGCAGTTGTGTGATTTCTGCTATACAATATTGAACGCTTAGAATGGCAAACCTGCAAGGTAGAAGGCTGAAGAATGTAAAGAGAATTGGCGTTTTAGCATGGGGACAGATTCTGATGGCATTGACACATACATTCACACTCATCACAATGTACAATAACACCATACATTTCAAGAGAGCTTCTTGGGATACAGCTGTATGCAAAAGATATCAGAATCCGGCCCTATACATTCCATATGCCTCTGATTGTTGTGGCAATACACAAAAGTCCAAACGCAGCTGGCCCTGCCGCAGAGTCTGAAATGAGCTTAATCATTTATTCTGTTCAGCAAAACAAATGGTCCTTCTGTGCATTTTCACTAAACACTTGCAATAACTAGACCCAGAATCATTCCTCTGACGCTTTTATTCCATGCTCAGCCCTAGAGCCTCTTTAACATCTTTGCTTTATAGAACCATCTTTTGGGGAAAATCTCCAGCTCTCCTTTTCCTCAGCTTTCTCAGGCTCTGCTGCCTAGCAGGCACGTCTCTGCTCTCCCAGTGTAGCATTCACTGGATTAAAGTGTGCCCAGTAACTCTCAGATGCCATAACGCCTCTATTAATCAACCAGCAGAAACGCGTGCAGATCCAGTGCCGCTAGCTAAGAAGTCAGGTTTAGAGCAATCAGACAGACACTGCAACTGAGCAAATGAATTAATGAGCCCATTACCCCACTGTATCATCACAGCCATTGAATTAATACTGTATTTACACTTCACTCCCACACTCACTAAGCGGCTTGATAGGCTTCCTTCTGCCTCAAAAACAATTAAGCTGTATACTGATTTTTCCTTCACAGTGTAGTTAAAAGCAAGAGACGATCCTTGATGTTCCAGAGTGAAGCGAAATGTCTGTTGCTCTCCATTCAATATTAATTTTGAGTACTCAGCTGGGTTCTGTGGAATAAGCAAAAATTTGGTTACACACTTTTGTCAGATGGGAAAGAATCTGGTTCTTCCCTTCAAGTGCAGCCCTATCGTATCTTCAAGGGAGCCTGTAAAGCGAGATTAGTAGTCAGAGGTGCACCTTCTACAGCAAAAACTTTGACCTATAGGCTTTGGGCTGGTCCAGACAGAGTGTGGAGTTCCTTCCCTTGCCGGATGCATCCTGAAGGCCAGGGCACATCTACCCACACAGCCACCCTTTCCCCTGGTCCTGCTCTGCCCCAGTGAGACATGTAAAACATAGCAGGCAGCTGGTGGCCGATGGACTGCTGGGCTGAGTCCCAGACTAGCCTGGCCTGTAAAGTTATCTGGAAACTGAAATAGGAAACAACTGCCTATGCCCAGTTAACTGTCTTCCCATTTCTTTCCACCTTTGCAGATAAATACTTCTCTATCGCCATCCAAATCCCAGAAACAATGCCTGATCTGAGCACTAAGACGTGAGATGAATGTCTTTACATGCTCCACTGAGGACAACTATTCTTTATTCCTAATTACAGATGAGTGTAGTTAACCATTTCCTCCTTTGCCATGGACATGCTTCTCCAAACTTCCCATTTCTGTTTCATCAATAGAGATGAGCATTTTTAAAGTTATTTCAATATACTTCCAAGGCAGAGGAGAACAAGCTCTAACATCTCTAGGCTTTCTTAGCAAGTCCCTGAAAAAAAAGTCCACCCTTTCTTCAACGGGATACAATTCAGGCCTTCCAGCCTCGCACATTTGCTTACTTGAAAAGCCTCCGCAGGCTGCTGAAATAGGTCCCGGTCTTGAATTGTCACTTGAACAGGGCTCTTCACCAAATTCAGGACTCGAATTAAACTTTCTCCTGGGACAAGTCGAGGCATATCTGTTTCCTGATTGAAGTAAAAGGCTTTGAGTGCCACCTGTATGCTTTCTTAGCATTTTAATATGTCTTAATTTTTAGCCATAATAGTCTTCCTCTCTGTAATGACACTTTGCCGTCCCTTCCTCATCAGAAGTTGCACTGAGAGAGCACTGAACATAAATCTTATTTAGGGAGGTTTCCTTATGGTAGCTCAATAGCCAACCTATTCCTCCTTCCCAAAGCTGCTCTTCACACCACTAAGCATACAGGTTACACAACTGCTGGGCAGGTAAAACAAAGTCACTGCTTTTATTATACAGCTCCCAGGTGCCTGGATTTAACCAGCTGCCATATAAGAGTTGAAAAAAATAGTGCTTAGATTGCAAAAGGAGTGACAAGAATAATTATTTCCCACTGCAGTCAGATACAGGGAAAAGAATTAGGCCAGAAGCTCAACAGTTTTGAAAATCGCAGTCCAGCTCCATGTCTGTAATTGGTGATTTTGCATCACTTGACATGATGCTAACAGCCAACTGGATGGATTCTATTCCCTGCTTTTTGAGCAAAAGAGGATAATGTCTCCAGCGAAGAGGTATCTCTTTCTGTCAGGAATAATTTCCTAGAAAGAGTACTTCAATCAGCATCAGCCTTGTACTACTTGTAGATGTAAAATGGATTTTTTTAAAAAAAAAACTTCTCTTTTTTTCTCACGTTATTTTCAAGTAGCTTCCAGCAATAGTTCAGGGCTATTAATTTTTTTCTATCTCCCCTACAATTTGGGTATTTCAGGCAGGGTAGTTTGAATCTAACTTGGAGAGGAGACATACTGTCAGAGAAGACAGCGTAACCCTGATTTCCTTGTACCCATGTGCTGCTCTAGATCAATCACCCTGTTAACGGTACCTAGCAAACCTGTGCCTTTCCGCCTGCACTACCCACAGCCAAGCCAAGGTGGGCCACTCTGTCCCACTCTTTGCTAGAGCTTTTAGTGACCTTCAGGGTAAAATTTCCATGTACAGGCAGTGGGGAATATCTAACTCACCGTGCCTGTGCCCAGAGGAGTCAATCACAGCCAAAGCAGACTTTCACTGCTCGGCCAGAGCTGCTGGTGGTGGCAATGAGAGTGTTCCTTTGCTTACGCTAAGACATCAGAAAGGAGACCTGAACTCACAAAGTACTTTTTAGAGGTAGACTAAAGGACTTTAGTGGATTCACCCAAGGAACCAGCAGATGTTAATCCAGGGCTGTGCGCCAGCCACTCTAACCCAACGTTTTAAGTGTACATGTAAGCTTTAAAAATTAATCCTACTGTAACTTTGGTGACCCAAAGGTCAGCCAAAGCCTGCACAAGGCTGGTCACGGGCCAGAAATAGATGGTACAAATCTGCAGGGTTCTAACATAGAATTTACAAGAGATTTGCTGCCACCCTGTCTGGGGATGCCTGGCAGTTCCTGATGCCTGCGGGGGTGCCTGCGTTCACCTGCCTCACTGAAGAATCAATTTGGCTTGTAAAAAAACATGTCCCCACCTGCAAGTAGGGGAGGAATTAAACTGAAGAAACAAAATAACCACACACACACAAAAACCCCAACAAACAATAAAATGTAAGGCAAGCTACAGCAAGAAATAGGAGAGAGAACAAACTACCTTTTTGGGAATTAATCATTAGAATTAACTAGATGTCTGCCAAGCACGATGGAAATCTAGAATACAGACCAATACAGATGACCGGTACAGCAAAACTGCAAAGACTAGGAAGAGAGAAAAAGACAGAGACAGAGAGAAAGAGAGGGAAAGGTAGACAAAGTAAGAATTGTCATTAACAACGGGATCAGTATGCTTAGTTGTAAAGAACACATTAAAAATTACAATCAAGGAACACAATGGTTAAAAGGATTACCTAACAGACTTCAAGAAAAACGAACCAGGGAAAGAAAGTATTCCTGAGGAATCTCTTGCACTATACTTACATTTATTTTGATTTCTACAATGGCTGCAAGTCCAAACGCCATCCCTGCAAGGATCATACCTGTTGCCATTTTCCTAATAGGTCTATGGAGCAAATGAAAGAGGTTCTATTAAGAAGAAAAACCAGTGATTTAAAATGCAGAATGCCATTTCTCAGAACCAAAGATGTGCCAAAACCATGTAATAAATGGTTTGACAGGTGATACGGGGGATGATGTGCTGTTTAAAGTGCCAATCATTTAACCTAAAACTATTCTATTATTCTGCATAAGGCCAGCACTGAGGCCAATTAAAACTGATATGCCGTGGAAAAAAAACCTCTTTGCTTGCAAGTTCCTTATTATCTTGTTCCTAGCTCTTCTAGTGGGAATAGCTCATGGCATTATGTTAACCTGAGATGTTGGAAGGAGCACTAGAAATTATACATATTCAAGTCCCTTTTGGAAAAGGCAAAAGAAAAGTAGCGTGCTATTTAGCAGCAGGAATGAGGAGAAGAAAAATATATAGTTTGTGTCATCGGTGTTTCTGACCATCTGTGGCATCATTCTGGGTTATTTCTCATGCCAATACATCTACATTTCTAGAGAATGAAGAGTTTGCTTCTCAACCCGGAGCAAAACTAGCAGAGTTACATGAGACAGGCTGGTATAAAGCAGAATAAAATAGGTCCAGAACAGCAGGTCAGCAGGTCCAAACTGTGTATTGAGCTTTTGAGATTTGAAACAAATCTGGTTCTTGACCCTGCGGCCTCTGCTCTTTGTAATGGTCTGGCTTCACATTCCAGATTGACTGACCTATGGGAAATCCAGATCAGGAACTCATGGATGAGTTAAAAATGCTCTGGGATAAGAAAATTATTTTGATCTTTAATGCTGCATTGGGATTTTGTAGCACAAAGTTTGCAGCCACAAAGGGTAACTCCCTGCAGGCTACAGTGTTTCCACAGCCACTTCTAGAGCTAAACTGGATAGGAGCCTGTTAGTAGCCCATATCCAGGGGACAGAATGGCACGGCTTTCGGTTCTGATTGGGGCTTGAGTTCGTGCTGGCGGGTGAACTAGTCTGTGAACTGATCATCTGGCAGGAAGTTTTCTGTCCCGGCTCAGTCCAGGGCACAGGCTCACACTGAGGCGGCGAAGAGAAGCACAGCTTCTGATGTGTGTCCTCTAAAGGGCACCACTGGGAGGCTGGACAACATCTTTGATATGTCTTTAGGTGCAAGTATTCAGCAGGATGGAAGAGGTCTCAAAATCAACCTGGAGGATTCTGCTATACTGCTCTTCTTAACATACACTTGGAATAAAATGCTTGGGTCATAAAATTTCCTTATGTAGTCATTGGTTCACATTTTAGTATTAGATCTGCTTTCACAACACCACACATAGGCCACATGGGACAGTGAATTTAGCCCCACAGGGACCTTTCAGACAGGGAATAATTAGGGGTGATACAGGAAATAAAGTGAAAAACAAGTTGATCAAATTCAAAGATGGACTGTCCATATCTGCTTTCAGAGAAAATCTGTACGGAGCAGAATCCAACATCACCCAACTTTCCCTCCTGCAACTTCCAGCACCTATGGAAGAGGATGATGTTTCTTTAGGGGCTGAAGTAAAGGCAAGTACCAGGAAGGGTGGACGGAAATTTGGATTTCTTCTCCTTGAAACCTATTCTGCACCCTTGCTGCAAGAGAAAAAGCACTGAGGCATCTGTATTGTCCCCAAGTACTTACGTGAAATTGAATTTGCACATGTTTACCAGAGGGTAGAGCCCAAGGTCAAAAACTGGGATGAAGACAAGAATAAGAAGTGGATTTAAGAACTGCAATACAAAAGAATGGGAGTTTAGTGACTAGAAAGCAACCTTCAGTAATTAAACTCATAAAGCACTGTCCTCCAGAAATAATTCCATTACAGAAAGGACACGAACAAACACTTAAAAATCTCCTTTTAAAATATAATCATAGTTCGCACTCCAACAGCTTCCACTATTTAGTTTTCACAGGCACAAATATGTACTGTTCATATTCTCCCCTCCAAGAGGTAAGCAAGCACCAGTGGCCCAATTTCCATGAAGAGTGAATTGAAGTAATATGTTTTTAAAAACAAAACAAAAAAAAAACGGCTGACAACAGAAGCAGGTGGCCTTTGGTTCTGTGGTGGGACCTTACAAAAAAAATCAGTGATAATGGAAACATCTCGGGACTTCAGCAAAATCCCAGAGGAACAGGTACTATTCTGTGAGATTGGCAATATCTCACAGTTCCACACAGACCGGTAGTCCCCCAGGAACTATATTTCTCCTGGAAGGGCCAGAGCGCGTCTGCCAGCCAGCGGCGGCAAAGCAAGAAAATAGAGCGGGTTGGAGAACAAGCAGAGCGAGATGCTGTTTCAGTTTCAAAGGAAGATTTCAGCGAACAGAACAGCTTTGAAATTCTCCTGAGCTTTTCAGCATAAGAATTGTAATCAACTGTGACAACACAGAACCATCTCAGAGCCTTCACATTTCCTTCTGCTCTCCAGGAAAGAAACATATTTCAGGTACAATGTTCATCCCGGAGCAGGGGCATATTAAAAGGAAACACAGCTTATATTCCCCACATGCCAGCATTAGTTCAAGTGCTATCATGGTGTTACATCTCCCCACACCTCTGCACTATTCTGCAGGATTCAACCACCATGTTAGGACATTCTTGGGGTCTTTTGAACCTCAAGACTAAGCTTTCAAAACACTTAGAGAGCAATAAGGCAGAGTCCACACCACAGCAGTCAGTAGGACTATTACCTTCAAAAGTAGCAGAGAAAGGTCACTGGTCCCATGAGAAAAGTGAAAATGAGAGAGAAAAAGAAAATACACTTCTAAGGGTTATTTCCTACCCTGTAGTATCTTTTACCTGCATTTGGTCAGGCTGAAGGACATATATTCCCTGAAACAAAAAGATATTCCAGGTGATTCATAAACTCTATAACAGTGCATATACAGCAAATAAGCAACCAGTCCGGTAGAGGTCTTAGCAGCTAAAGTGGCTTCCCCAAATTCTTTATGTTGGTTTTAACAGCTGATATCATGCCCTTGTTGCCTAAGGGCACAATATTTGATGAGAAACATTTTGCAGAAGGAAGCTACACTCAGACCTTGATGTGTGGCAGCTGGGATGCAGCCTGTGAGAGGTACTGAGACCCATCTTTCAGACTGGCTGAGCCATGAACTAGGTGAGTGGGGAGGAATGGCCACGTTGCAGTCCTAGTTGGGATTTGAACTCAGATATTCTTCCTTCCTTATGTGTGCAATGGGAAAAGCCAAAATTCTCCAAGTGAGTACTCTCAAGCTGTGGGACCCTCTGTGCTATGTTGACATTTCTCCCAATCACCCCAAAAGTATAACAACAGAACACCCCTGCGCCAGCGGGCTGACAACATCTCTTTCCTCCCTCCATCTGCCCAGGGCACCAAATGGGCTCTGGCTAAATGTTCAACTCTGACTTCTTGGTTTGAAACAAGAGTTCTCAAGGTTCTTAAGAGGGGCCTCACCCTTGCATTACTGTATCCAGCCCCCACAACCGGGCAAAGTCAACAGGGATGGACGGGGAGATCCTAGATCCCAAAAGGGACCGATGGACTGTCTCCAGGGAGGAGCTAGTGTTTGCCTGAACTCCACAGACTGCTTTTCATTTGAAATTAAGATGAAGAGAAGAGGTGGAAAAGTTAGGAAGGAAATAATATCTTTCCAAAAAAGCACAATGGGGGTTTGTCTCCTGTCTACCCCACTTGTCCTGGGCTGCATCTGGAATGGTTGCCTGTCTCTGCCAGCAGCTGCCTTCTGGGAGAGTGGAAACCACTGGTCGCAGCAAATTAAAAATATCAGGCGAGTATCCCCTCTTGCTACTTTGTGCACCCTGTACAAATATGGCATAAGGAAACAAGCCTGCAAATATTTCATCTTGCACGAAGTTGTTCCTTGTTTAACTCCAGACTTCCTAGCTGACCCCGTTGAAGAAGGATAAAACACAGAATATTACAAAAGTGAACTCCAACAAGCCTAACAGTGGGATCACCCTAATGTTGCAGTTAACTCTCAACTTCGAAAGTCAGGAGAACTCAACAGGGGAGAGAGAATAAGATTGAAACAGAAACTAAAAATCTATCCAAGCTGGTGTGACAAAAAAGCCTTGAATACGTCCTTCTCCATCAGGGAGAGTTTAGTAAGTGACACCTGGTGATCCTTAAATGTTTTACTAATGGATCTCTAAGTGCATGTGAGTAAAATGGCAGAAAACAAAGTTTTTAGGTACACATCACAAAAAATTGCATGAATTTTCATTGTTTTGTCTTTCTGAGGTGGATATTACCACTACACTTGAGGGCTCTCTCTCTCATGCCTCATTTGAATTAATTAAGCCTAATGAGTACCACATGCTGAAAGCCGAATTTTTAACAGGAGTGACATAGAAGGCATCAAATTTTGGGCTTTAAGGCAATTTTATACTAAAAATGGGGCATTAAAAATCCTAAATTCTGATATGAGCATCCACAGGTAAGATTTAGATGGCCTGTTAAAACACATACGTCTGGAAAACAGCCCTTTATGGTGGCATCTTTGGGCAATTAGCTGATCCACGCTTATCTGCCACTGCACCCTGCACTATTTGACATTCATATCTTTGAAGAACTTTACGGCTTCTAATTATTCCTCATCACATCCCTACCCTACACACAAGATTCCTGCTGTTTTTGAGAGGCTACATTAATGTATCTCCAAGTAAGCCAGAACAGAAATATACAACTACAATAGCTCTAGTTACATCTTACAAGGGCTGTGTGAGCTTTCTCCTGACTTCTGTGTCTTCAGTCGGGGGGTAGCAGACTGGAAATCCTATCTGCTCAGGGTCACAGAGTGACCAGTCACCTGCAGTCAGGGTTCCTGACCTTGCAGGCTGGTGATGGCTTCCCAGTCCTTGCTCTTTGCCAAGATGTGCTGTGATGAATTGAACGCAGCTGCACAGAGCCTCTCAGTTCTAATCACCGAAAGTACAACTCACCCAGACTCATCAAGCAGATGCTCTTAGTACTGCGAGACTCCGGTTAAAAAGCAAGAGGACTGATGTTACTACTAGTCTTACCAGCCCTGGTGACATTAAGTACTTACAAAATCAGCATTCATTTTTGTGGCTTGCAAAGTCCACCTGGATCCCTAAGGAGAAAACAGACAACTGTGAAGCCCTCAAGATGTCCTGTGGGACTATACAACATGGAGACAGAGAAGATGACAGTGCTGGAGACCTTATGTCCCTTTTATTCTTCCCCTCCCCTGTAACACTTGCCAGTAGACAGGGCACATTCTTCCTTCTCGCCCTCCTGTGCCAGATACCCAGCAGGGCTGCGAAGGGATGGCCAGCAGTGATGGTAGATACTGCCTGAGCAAGCTCCTGGACACCCAGTAGGAGCACAGCACTCTGTCCCCAGGACACTTTGGTGTTACCCTGGAAGGACAAGGATGCAAACCTGGGACAGCAGGCAGACCTGCAATGCATCCTACTGTACCTGCTGATCAAACAGGGCCCAGAACACTGGCAGCGGTAAGAAGAGGAAGAGAACACGTGTCACCATTTTAACTTCTCCAATCAGCTGTTTCTATAAAGGGAAGAGGCAAAAAAGATAAGATTGGGGTGAAAAGCCAACAGGTGATTCAAACCACCAAGAACCAAAGCTACTATTTCTGCCTGCATGGCAATTATTTGTTGCGCTTATTTGTGATACTGGATGTATTTGCATTTCTCCATTTCCGTGCAGCACCTAAACTATCCATTAAGGGTCAGGACAGTACAGATGTGGGAAAGGATAGAACTTATGACATTCTGCTGCATATGAGGAATGGTGTGGCCGGGTCTGTCTTGTTGCCTCCCCTGTTTCTCTACCTGTTTCTGACCTTCCCCCTCCACATCTGCCAGGTCCAACATTGCTTACCGAGTATTTTTCTGATGCCCAGTCCAGCCAGTGATCTCTCTTTGGGATCTGACGGGAGCGGTTTCTCAGACGATTTTTAATAGCAAACTAGGGAGAAAAACAGGTGAGTAACTAACTCCCTTGTGGCTAATTTACCCTTGTCACATTCCCAGCTCAAGGCTGCCCTCTCTGTCTCCAAAGGTAAGCATGGCCAGAAAATTGGGGGAAGGAGGGAGGGGTCCAAATATTTTTCCAAAATCTTGGATTGGCTGCTTTATGACCAATTCTCTGCAGGTGAGTTCCTGTGATACTGGTTGTTTAAAGTATGATGTGGGAATGAACTACCTCATGGGCTTGCCTTTCAGAGACAAATCTGACACTAGTCCCCAAAGACTGTTTCATGCTTGATTTAAAACCTGCTACCTGATAAAGCTTTCAACATCATTTCTTCACTTATCTTCCAAAAAGCACCCATCAAATTGATCACTGTGCTGGGGAGGAAAAGCCTCATTATACAAAGCAATGTCAAAACCAGAACTCTCACTCCCTTATTGTTCTGTAGACCTTCTTCTACATATTCCTGGTGCAGCCCATGTCCAATTCACTCCTAGACCAGCTTTCAGGTTGGTTTCGCACTGTTTGTTTATGCTGTGTACTCCAGTCACTGAACACACCAAACACAGCAACCCTGACAAAAAGAGTGACAGACTCCACTTAGAAATCCTATCCTTAAGATCTGGCCTGTTTCCCCAAGGTAAGTCCATCACAGAATTGACCTAGGTAAAAGGAAAACATCTGCTGCTAGCAACAGCTTCCTGAAAAAGAAACATCTCTATCCACCTAACAATAAGAAAGTATTTTTTCACATACTATATTCAGTTCACACCCTATGAAAAATAATTGTTAAAGCTATAATGCGACTTCAGCAGGTGTTGCTTGCATTTACATGAACATGCTGAATGTGCATAATACGAATGTGTACTATTACTGTCTGCTGAACAGATAAACTTCAGTAAAATTATTCAGCTGAAAAAAATTGAGTCATACATCTGATACTCCGTGAGTTTCTGAATATTTCTGTCAGTTCAGGCTCCACTAGCGTCTGCCACTAGTGGTTTTACTTACATCAACTGAACAGTTCGTGGAGCTAAGGAAAAAAGTAATTGAAATGTTAAAAGAATAAACTAGGACCTAAATGTTTCTTATTCCTTACAGCTAACTAGTAAGATAGCCAGAAGCAGCACATAGAACCCCAAATGACACCTCCCCCTTTGCACTTTTCTGACCTGCAGCCCCAGAGTTGTGCATGGAAAAGAGAGAATGGCACACACTTACACCAATGCATTTGCACACTTCAAGTAAGACGTTCCCTTGTGGTGGTGTTTTTCTGTACAGTCCGCTTCCAGCAATGAACACAACTGAAAAACATTATAATCCAAATGGGAATTCAAGTGACTGAGGCTCTGTCCTGTACTGGCTCCTGGGAAGGATCCCCTTGATACTTAAAGGATTGCACTTCTAACAAAGTAAGTATATAGGACTCCTTTAATGCCTTTAGATGGAAAGAATTGCAACATCCTACAAGAAGCAGAGTGATCCCTAGGAAGTCAGATCTGCTCCAGCCCAACAGGCAACTCCACAGCTGATTCATGTTAGGAATCAAAGCTTTGAAAGATCCCTCACATGATTTTTGTAGGCTAAAATTAAAATACAATCCATATCGAATTTCTACATCTGCTGTTGGAAATCAACCTCGAGTCAATTTAAAAAATCATAGAATCATAGAATCACCAGGTTGGAAAGGACCCACCGAATCATCGAGTCCAACCATTCCTAACAATCCCTAAACCATGCCCCTAAGCACTTCATCAACCCGTTCCTTAAACACCTACAGGGAAAGTGACTCGACCACCTCCCTGGGCAGCCTCTGCCAGTGCCCAATGACTCTTCCCGTGAAAAATTTTTTTCTGATATCCAGCCTGAACCTCCACTGGCGGAGCTTCAGGCCATTCCCCCTTGTCCTGTCCTCTGTCAATTGGGAGAAGAGGCCAGCATCCTCCTCTCCACAACCTCCTTTCAGGTAGTTGTAGAGAGCAATAAGGTCTCCCCTCAGCCTCCTCTTCTCCAGGCTAAACAACCCCAGTTCCCTCAGCCGCTCCTCATAAGACTTGTTCTGCAGCCCCCTCACCAGCTTCGTTGCTCTTCTCTGGACACACTCCAGAGCTTCAACATCCTTCTTGTGGTGAGGGGCCCAGAACTGAACACGGTACTCAAGGTGAGGTCTCACCAGTGTTGAGTACAGAGGGAGAATAACCTCCCTGGACCTGCTGGTCACACCGTTTCTGATACAAGACAAGATGCCATTGGCTTTCTTGGCCACCTGGGCACACTGCTGGCTCATGTTCAGTCGGCTGTCAACCCCAGGTCCTTCTCCTCCAGGCAGCTTTCTAGCCAGGCTTCTCCTAGTCTGTAGCACTGCACAGGGTTGTTGTGCCCCAAGTGCAGGACCTGGCATTTGGCCTTGTTAAACCTCATGCCATTGGCCTCAGTCCAGCCTATTCAGATCCCTTTGCAGAGCCTCCCTACCCTCCAGTAGATCCACGCTTTCACCCAGATTAGTGTCATCTGCAAACTTGCTGAGGGTGCACTCAATGCCTTCATCCAGGCCATTGATAAAGACATTGAACAGAGCTGGACCCAGTACTGAGCCCTCGGGAACCTCACTTGTGACTGGCCTCCAGCTGGAGTTAACTCCATTGACCACCACTCTCTGGGCCCGGCCATCCAACCAGTTTTCAACCCAGGAGAGCGTGCGCCCATCCAGGCCAGAGGCTGACAGTTTCTGAAGCAGAATGCTGTGATTAAGATATTGGTTTTTCTTGGGTTTCTCACTCAAAGCAGAAAGAATATTGGGCTGAGAATTCAAAATCCTGTCAGAAAGGAGGCTATTTGATTACATACCATTTGTTCTGCTCTTTGAGAGCCTCCGAGCACATTGCAATTCCAAAGACATTAAGGGAGAAGCACAATAAAAGCTGAGCATGGAACTCATACAGCAAATGAACCTCAATATTTTAAACTAACGCGATTTTCTGGGTCAGTCCACAGCCAGTAGAGAAAAGCAGACACCTCTGTCCTAACGCAAGAGGCCTGGGACACTGCAGGGAACTCACCATTTCTCTTTTCTGACTATGAAGGCCCACTGCATCCAGCTTTCGCTTGCAGAACTGTCAAAGAGACCTCTGCAGTCACTTTAGGTGATTCACAGTAAAAGACACTTGTCCAAAGTCAGCCAGAGGGGCGACTTTTGCTGCATAACTTTTAGCGTCTCCCTATGGAGCTGTTGACGCCTCTAAAAGGTGTTTCATTAGGTTTGCTGAAAAACCTTCTGACAATGCCTTTGAGTCCTTTGGGAACTGAGGTTCCCGCATTAGGTTTGGCATTTGGAATTAAATAGCATCAATCTTGCCCCATCTTTCAGACACTGAAGCAGCCCAGAAAATCTTGCTCTATAAGATTGCCTCTAAATCTATCCTTGCTTTCCATCATCACGGGGAGAGGGCCAGTCAGGGATGAAAGAGGATTTTTTCCAGTTCTGCATGCAGCTCACATAGTCAAATATATCACTTCCAAGAGCATTTTAGCATGTTACAAAAGACCTCCATGGAGCTTTGGAAAGTGGCAGTAGGACACTAGCTAAAAACACATTTCGATTGATGTCCTCACCAAAACTGCAACTACTACCCTGCTAGAAACATTCATCAAACAGTGGTGCACAGAGGAGCCTGTGCTGCCTTAAACTGATAGGAACGGGCCACAGGGGAAAAGAGAAGCTTCTCAGGCCCATGACCATGCATTTGTTCAAGAATAATTGCTGTAACTTTAGCTGTGGCCTGATGACATTTCTCCAGCTTCCTGATTCTTCTCTCTGATGGGATTTTCAGGAGAGAGAGCAACATTCACATTTAGTGAGTGACCAACTTTCCAAATTACTGATGCTGTGGCGAAATCACACAATTGCTTGGTCTCTCAATTAAGCTAAAAAACTGAATGAGAAGTCACCCCATGCTGTGACAAAATCTCTCAAATGCAGTGCAATAAGGGGACTGCTGCCCTGGGCCGCTTGCAACTGTGAAACCAAAGCTAATGGGGTGTCCTCTGTATTGGCTACCAAACAGTAACCATAAGAATGTAGAAATTGCTGAGTATTTCATAGGGGTTGAAGAAGAAATCTTGACAAGTATATTAATGGGGCTAAGATGCTAGCTTTAGGAAGTAGGGTGATTGTAGCTGCCTCCTGACACTTGGACAATTAAGGGCTTTTTATTGCAACATAATAATAAGCTGTCACTGTAATCGTAGGAATTATTCCAGCAAAGCAAAGTGAGACAGCTCAGAATAAAGCAATATCTCATTCAGCTCCTTCTATGATTTCCATGAGGTGTGCAAATTCTGAAGTAAAAGTCTGAGCCATTAAAGATGGCCCCAAGCTGCAAAGCCTGTGGAAAGTTAAAAAGTGGCATGCTAAGCTTCTCTGCTATAAAGGAACTCCGAGCACTGCTCAGATCACAGTTCAAAGGCCAAGCCCACTCACAGGCAAAGCTGCGAGCCATAAGAAGAATCATTTTGGTATCTCCCTTTGATTTATAAAGCAAGGCAATTGTATTGTGAAGCATTCACCACACGCCCTCATCAGTATCATAATAAACCATGGCAGTAAAGCCATGGTTTGCCCACCGCTGAGTGAACTAGGGATTTTTCTTTTTGTTATTAACTGTGGAACTGTTGGGTGACCTTGAACTCTTGCATTTCCCATCACAGTATCCATCCAGACCTAGTGAATTTGTGCATTTTCTCATCTATCCATGGACTTAAAAATGGTAACTCCTATTAGAAGCATCATCGTTTCCACTCACCAAGCGCCAACACCATCAGTGCTGCTGGGACTCCAAAAGCCAGTGCATAACAATCCTCTCCAAAACATTTCACATCCCCTGAAAAAGAAGTCGGGAAACAAAGTGCCTCATTACAGTCAGAGTTATGTTACCAGGGCCTTTGATTTGCTTCCCCTAAATCAGTCAGTTCCCCAGGTTTTAAATCTTCTTTGCTGGTGCTTGACACTGTGAATCGAATCTCCTTGAAACAGTTATCCTCCCTTGATGAAGACAATTGGAAGCAGGGTTAGCGTCTGCCAGCAAAAGCAGATGATAATGGGATATTGATGAGAATGGTAGAAGGGAACGGGCAGTCAAATAGGTAGAAAGAAGTGGTAGGAAGTGTAATTGGGAAACAGTTAAAATAAACAGAAGACATTCTGTATTTGCCTAGGTCTAAATAACCATACTGTGTTTCTACATTATTTGTGCCGGGTGTGTGAGTTACTGAGCTAAAAACCTGAATCTGTCACAGTGGACGAAGTGGAAGCCAATACCTCTACCAAAGAAGTGGGAGTACAGGATAACTCTTAAAATTCCAATTCATTTTCTCATTACCATTCCAATCCCACTAGAGGCAGCCTGCTCCAAATGTCAGGTCTTGCAACAACACACAAGGAAGCCAGGTTTGTTACAGAATGGCTTTGATCAGTCTGTGCTATGGTTTGCTGAAACCCTGAAGCCCTTGGACCAGGCCAGTTCTTGCACCATGTGCCTTTAGAAGTCCGGTTGCAAACAGCAAGATAGCAGCAAGTGACCAGAAATTACTGCGTTCTTACATGGAGTGATAACAAAATGGCTAAAATTAGCCAACACAGTTAAAAGGAACCCAACCCATGAATCCTGCAGTTGTTCCTGTTTGTTGTCCCTGGGCAGTCATGGTCAGCTGCATGGCTCTGTGCATGCATAGCATTTATTTGCTTATTTTCAGCAAATTAGCTGAAATCCAACAAAGCTGGCAGCAAGACATTATAGGCACATTGAACTTTTGACGTGCAAAATGAGTAAGACTTTTCCAGCCAAAAGCACATATTCCACATTTCTGCCAAATGTCTACAAACTGCATTTCTTGCTCTTCCAAGAAAAGCTTTCACACTTAGCAGAAATTTTTCTCTTTTCCAATCCTCTCCACTCACTTCCACGTTGCAAGTTATTTTATTGTAGGCTACATTAGCACAGGTGTAGATGTTCAAAGGGGACTGGATTTTCATCTGCATACTAACTACATTGGGCAAAAGCCCCTTCCCAAGAGGATATTGATCTGGGGACAGTGGTGAGTGAAAGAGCGAGATATACAGCATTTGTCTTTGCATGGTGTAAATATGAGACAAGCACAATTGCCCACAGCCTCGTGAAATGAACAGCCTGCTTAAAAATCCACTATGAACAAAGAAATCTTCTTGGAGGCTGTGGGATGGAATGAAAAAAATTGCTGCTAAGTGTGAAAGCCACCTTGTCCTTGCCCCTGTGCCCATCCCCATCGCCTATGGCTTGCTGCTCTGACTCCGTCTGTATTGAAAGCGTGCCAACCCCCTTGGTTTCTAGGTGCTGCAATACAATGAAGTAAGCGCAGTGAGACTCAGGGAACTAAAAGGAGTTGTGCAAGCTGGCTAGAATGTAAAGTAGGTCTTAAGTGGGGCATAGGCCTGTGCTTTGTCTTCAAGGCTAGCTGCTCAGGGCTGCAATCTTGCAAGCAGACCCACACAGACATGCTTGAGTGCCAGATCAGAGCCCTCCAGAAGTCAGGAGCATCCTGTGAGAGGGAGAAGGTAGGACTTTAAAACCAGCCTTGCTCATTTTTTCAGCCCTGACACCTGCACGGGACAGCAGAGATCAGTTCCTGCCCACAGTCTACCTGCAGGCAAAACGGGGGAATAATCCTTCAACGGCAATAGGGAGGATTAGATGACTATGTAGGTCCTTCCACCCTTCATATTTTAACTCTACATTTCAGGCTGGCTTTGAATTACAACCAGGAATATAGTTTCTGTGACTTGTCTGCTAGGGCTATAAATCTGTTACACTGCCACAGCAGGACTAACAAGGTGTAAATGCAATACGCTGGCCACTTCGCAGATAATGTAATTTCTGCCATTCAGTTGTCATAACAGCCCAACAATGCAGAGCAGAGTAGTCATAAGGCAGCTAATTTATTGTCATATTCTAAATCAACACTGACCTCTTAATACAGGAGTTACAAACGTGGAGATCAAACTTCCAGCATTAATGGATAAATAGAAGATGGAAAAAAACTTGCTTCTCTCCGAGATCTAAAACAAGAGAAGACAATATCAATGTCACAGCTAATGCACTGCATTGGGCTTGCAAATTGAACACTATCAATTCTCTTGTTAGGAAGGCTGGGTAAATATTGATACACACTGCATAAAAAGTTAAGCAAACAAGCTTGCATTCAGGTGATGATAAATGCTCGCACAAATCAGCTCACGTTACTTGAGAAGCGCTTTGGGGATTTTTGGCATTTCAGAAGAAAAGCCACTGTTTCAAGAGTGTTTTGAGATTAGAAGGAGGGGAGAACATTTGCTTATTCAGAACAAGTAGCATGATTCAGATCCTCTGTCACCCAATTCAATCCAATTTGGCATGGTTTGACAAGCTCATCATTTTTTCCCATGTCTGAGACTTTTTTCTCCCTCCTCTCCTGTGTAGAAAGAGAAAAAGAAACCTGTCTATTTTGAGGAGCTAGAAATGAGAGCATAGATGAGAGTGTGCCAGCAAATGAGAGGTGTCCTTGAGACAGGAGATTACCAACCTGAGACCAGTCAACCTCAAACTAATAGGGTAAATTAAATCTACAGGAGCAAATTCAAGAGTCTGATGCAGGAATGAACTCTTTAGAGAAAGGGTTCAGAATTTAGCTGATGTTGTAACATAATTTTTATAGTCAAAGGATTCCTGTTGGTCTTCTTCCTTCCTGCATATTTCATAATTCGGAAGGAATCAAGAACCTGATGCAGAGTTTGGTCCTTTTTGCAGGTTTAATGTGTGAGAGCATTCAGCCACCAGCAGTCTCACCTTGCTTGTGAGGGAGACATACGTGCACAGTCGCATGCACATACGCTGTGATAAATCTCCTTGCTGTGCCTGCACGGGCCAGCCGAGTGGAGAAAGAAGAGCAGGCTACCTGTCCTACCCCATTGCTCATCTGTATCACAAGCTATGGGACACCTGAAAACAGCATCTAAGGACAGCCCAAGCCCAGGCGGCCAATATATTCCATATGTATCTAGGCTTCACTCCCAGTTACCACCAGGTCCTGTAAAGGTAGTGGGAAAATTACTTAGGACATGGCTTAGTGCCTGGCAGAGACCTCCTTCAGGCATGTTGAGCCGCATCTCTAAGACCTGAGCATCATTTGAATGCAAAGCTTTAACATAGCTGAGTGTTAGAAAGCTCCTCAGGGTCCTGGTCCTGTCCCCTCTCTTTATAACATGTCCTGGTTCTGTCCCCTCTCCTTACAACATGCCCTGCTTCTGTCTGCTACCTTAGACAACAATATTCACAAGGCGAGGGCACAGGAGAAAATGTGAAAAATTGCAGGCAGCTAAAAGAGAACGGCTCTTAAGGAATGAAACCTGGGATCCAAAAATGTAACAAAACTTCGCATGACTGATGGTGCAGCCAACAGGGAATACTTCTGTTTCATATGACAGGAAGATTCTTATCACAGGGGGTTACTGCAGGGAAGGTGAAACAGCTTTTCTCTATGTCCCCTTGTGAAGCAGGTACTGGGAAGGTGTGCGTAGGAGCCCCTTCATCTCCCACTGCCACCCACCGAGGCATCTGGGGGTCCCATCACTTGTATTAAGGGCCGTGCACCTTCCCCCAGCACAGTCACAGAGACCCCCATCAACTTGAGCTTCTGGCTTCTCCACAATTTTATTTCCAAGCATGTCTCACGTAATCTAATCCATATATCACTCGATTTATCCTACATTAAAGGGTTCATAAGCCTTATAATAATCATCTCTGTAGCATATTCCCATGGTTAATGGAAAAAGCACTGGATCTTACTACCTCTTATACTCCATTTCTGTCCTTACTAGTGGTTTTGATTACCTGGAACTTTCTACTGCTAAGCTCGTAAAATTATATTTTCTTCTTCTTTGTACTTTTGTGACCAGTTAGTTGTCATTGTAAGGAAATCTAGAGAAACGAGCAGCCTCAGCAATCTCTCCTGCTTGCAGAGTAGCCCTGCCACTCCTTAACATGGGTACTGCAGTAGAGTCCTTAGAGTTCTGCCCTCTTCTAGTCAAATTCTCATGCCATATCTCTAACCCTTCATATATGAGAATTTCTGAGAGTCGAGAAAAACTCAAGCATGCAGCTTTCAACATGATAGAGTCTAGAGCAACAATTACTTAAAAGAATGTGCTGGTAAGAGAAGAGGGTAGTGATGAATAAAGAATTTGGAGCATCTTATTTCACACATTTTCAGATTTTAGTGATGGGAAAAACATGGTAAGAGAAAAGAAGTGAGTACAAAAATAATGATCCAGCAGCTTGCAAATTATACTGATTGGAAAAACGAATTCCCTTCCTATTTTCTTAATCTTCAGAGCAGACATACATTAGCAGCATGATTTGGATTAGCTAATTTGAGAAAAGGTACCGCACATGATAATCCTGATCTCCTTGGCAACCAGAAAATAAAGAAACAAAGAGAAAGCTATTTAGTACCTTAAATACCATATCATGCTTTCTGAAAGCAGCTTTGGTTCTTAATTAATATGCACAGCAGCCTTTGCATTCATACAACATATCATAAAAATAATTTTGTTCGGGCATTTTTAGCTTGGACTCCTAATCCTATAGGCAAAGATGTTTGCAAAGCTCCCGCAGATAAACCTACTTTCCTTATCTGACCTCCTGCTGAATCAGTCCCCTTCACTGTTTGTAGTAGTACTGTTCTCAGAAAGGTGGATCACAAGTCTACTAAATTTGTAAAGCACTTAAAAGAAAACCAGACTGACTGCGTGCATTTACCTTAAAACATAAATTTGCCTCTATGTGGGAATAGCAGGGGCAATTTATTTATTCGACATTCAGAACTACCACATCCCTAGTTTCCATATGGAACAACTAAGCCTATGCACTTAAAGGCTCAGCTGAAACTTATTGGTGTCCTGAAAACTAAGGGGGAATCAAATGCTTCATTTCATTGGGAATTTTCAAAGTTTATTTCATCCTACCTGGAATGGAAGACAAAAAAAAAAAAAAAAAAAAAAAAAACCCAAACATGAAAAATCCTCTCAAACACCGCTCCAGGAAACTGAAATACTCTGGTTGGCCCCAAACCTTTCATTCCTTACAAAATCAAACCTTCTCATTCCAGTTTTGAAGACTTAAATTTCCTATCACATAGTATAAAACCTTTTTCTTTCTGAAAGGCCAAGTCATTTCAAAATGCTAAAATACAAACCTTTCCTTTCTGAAAAGAATGAATAGAGCAGAACACATTGTCCTTATCACAAGGCTTTTTACAGTTTTCTTTCTCTAAATTAGTTTTTCTTGATGGTAACACACAGGTGAATGTTTGAGCCTTAGTATTTGATAAATTTATTGCAGAGGTGTAGTCTGAATGTTGGAGAATGGGCACAGACCCACACAAACACAGGTAATTCAGCTTTTTCTCTGTAACTTGGTTGTGGTTGCAAGTTTGGGATAACGATATGTATGTGCCTAACTGGGGTGCTGAGACTCATTAGCTGAAGTCTATAAAACACTCTGAAGATAAGTGGTATGTATTATCATAATGTAATTAGGTGGTAATTGAAAGATGCTGGATAAACATTATTAATCATTAATATTCATAGAAGTAGCACTTCTGAAAACGCTGCTATAACACCTGTTAGAATCCTTTTGGGACAACTATTTGCACTGCAGGCTGGGATGCCCATATGCCAGTACGCACGCAGTGGATTCCCAGTGTGCGTATGCTGTACTGCCATCCAGCTTTCGATCAGAGTTGGGCCAAGTGTGAAGGCTGGTGACCACCAGATGATTGCTACTCCCTGTCCTGCAGCATTTTCTAAAGCACCACGTCCAACTGACAGCACAGGATGGACATGCCTGCAGGAGGTTCCACTTTGAACATGAAACATCTTGTGTTTTGTTACTCCTTAATAACCGCGAGTTTCATCACTTCAGCATCAAGCAGTTTGTGTGCAGAAGGCACAAGTCTTCCCAAAATTTTAAAATAAACATTGTAGTTGATATTATTCATTCATTAAATGCTGACTATGTGCTAGAGCACTGCAAAAGACAAACACCAAACTGCCCTGTGGGTCTTCTGCCCCTTATCCAACTCTACTAGTGCCTTTTCTGATAGCTCATTAGTCCAACGTCCTTCTTCAATACCACCAGTGATGGGAGTTTGCATCTCTCAAAGGTCCTATTATTTTCCAGTACTTCTCTAGATCTATTTCTGCAATTCTTTTCCTACCGTCAGTCCTAAATAATCCTTCTTGAATTTAAGCCTACTCCTCACAGATACCAACACTTATTTTCTTTCTTGTAACTGTGGCCTTCTACATATTTGAGGACTTACACCACACACAGAAACTGCAGGTTTGAATAGCATCATCGAGAGAATGGTCAACATAAATCTAAATGTTTCATTTCAGGTCAATTTGAAAATAATGCATTTTGCCTGAGGATTAGTGCTTCCTGACCTGCTTTGCTTCTTTAAGCACTACCTTATCCCTGGTAGAGCCACTGTGCTGCATAAGGGCAGTTTGAGATTAACACGGATAAGGGGTTAAGCGCACATTATAGAGAATAAGGACACAAAGAAACTAGACTACAATTTGCAGGATGCAGAACACAAATAGATCTAAAAAGAAACATTTTTCCAACTCTTCAAAACTTTCCATGCAGAAAAATCTAGGAAAAATTTTGAGATGATTTTGTACCAGTACTACTTTCAAAAGACTGGAATTTCCCACAATTCTTTCTGAACGACACCTAAGACACAGACTATGACTGATTTGAGGGAAAATTCCCAAGGAAGCATAAGCTGGTGACACAATTTTCTCTTTCATTTGCTGTATTCCATTGCAGTGCATTATAATCGCTGTTAAGCTTGTTCAGAAATCGCTACAGTTCCATGATACAGGATTTTCCAACTATTCCGATGTCAAATTAACATTTAGATGATTTGATGCAATTATGACCTATCCTTCCTGATATTAGTCCTGTTCTGCTGTCATTTTCCTTTCCTAAAGCACCCAGATTCTCTCAGATTTTATGAAACCCATGCTACCTCACATCTTACTACATATTATCCTAACACGCTGGCCCTTATTCTAGTACAATAGGATTTGATCACATAAGCATCCTTTTAACGTGAGCAAACACTGCAGATTTTAGAAAGAAAGTAAATCTTACATGTTCCTCTTCAAACTGGTCCCCACCAAATGCAGAGACACAGGGCTTGATACCTCCCGTTCCAAGGGCGATCAAAAACAGACCAACCATAGACAGGATCCTTCATGCAAGAACAAAAATAACACCATTGCAGAACCTTTCCAGAGCTTATGGAAGCATTTTAGTGTCACCCAACCATGATTCCTCTGGTATCATTCTTTTGAGTACGGGTAGTGATGGTGAGCCAGGTAAGCATAAAAACCAAATTGTTTATCCTCATTTCTGCATTAGGCACCAGTCAATTAACCAGTTCTTTTGCTGTTCTGAGACTCAATGAACATTCTAGAGAACAAAGATCCATGGGATTATTTTTCAGTCATATTAGAACAAAAGATTGCAGAGATCAATTGGGGGTGGAAATCTTTTCCTGTGCCCTTCCAGCCTGGTAAACACAGACAAACTGTTTGAATTAAGCTTACTCTTGGGTGCTTTCTACTTCCTAGTGCTGTTCAAAATATCACGTTTGGTGCGACAGGTTATGTCTAAAGGGAACAGGAATGTCAGGACCAGCCAGGTCAGGGACTAAATGAAACTGTTCCGTAAATGAGATGCGCTCCTCTCTGCATGTGCATATTTCAGAGCTGTGACTACCTAGGCAAAACCAGCTTGGTGTTTTCAGGGACACCAGCTGGGGAACTACTCTGATAAGCCTATCAGTTCAGAATTCATAGGTCAGGAAGGGTTGTACCTTATGGAAGAAACAGACCCTCTGTCACATCAGAAAATGTATCTTTGGTTTTGTGTTTCCATGCACAAAGGAGAATCTTGCTAGGCCAGGCAACTATGCTGATGAGGAAATAAGGGAGGAATGAGCCTGGTGCAGGCAGGTCCCTATCTCAAAGGGCTTAATTTCTGTGGTGGTTTCCAGCTCCTTCTGGTGCAGCCACACTCTAGATCCACCCTCCTGTTCTTCCTCAGATATCCCAGACCCTTTCCTGATAAAAGCAGCCCATGCACAGCCCCCAAACTGCCGGCCCAGGGGAGGCAAAACAAAGAACAGTGCTGGATAAGCCAGCTACCATCACAACGTACTACAGCACTGCAGTTTCGACAGCTACTTACACATGAACCACCTGGTTGCCTAGGGATGGAATTGCACCGACTGACTTTATCAGATGGCCAACCACATACACAATGGAGAGGTAGATGATCGTCCTGTGAGGAAAGCAAACAGCGGTGACTGAAGTTGCTGGGTGATGTATGATCTGGAAACAGAGTGCACCTGTGCTTCCTGATACAGCAGGTCTACTTGGCAGACACGCGAGGGACCGGTTCGTTCATACCACTGGTACAGGAGGCAGCTATAACTCCTTTGTGTCAACAATGAGAGCACTGGAAGAAAGAGACAGGCAGGTGGGTTCAGACTAAGGAAGAATAGACCCTGCTTTCTTTGCAGAGTTTACTGAGCAGAAAAAACTAACAATGTTTCGGTCTTGTCACGCAGGAAAGGCTGCAAATAGAAGAAAACTGTTCAGGTCCAACTCAGTTTCCAGGTTACGAATAACAGGCATGCTGTAGCATGCACTTAAGCGAATATCTTGACTGGAAGTCATCTATAGCCACTGTTGCCAACATTCAACCCACCTAACACACAAATTAAGAGTGTGGTTTCCTCATTACGAGTCTGTTTTAGATCCAAACTACCTCTAAAGGACTGAGCTTATCTATCTGCCTCCCCCAGCTTGGTAAGGGAAAAGAAGAAATCTGACTAAGAGGATCAGGCTCTTGAGTGTATTCTATTCCTTTATCACTTTCAGGATTAAAAGATGTCTATGTATTTATGTGCAGACTAGACACAGAGGGAATGGAAGGAGTTGTTAGGACAGAGGCACCTGAAGAAGCCCTATAAGCTTTGAGTACAGAAGCAGTCCTTGATGCATCCAAGCCCTGGTTGCAACAGCTAATTTAGAACCACATCAGATCGTTACTGAAAGCCCCTCTAATCTGTTATCCTATCCCCAGTATTGGCTGAGGTCCAACTACTACAGCAAAAGCCACCTCCCATGGAGATTACACATAAGATTTACCTTCTCACAACATCATATTGCAAGATAGCCTCAAATACCAATAAACACTGCTAGCTGGCATTAAATAATGAAGCTAATAAACCTCCACGGTTATTTCTTTTGTTCAAAAGGACAAGAAAATGCAAAAATCTAACCACAAATGAAAAAGAGCATTAATATGTCCTTAAGAACTTCCTGCTGGAGAGGCATATGGCAGCTGGCTTTTTCCTCTTGAGAACCTTCTGCCAGATGTGCTTAGTCCTAGAGAGAAGGGTTTGGGCTGCACTTCATCACTCTGACAGCCGAGACTCCTCAGACAATGAACAAACAGTGCCAAGCAAAGAAAGTCCTATATCCAGCTGCTCACCACCACTCTGGAGCAGACGATGGGCTCACAATTTATGAGTGGAAGAGAAGACTAACTTGTCTGGGGAGACTTTACCAGGTTACGTGCTGAGGGAGACGATTTGGACGAACCCCGGTTTCTCTGGCATAAAAATGGGCATGCCCACACATTCCCTGTGCTGTGAAAGCATAAAGGTAAGTACAGTATAGTTAGTGACATTTGTCTGAAACTGCAGGATCTAGAGGACGACAGCACTTCTTCACCATCTTTGAATCATTTTCAGAAGCAGATCTCAGCAAGCTGAGTGTTAACTACCCTACACCTCATCTCCCTCAAAGTGGGTGGGGAAGGACAGTGGAGAAAAGGTATGCTTGTGACATTTAATTTGTTCCAACTTTGTTGCCTGTTGGCCCTTGGGTGAAAGAGGAGCACCAAAAAGCAAGAACAAACAGATCAGTTGTTCGTCCGTTAACAGAGAGGAGTTGACCTTCACAAGTGTGTCTTTGCTGTGCTCTGAGATAGCTTAAAACCAGGCGCTCACACAACACTGTCCTTGGACAGGTTGCATGGCGTACACGTATGCTGTCTGAATTAGAGATACATCTTCACTTACTTGTATTTCCCCAGCCATGAGTCTGCCATGATGGCTCCAATAACAGGTGTGAAATAACAGAGTGCAGAAAAGGCATGGTACACAGCAGTGGAGAGATTCTCATCCCAGTGAAAGAAGCTTAAGAAATATAGCGTCAGGACAGCTAAAAGAAAACAAGCAGATCACATCAGATAATTAATGTGGATCTCTGCGGGCAAGCGGGAAACTACATCACAGTTTTAAGAAAAACATCGATTTTTCTAGCAGCTATGAGCACTGTTGTGGAAAGATCTGGGCTTTGAGAATTGTTCTTCATAATCCCGGATACAGCAAAAGGTAAAATGAGATATACGAGTATCAGGCATTTTTTGCTCATAAACATTTATGTTTAGCTGGAAAATATATTTTCTATCTTATCTTACCATAACCTGTAGTTCTGTTTATGTGCATTTTCTATTTGCAGATTAGGTGCCTGTACGATTGAATTCCCAAACACGCTGATTGCACACAACTATGAAAGATGTCACATATTGGAAAAACAGGTTTGAGACAGAGAATTATATAAAAATTTAGACCGTAAGGTACATTTAGAACTCTCTAGTCCCAACTTCTGCTCAGAGCAGGTGTTGCATCAATGTTAGGGCACACTATTCATACCTGCATGGCAAAATATTCATTTACTTTGAAAGACAGCTGAGACCACATGTAGCCCAGCTCTGGAACACCAGACCAGTGTGTATAGATAGCCAAGAATAGGAAAGTCACTTCCCAGACACAGGCCACATACCTCTCATGCCATAGTAGGAAAAGCGCTCACAGAACTCATTCACCACGATGAAGGCAATGCTTAGAGGATAGTTGGAGCCACAAAGTTTCTGCGGGAGGCAAACAAGAACATGTCAGCTGTGTGAGAGCCTTCACCCCAGCAACATATCCCCACAGTGCCTGGGTAGTGGAGAAGAGTTCATTCCAAAATCCAGGGACTTATTGCTGCTTGAGTGTCCTGGGGCTCAGGCTTAAAGGAGGGAGGGGACTCCTCACCTATCTCTCATTGGTTAAAGCTCCCCAGTGAATCAACCCAGCTGACGTTGGCCCAGTAAGGACTGCCACGGGGATTCACGGACAGTCAGCAGCTCACCATGCTTGTAGCTCCAGAAAATCCAGTGGAAAGGTCCTACCATGCCTCCACTACCATGCAAGAACTCAGTGAGATGCAAAACCACCTTCAGATGCTTTTTCTTCTACACTTGACATAAAGACACCACCTTGCCCCAGAACTGCTCCCTCTCCTAGTATCACACCTTGCCTCAGCAGTTGGTAGACCCCAGAGAGGTGTTGTCTGCTTCTGTGTGAAGCTCTTCCCTCACATGTGACAACTGCCCACAACGTGTGTACCTCACTTGCACTGAACTGTGCTATCACACCCAGTGAAGCAGACCCTTAGCCCTGTGTCCAGCACTCCCTCAGGCACGGCATCCACTTCATACTTCAAGAACGCTGGCATAGCTTCAGATAATTCAATTTATTAATCAAAACTGAGCAAAACAGCTTTGGGACTGTCAAACCTGTGTAAGCGTGGCCACTCTCTCACTGAATTTGACTTCACTCCAGCTAAAATCAGCAGTTTCCAAGCGAAATACAAGGCATTTAAACAGATGAGTCTTGGCATGACCTTGCATGGGCCTCCGTCTCTCTCGCTACTCTACTGTGGTCTGAGCTAAGTGGCTTCCAGCTGCTCAACGGCCTCACAACAGGGAAAGCGGGTTTTTAGAGCATTTTCCAGTCTCTGACAATTAGTGGGGGAAAGGGGCTGGCTACACGCTTAGGGAGGGAACGGGACAGGGTGCAATGTATGATATTAATAATTTCATTTATCTTTGTGGTTTTAAACATTTGTGGTATGGGCAGTGAAGTGAGATGAACTCTTCACATGCATTTCCATGCCTCATGTCAGAAATAATGAATTCCTATATTTCTTCCCAGAGTCCCAAATGCAAATACAGGTACCAAAATAGATGTGTTTATTCAGGCTTATTTCACCACCAAGAGATCTGAGCTTATTTGGATTCCCAAAGCAATGGCAACAAGTTTGGAAGAGTCTTAATGATGTTGTCTTGCTGAACAGTATACAAAAGCAACAAAAGAGAAAAGACTGGCTGTCTGGGGAGGGAAAAAAAAGGAAAGAAATATTTTCTGTTACTTAACCCAGCTTCTCTAAAGACAAATATTTTTGTCCTTTTTTAATATATGTTTTTCTCTTACTATTTATGGGCTGCCTTTTTATTAAGAAACCTTTGGCCTCTTTTCTTCGCTAGAGTAAGCATGTAATTATCCATTTCATTTATTATTTACTCTGAAACTATCATGCTCAGTATATGGCTTGTAAGACAGAGTGGGCTCCCTTGGAAACCACATTGGAGCCTCCTGCTTTGAGACTAGCCTGAAAATGGTGGCATATATATGCTGTAAATACACAAACATGCAGACATATGCACAGATTGAATACCTTTCTTCAACAAGTTTTTCATAATAAAGAAGAAAATCCATAAGAGGCAAATTACATTTCCTGTGGGTGCTTGGAGGCATTTTCTGAACTTGGAAGTAAAATTGTATAACAGGGATAATTTTCTTCCTTTCTTTCACAGACCTTGCTATCAGTACTCCTGAGATTTAATAACATTTGATGGAGATGCAGAGCGTGACTGTTCAAACCCAGATGGCCATGTGTCAGGAACCCTGCTGCCTGAATTCACTCCTCAGCACGGGCCGTGCTGGATTTGGTTACAGCAGTTTAAGATATCACCTACCATGTTGCAACCTACAGTGAGAGAAAATCTGGCAGTGAACCATTTTAGAGCACTGGGATAGGCACTTGCCACAGATGAGCAGGGGCAAAAAGGGAAAGGAGAGCAGGAGGTAGTGACTTCACAGCTAAACCTTCCCAAGCTCTGAGCCAGAGCCCTGAGTAAGTGCTTACAAACACAGAGCAGCACCTTACGGGCAGGGGTTCCTTCATCTGGCTCGTACCTCATGAGATGGCATTGACACATGCAAAAATCCTCATGTATTCTCTCTGCTGTATCACTGACCTGCCTGTGGCCTGCCTGGACATCCAAAAGTGGGCAGCTTTCATCCATGCAGAGCGCCAGACGCAGTTTGCTCGCTTTCGCGGAGGAGGACCTTGCTCAGCAGAGAGCCTCAGCAAAAGCAAAGAGGCTAAGCCTGGATTCATGAGTGCAGATAGTCTGCTGTGCTTAGCTACCACTGTAAGCCCGGGATCTGCAGGATTATGGAGTTTTTAAAGATACTGTGGAAGTTGATAGTCTGCATCTTTGGAAAAAAGAAAGGTCATTTAAAGTATCAGGTACAGGTGATGTTTGTTTTCACCTCTCCTTCTTGCTGACTAGCTGCAAAATGGGACAAAGATTAATATTTCACAGGAGCTCTGGATATCCAATAGTTAACGTCTGCACAGTATTTAAAACTGTGAGTTAAACAGTTGGCTATGACATGTTAATGATGTGACTGAAGGCTTTAAAAGCAAGTATTACCATTACCAGTATTACTATCCTATAGTTGTTGTTGATATTAGTATTATCCTGTCCTGCAAGTCAAACCAGGTGCCATACAAGCCCTGTTCTCCCCAACGACAATACAATGTACAGTTTTTAGGAGTCAAGCACTCAACTGGAACTAGCCTGAAAACTGCACAAACTTCAAAGCTGCAAGGCAAGAAAATATTCACCTGAATCTGGCTTTAAATCAAAGATGTAAACTTGAGGCTCTGGCACTACAGATAAGCTCTGTCACACACATCGGTGGCCTGTCCTCAATCCTTGTCCTTTTTGCTTTGCAGCATCTGGGGAAACTTCCTTGGCAGGTTTCATCAAACTAAGCAAATATACAGGTCAGCTCCCTCCCTCCCACACATGACATCCCTCTCCAGCTCAGAGAAGCAAGTCCTTCCCTACAAGAAAAGTAGAGTTTAGGGAAAAAGCAGCAATCAAAACCCATACCCTTTTCCCCAAACATTCACACAGTTCATTTTTTCCCTTTAAGCTGCCCTTTCTTAATGAGGTTAAGGGGGGGATTTTTGCCTTGAGTTGTTAATGCTTATTTCAACCCTCTGCAAGAAAGGGTGTTTGTCTCTAGCCAGAGCACAACAGAGGAAAGAACAGAGAGATCTTGCAATGTTTAGAGTAAGCTGAGCAGAAAGCAAAAGAAACCAGCTGTAATACTCACAGGGGATTTCTTCTGAACAGGGTATTCTCCTTTGGGGGGATCATCTCCTGCAGAAATAAAAGTGAACAAAGTTTCCTTGGATTCGTTTCTCTGAAAAGCGTTCATCTCCCCTCTCGCCTTGTCTCCCACCATGCTATGTGGCTGTGGTGAGTTGACTGGGAAGATTTCCAACCTCAGGCATGAAGTTTGATTCAGTTTGAGTTAACCCTAATTGAGCACATTTGCGCAGCCAGGGCAAAAAGGGGAAGGAGATGCTACCAGGAAAGACAGCTCCAGAGTTCAAGAAGAGTCAGGGAACACAGCCCAAATCATTCACAGGTTTGGGCTGTCAGCACTTCGTGGCACAGACCTCCTATTTGCTTGGCATGTCCCCAGCTATTGTACATGCCCCAGTCCAGCACAGCACTGTATGCTGAACAGATGTGAGCTGAATAAAAATCTCCAGTCCCAGATACCCCTACAGCCTGCGGATTTAGGAGCAGAGTGTGCATCTCCCTGCTGATGCAGTAATGACAGGCTTATCCTGCAGGGACAGAGGGATATCATCCCACTGAAAAGCCACACACCCATCCCAAGCTGTAACTGCCGAGATGCTCATCATGCCAAATCCTCGGATACCGGATGTGACAGACACCTGCATCGTGCTAAACAATTTCTTTGCTATCCCAGGAACGAAGCAACCCAGGGTTCATTCCCACATCAATTCCCTGGCTTGACCTTGCTTTTTCCTATGGGTCAGTTTAATCTAGAGGGCACAGTCAGCACCCAGGAGCAGCCCCAATCCCCAACTCCATTTCTCGTTATCCAAAAGGCTACCTTGGGCCTCCCTTTGTGGCAAATGCATCCTATGCTGTGCAGGGAGCTCCTGGATTCGCCCTGCAGCTTTGTGGGCTCAGCTCCCTGCATATACCCCATTGTCCCTCATCCCCTGCCCTTCCCGCAGAAATATAGGAGCTCTTTATCAGTCTTCTTCCAATGCCATTTACAAAGCAAAATTCACAGCCTTCCTATCAACCATGCTCAGTGGCTGTGGCTCCGCAGTGTTCACGGTGCAGCGCAAGATTTTTTTCTTGCCTGTACATTTGGCTTCTTTAAATGGTAAATGTTCAATTTATTTTCCCAAACATTTCTCCTTTCTCTTATCAGCAAAAGTATAAACTACACATAGAACCTACCGTTAGTACAAGGAGCCTCCATAAACTCATCCCTAGCTCCAGCACCAAGATGCTGCTAGTGCTTGGGTGTCACAAGAACAAGGTTTGCAGCTGACAAACTAGGAAATAGGCCTTTGTTCACACCACAGATCCTTAATCTGCCTCCAGTTGTTGCTAACAAGACATGAAGTACACTTTGATAAGGGACTTAGATGTGACAGAATGCATAATTACTCCTCACATTCCCTCATGTGCTCTGGAATTGCTTCCTCTGAAGATCCCCAGGGATCCTGTTTCAGTCCTGATAACCAGGCAGCTAAACACAAAGTCCAAACTTCAGATGAGGCCAGGAAGGTCTTTTCATTTCTTATGCCCTTTTTCTTTTGCAGAGGTGGCAAAACAACTGTACCTCCCCTGTACTGCCACAGACTAGCTCCTCATCTTCAGCATTCCCAGTGATTTACACATCTGCATCGTCTTTCTTTTCTTTTGGGTCACTTCTCAGGTTCCACAAAGAGCCTCCATGGAGGTAGAGTTTGTTAAACTCATTTCATGGGCAAGAGTGACTCAAAAGTATGCCCAGCACTGGGCACAGTACGAGGAAGAGGACTTGTGCTCATTGGCCTTGTCTCCTGCACAACAGCTTAGCACATACTCTTGTGTTCTCCAAGTCTGACCCCATGCTAGAGGCAGCAGGAATATTTCTGAGCCCTCTGGTGGTACCTCTTACTGCCCTCAGCATGTCTAGACAACTCCTGCTGTATTCTGCCATGCACAACTGAGCAGAGTAAATGCAGCAGCAAAGTTATTAAAAGAGTAATACAAAATAAGGCAGAAAAGTTTTCACCATCCCTTGTGCAGGGCTCACACGCAGCTGCAATGTGATGCCTTAATATTTTCAGCATCCTGCAGCTATATTTCCTCTGTGTGTACACCGTTGTGTGCATCACTAAGCGAAATTGTTTTATTTTATTTTAATACTAGCATGGAAAATGGTATCTGTTGGTAGAGTTAACATACTACTTGTCAAATAGACTGCAGAGGTGTTTAGGTCGTTAGCTGCCAGCTTTTCTGAGAGAGGAAGGAAGAAAAGGAATTCAAATATCTGGTAATAAATGGTAATTCATGGCAAACAGCAGGAACGAGTTAAAAAGGGTAAATCTGCAAGCACCTAAGATACAAATGAGTTCGGAATTAGATTCGATAGATGGAGACCTGTGTGGCTGGGCTTAAAATCAGGAAGGAATTGTACCACAAATGGAAATAAGATAGCATTTCTGAAAACAAGTATAAACAAAGAGATCAAGCATAAAGCAATAGAGGCTGCAAAGCTAAAGTACAAAATGAATTACAGCTAGCAGGGGAGACAAAAGGCAATAAGAAAAGGTGTTAGAAATGCTGTCAATGTCAGAGAGAAAGGAAGGAAAATGGAAGTCTGTTATTTAAACTAGAAAACAAGCAAACAAAGGCTCATCCAGAGAAGCCAGAAAAGTTGTGTCCTTTTTGTTTGCCTTTACTGAAAAAAACTGAATTGCAACGAGATATGTAACACAATTAAAATTAACCAGCAGGAATATGGGTAAAATGAGACAAAAAAACCCAAAGAATATTTGGATACCTCAATTGTGCTCAAATCATTAAAGCCTGATGAAGTTCACCTTGAAGTGCTGCATGTAGTTTTTGAACTATTTCCCTTGTAAAGGACAGAAGCAGGACAAGAATCACCACTGCCTTTACAAAGGTAGGTTAGAACAACCCGGGTGTATTCCTCCATAGCCAGAGAGATCCTTGATCGGATAATCCCTTCTAAGCTCCAAAAGGAGAACAAAGATTACAAAACAGCCATTATAGATTGGAAAAAAAAAATGCTCTCAAACCAGACTGTTTTATTCTTTGGCGACAAGGTAAGTGGTGTAACAGCTATAGCAGCTGTGGATGTGATGTATCCCAACTTCAGTGTCTCCAGTGTTTCACGAGAAAAAAAAAGGTCCAGGTGAAATATCCACGCAGTCAACAACTGGGAAAACCCTCTCCAAATATCTATCAGTGATTTTCCATTGCATTAGGAGGGCATGGAAAACATAGGTCCTCAGCTTTTCCAGAAGAAAATAGAACATCAGCACAGCGGCATGCTGCTCGTGTTTGTGTCTGAAACCAGGGTAGAGCAAACTTGGAGAGAAAAGGTATGAACTCAAAATGATGCTGCTAAACAAGACAAACCAACATGCGGCTCCAGAATGAGAAAGATTAAATTCAGGGAAGAAAACTACCAAATGCTACCCCTACCCATCAACAGGAAAAGCAGCTGCAGAGATCATTTTTATCAAGGAGAAGATGAGAAAAACAGCTGACTTTATTTTCAGTGAAGACGACTCAGGGCTGCTTTTGGCCAAATTCCCTTTCTGCAAGAACAGGTGAGCACTGAAACAGAGATGGCATGGCTGGGGCTGCAGGGCTCAGGCGATCTTTAATAACTGTTATATAGGAACGTATCAGTGACCAGCTAAACATCGTGCCCTGTCCTGTCCCAGAGCAGGTAGATATATGAGGTACCCTCCTGAATTTCTGTGAAAATCATGTGCTAATAGAACTTCAGCTGGTAAATAGGAAAGCAAGGACTGCTTTCTGTACCATTTCCTCTTCTCTGTGTTATCCTTTAGGCAAGTGGGGAATCTGTAGGATGATTCATGCTTAAATATAATATTCAGCTACCAGATGCCTTTCATAGCCAGAAGTTCCCATGAATAAATTTTTCTGTGACTTTCAGTTCATCTTTTTTTTTTTCTGGTTCCCAAATCCACAGGAAGACAACCTGCATTTTCTCTTTGCATTTACAGTCCTTGGATTCCCACTGCTTCCTGCTGTAGTACTGTGCACATTGATCTGTTTATACTCAACAGGTCTCTTCATTTTTATTGGCATTCCTATTGTGGTACAATCCCTCCTTGGTTTTTCAGCTCAGCCACACTTCTATTAATAATGAGACTTATTCTTAATTTGTGTACACTGCCCATAATTTTATAGCCCTTTTACCATATCTGTGTTTCTCTCTTATTTCTCTTTCTACATTAAGGCCATAAGAAGCTAGATAAATGCGTACCGGCAACACTTTGAGCTTAATGACCTGGCCCTGGATAGACTAGATAACCTCTCCAGGTCTCTTCTGGCTTATTTTCTCCAATTCTTTGATTGTAGGAAAAAGCATAGTTTATACTGATTTAGATGGATCAAGACATGTTTCCATTACCTGTAAACTTCTCTCAAACTTCAAAGAAATTTAAGAAAATTATGTATAAAGTCACTTGAACAACCAGGAAAATATATCTGGAGTCCGTAGACCTACATCTCTGCTCTGTTCACCAGCCTTTTATAGACTTAGAATTGTAAAGATACTTAGATTAATACACTAAGAATAGTAAGTACCTGATCTGTATTTGAGAGCTTGTCAGCTGGTCACTAGTCAACCTGTAACAATCAGAGAAAGTTCTCATCCCTCCTGCTGCCTTTCTGCCTTCAGTTTCTTCTATGATTAGCAAGAATAAATCTTTAAAAAGTCTCTCACCAGCTTGGGCTTCCTTTGCAGCCTGCAGCATGCCATCCCCATCTGCCATGCCTTCTGCCTCCCACGCACCGGATGACCCCAGCTCTATTGTGCCTGAAAATGAACCTCGTTAAGCAATCCTGGCTCACTCTTACCCTCCTGTTAATGTTTCACTTCACAACAGCAATCCATTGGTCACCAATAAAATAGTTAAACTTCATTTTTCAACTGAAGTCACCTCTTCTCAGCTCCCAAATATCACGGGGAATCTGCCTTTCTCCTTGAATATAGCCTCTAAGAGTGTGTGGCATCTTTCATGGATGTTTGTGATCAATCACTTCAGTGCAGCCGCACTATCTTTCAATAAAATTACTACCTCTGGATGAGAAGAGGGACTGGACCTGTGACTAGACAGGATCTACAGCTAGCCATATATCCAAACTTTTGATGCTGTACATCAGTTACAGAGTTATATATGTCTTCTAGTAGTTAAGGTTGTGAGAAGACACAGGGTTTCATCATCTTTTAACAGACTGGCTCTGGTTCCTGGTTCTTCACATGTCACACAGGAATATAGATGTAACATCAACATGCCATCCTCCCAGACCCTTTTTCACCTCTGTCTGAAGGATTATCAACGTTTTTTTCTACCACACTTCTGTCATGCATTCCTTTCTGCTTTCCCGCATAACCTCCTCTATAAACTGCTGTGACTTCCTTTCAGAGAGGCTCTAAGGCATCTCCTCTGCAGGCGAGGACCCCAGATATTTTCTGCAAATACAGAAATGGCTCACAGTGAAATTCTGGGCATTCAGTGGTAGAGTAAATTGGGGTCTCCATCATCAAACATCATGGCCCTGAAGCTACCTGCATCCTTTCCCTCTTCATTGCACTGAAATACCAGTCACACCTATTTGATGGCCTCATTTCTCTCATCATCACCTCAACACAAAAAAAGCAGCCAAGGCTACAAGCAGGTATGCAGTTCCCTACGAACTCCACTATTAGCTGAACAAAGATTGGTCCAGTGGAACTGCGCAGGAGGACTAGAAAAGTGAACTAGGGAAAAGCTGAGAGACAATCTAACTTTACAGAGAAGAGAAACATGCAGCAATAGCTACTTATGTGTCCAACAGTGAGCCGCCTAAGACAATCACAGGTCAAATTCCAAAATGAAATGAAGAATAAATTCCTACAGGTGTTGAGTCATTTGATAGAGCAACAAGGGATGCACAGCCTGAGGTGAAAGGAAGAACAGCACAAACAACATAAAAACATGATGGTAGAGTGTAAGTGGATTGCAAGAGTAGGATTGAAGTAAAACTTTAATTACGGCTACAAAAGAGCAGGCTATTCACATGAGATATTTTAAAGTAGAGATAGATGGTAAGAAGGATTTAAATCCAGGTTGTATGGCCAGGATCCAGGGAGTGTTAGTCATATTGTAAGAAGATGTGCCATAGATAAATAGAAAGCACAGCATGGCAAAGCTAGCAGTAGGAGCCTCTGAGCAAGCACTGCGAAAAACAAGCAGAAAAGAAGTATGAGCACTGCAGGACAGACAATGCAACAGAGAAGAAAAGCTGGAGGGAGAATGATTGTTGGGAGGAATAAAAAGCTTTACTTGGTGATGCTTGTGAATGCTGTTACAAGATTAGGGGAAGAAAAAAAAAACATCAGGAAAGGGCTTTTATTTCTGAATAACTTTTTAAGAGGCTGCCATAGCATGGGAAAAAATTGGATTTTTGTCTTCATTGGAGGGAATGTTCAAGCAAAACACAGAGAAAGATAAAGCTGATCAGCTGCAGCAGGGAATTAAGAAAGCCTAGCACAAAGAAAATACAACCACAAATGTAAATTATTTTCTAGGTTCTTGAGATGGGAATATCACAAGATCACTACAAAAAATTGGAAGTTGGCTCTAAGAAAAAGACTTGTGGTCTTTTGGAACAGACCACTTATTAACAGTAAGCGAATACCAAAGAAGGTTATGTATTGCACAGAAAAACAGCAATAATTTAACTATTCAGGCTGTCAGTAAGGAGAAGGGCTAAGCAACCTCTTGCACTCCTTTCCAGCTACTTGCCCCACCAGTTCCAAGTTGTACTTAATGCTATGGTGTAAAGTATCATGTCCTGACTCAGAGCTGACTGGTAGCACTGTTTTCAGTAATTTCAAGACAGAGAAAATGGATATCCAGGTGCTTTAGGCAATCTGGACTCATGGGAACATGTCCAGTCCCTGGGGTGTTTCAATGTTCTGCCCCCTTCTGCTTGGCCTTTGTTTGCCCTTTATAGCAATATAAAGCATTTTAGGAACGCTGTTCACTTCTTAGAGACAGTCCCTAACTAAAACAATAGCCAGTTTTACTGTTCACGTAGGTACATAAAGTCAGCAACAGAGAGAGGGCTCTGAAAAAACAAATGAAGAAAAGGAGACCCAAGACAGATGTACAAGGGGATGTGACCTCTGTTTCTAACACACTAGTCAGTGTAGTTTGACTCACAAGGGTGTAAGTGATCAATTCCAAATGACTTTTTTTATGCCCCTAACAAACAAGGTATCCTAGTCCCTCAGACACCCAATGCCACAACTCTCTGGCTTAGGCGTAACTCATGCCCTTTGTTTAAAATCACTGAAACAGAAAAACCTGAAGGTTTATGCCGTCCACTTGCCTGGGGCTGAAGCTGGGTCATCCAGTTCATGGAGTGAGAAGGTGGGAGGTCTCTGCAGCTGGAAGGAAGATAGATGTGGTGTGGCAGGACTTTGAAAAAACACCTGAGGATCATTTAGTGTCCCAAGAACATTTTCTTCTTGATGGTATCAGAAGCAGGTGTGTACAGTGCCATTCGGCAGCAGGTCTCACAGAATTGCACTGAGCAGATATCAGAATCTCCATTTCAGAGATGAGCAGACGAGGGAAAAAACATCCTGTTGAAGGTAGACTCCATTGAAACCTCTTGCATGCCAGCCCAGCAGTCTAGCTGCTAAGCTGCCCTGCCTGTACTATTATCACAGGAGAGAAAAACCATCTACTGATTAATTCTGCCACAGGCTCTGAAGGACGACTCAGCTACTGAAGACATTGCAGCTTGCAGTAGCCTTGGGTCTGGAGGAATGTTGACAGACAGTTGCATCCAATGTCCCAGATATCCCTTGAGTGCATTGCCTTCCTCTCCATGCTCACTTTCAGCCTCTGGGACTGCCTTGGGAAATTCCCTCTTTGCACTGACCCTTCAGCTGACCAGTAGCTCCTTTCTGGTGGTGAATGCCTCACCCTCTCTCATCTAACTCTATAGTAAAAAGCCACTTTTACTCACTGCTACTTTCTCCTTCAGCAAGAGACAGCTGGCAATGAGAAAGCAGGAATTCTCTAATCACTCTATTCCTCGCAGCCAGCTCACAGGGATGCCTGGCACCAGGGTCAGGGTCTATCAGCTAGTGAAGGAGGCGGCACGGTTACAAGATGTGGCAGCAGGACCCCAAGGTTCAGTTCTGACTACTCTACTTCTATGGTACCTTAAGTACATGTTTCAGGGTTTTTTCTAGCCTTAACTTCACTGTCGGTAAAACAAGAGTCAAGCAGCACTAATCTCCTGTACATCTAGGTTGAATGTTTTCGTTCAGTAATCCGACTACAGGACTAGAAGAATCTCAAGGAAGGCATTCATTACATCTTTTCCAATTTTTTTCCACGCACCTACAGTAAACAGCCTGTTTGTTTTATTCTTTGCAAGCTGCTTTATGTCAGGAGACATAACATATTGCACAATTTCAAATCTTTGCCATCAGAGAGGGTATTCTCACCATATTCCAGCACGCAGCTGTTTTTTGACTGCAGTTTAAGATTGCAATTGTGTAATCAGTGTTTCATCAGGGCAAACTGCCAGGGATTGAGAACATGTATATCCCCAAAATACCTCTGTTCTGATAAAAAAAAAAAAAACCCTGCAGATCTAATCCAGAGAGACCTCAGCTCCCTGACAGCGACCTCTCCCAGATGCAAGTACAGACCAATACGGTATGACTTTCTGCATTCTAGGGGCTGTCATTTCCACCAAGGTGTTAATCACAACCTCCCCAGCCAGCTCTCTCCACTGCCATGCCAAGGGCCACAGGGGCTCTTCCAAGATTCATTAACTCTGGTTCCCTGCATTTTGATAACAAGCTTGAGGCCATTCATTCTTTTCAGCCTCCGCCCTCAGCAACCATTGGGATCAATTTGCTCACATTGTGAGCACCAGCTCCAGAGGGAAGTACAATCATGTGGGTTTTCCCTGCTTCAGTCCCAGGGGCACTTGCATAAAATTAGAGACCTTTTTATTCTTTTTTTAATGTTGATCTAAACTTACAGCTTTTGGATCTCCAGGGACCCTGATGCTTTGTGGCACAACTCATTTTGTCACAGAATCATAGAGTGGTTTGGGTTGGAAGGAACCTTAAAGATCATCCAGTTCCAATGCCCTGCCATGGGCAGGGACACCTTCCACCAGATGAGGCTGCCCAAGGCCCCATCCAACATGGTCTCGAACACTTCCAGAGAGGGGACTTCACAACTTCCCAGGGGAAACTGTTCCAGTGTCTCACCACTCTCAACCCTGTGCCCAGGGCAGTCTGGTCTGCACTGACACTTGTGACAAATGTCCTCTGAGTTTGGCAGGGAGAAAGGTTATGTTTACATAGGAGGAAGAAGTCATCTGTGCCTCTTTCTACCTGTGCCAACTCCCCCAAGGAGATCCACTTTTCCTAGGAGCTGAGTGGCCTCTGATTCACCTGATATCAGTGGGATGATGGATGCTCAGCCTTTCCCAGGCACCACTCCCACAGCACGTGTTAATTTCCCTTTGTTCAAAATGCCTTCCTCCCAGAAATAACCTCTCCTGTCTCAGCAGCTTTACTGGAGCACATCTTCTTGCTGTGACCAAACATTGAATCAGGCACTTCCTCCAATACCCCTCTTCAGCCCCCAGCGTCCCTCCTTCCTCCTGGGATCTTGCATGAGGTTGTGCCCATCACACAGCAGTCAAGTCTTGCTTCACATAGCTGCAAACACTCTGCACGCTTCACTTGTGCCAATAGCAACCCTGAACACAGAAATGTTTTTCCCATTGACACATGAAAACCACCTCTAGTATTGTCCAGCTTGTGGCCACCCAGGACCTAAAACAGAGCAGCACTGAACGTGCGGGGCAGCGGTGTGGCACACACCCAAGCAGTGGGCAATGGCACACATTGCTCTTACTGCACCTGCAGGGCACTAGAGCCTTGCTAAGCTTCACCAGGAGCAGAGCCAGACCCATACATTATAAGTGACTGTAGACACAGGCACAGAGCATGAGTCCTACACAACTGCAGGAAGTTTAATGAACACAAATTAAGCCACATTCATGCTACGGACTACTACACTTACCTCCAGCCCTTTTGTTTTCCTACTCTATTTCTAAGCAGTACCTTGTACAAACTCCTTGCAGATCTCCAGTATCTTCCTGTGGTGCTTCCAGCTAACGATCTGGTCCTTCTTTACATGTATTGCTTACCAGCAGCCAATCCCATTTGCATCCAATCAAAGCAAAATGCCCAGACCTAGCAGACATTTCACTACTGCTAGCATTTGGCCTCTTAAACGTATTTCCCTGAAGAGGGCGTGGGAAATTGGGAAAATCATATCTGCTGCAATACCAGTATGGGAATAGTACACATGGGTTGTGAGGCATGCACCAGCTAGGGCAAGAGCTGCTAGACAGTTGTGTCTGTTCGGGTCAGTTAATGTATCTAGTGCAGTCTCACCTGCAGTGCATGGCAAGGGGAGATGGCTTTTCCACTCCAGCTGATAAGCAGTATCGCTGGGGATATGCTGATACAGGCTTTCCACCTCCTGTGCCCACAGCTAGCATGACTTCGCTGTCTGACATTCAGCCTTTGGATGTCTCCAGGTACCGACCTTAGTAAATAGATGAGAGTACACTGGTACTCACTAACAGAGAAATCAATTAGTATCAACATTTATTACCTTTACAAAACACAATCATCTTTTCCATGGCCTCTAGCTACTCCTAGGCTACCACAGAAAATCCAGCCATGCCTTCAAAGAAGGGTTGAGTGCTCAGCAACTGGCAATAGTTTGCAGCTTTTTATAGAAATAATCACTCTGAGAAGCAAAGTGTACATGGCATTTTTTCTCCATCTCCCATTCAGTTTTACCTCTAACAACAAATCACTAAAGAGACTCAACACGGAATGCCTTAGCATTGTATTCATCTAGAAATATTTCTTTGCTGTATAAATTCAGATTAATATTCATTCTCTCCAAGATAAAGACAGCTAAAAATAATTTGAGGCAATAAAACAAGTTTTCAGCATTCCTGACACTTTCTATTGTTAACCAACAGACAATCTTATAACAGTAAAGTCGGAGGAATAATTCTTCTCTTATACTACATCTGATTGACTAGACGTGACAGATGGTGTTTTTATTACTTTCCGTCTTTATGCCATTCTAAAAGAGGCCTCATCTAATGCAACCCAGGCTGTGTTTAGAGTCTTAACCTCTCAGATAAGCAAACCCTGTTTCATCAGGTTAATGGATCCTTACTTGATTCAGGAAGGCAATTTTCCTTAAAGTTATTCTAATCAAGTACTCAGAGCCCAAATTTTCCTGGCTGATTGACTGCCAGCAATGGCTAAATCTTTCTACTACGGACCATATTTATTTTCAAAGAGGGAAAACAAGTTATTGTTATTATTACAGAACCAATTCTATCCTGTATTCAGTGACTTCTCAAATACTGGCTTCTACTGCAGTCACTGAATTAAAGATAAAAGTAAAGTTAATGCAGTCTTCCTCTCAGTGGTTTTGGTAAATACTAGGCAGGAAAGGAAAATTAGAGAGAGATACCCGCTGCCTACTGATACCTCCCCAATGAACTGCCCCTATGGTAATAGCATCTGACCCTAATCAGCACAGACCCCTTCAAACACAGGCTCACTCCACTCCGTCTTCCCGCATCAGCCTCCAAACTGTGAGCTCAAGTAACTTCACCTCCAGGCTGGGAAGAAGTGACAAGGGCCTATCCACCTTCTAAAAGGAAAACTCTGAAGGAAAAGTAGTGCTTCATGGGTTCTCCCTGCAAGTCCCATCCCCAGCATGGCATCTGACTCCACAAGCACAGTTCGGTGCTACAGCTGCTCATGAGTGCGGTGACCGCCCGTGTGGAGACAGGAATCATAGTGCTCTGCTGCCTTCGCTCTTGGTTGATTCAAGTCACTCCAAGCAGAAACTTTGCCAGCTGTGCTTGAAGAAGCAGCTGGGAGTTCCAAACTCTTTTACTCTCTCCCACCTACTGCAAGAGTGATCCAGCAATGGAGCCAATCTAAGAACAAAGAGAAAAAGCAGCCACCCTAGGGGTGCGCAGAAAACCAGTCACAGAAACGAGAACCGGACCTGCAACTTTCAGTTGAGTGCTTTCAGTTCTCAAGGACCACATTTTCTTTTCACACAACCTCAGAAGGAGCATTGGTAGCCTTGATGCCCCATCAAACATGCGATACTGGATTCCCACCTCCAGAAAAATCTGACCCCTAGGAGCCTGAGCTGGAGTTTGCAGAGCAAGCAAGTGAGATACTTGACACAAAAAAAAAAAAAAAATATTCTTTGCCATTTTCTGAGCAGCTGAGATGTTGTCCTATCAGCTCTGCTGAAGTTATTGATGCCTCAAGTGAAAAAGATCATTCTCAACGATTTTTATCTACCAGACACCAGATTTCTAGGGTTTAGTCAGGCAGAGTATTACACGATAATATCAAGGCAAGAATGTTTAAAACAGTGATTATTCTGCAGGAAAAATAAAGATGCTGGAGAATACATTATTTCTTTTTTTTATTCCTCAGAACAACTGCAAGGCAAGGAGAGGCTGTCAAGCTGTGATTCAAGGGAAATCAAGAAGCCTACATTTTCTCCCTCTTCATGATACAAACCAGTCCTTCCAACACGCTCCAGTTGTGCTCATCATTCAAAAAAACCAAAACAGTAAAGTCTTCAGGATTCCCAGTTTATTGAGAACTCATAGTATTTGTGCTCAAGGGCAGCATAGCAAATACAACCAGGAGGGCAGCAGGGTGATGAGAAGCAGCTAGAGAGAAAGCAGCTCTTACACATGTTGCAATCACACTGTTACGCTACACACAAACTTGAAAAAAAAAGCTACTAACCCTCGTGCCATAAGGCTGATGCTTCACCCACCAAGGAACATTCAGCAAATCCACCCCTCCACAGTAATGCTGCCCAAATAGACTAGTGGGACATGCCACCTTTTTAAACTCACCATCACTAGCCAAGTACAGCTCAGCTGGGTCCACAGATGTATCTCCTTAAATTAATTATCCCATAATTACTTGGTGAAGACTCAAACCTCATTAAATCACCTCTTGATTATCACAAACTGAGTTCTTTCTATGCTTGACTCCACTACTGTGTAGATATTTTAACCTCTATTTTTAAGTGTCCTTAAGATACAGAGGAGTATGAAAGCTATTATCTGTGTCTTGAAGCAGTAGCTGCAACTTTCTGCTTAGCTTAGCCAGAGTCTGGGATTTGAGAGCACAAGAGTAACCCAGGCACAGGGAAAGGCATTTAAAAGCAAGTTAAGTGACAGTCTAGCAAGATTTCCTCCATTATGAAACCTCATGAGATTAGTCATTCTCAATATGTTGGGGAACTCATTTTGAGGCAAAAAATTGTGGTGGAATTTGCTCTTTCTAAGGCTTCTTCTCCCCTCGAAATTGGAGGGGTGGGGCATGGTCCACTGTGGGCTTAGATGCCAAGTGAAAACTTTGTATTAGAATAGGAGACTCCCAATCCAAAGTCAGAAAGTATGGCTGGGCTCAGGATCAAGGGTTAAAAGTTCCCAAGCTTTATCAAATGTCTCTGTTTCGGGTCCTTTTGTGCAGCCTGTCACATTTAAAACACACCTCACACATTTAAAATAGTGCTCTCCTCGAATGTCATCATGGGCTTGATTGGAGACACTTCTGGGCTCAGAGCAAGCACGACTGGAAATTGCTCAAACAGCGTATCACTAAAAGGGCATCACTTAAGAAAACATGTTACCTGTGGAGACAGCATCCAGAGACAGCCCTGAAACTGTCCCCACAGTCAAAGAATCCCAGAAGAAGTAGGTATCTGTCCTTGTTAATTGTTGCTTGGAAACAAGGCACCAGAGCAGCAGGAGGAAACGACAAGCTTGATTCTTAACAGATCTCATCTGCTTTACAAGGTTTTTAAATAAGCAATGGACAGTGGAGAGAACTTGTCCCCAGGCCTGATGCAAACCCCCATAACTTGGCTGGATGGATCATAAGCAAAATTCACCCCCATCCAGTTTCCAGCATCTGGGAATAGCTGACTCCAGCTGCCTTGAAAAGAACTGCTAAGAGGCTCCACAGCTGTCGGATGAACTGCCCCAGTAGGTTTCTTGTTGTCTTTATTGAGTGTTGGGTCAGATCCCATGCACAGAAGTGCCCGTGATCAATGAACTCGTGATTTGCTAGTTCTGCCCAAGGGCTTATTCACAGTTAATCTAAACCAACTTGAATCGTGAAACTGGCTGGAAATCTCATCAGAACATGCTTTGCAGAGATTTCTAGCACTTTTGCTTCCAATGCTGGCTGAAAATAGAGGAAAGTGACTACAGCCTCCTCCAAGTTATTTTGTCAGATCTGGAGATGGGTGATTAATTCACAAAATCTAGTAATACCTCACTCATTTTCTGCCTTTTGATTCCTCCCTCCCCTATGAACAGAGGGGTTTTTTCCTCACATTTAATTGTTTCTCAGAACCGTCTGCAAAGTAGTTTCTGCAAACAGTTTTAAGTACTTCAACAGTATTAGTGATGTACGACATAAGCAGGCGTAACAGGACACAAAGGTTACATTGTGCGCTTCAGAGTTTTTCACCTTAGAAACAAGTTCCCAGTGCAGATTTGCTCAATTCTCATTCCGAAGCTCCTTCATGGATATTTTGGATGATTGCCTCCAAACAGCCTAGAACCACAAACATTCCTCATACCATGTCTGTCTATTTGAGCACTCCCAGCTAGGGAATGCAGAAAGAACAGGAACACAATCAAAGCACATTACTTACGGAAATATCTGCAGCAAGTCTCAAAGAAATGTGTTGGTGGAGTGTCCCCAGGTGGATGGATTTCCATGGAGGAAGAAGTGAAGTGGTACAAGACAAAAAAGAGCACTATGAAGTGTTTAAATTTCAGGATGTGTCTGAGATGAATGTAGGGAATGAACTTATAAGTTTATTTCTTCTTGTACCCCCAGCAGCTCTTGTATATGGTGACATGGAGAGAACAAATGGCGAAACGAGCTCTTGGCCTCACAGTAACATTGTTCTGTTTGTTGTCCCTGGAGACTTTCAGTTAATCTTCATCTGTGGGTTTGGCCAGAGAAACATACTGGTGAACCTCCCCTCTCCAATTTCTGTATGCAAACTTCAGGCTTCTTGAGGAGTCGTTAACTCTTTAATTCATCATTCATGTCAGTGAAGCCTTTTGTATTTTCTGTACCACCCAACGCCTTTTGAAGTGTAAGAGTTATCGGTGGGGTCTCTTTCTGATTGCATGCGCCCCAGAGCAGGACTCCTGTAGGACAGCTGGTCCTACAAAGGAGGATAGACAGCTAAAACAGACATTGTGTTGGCACTAGCTTGGCCAGACTTGGTCTCTCTCAGCCCTAGAGCTTCCTCCTTTTTTCACATTCCCTGTTGGGGAACAGAAAGTAACTCAGAGGATTTGGCTGTATCAAGCCAGCTTACCAAAAGTGATCAGCAATCAGAATTGACATCATATGTTTTCAAGAGTTCATATTCAGCTTAATACCTAAAATTAGATCTAGGCTTTGATGAACTGCGAGCAGGAGGGAAACTTGCTGTACTGACTACTCACATTCTGCAGAAAGTCAGTGCTCTTGTGAGTGCTGAACACTAACGAGTGCTGCACTCGGAGATGCCCCAATTTCTACACTTGCAAGAATCATTTTGCCATTCAAGAGCAGCTTGCAATGAAGTAGGAGCAAGCCAGGCACGTAGAGCTGTATTCCTAAGGCAAAATTACCTGGGTTCTTTAATTGCCCAAGAAAAGAAAGAGGTTTGAAATTGAAATTGGCCACTCCTGAGAGTTGGTGTGCCACAGAAAGACAGAGCCGGATACAGGTGGCTGGCTGGCTATCCACCCAAGCATCCCATGCCACCATTCCCACAGCACCCAACCACCGAAAAGGCACCAGCACCTGCCTCATGGTTCAGGCACAGCGCTGCAAAGAATACAATTATTTCAGCCCTAGTGCTCAAGTTGCTAAACCACCTGTGGCACGTCGCTTGTTAAAAAAGGCTGATTGATGAGCAGTGTACTACTGATCGTTTTACAGGAGATAAACCAGACATTCAAGATGCTTGTGACAGAACAGGTCAGAGTATGCGATAAGATGCCATTGGATCCCTTGAGATTAAGAGCCTGATTTTCCTCTCAGCTATTCTGGTGAGAAGCAAAAGGAGCTGCCTTGTGTGTGAAGATAAACCTGTAGATTTGGTAGGAAGAATCTCCTCCTTGGGTGCTGGCAGGACTGCGCTGAAGTGAGGACATTTGAGTCCCCAGACCTCAGTACCATCTGGCTGCCCAGAGAACCCAGCTTATTTTCACAGTGAGAACCCAGAAACATCCATTGAGGCCAGGGGATTCCAGGCTCCCTGGCACAGAGGGAGAAGCCTGGAAGCTCAACAAAAACCTTGTGGTCCCCATTGCTGCTTCTAGCAGGGAATTCCAGACTTCTAGGGTCTTCCACACATCCAGATAGGCCCGAGTCTGCTCAAGCTATGCAAACTGCTCTTTAGACCCTAGCAGCTACCTTCAAAGCCACATACACCGGGTCATGGAGCTTTCCTCAGAGAGCAGGGAGAGAAAATTAGGTACATCAGGGCAGGAATTCAAGCACTGATGACTGTGAAGTCACCAAGGAGAGGAAGGAAGAGGAGCAATACAACATGAGGGGAGTTCAACTTCCCGTAAAAGTAATATAGAGAGATACAAAAAAGCTTTAGAAAATATTCATTCTGCCTCAGAGTTCATGCATGCGGAGAAATCTATCAAGGCAAACATGTGCCAAGCAAACACCACCCGGGAAATGCTGAGGCAGTTCTTCTGCCCAGTCCCCTCAGCACATGAATATGTCAGATCAGTGAAAACAGGGCTGGACAATACTTCAGTTCATAAAAAGGTCAAGGCTATTTTCAGCCAGATGCACTTGGAATATGGAGCAGCCTCAGGTCATTACATCTTCTTGCCCTTAATACTCCATCCCTATGTGATTTCAGAACAGTTACTTTGACCAGAGTCAAACCAGTAAAACCAAATAAATCTGTGTTTTTAAAAAGGGCTGTGTAGGAAACTTGAAGTGTGTTAAGTCCAGAATAAACAGGAGACTGTAGAAAAACTATGCTTGGTGGTTGCCACACAGAAATAAACCCTGGGGACGAATCATATGAGGCAACCAAGGAAGAAAGAAATTATCGTAGCTGCGGCTGAAGAGAGGAGACTTTGCTGAGACACTGCGGTGGGAATGAGGGTGAGAGGGATCTAGCTACAACTTCTGCAGTGAGCCTGAGGCCAAGGATGCTGCCTCCTGACTTGGATGGAGGCAGCACCACTGTCAGATACTCTCACATCTTTCTGCATCCCAGTACTACCCACAATCAGGGAGAAAAGCAGGAACCCAGCCTGTCCCCACACCACTGAAGAAACAGGGATTCAGCATGGAAAGTTGACACTTAGACACAAACACCTTCCTCAAGCCCCTCACATCACCAGGGTGAAAGATGGGTCATTACTAATCAAAACAGAATGTTTTGGTTTCAAAATTATCTCAGAGAGTCAACAGCTACCGGAGCAAACAGCCTATTTCCTAAGAATTTAGCAGGGGAATAATTTACTGGAGCTCAGATAAAAGGCAGTCACCTGGAACTCAGACTTAGAAGAAATTGCTTCTTTTCTAAATTACTGGTTCAGAGGTTAAATAAGGAATATTCATCCGACTGCACTTTTCTTGCACACTTTCCCTGATGGGTGCACTAATGAACTCCAAACCAGCTGGGGAAATGTGTTCAGTCCCTCTGCTCATCTTCCAAGGAGCAAGTTCTTTATTAAAAACTAATGATTGAGTCTCTTTTTCATAATTAGCATCTGCAAATCTGGGGGCAACTTCAACCCCAGGATAAATAGGAGCAATTCCCTTTGCACTGATTAGGAGTTCATCCTTATCAAAAACTCCCAGAGGCCTCTTAAATTTACTGTCTTGATTAAAGATGGGCTTATTTTTAATTGGTGTGGTTTGTTATCATTGGTTACGCCAAAGACTTCCTCTGCCATGCCTTGGTGCTTCCTTTGCACCTCAGTTCAGCCCTCATCACGCTGAACTATTCAAACAATTGCAGGTACCATGTATCGTCAAAATACATATGAATATGTATAGATCCAGACATTTTAACATGCTGGCCTTGGAGGAGGAGTCATCCTGCCCCATGGCAGCTCACACACCAGGCTGCAATTGTGGAAAGGAATTTGAGGCTGCAGAAAACCAAGTAGAGCCCAAAGGACCAGATCCACAGATATAAGAAGGTAACTCCACTGATTTTGGTGGGTTGTTGCCAACAAGACAGTTCTGTTTGCCAGCGAGACAGAGCTGGAGCAAAGTCTAATTAAAAACCAATACGGGCTGCAAGGAGTCAATTGATTTACTGTGGTTCTAAGCTGTTAGGTGGCTCGTACCCTTGTGACTCACATTATTAGTCAAGTAGTCACAAGACAGCATAAGGGGAGACTTAGCTGAGGGTAAGTCTCAAGAACATACATTTTCTTAAAGCCCTCTTTAGGGATTTGGAATCAATTTGTGGTTAGGACTGTAAAACATGTGAATGCGCTTCTCTTTGATGTCTCACTATCAAATAATTTCTAGATGCTTTATGAGGCTTCTTATTGTGACTCAAACCAAAGACAGAATTACCAGTATTTAAAACTGAGCTAGAAGCTAGGAAAGACTTGGTTCTAGGCTTAATTTTATGCCCAGTTTTGACCTCTTTGCCACCATTTAGCATTCAGGAGACAAACTCCTGACTTTGCAGCTCCACAGAAGCTCTTTCTAATTGAATCAAGCAGATTTAGATTACACCAACTGATCCTTTATTTAAGCAAGAAGTAGCGATTCACTTAGATTGGTGAAAAGCATGGGCTTGCAGGGGAAAGGAATTGAAAAGATAGTCTTTATGTCAGAAATTAGAGAGAGAATAAAGTTTCAAAATTATTGAAATATATAATTTCAAAGTTTTTAGTTGTTACAGTTAAAAAATCTGCAAATTTACATAGTAAAAGTTCACATTTGAAATTAAATGTATCCAAAACATTTTGACTTACTCAAGTAATGTTTTCTGTTTTTTCAAAATGCAGGCAGCTTATTCTGCTTCAACATAGGAAGATTTTCTAAATCTCAGACATTCTGGTGGGGTGGAAATGTGCATCTCTGAGGCTCTAAGACCATTACATTCCCAGATCTTCTAGTGCTGGAGACAACTGTGCTGTCAGTGTCCTCTCTTGCCACTTCTCCACCTTACTAATGGTGCACTGATGAGGGCAAAGCACACGCATTGCAGCGAGTACCGCCAACGCATGGCTATCAGGTTTACACTGCCTCGGCTGCCTCTGCAGTAAACGTGGCTCATTTACCAGCCAGCCAGAGAGGACAAGCTCTTGGGTTGTGTCTGCTGATAGGGAAGGGCCAAGTGAAAAACAATGGCTGCTTGCACAGGTTGGAGAAGACTTGCTGCTTGAATGGGCAGTATCTGCCCCACCTTTCCACCCCATCCAGCTCTCACTTGCTGGGGCAGACTTGCAGATAAGTCAGCCGTGTGCTGGCTGCCAGAGCAAACATCTCCATGGAGAGAGCACCCACCACTGAAACTGAAGCTATTGGCACCCAAAAAACTACCTCTGTGACAGATATCATGACTGCCAGACACTGTGGATCCAGCTGGTTTGAAACAGGTAAGGAGCCTGGCTCATTCTGGTTTAAAGTTCAAAGGCAACCATGTAACAGCAGAACCATTGCTTACTGTGACTAAATCCTGCTCTACAGACTACAGGAGTACTTGATCTCTCACTTTTTACATCAGATCTCAGTGCTGTAGAGATGTGCCAGATGCTGGGGTCAGCCTCCATCCATGCAGAACAGATGACTCTGGCCGTGCTCGTGAAAGCTGTGGCTGCTTTGGCAAGTGCTTTGAGTGGTTGCCTGAGCCAGTTGGTATTAATGTGCAAGCCAGCAAAGGGCAGCAGGTCTGCCCAAACAGTAGGGTGGCCAAGCACAGGATAGACATCACCATGAACAGCTCCTCTTCTCCATCAGAGGCTGGACAGATGGTATGGAGAGAGGGGTTCCCTGCCTTAACACTTTGCTGCATAAAAGTCACGAATTGCTTTCTCAGGAAAAAAGAGTCATTGAAGGCAACAGGACCCCTGCCTGCTCACAGGCTAAGGAAAGATCTTTGGGACCTCAGACTTGGACTGCACAGCTGTATCTGACCAGTGAAAGCAAGCTATGCGTGTGGTACCTTCTGCTCTGCCCTAATTTTGGCCCATGCCCCATCCTGGAAGGTAGCAAGGATCAAAGTAATTTGACACGTAATGAACCAAAGTGAGCCACTAATGGGAAGGCAAAGGAAAGCCAAAATCGAGACAAAGGGTTGGCTTACATAGAGCACCAGAGCCAAGCGCCTGCCCTTGAGAAGGATGGGATAACAAAGGTCACTGCTAGCACTAGACTGTTCCTGAAATAAATGTTGTTTGGCTTCAAGGCACACAAAAGAAGCACACTTCATTGAAACTACTGCTTCCAGCATGCAACTGGAAAGTGTTTGTCCTCCAAGTCACTCCAAACTATGGTAATGGGATATTGCTCTCAGCTGACAGATAGGTTTGCATCTCTGTTCGTCAACATATGGAAGGTCATTGATCCACAGGACTCCATGCCTGCTCTTTTTCTTTCCATCAGCTGTGGGAATCTTCATGCTCATTGTAGCCCTGATGAGCAAGGCAATCAGCCCTGGATTTTCCCACTGTTATCAAAATACAACTGCGCTGCCATTCAGCAGCTCTCCAACAGCCCGCCTAAAACAAGCCACTGATTCCATTTGAGTTCCCAAGCTAAAAACCAACCAGATATCAAAGCCAGCCCCATCTGTCAGTGACTGCAGAGAAGATGGCTTAAGACTCCCTGGAGCTTTGCAGGACAGAGAGAGCCAGGCTGCTATACCCATCTTACCACTGCTAAGTGAACCAAATTGACTAAGCAACTCCAGAAGGTTCAGCCCGTTCTTGCCCAGGGAAGCAGGGTATTCTGCAAACTGGAACAGACCTGAGACCAGGCCATGGCTCAGCCAATCCCTGTTGGTTGCAAAAGAGGCTGTTTCTGCTTTAGGACCTGAACTTGCACTGGTAAGAACTCTTTGAAGGAGGAATCTTCCAGACCAACAAAAATACAAGGCTTAACGTTCAAATTGTCTAGGAGGTCATCACACAGCCATCTCTTGATAGGATGAAGGGTAAAGAGTTTAAGCTGAAAGAGGGGAGACTCAGATCAGATATTAGGAAGACTGTGAGGGTGGTGAGGCACTGGAACAGGTTGCCCAGAAAGTCGTGGCTGCCCCATCTCTAGAGGTGTTCCAGGCCAGGATGGATGAGTCTTTGAGCAACCTGATCCAGCTGAAGTTGTCCTTGACAAAGGCTGGGGGCTTGGAATTGGATAATCTTTAAAGTCCTTTCCAAACCAAACCAGTCTATGATTCTATGATTCTATGATTGATACACTGGCCATGGCCCTTCAGGCAAGGAGCTGTCGACCTAAGCTGATATATTGTCATCTTGCTACTCATCAAAAAAAAGGAAAGGACCAGAGATGGGAAGGCCAACGAAAATGTAATTCATGTCACTGCCTTCAGTTATACTGCACTCAATCTGCCACCACCATTTCTGTCCTTTTGCTTGAAAACTGCAATGATAGCACTTTGCAATCAAATTTTGACAGTTTACAAAACAGCAGTCAGGCATCAGGGTGGTTTGTAAGATTAAAGAAAGTGCAGTGACTTCTATTTGAAATGGATCAGCCTCAGAACCCCAGCATTTTCTGCTGCACAGCCATGCACACCGAACAGCTGTTCCTAGTCGGGAGGGAGCAACACATCGCACGTAGCATTCAAATGGATTCAAGTGTGGCCTTGTTTTGGAAAAGGATGGCAAGGGGCTATCCAGACATTAGAGAAACAGAAAGGATAATAATTATCATGTCTGTCTATATGTTCAGCTACACAGATTCTCCTGGGAGCCAAAAGAAATTGCACTCCTGATGTAAGTAAAACAGTGATCCACAAGTCAGACACAAGCATAAAACCAGCTAGGGTTTCCAGAGGGAAGCATATGGGGCATCCTGTGGCTGACCCAGGCTCCTTTGACCGCACCTCAAAAACAGGAAAAACAAAAGCTCCACCTTTGGAAGCGATCCAAGGATGAGCTGCCACCGCGTTGCTTGTCTGAGTCAGTGCAGCTTGGGAATACAGGCATGTGAAGCAACAAGCTTTTCCATGCCATGAGTGCCCTTAAAACTTCAGCACAGCAAGATCTCAATGATTTACCTCAACTGTTTAAAGCAATATTGTTAAAAGAGTGGGAAAATAAAACTGTCTGCCCCTACCCAGAGCTTTCCAGAGTTGTTTTTCTCTCTGCACTGAGCACCCTACAGTGTTTGTCACCATGTCACACAAAAGTACCAAGCTATTTCCTTGGTTTCCCTGATTTTTTCTACACCTGGTCACAACTAGGGACAGACTGGTATTGAAGGATGAGGACGAGGCACAGCTGAGGGAGCCCAGGTCTCACAAGAGCAAGTCCTCTATCCTCACACAAGATTAATCCTCTTCAAAACACCATTCACCCAGTGTTTGTGCCTCATGCTACACAATATTTTCCCCATCATTCTCCTTCTCCCCTCCCAAATCCTCCAACACACATCCACGCAGAAAACACCCTGCCACACTTCAAAGACCCCCACAGCCAAGCTTTTCTTTTCTGGCATAGCAGAACTGCCCATTTGCAGAACTCACTGCTCTAATCCACTGACCTTTTACACATTGTATGGGATTGTCTGTTTCTCATCACCATTGCCTATTGTAAGTAATTTTCCAGAAGTTCAGTTTATTCTTCTGCCTGCCTAAGGAAACATAAAAATTTACACCTATTGTAAAAGCATGAATAAAAGCTGATTGCAGAAAGTAAAGACAATAATGTGCCTGTAATACTAACTAGCGCACTTGCACTGCGTTTCTGTTTAAAGGAAGATTTGTCTGATCATCAACAGGGTGTTGATTTAGATTACTGCTATAAAGTTACCACTGTAAAAGTAAACATACTTTTATCGCATTAGTACTGAGGACTGTTATACACGGTTTAAACTTTTATGCCTGTTGCTGGTGGTGGTGATCACTCTCGTAATTATTAAGCCAAATGAGTTCTGTGGTAGGGGATGACATATTTAGTGCACCTGGGATATTTTTTGAAGAGGTTAAAATTTACAAAATAAAAAAAAATCAACAAAACCTTTTTAAAACAGAAATCAACGAAGTTGGTAACAGAGTCAGGTCACAGAATTTGTACCATTCTCAGATCAGGCTTTATGAGAAAGCAAAGTGAGGGCAATGCTCTAGGACTTGAAAGATTCACATTAAATTTCCAGTTCTGTACAGAGTTCTGATGTGACTGAAGCTGCTTTTCTGGTTTTGGAAAATGTTTTTTTTTGCACTGATATTATGCAATTTAGCCGACTGTAACACAGAGAGAAAGAACTACATTCCCTCCTAAGAGGTAGTCACCTTCAGTGGCAGATACACGCATTTTGATTACCCTTTGCACAATTCTCTGGTGATCGGATACTTGAGATGCAGGACATAAGTTTTCTTTGGCAGTGATGTTGCCCTCTCCATGCTCATGCATTTCTAATGTAACAGGTAATAACTAACAGCAAAGTGGCAACTCGTGTGGATGGACAGAAGGAAGAAGCTTGTGTGCATTCGGCATGTGGTTTGCTGTGTAAACACTACCTCAGGAAACAAACCAGGAAGGAAATATTTTATGTGAACAAGAAGGTAGTTGCTTGGATCACCCAGTCTCTAGGTGCATTCACTTTCTGATAAGCAGAGAATGTTAAATCGGGAAATGTATCTGGAGGTGCTCCTCCTTTGGTTTCAGCACATTCAGTATCGTTTCACCCTTTGTTCAGTGTTAAAACTGTTCAGCAAGGAGAGCAAGATCTGCTCTGGCCATTGTGAACCTTGTGACTTTGAGATTGTTTCTCTCTCATTCAGCTAAGTTAAGAGTGGCTGAGCTATGGGCTTTTCAGTCCTGCGCAACTCACAAGCAGCTCAGCTGCAGCTCCTCTCAGGGCTGTGGTCAGCAAGTGGGATGGCAGCAGAGCTACAGGGCAACCTGAAAATACCAGCTGGAATCACTCTTATGAGTCATTTACCCAAAACACATTTACAGATGAAAAGCACATTTAGCTGTAGAGCATTTTCTCTGTCAGAAGTCGCTTGAATGCACTGATGGGAAGTTTTGGAGAATACTGAGGATCCAGTTCTTTTCAGGAGAGCTTGGTTATGAGATTTGTGAAGACTGCTTTCCAGTTGGGTGATGTATCCACTTAGGAGCATCAGTTTGACTGACAGATAACCCTGCTGGCATAGGCTGGGTGGGAAGGCTGCACGCTTGGAATGGGCATCACAGGCACAGCCCTTCAAACTGCCATTAAACACCAATAAGATCAGCTCTGAGAGAAACTTATCGGCTAGAACATTTCAAAAACAGGGAGATCACGCAGATCTAATGGCTGATCAGAGAGATTCTTAAGATAGCCCCACCATCACCACCAAGGTAACAGAATCACCTGCTGAAAGACTACATGAAAGAGAAAAATCCTATAATTCAGCCTATTTCACGGCATAAGAGATGGCACATGAGGAAAATCAGGTCAAGACACCAAAGCAGCACCTTTATTCAATTCTCAGCTGTGTCTCATCTTCCTGTCATGCTCTCGGGTAAATTACTTGACCTCCCACAGCTTCAGCTGTGAAGTGGAGAAGATTCTGCTGCCTTGATTATTTGGCTTTTAAACAACTTCAGTGAGCATCTTTCTGTGGGGGGTTGCACAGCACCTAACGCATACTCTCTGAGTTTGTTTTGAAGGAGGAAGCTTCATTCTTTATGTGCCATTGTAAACATTACTAATTAATAATCACTGGAAATTTTTCTCTGCACCTATATGGTTCAAGAGGAGCGTTCTTATTCCCAGGCCACAGAAACAAGCAGGACAGACTGAATTCCTCATGCCTTCATCGAAGGACTTTAGATGAGACAGCAGCTGCCTGGGGGTTAAAGGTTTTCAGCAGTCCTTGGAAGGCACTGGCGTTGCCTGTGGAATCTTCAGCCCAAACAAAAGAGCAAAGACCCTCTAGGTCATTTGGGACTAAGTAAGAGAAATCTTCCTTTGAATTGAGGAAATCTTTAGAGAAGGGACTTCAGACCTCCTGTGATAAAGGAAATAAAAAGCATCTGCACTGACAGCTCCAGTTAGGAGCAAAGAGGCACAAAGGGCTTTGAAAAACAACCAGCCTTTCATCTTCAATAGCAAGCTCAACAGCTCTGCACCAGCTGCTCTGTAAACAGCATAGCAAGGGAAAGCAAATCATTGGCACCAAATGCATTAAACATGGCAGCGCCTTCGGTTGACATATTTTGTAAACTTCCTCCTTACAAGTTATGCCATTTCTTAAATCTAAACGATTACCTGGTGGATAGCAGTAGACTCATTCTTCCAGGCGGCTTCATTAGCTACATTTCTTGCTGAGTTTCCCATAATGCAGGGAGGCAGTTTGGTTAAAAAGCATCAAATGGGATGTCAGGTGACTTGGATTCATCTCCTGTTTCTGCTTTACATTTCTAAGGGACCTTCAGCCAATCACTTCGTCTTTGGGACAAGTTTTCACCTGGAAAAGGAACTATTATTTTGACTTAAGGTAGTCAACCCTTTATAACACTCATTTACAGCTTTTTATTGACTATGGATCCATAAGAACTTTCTCAGGAGACAGGTAGACACCGCTTGGCAAACTAAAACCTCAGAAAGTGCTGACAAGCCCCTTGCAGTATTTTGGGTGCTGAAACAGTTAATCACACCCAGCATCTTTGTACATGTAAGGGAGGGGTTACATCCTCTGAGCTACTCTGTCCTTGTGATCTATTCACACTGAAGTGACGTTTTCTCTAATTTCCAACTCTGTTTCTGTTATGAAAACCATGTTAGAAATAAAGAACAAGCACAGTTAGCAACATTTGATTGTCATTTATTATGTTTTTGGCAAGGCATGACAACAGCCCCACCTTTCATTTCTTCCTCATGCAGAAATCTGTTGGGATTCTGGTCACTTAAACTTCCTAAACCTCATTTTGCTAATAGAAGAATAAGGATGCCAGACGTTTCCAGAGCGTGCCAAGGCTTAACAGTAACACAACATACATAATACTTCTGTGCTGCTTAAAAACCGCTACAGACTCCTTAAGTAGCTGCCTGTCTTTGCAGGGAAGCAGTTGAAGAGCATTCCTGCAATCCAGTTCCCCAGGTTCACCCTTCCAATGGTAACTCAGTCACAACCAACAGTGAACAAATCCCACTGAACCCCTGGCACACACTGAGCCCGAAAAAGCCCTGTTGCGTAAGTCGTAGCCCCTTTTCACCTGGCACATGACAGTCCTGTGAAAGGCACCTGACACCGCTTAGTGGGAGCATTTGGGGCCTGCATTTGCCCCTTGGTCTTTGCCAAACTGTCATCCAGAGATTTCCTCAACAGCAAGCATTGCCAGCCCTTCCACTTCTGGCTAACTGGTTGTAGCTAGGACAGGTGTGTTCCCTTCCATTAAAGCATGGATAGGTGGCTCAGGAACTACCTTGAGCAGAGCACAGCTTTCTGACTGCACTAAAATAGGCACTTCATTTTTTCTCCCCAGTTCAAGCAGTGAAATAGCATATGGGCTGCTGCTCTCTTCTTTAATTTGCAGCAAAGCAGCCCCGGGGTTTCAGGAGAAGGCATTTGGTGATTGCACTTGTAATAAACCTGAGTGCATGTCCAGCTGGTACCTGCACACTCGCTAACCCTTCCAGGATGAGGAACAGCAACACTACATCTCACATGTTCTCAGGTCTGTGTCTTATGTCTTCAGAGCAAGTAGCACTGGTGGCTCAACCCCAGGAAATGCACTGCAGAAAAATTTTGCTGACACCGTCTTTTAGCAATTTGGTGCTATTAAGTACCTGGGAGGCAGCAGCAGGCCTTGCTCCCACTCCATACATCCTTAAAAAAAACCTTCATTCTTACCTCAGAGTTGATTCACAAAGCAGTTATGGCCTGGAAAGACAATGTTTTACATACCTTGCTGTGGTGGAACCTTATGACTTGACTTGGAGAGCTTCCTTAACCAGAGGCACGATACATTCAAGTGCACAGACTAGCTGGTACAGAGATAGGCTTAAAAAACCCTTGGTGCTGCTTGGACCTGGTAGGATCTGCCTTCCTCTTTTAAGGAAATAGTATGAAGAGATGTCATCATGTGTTCCGAGCCAGCCACTTGTTTAATGCCAAAGGCAATTATCCTTCTGCCTTAGACTCAAAACCAACCTTCAGTCACTGAGAGCAGCAGCCTGTCTGGCAGGCACAGCCACAATGACACAAACATTTGTCCTCTCCTCACCCCCTCTTGGTAGATCAGTATTATTATCCTATTATAAAAAAGGGGAAACAGAGGCATGAAGCAAGGTGGCAGCTTCTCCAGGGCTCCTCAGGGCATCACAGACAGTTGGGATGCTTCATGAACTGCTGATCTGTGGGCAGCATCTGATTGCCCACAACAGCCTCAGAAAGCCAAGCTCTGTGGTTGGGACCATGCTTTTTTGGGTATCCATGTAAAGCCTGAAGAAGACCAGGGTGACCAGACCCTGCTCTGCAGCAGCGTCGAGGACACCCGCCAGAACCCAGCTTTCCCATGAATAGTTAGTGGAAGCAGATTTCCTCATCATTGCCTTGGAGGCCCCTTCCCCCAGCCAGGCAGAAGAGGGGGAGGTCTCTTCCCCACTCCTCCAGCCCATCCTGCTTCTCTCTACAAGCACAACTGACCCCAATTCAAGCTGCTGACACTTTTGCTCAGAGCTTCGTTATTTGTGAATGCCTTTTTGTGTAGTGCCAATAGCAGCAGCACAGCCTGTTCCCAGCCTGTTCCAGCAGCTCCTCCATGACTGAGGTGACAGACTTAAAATGAGGCATGGGCTCTGAGCAGGTCCTTAGTGGGGTCAGGGAGTGACAGCCACCATCCTGGTGCATCTTCCCCCCTTTTCCAGCTTCCACCTCCTATATACCTTCATGCACACAGTTGCTCTGCAAGAGCTCAGTGCAGAGAACTGCTTGCTTAAGAATAAACATACAATTTTTTAAATCCCCAGCAGCAGGCTGGGTATCGGCAAACTGCAGAGTTGGGAGAAAGGTGGCAGAAATGGCTGAGAGGTTTCTGCGATGGATTTGTCAGGAACAGATTAAAACAGACTAAACATCTATATCCCGACTAAGTAGCGGCCAGGTCCAGGGCAGGGAGCCTGCTGCACGCATCAGGGAGATAAGTGCCGCGAGGGACAATTCAGCATATCTGCAGCTACTGTGAGAATCCTATATTTAAGAAAGGGAAGCTTCTCCTGCGGAGTTGCTGCATAAACTGGCTGCCAAGGCCAGATACTAAACTGCTCATTGCCATTTCTACATCCAGTCTGTAGCTGAAGTCAGGCTTAAGTCAGGGAAGAGACCAAGGTATCTCCTCAATCAACTTCTCAGCGTTGAGATGGGGTGGCAAAGAGGTATGAGAGAAAACCAAAAACAACAAAAAGAATAGCATTGCTAAGGTAGATGTATGTCCACCTTAATCAGGATCCTGTCTCTGACTGCGGCCAAAGGCAGAGGCGCAGGGAAAAGTGTAAGAAAAGGGGAAGTGGCGCATTCCCAAATGTTCCTCCAACATCTGCTTGCAACTCAGGTGCCTCCGTTCCAGCGGAAATTAATGACAAAAACATCCTAGGTAGGAGACCAGAGCTAAGCAAAGTCTCCTGAGAGCTGGAAGCCTGCAAAAGCAGGCCAGCTGAGTGGGGATTCTCTGAAAGAACATTTCTGTCTACATACAAGCAGTATCATCTGTTCAAAGGAAAACTGCCATGACCTCTGTAACAAGCCTTAGCATGCATCTCAGTATCTACAGCAGAGCCAGTATAAGGTACTTCTCTTAAAGATATTTCATGTTTGAAATGCTATCAAACAAAGCTCTTAGGTATGTTTTCCCAGTCCCACATAATTTGGAGAATTCCCCCTTAGCAAGCATAGCTGGTGCATGAGCCATTTTGCAGTTTCTATTTTCTACAGGGTCTCTTTCAGTCCAGTGGCTCTGGCAAGGAGAGTCTGCCTTTTGACCAGGCTGTTCTGCTCCCAAACACCAACATATATGTAATCCAGCTCTGCTGCTTTTCTGTCAAATCCTCACTGTATCTGCAACCACACCACTGCTCCCAGACTTCTATTTACAAATCACACCTTCCTCACTGCCAGAGGGGGAATTACTTTTTTCCAACAACAATAAACACTGTTTATTCAACAGTTAACACAGCTATCAATGCTGGCTAGCCCTGGCACTCAGGGATAAAGACAAGGAGCTTTCACACACCAGAGTAGGAGGCCCAGTCCTTCCCATGCTGTTGAGAGAGTGAAAAGCTAAAATGCATCCTCAGAAACATCCACAATCAGCTGAGCTTGTTCTTGCTGTCAAAGGCTAAATTTCCTTATTTATGATGCACAAAACGAATGTCTTGTTTTCCTACAAAGTGCAACATTGAAATTTATCTATTACAAATTTACAAGTAGCCTTCTGCGTCAGTCAATGGAAAAACATTGAAAAACAAGCAGTTCAAAATCAAGCCAAAAGAATACAGGCCAAAGCTCAAGAAAACAACCTATATCATTGCTACAAGAAAAATCAGACTCCCATTGCAAAATACCACGTTTTTTTCTTTTCTGACAGTCTTAACAAGTCTATAGAGTTGTCCTACTGTTAAGTATCTGAAGGGAAAGCAGCTAAGCAGGCATTTACCAAATCTGCTGTTGTGGGATATTGGTGATAGGACACAGAAGTACCCAAAAGCAGCCCACAGATTAACCCTCTCAAGCAGCATAAATATAAACAAGAAACTGACGCCTTCACTATCAAACAATTGAGGAAGAAGAGCATTCAAACGGCACTGAAGTGGGTGCAAAGTTTGGCCTTGAGTATCAACAATAAAGCCTCCTGACACGGGCAGCCCCTCTGACAGATGCGCATCCCAGTAGACAAAGCGACAGACTCTGGCAGGAGGTCAGACACAAGTCTGAGGATGACTGGGGCCCCAGAACTTTTGCTATCACGAGTTTCTGCACAGAGAAACAAGGTCACCAATATAAAAAGTGGTGAAAAGCAACCCGATAGGTGTCACTTCAGACAAAATATAAGGATGAGGGACACTTTTTGCTAAACCCAGATGGGTGCTGAATGACATTCCAGATCAGACAGAGCAGGGTAAAGGAACTGAGTCTCATGACCGGAGCAGGATGGACAGATGGATGCTGCTGTCAGTGTTGACACCACTTTTATTTCCTTTCCTTTTCCCGGTTTTCCTCTGCTCTCCTCTCCCTATTACACAAGATCTAACTACTTCCCAGTTTAATTGTTTTCAAGCCATTTCTTTCCGCAGTCTAACATTCCCAACTGCATAACTAGAAGTGGGAAACGGAAAACCACAGGGGACTGGGTTAGAATCACAGACACGTCATTGCTGTGCCCTCACACTCCATGGGATGACTTTCCAGTGCATTAGACGTACTGCTGAATTAAAACTACAGTTTTAAGACTGTAAGAATGCTATAAACTCCATTTTATGGATGGAAAAAACAAAGCAAAGGGAAAGAAATATGGTCTTTTTTTCTCCAGGCTGACCTTTCCTTGTTAACTTCAGTTGCTTATTGTTTTTTACTTTCTTTACCAATGAATTTATCCACCTGGACTGGACTGAGCAGACCCATCCTTCAATCAATCACAGTGAGTTACTCAATTGAAAAGGTAAAGGCTTAGGCCCAAATTCGAAGTCAGACGTGAATAAATACTGCCCTGAAGGGTTTCGCATTTAGGCACAGGTAAATGCTTGTCTTACTGGAAAGCTGCTTTAATTCGTTTTTTTCAGTTAAATAAACTGAAGGGCACAAGGAAGCCACTGACACACTTGAGTGCAGGAAATCTCCAGCACATAACAGAATGGGCAGCACACAAAAGCACCGTAACTCATTCAAGTGCTTAGACATCGTCAGCTGAAAATTACTATATCATTACACTCTATTATTTAGAGGCTTTAAGTGCCTTATCCAGGAAGACAACCACTTTAATCTGATCCCTTCTCAAGGGTAAAGCTCAATGCACAGGTTCTCGAACAAGACAACAGCCTTGATGACAAGGGAAGAGAAGAGCTCTGTACTGCCCTCCATAAAACATCACGTAAGGCACAGAGACAAGTACCTTTCCCTGACACAGGAGTTACAGGCTACGGTGTTGATTGACCCATGAAACGAGGTGAGCAAACCTCTCCTAGTCAAATCAGATCTCCACAAGCCAGAAGGCAGCTGGTAAATCCCAATCAAGAGGGAGCTAAAGACACCAGGGTTTACTTTCTGTTGGAAGATCCTTCCTGTCTCTCCCTCTAGGCTGATCGTCTCAGCTTCTTGCAGGGGTTCAGCACCAGGTATGGCGTTAGCATCTTGCACCAGTGACCTCTGCCAAGGGATGGTGAGAAATCAGCCATACCACATCTGCTCCACAGGGTGTGCAGAGGATTCTGAACATGAGAAACCCTTCAAAGAAGCAGTTGGCATTGCCTTGTGTCTGACAACAGAGCACTAATCAGCAGGAGATGTAATGGATCAGTGTTAAGAGTAAAACTCTACAGGCAGAAGGACTGGCAGTTTGGCAATATCAAACAGCTGGTATGCATCAAGACTAATTCCAGCTAGTGGGCCCTTACAGAAGAATTGCCTACAAAGGTTTTTCCCTGGCAATCAGGTCATTGGGAGACTGCCTTCTGGCCCTCAAAGGGGTTAAATACAAAGCCACACCGTTTTAGAAGCAGAGGACTCAGAGCTCATTGCAGGAGCAGGCCCAAATCTGCAGGGGGGTTACAGGTTCCAGCAGCTGTAAACCAGATGTGCATCCTGCCTTCAAAGCACCACAGACACTAGAAGGAACGTGGACTGCGATCTCAAGTGAGAGTTCATTAAAAAAATAAATAAGTGTTTCTGACTGTGTTTTTCTCTGGACATGAATATATTGATATAGCCTCTGTCCAGGAAGAGCAGGAAAAAGCTGCCTTGTCTGGATTGCAGGAACAGATTTACCAACTTTGTCCCTGAAACCAAAGGGCATGTCTGAGATCATCCAGCCTCATCCAGACATGAGTTGAGTGAGCAGCTGCACTCTCCCATGACACCAGTTCAATCAGACTCTTCCCTGGTGACAGTCTGGGTTAATTGCAGGGGTCAACACCTGAGCTCAGGGCAGCAAACACTGCACAGGGCAGCTTTTACTAACACTCTCCTGTGCCAGAGGAAATCTATTTCCTTTACCTGAACAGAGGAGGTAAACTTCCACTAAGACCTGTAGATTTCATAGTTCTTAGTGCATGTGATATGCCAGACCGAGAAGTATGGGACAACAAGCTCTGAGTGTTTGATTCCTGGGTCTTTTCCTAGCAATGCCAGACACTGGTTGCTACATCTCAAAGCTCTGAGACCTTGTCCTTTTCCTGGTGAAGCAATGGGACTTGGTAAGCAGCAAGATCCAGGCACTGGAGGACTCTGCTGAGCCTCAGCATTTGTTTCTACACACAGACCCATCACATGCTTCTGCACCTCAATTCTCCATTGTCAGTCACACAAAACTGCTTGGGATTAGGAGCTGTGTGCTAACAGAGTACCCAGAAAAACGGAGTCTCAGGCTCTGCTTACTCCTCCGTGCACCTTGCAAGACAAACGCCAATGCAGGACTCCTCCAGGACCAGGTTTGTTTCAGAAACTTGGAAAAGCCAGTGGCACACAGAAAGGAGCCAAGAAGGAATTGTTGTAGACCAGATCTGAGGCAGAAGCCCAAGTCAGCATATTTTCGACAAACACGTTCAAGCCAGCTGGCCGGGCACCAACTTTCCCAATCACAGAGTCACAGAATCACTAGGTTGGAAAAGACCCCCTGGATCATCGAGTCCAACCAATGCTGCTGGAAGCTTTCGGTGCTGTAAGGGTGAAGGGACAGACAGTTTGGGGGTGATTCACAGGGAAGAAAATAATTTCTCGTAGCTGCTGGCCTGCCAGACTAACCTATGTGCTGAGGGACACATTGCTCAGCTGATGTGGTCAAGAAAAGAGCTTCTTTATTTACAAGGGACATCTGAATGCAATCGAGTGTCTGGATGCAAACTCAGACATATATGGTCCAAACCAGGTCCTTGTGGTCTTAAACTGTGAAGGACAGCCCCAGGGAACTCAAAGTGATACAAAAAGAGCAGTTCAACCAACATTAGAGCAGGAGGAAAGGCAAAAAGGAGACCAGGAAACCAGATCACACTGGTTTTCCAAAGCAACACCCAAGGCAACCTGAAGAAAGTCACATCCCAAGGCTGTGCACATATGTTGGACTGCATGTCGGGGAGTGGTGGTGATGACTGCACACGGGCACCAGCTGCTCCAAATGCTTGAGTCTCACAGAGAGGCAAACAGGCTTCCTGCCTGCGGCTCAGACCAGGGACTCACTGTCCCTCAGGGCCACCAGTTGACACTGGTCCCTTCCTGGTTGCCTAGGCCATGCACACAAGGCACTCTTACCAGGTAGAGGCTAATAAAGAAGGCAACGCTGTAGGTCTGCTGCTGGAAAAGGAAGCTGGACTGGCTGCCCTCCAAATGTGACGCCTGCCAGCAACTGAAGATCTTCCTCCAGGAATACACTAATTATCAAGAGATTTGCATTTCAAGGCAAATCAGAGCCCTTAATCATCTCCCCAGCCACACTCGACCCAACTTTCACCTCCCAGCATCCCTGAAGGTAGATGATCCAACCACCCTGAGAACCAGCCAGGGAGGAGAAGCCGCCAGTCCATGAACCACTGCCCAGCTTTGCCTCTCCCTACAAGTGCCTGCACACCCACAGGAACGAAGGATGTGCACGCTTCACCTCCCTAGAACGAGGCAGCAAAATTGTGATCTTTCCAACGTGGATGAGTCACTTCCAACTGGGTTATTAAGTTATTACATTGTATTGTTACATTAACATCATTGCCATTTCCAGAAGAAGATAAACCTAATTTTAATCTGCTCTTAACTGAAAGCTTATCAAGAGACTGGCTCCATCCCTATGCAGTGAGATGGCTTTTTTTTTTTTCCTTCTTCCCTTCCCCCTCTCCAAACACCGCACTCTCTACACTGACGAAAAGAAACATCTCTATTCATTAGAGGAAAAGCAGTTTGGAGTCAATCAGGCCTGTTAACCTACAGCCTGGGCTGTTATCACAGATCAGACCTTTCCTAACAACAAAAACCTGTTAGGGGCTGCAGTTTGGCAGCCTGTTGCAGAGGTTTGTTAGCTGTTCATTTTTATGTTGGTGTACTTGACAGTTTTCATTAGAGGAAGTGAGAATATTAAAGATATTTGAGCAGCTCTGGGAGAAAGGTAAGTATAAAATGCAAGGGGACTGTGCAGATTTTAATTACAGATTCCCCCAAAAATCCATAGAAACCCTGATTAAACTCCTAATTACTTTTAAAGAAGTGAATAAGCAGTCAATAAGATGAACAGCAGCCTCTCTCCTTCTTTCTTTTTCTTGTGAGCAAGCTGTGATAGCACACCGCAGATGTATTATCACAGGCAAGTTAACAGGAGACCAAGGGGGAAACATTTCTCTAAAGATTCTTTCGAAAGAACTTTTTGTGAAATCTTCAATACCAAAGCTGGCCCTAAAATCAATCAGGTCATAGTGATTTACACCAGCAAAGGATGTGCCCCTTGCCACCAGCTGTGACTTCTTTTTGCAGGATTACACTGGCTTTTCTGGGGCTCTCTGTCCCCCCCCACAAGCAGTGCTGGCCTTCAGAGGGCTGCAGCACAGTGAGGTGATGCTCACAGAGATGTTTTACTAATGGTCTTCCCAAACATGTCACATAACCATGCTGATAGACTTCACTTATCCTCTCTCTGCAGAGTTGGCAGCAAGTCCTCCCCAAGAACCGTGGTCCAAGGTTATGGCTCAGCCACAGATAGCATCTCCACAGATGAAGCTCTGGCCACTTCTGTGCTAAGCAGAGCACCAGCCCTGGCATAAAGAAATACTTTCATTCCAAGGGGAGCTCTTTCCAGGTGTGGAGAAACTTCTCCTATACCCGTGGGCTGTGTTACAGCCCCTCCACCCAGGCTCAGCCTTGCAATGTGGATGCACCTGATTATCCACATTCATCCTGAAAAACAAAAATTCCTTTCCAGCAACGTGTTTTAGGTGCCTCTTCAGAACCTGCTCAAACATGCTGGATTTGCAAAGAAACATCTTTCTTCTGAGCTCACCTGAGACCCACAGTAAAATAAACCCATGCTCCCCCATGAGCATCCCTCACATAGCCAGAACTTTGCTACAGCTGCACCAGAGCAGGACAAGCTGGGCTTTCTTTCTCCAGGAACAACAGTGCTAAGAACAGTAAAAGAAAGAGACACTTCCATTAAAGTAATTTGAAGTCTGAAGGTGGGACCCACTCTGAGCCGGTGTAACAGCAGCAAGTCATGCTGAGCAAGCAGTGACTCTTCCCAGGGCACAGCTATGCTTCATCTTCCTGTCTTCTCATCAAGCCATTATTTTTTATTTTGCAGTCTCTAAAGCCCTTAACTTTAACCCTGCAAACAGCTTTCATTTCTCCATCTCAGACAGGAGAATGGGAATGCTTTTGTTCAAGGGTTGAGCCTGCATTCGAAGGCTCTTGCTCTCCATCTGCAAATATCACCCCACTCTGCCCCTCACCTGATTTTTCAACATTTTCCCTCCAAAGAAGACTCACAGCTACCAAAAACCTCCTCCTACACCACTGCCAGTGAATTTCCAGCTAAATCACAGGACTGGGAAGCAGTCCCCTAGCAGCTGAGGGGCAGTAACCACCATCTCCCGCATCCCTGCCTAGAGTGTCAATGCAGTTTGTATTCCATGACATGGCCAGAACTGTCCTCACTTTATCCCATCACCCAGGTCCCACAACTTTATCTTTGGAAAACCTTCCAGACTAGTCCCCAGATGTGGAGAGACTTTAACCAGAGGATGCAGATGACCTCTGTTAAAATTGTTGGTTCAAGATAGCTGAAGACATCTTGTGCACTGGGTACAGCTCCTGACAGAACACGGCTCGGTGCTGGCTGGGAGCTCTCAAGGCTTTTGCTATAGAAATAAGTCTGACAGAGAAAAGACACCTAAAATAGTAAAGCTATGAGGCATGGATATTCAAAGCCTTATTTTTTATTTTTATTTTTGGAAGAAGGCTACAGTGGAGTCTTCTAAGCGAGAAAAAATCCCAAAAGGGCTCTTTGGTATCAGAAGGGAAGATTTTGCAATGCGTTGGAAAGGTCAGTTAATTCCTAAGCCTTGAGCCAAGGAGATAGGCAGAGAGAGTGAAACTTGGAAAAGGAAGGAGAGGAAGAGTTTGCTTTGCAACCAAAGCTGGGTAATAAGGCATATGTGGCTTCCAGTGACAGTGTGAGAATTTACAGTATAATAAAGATATATACGGCCATTTGGAACAAGCTATTTCTAACATAAAACGACTCTGTATATTGATTGCCCGAGGAATTTGTACAGAACCTTATTTCCAGACATATAACCGAGCATATTATTTACTCACTATAAAAGCTGGATAAATGGCCAGGCTCCAGGAGGCTGTGAGGCAACGGTGGCTGTTCATTGACAGATGAATAGAAGGAAGTTTAATCATGATCACAGAATCACAGAATCACAGAATCACACAAGGTTGGAAAGGACCCATTGGATCATCGAGTCCAACCGTTCCTAACACTCCCTAAACCATGTCCCTAAGTACTTCATCCACCCGTTCCTTAAACACCTCCAGGGAAGGCGACTCGACCACCTCCCTGGGCAGCCTGTTCCAGTACCCAATGACTCTTACTGTGAAGAATTTTTTTCTGATATCCAACCTGAACCTCCCCTGACGGAGCTTCAGGCCATTCCCTCTAGTCCTGTCCCCTGTCACTTGGGAGAAGAGGCCAGCTCCCTCCTCTCCACAACCTCCTTTCAGGTAGTTGTAGAGAGTAATAAGGTCTCCCCTCAGCCTCCTCTTCTCAAGGCTAAACAACCCCAGCTCTCTCAGCCGCTCCTCATAAGACTTGTTCTCCAGCCCCCTCACCAGCTTTGTTGCTCTTCTCTGGACACGCTCCAGAGCCTCAACATCCTTCTTGTGGTGAGGGGCCCAGAACTGAACACAGTATTCGAATGTATGATGGAGAATGCCAGGATACTGAGACCTATACCACCCAGCCAGCAGCTCCCATGAGTCACTGCAATGTCTAGATCAGGTGTATCTGCCTGCTCATCAAACAGGTGATGCCATTTCCAAGCCTACTTGAGAATGGAGGAGCCCAACATACAGGAAAAACACAATTTCTCCCTTAGAGCAGCACTGAGGAATGAGGAGTCTGAGGTAAGTCCACAAAGCAGAAAGGTCTGAAGCAGAACAGGCTCTTCTACAGCAGCGTGTGAGAATCACCTGTGGCTCCCAATCATGGGCACCCAGCTAGATCCCATATCCATCATTTACTGGTGAGAGAAAGATGACAGACATAGTTCAGGCTCTGTCTTGTTTCCCACAAGCCCAAGACCAGCCTCTCCTCAGGCAGGTTGTCCTCATAAGTACTGACAGCTACTGGCTCATTTCTAGCTGGATGGAAATGCGTGAGCAACTTGTGGAAGTTCAGAGATCTGACCCTTCCAGATCCCTGTTCCTCCTCCCAATAAGTTCCTAGGCAAACTGGTGTCCAAAAGGGAAAGGACTCTGCATGCTTCCTTGTCTCTCAAGCAGACCATAAACTTCAAAGCATTTCCCAGGGAATGTGATGGGCACATCTTCTGGGACTTTTCTTCCAAAGCAAACAAGACCTGAAGGAAGGAAAAGTCTGAAAATGAGGGGGGGAATAGGGAAATATCTTTTGACCTTACAGCAGATAAGCAAGCAGTAAGGCCATTCCAGAGACGGAGAACTCCACAGCTCTACTGCAATTGTATTTAGGCTATTAATAGTTTTGCCCCGACTTGTAAAATAAACTAGCAATGCCAAAATCCTGAGTATTCTCCTTCCTATCTCCTTGGCTTCCATTCTTCATTGCAATGTTATGTGTAGGTAATACCGAGTTCGGACTGAGATCCCCCAGGCAGGGACTGCATCATTTCCACATTGTTGTGTCCAGACTGTCATAGCAGTTACATTCCAAGACCTCAAGGACCGGACAGACAGGTGAGGGGGTCTTGACTCATGGCTTCTGTTCATCAGTAAGTTGCTCTAATAATGAAAAGAAACACTCATTTGTGTTAGGCTGTGGAAAGGTTGTGAAACTGGCTCTATATTCAGAGTACTGAAGAGGCTGAACATTCTTGTACTCCTGCTGCCACCTAAAGGAAATGTCTCAGAAACGTTCTGAAATATCCTGGAATAAACATGTTTGTTTCCAGGCTAGGGTGGGCTTTTAGATGAAAAAAGATCCATTTGGAACAAGAAATATTACAAGTAGGATATTTCTGTCTGCAGGAACCAGCTCCAGTATCCTGGCGGATTTCCAGTACAGCTACGATTGCAAATGGATAGGGCCAGGGGCTTCTGCTTCCAGCACTGTGAGGAATTCAGCTGTGACCACCTTGATGGACATGGTTTAAGGGTACAGATGGGGGAAGGCTTGTAGAGAACAACAATATTTTTCAATATATGAACTGACCTAAATGGAAAGCCAAAACCACTTTAGGGTCACAAAAATACCTTCTTCAAATCATTTAGAGCTCAACACAGAAACACCACCAGTTCTTGTTCAATGGCTCCCTATGAAATAGTTTTCCTCAAGGCATCCGACTCCTGTATTTGAATTCCCTCCACTATTCAGGGAATACACTGAGTCCTTTGCTGCTTTTGAAGAGATGGTGACCAGGTCAGGCTGGCTTTAGAAATATGGCACCCTGTCCCGTTTGGGCCAGGTGTTCTTGATGTTGGCTGACTACGCAGCTCACTTGGAATAAACCATTCCTTTTGGACTTGCTTGCCAGAATTGGGCATAGTCCAATGGCACTGGTGGTAGCTGGGCAAATGGAAGATTTCTAAAAGGAAATGTTCCCAAATTGTACATAAAATAGCAATAACTGTGTTCAAGCTTCTATGCTGAATAAATGCCCAGCACCAGAAGTTCTGTAGAGTCAGCACTAGAGAGCCCAGGGAAATATTAAACTGCCTTGTAAACTGGAAGCCAAGTGGAAGTATTACTTAAATGCTCAAAAAGTATAATTTGCTGCTGCAGATCAACGAATTGCCTTATTAAATGGAGGGAACATTATTACATGAGTTATGAAATGGGCTTTAAAACTTAAACTATGGAGTTCACATTTTAATAACCTCCTCCTTAAGGGGCAAAAGAATGTGGCCTACTTAGTTTTCCACCATGTATGCACACGAGGGCATGCGCAGAAAAATGTGTATGACATTCAGAGGGCTCTAGTACAGAAATTTCAATTACCTGTATGAGAGGGGAGGAGCACTTCCCATGAATGGGATGGTTCCTCCCACTTTGGATGCTGATGAAAACTCTCCAATCGAGGATGATTGCAAATACTTCCAGATATCCCCATATGAAATTGCACCTTTGTCAAGAACAGGCAGCAGTGCATAAGCTTCAATGCACAGTACAGTCTGATGTGTCATTCCATAACATGGATATCTTGTGACTTATTACCTTCCCCATGTATTTACTTTCTGGGATGAGTGAGCACTGTGTTGTCCTTATTTCACAGCAAGTTAAGCTGAAATGCATATGCATTAAGCAATTTGCCCCAAAGTATCATATTGCGATGTGTCATTTGATGATAGCTGCTGTTTCCTGATGTTATTCAGGAAGCCATTTGACTCCCAGCCTGTGACTAATGTCTTGCCTGAGCAGTCTTGTCAGGAGATATGAGTTCTATGTATCCTTTCCTCCTGCCTGTGTTCCACAGAAGCTGTATCTACTCAATTTGGTCTAATACTTTCCCCATTTATCCTCACTAGGGAATTTTAGCTTTTCTTGAAGGTGGAAGTAGAAGCTACCTAGAGTATCAGGTATAGATGATTATGGTCTTTTAATTAAATGTTCTGAAACTGCTGAGAAATTGTGAATGGAAGACAATATGGATGATTTTGAAAAAGTGAATGAAATAAAGAAAACAATCCTTTCAAAGAGGATCATTTCTGTGTGATGCTGTCTTGTTTTCCCTCTCAGATTGCACCTCAGGTCCAGCTAATACTCCTACGAATCCTCAGAACAGAGGCAGCACTGGAAAGGTGGTGTGCTCCACTCCAAGGCACTGTGCAGCATTAACTCCACAGCCAGCAATTCTCAAGACTGACATAAGAACATGTTTGATATCAGAAGATGGAAACCAACAGGAAAATCAGAACAATGGGATTTTATCTTACCATTTTATTCCCCAAATGCTCAAATTGGAAAGTATTTTTTCTTTCAGTACGCAGGAGCAGGTACTTTCAGCTGCTTGCAATGGGTGGCATTCACACCTACCCCCAGCTATCCACAAGGTATTGTACACAAAAATTCCCAGAATCTTTAAGTATAAAGGTAGTCTAGTAACTCTCACTAAATATATCTACAAGTGTGACCACAGGTGAGAGACACATCTCACCTATCTTCAGCCATCCAAAAGTGACATCTGTTGTCTAACCTACTCATTGAGATGGTCCCTCTAGTCACTGAAGAGAGGCCAGCTCTCCAGTGGGCAACTGGGCTGCTCTTCTCCAACCCCTTCCTTAGGAGGTGACGAATTCTCCTCAGCCTGCATTTAGACAGCCTGAAGGCAGGGGAGAGGAACCCACATCCAGAATATTCGGGAGGCTGTGTTTCAACGTCCTGCTGCAACACAGGCTTGGGGAACTGCTTAGAACACACCACACCTCTGCTTTTGTCTCTTCCAGCAAGACAAAGCAAATATACACGTTAGTATCCAAGCATAGAAAATCACACAAACACCCTCCTCTGAGACAGGAGTATGCATTTCATAGTTAGCCATCCAAAATGTGTCTCTGAAGCCTCAGGGTAGCATTTACCTCCCAGCCAACTGAAATTAATTTTGTTTGTAACATCTCAGGAAACACTGTCTCTAATACTTTACTCTATTCCACATACTGTGTTCCTACCTACATCTATTAATTTTTATAATGGTATCCAGGGAAAAAGGCAAGTAGGTTTGCTTGGCACACTTTGGTTCTGAAAACAAAAGAATCCAGGAGTTCTCAGTGCCATTTTTCTCTCCAAAGCAAAAACCCTCACTGTCTTTTGTTGTTATGCCAGAACTACAACTACTCCATTACAATGTCTTTATGTCCTACTTGGTTTCAGTTCCCTCCATTTTACTGCAAGCTTTGTTTTTTCAAAATTTCAGCAACAAAGCACAGCGACACTAGGCACAAGATGTGCTATGCACATGCCAACACTTGCAGGGCCTTAAAATCACATCTGTAGCTTCTGCACACCAGGACGATGGAGTCATACAGGCACAGCTTTTTTTGCTATTGAAAAAGGATGTAATTGTTCCTCAAGATCTTTGCTTCTCTGAATCACCTCACCATATTTCAGCTATCTGTCCTTTCTTGGGACTTCAATAGAAAGTCAACCTGCCGGTTCCCTTATTGTCATTATTACCACAGACATAAAGTCAAGACAGGAACTCAGGTGACAGGTCAGGGACATGGAGAGCTCTTCATTTGATCTCAGCAATGTGAGGGAGAAAGGATTTTTATTTTCACACTGTTAACATGTTGCCTGTAGAGACATTTCCTTCCTGTTAGCAGTCCTGCGTCCACCTGAAGAAACTCTATATTGCATGTGGAGACAAGCCAACATATTGATCAGAGGAAAAAGTTCTCTATCTGGAATTAGGAGAAAGTTAACTTGTAGTCCTTATTCTATTTTTAGCATAGCTTGCAATGTAGAGCCTGAAGACAGCAGTGGGAGTGGTATGGACCTGGATGAGGGGCTCTTTGCCATTTACTCACTGTCAGTGTCCACAGGCGATGCTGCATGGAGCAGGACCCCAGCCTGCTCAGGCTGAAGACTGGGATAACTGATGAAACCTTGCACTTCTTCCTTTCTGGACACTTCTGAGAGGCAGTGTTGTTTGATAGAACTCACCCCAAGCACAGGCTGAAGACTGGGATAAGGGATGAAACCTTGCTTGGATTCTTTGATTTGTTCCTCATACTGGAGCAGAAGAAATTGTGCATATACATTACCTTGCTTCACATGCTTACCCACCTGGGGACTAGTTACAGCTATCCAACACTAATCTTGCACATAATATCAATGATACAAAATATAAAAGAGATCCACGAAGCAGAACAGACTATTATGAGGACACACCTGTTTTGAGAGGCTCACGTACACAACACCCTATTATCCGCTACTGTCCATTTCCATCTGTCATTAATTTCCTGACTTCTTCACAACTTTAGTGCAATACTGGGTTATCTTTAGGGGTTTTTTTCTAACTTACACACACATTTAAGGTTTGAAAAGCATAGAGAGACCAGTGTTAATTTCCACATGCCTTAAAATACACAACCAAATCTACCTCTCTGCTTCTGCTGAGCTGGCATTGGACTCTGCAGATATAAGCCCAAAAACGGGGGATAGTGCCCCTACTATTACTACCAGGGAGACATCTCTCTTATCTGCAGGTTGGAGACACCTTCATGCCCAGCTCCCCTGTGGTAAATGCCAAACAGGCCTAATAGACAAAGTTAGCACTTGAAAGAACAAGAAGCCACAGAAAAGGAAAGGAACAGCACCGCCTAAGAGGGGAATCAGAGGCAGAGACAGTTTGGGAAGCAGTACTTGGGCTCTGCCCCTCAATACTCTCTCACATGCACAGGTCCATGGGCAACTCTGTAAAATTGCTGTTTCTCCTGCTGTGAGCTCAGTGCTAATTACAGGAGTCTAGACTAGAAGCAAAACCCAAGGCATTATACGTCAATGTGTTTAGGCCAGAAGGTAAAGAGGAGCACAAACAATAAAAAGAATTGTATTAAAGATATGAACTACCTAGCAAAGGGACTAGAAGACCTATAAAAAACAAGGCGAAGTGAGTTAGGAGGATTATTAAGGAACCAGAAAGAGATATTGAGTATCAGACTTACAGAGAGGTTCCCAGGAAGCATAATGCACTGTGGACAAGTCTGCATCAGACAGAAAATAAACAAGACGATTACTCGAGTAAAAATGATGGGGGTGAACTGGAGTCAGCAGGTGATGAAATTGGGGAATTTATGAAGCTTTTTTTTTTTTTTCTTCCCTCATGCCTCTTTGCAGGGAAGGGAGGACGCAGTGCTGTGACAGGGACTATATCTCTGGGATGGAGAGGAACAGATAATGTGCAGATAGCAGCAAAAGTGGTTCTGGAAAATATAGGACATCCGCCACCACCAGATACATGAAACACCCAGTTAAAAGACAGAAGACACCTAGGAGATGTGTGGGAAATTAAGGTAACAGCCAGAGAGCATTAGGTTTAAGGAAGCTATTTTAAAACATCTGGCAGTGCTAGCAAAAGAACACTATAGAAGATGTATGTTGATTAGTTGGAATATTGCTACTGTAGTAGCACAGCGCTGAGATATCCAAGCAGGACTCAGGGAACAAGCAGGCAAGCAGATGTCCTGACAGCCCCAGGACTATGAGACTGGTGCAGTTACTCTGTGATGCCCCATTTCTTCAGCCACTGCAGAGCTCCTAGGTACAGTTGTTAGACACACACATAGGAAGAAAGACAGATCCAAAGCACAGAATTTGACGATCTCCTTGTGACAGTACCTTGAAGTAGCCCGGGACAAATAGGTAAAGTCCTCTTCTCCAGTGCATTAGACACGTGTGGCAGCCTGTGTAGCAGGACAGCAAGAAGGCTCATGTGCCATGGTTTAGCCCCGGCTTGGCCAGTTTCGGCAGCTAAAACTGAGGTCAGGACGCTAAGGATCTGCCATTAGCTATGCCATGAGACAGAGCAGGCACCAGGGATTCACTTTACTTGGTGCCTTCCACCCACAGCAAGAAACCAGACTGTGAAGGTGGGAGAAGAGAGACTGAGGCACAAAATATTACAGAGTCTTGGCTTCTTCCTTCTCATAAGAAGTCCACGGAAAAATTGGCAATTTCTTCTTGTAGATCAGTAACAGCTCCAGTCTAGCCAGTGCAATTACTAGAATTAAGAAGGATCCATTTAACTACATCTATCAATTTCCACATTAGCCCTCAAAAATCCATACTTCAGGTTGAAAGCAGATTTGCAGGAAAAACAAAGTACAGAAAATAGCTATATTTCACCTCTTCCTTAAACTCAGGATGCCGGGTGGTAAGCCACAGGCACTGGGAATGATTATACTAAAATACCAGACTATTTGTGAAGGAAAATAACAGTCCCTCACCACTCCTGCTCTTGCAAATTCTTCTGCGTGGGGTGAGTCCTATCTAACAACACTGCCTCTCAGAAGTGTCCAGAAAGGAAGAAGTGAAAATATTCTGAGGTCCTGCACTTTGTACCTTATGTCATGTAATGGCTGTATTCCAACAGACACACACACACACAAGGTTCTTCCTCAGAAAGAAGGCAGAATTATTTTTCCAAATCAATTCCAAAATGTCAGTAATCTCACGCTTACTTGAAGCAGTGGGTACGCTTCCAGGTCTGTGTGATCAGTTAGGGAATAAAAGCCCAATGCTGTCATGCCTATTTGGTAGCCGGTTCACTTCTCATGACCCACAGTTAGCCCTTAATTAGCCCTTAACTAGTCACTAGTGGCAACGATTAATAAACTGAATTGACACTCAGGAGCCCTAATTTCCCTCCTGCTTCTTGTGTTGCGTCTATATGGACAATATATAATTTACAGGAAGGAATGTGTGGAGTGCGTCAACCTAGTTTCAAGTTTTGTACTTATTTCCATGGCAGTGCTGTTCATGCTCAGTTCTCCAGGACAAATGAATGTTTTACATTACATCTCCCATAAGCATTAGCTCAAGGGACTGTATATGGCAAATTTACAACTCTTTCAATTTGTCTACAGGAAGATGAGGAACATGACTGCTTGTAAATAACAGGTTTGGGGATATAAATCATCCCTCTGCTTCCATCCACCGATCCATCCATCCCAGAGACTCTGAAGCTAAAAATGTACAGTTCATTACCAAATAGTTGTTACTCAGCCAAGTTTCAAATAGCGCTAATATGCATCTTCATGTATCGGTGACAGACGAGGTCAAATGCTCAGCCCTGTGCTGTGTGTGGCAGAAGCAATAATGCTGGCGGGTAAGGAACCTCCTCAGATCCTGTGTGTGCCCCACACAGCCCCCTCCACTGAGCGGCTCCTCTCAGCTCAAGACCTCTGCACGTGAGGGGAAGAGATACTCAATTTAAGCCAGATCCCATGCAGGACTCGTGCAGGAATGAAGTTATTGTGTGGCCTTTTCTTCTGATCCCTCCAGAGACAGCAGGTAAAGGGTAAGACAAAGCTTTTGGAGAGAGATCACTGGCACCACAGGTTTGAGGGATCCAAAACAAGGAGACGCACATCCAGCTATACCGCAAGTTTCCATCGTACTACAGACAAACACTTCGCCTCCACTCAGCTTTTTGTGGTGAAGGCTGTGCAACTTTTACCTCCTTCCCAAATTCACTGAGGCTTAGCATATTGATTTGTGTCAGGCAGAGGGCAGAGCAGACACCGCCAGAAGTGCAAAGTGGCTCTCAGCAGGCACGGGTAACCAGCTGAGTGATGGGTGCTACAGCAACGCTTGCAAGTAAATAATAAATCTGTCTCATCTCTGATGCATGTTGCACAGCAACTAATGACTTCCCCTCCACATAGATGCTGCTGAAGTACAGTGTCTGGCTCTGTGCTCAGCGACAGCCTGCCCCTGAACGTGGGATAGCAACGTGGGACCCCACCACACTATCTCAACTTTGAAGGATATTATAGTAGCTTTAAAGCTCTCATACATTAAGAGGCCATTACTCACTGTCTCCTCAGAGCTGATGGAGTCCTTGCCCTACGTGTTCTCTATTTAACAAATGTCACCGATTGTTTTACAACACACTCCGCTGAGGAACAGAGGAATCTTTCAATTCAAACAGAACTGCGATAGATTTAAACAGCCAGGAGCGCTTCCCACTTGCTTGGGAGCAAAGCAGTTCTGCAGGATAAGGTCAGGATTAGAAGCCCTGAGAGAAACTGCCCTGCACAGAAAGACTTTCTGCTGGCAAACCTTGCCTGTCCCTTGAAGCCAGTTATAGATGGCTGCACAGCAGACCCAGCACCAAGACTGAGATGTGTCCAACATCCCGCAGTAAGTCTGTAGCAGGATCAGGGTGCACATGCTGTGAGCAGCTCTCCATGTTGCAGTCAGACACCCAAGGTGTCCAAGGAGAGGGCAGCGTGAAGCTGACAGGGAACTCTCCCATGCAGGCAGCACCGGCTCAACTATGCTGTTCTTTCAACTTGCATATGGTGGGAGACCGAGTTGACATCAAATTATCATCCTCTCAAGCGAATATGAACATTTTCCCTATGCTAACCCAGGACATAATGTGAAAGTCTACTAATTTAGTCAATTATAATCATGAACCTACATCCCAGTAATGCAGCAAAGGACAATTAATGATTGTACTCTTAGTACACAGAAAATGCTACATCATAGCTAAGTATTTTTTCTTTTAAATAGGAACTCAGCAAGGATAAAGTGGCACAGTAAAATTACAGTATCATAAAAACTTCCATTCCCAGTGCACAAAGGATTTAATATCGTTACCTAGAGAAAGTATGTGTTCCTAATCTTCTGAAATCATCCATTCCTCATCTATGCTTAATTACTTTATATGAGAGATGCTTGAAAATTACTTCCCCCCTGTGGAAAACTTGGATGAAAATGAGAACATTCTGGTTTGGAATCAAAATTCTCAGTACAAAACCATTGGGTTTTTTTTTTTTCTTTTTCCTCAGCTGCACAAAGCACTCTATTAAAAGTTTTGAGTTTCAGTTTTCTGTGGAAAAGTATCAGCTCCTACTCATTTTTTTTTTTCAAAGAAAGCAGATGCCCTCCATGAGCTGCTTTTTTGGTATTTAAAAACTAGAATTTCCTTAGCATTAGGTCTAACCACGCTCTGCACCAGTCTCACTGCTCCTGCAGCTGACTAATATCCAAAAGAACTCAGTACTGCTGACAGATACCTTTACTTTAATGCTCTGACACTGTGCCTTGCACCGATACCCTGGGTTGGGCTCATCAGAACAATCCCCGTGAAGGGGGGATGAATTTGCAGAATCAGACAGGAACAAGGGTGCACAATATTTTTGAACACACCTCTTTGTTCCTCCAGGATAGTGCCAGGGACAGTTTGGCAATTCTTAGCACTGGTTTCTGGACGAAGAGTGATTTTCTGCTACCACAGCTGGAACGGACTTTTTCACCTTTTACCCTAGGACCAAACAACCTTTCCCTGGGCCTTGTCAGAGCCATCCACTTGTGAAATGGCTGTCCAAAAGGAGCACAAAAGGCAGGAGGAATTTGGATGCTATTCCAGCCCTAATGTAATAACAGAGGTGCTGCTCAGGAGTGATGTACTCTATGTCCCTCAGTACCTCCAAGATCCCAATTAATACGATTCCATTAACTTCAAAAGGTGTGCTAAGTAGTAATGCTTTGGGCCATTAATTCCAACAACGTCAGCATGCTCTTGCTATGACATTTGCCTTAATTAGTATTATAACCCACTACTTGACTGCAAGCTTTGCAGGTAATAATTCATATGCAAGTCCCCCATAAACAGAACTTCAGGTGCTCTCTGCTAGAAACTGCAGAAATTGATACACGCTAGAAAATGGCACAGGGGCACAGGGTTTAGAATGTGTTAAGAGAAAAGAAAGGGGTTTAAAAAGGTGTTGCAGGAGTTACTGTAAATCTTTGAGCCTCAGTTACACCCTGGGTGTCTGATAGGCTTCAAAATTAAGGGTTTATGATGTTCTTCAGAGATTCACCAAAAAAGCAATAGATTGGAGAAAGTGTCTCTAGATGGCATTAGTCTGAAATCTTGTAAAACCTTTACACGGGTTAAATTGAGCTGAAAAGGATTTGGTCCCTTGAGAGTGAGAAGCAAGGCCCTCATCCACCCTCAAAACAGCCCTGAACTACTCCAGACTGCTGCCAGAAACTAGTCTGACCTGCGGTTTTGTTTCTGACTCAGTGGTAACAAGATTGTCTTTCTGGAGACAAACCTTAGAGGGTGTTCGCAATTTAGAATGGGGCAAGTACACATACCCTGGGAAGGCATACACCTGAGAAGAGGGAAAACAGAAACAGCCCCACCTTTCCCATAGCTTCTTAGTTTCTGCTGTGATTTATAACGAAGTCTTAGAGTAGGGAAGTGGAGATAAATGGGACCCAAAAAGATCACTGTAATAAGAATTAGGTGAGAACCACAGGGAAACAAGCAGCCCAGGCCTGTTCAGCCACCAGGCACCCACGTGCAGGGTCTTCCCACTCATATCCTCCAGCAGCAGCCAGAACGCTCATCTTTCTACCAAAACAAAAACAATTTTCACAGGCCAAAGGATTCGGATACCCAACATCACATTAGGATCCCTTACAGATCTGAGCTTAGTTCACTTTCCCCACGCTTTCTAAAATTTGGGAAGTGCTAAGTACTGAAACCAGTCAGCAATGTAAATGCCAATCTAGGCAGTGTTTTCTGAATGAGCCAACTGCAAATAACTTAGGATAGAAAGAGTTGATGATGCCCTGTAACATCCAGGTTCTTGATATAGGTACAATTGGGCCAGAAGTCTCCCAAGATCAAGTTTCTCAAGAACATGCAGTCTTGCTAAAGGGCAAGGCAGCTGGAGAGGTACAAGAGCACAATGATGCCAGCGGGTGTGGGCCAAAGAGCCATGCAGAAAGACACGGGCTGATGGAAGGACACTGGATATTGAATAAAGACAGGAAGTGTAACCAAATACGTCGTCTCTTTTGAAGATGGTCCATTTGGGATTGGCTCTTGAAAGCAAGAGGCTCAGATGCATAGTGTATCTTCTAAATGTTATCTCATTCTCCACCTAGACACTACAAACAGATGTTCCTGGTGATAGCCCCTCTTGTAGCTAAATGAGATAACATGGATGGCAGAGAGATGCCAAAAATATTATTTCCAGACCACTCATTCCTTGTTTTTCCAGCTGAGACTGCCAAGAAGAGAGGCATTGACTGCCAGCTGGAGTTTCCAAAGGCTACAATACTCCAGGAAGAATTCAGATGAGACCAAACCACTCATTTCCCCCTGGACTTCATTTTCATCAGCAGGGAAGAAAATGTAATACAGGCCTTTGACACTGAAGTCTGAGGATCTCAGTCTGATCTCTATTATACTCATGTAAATCAAAGCCAGCTTGTGCCACAGAGGCAGTGACATTTTACCGCTGCAGTATTAATAAGGCCCCAGATATCACCTTCCCTGACATGCATCCTGAAAGGAGATGGAAAATGCCTTGATTATGATTCACTGCCCTTTCCCTTACATGTGTGATGGCCAACCACTAAAAGAAAGGAAGAAAAAGTCCTGAGGTCAAAGGGAAGGTCTGTGATGGTGCGGTAGCTGGAGCAGATCTTCCCCATACTAGATCTCTGCAACTTCACAGGGCAAAGAGGTTAACTGAGATGAGAAAGTACATCAGTCCCCATCTCGCACCTCCTTGCTAAAGCACTTGGATTTCACACGTGACCAGCACACTCTCCTGCTTTCCCTCCAGCTTCATGACCTATGAGTGACATGAAGGGGAACCTAGCAATGCCTGGAGTCTGGATCAGCAGACCACAACCCCAACACAAGAGCTTATCGCCCATGGGCTGTTTGAATCACATGCCCTGCCCCCCCCACGCCATCATCCTTCCTCTTTCCCACCAAGACTTTGAGTGCCTTACTGATTCTGGTCATTCTCCACCTTTCCGCTAGATGCAGGTTGAGGAACAGCTCAGAAAAAAAATACCTGTGTGAACCATGCTGAGTGTGATGCTTTGATAGAGCATGGCGGGTTTTGCAGCCACCAAGGGATCAATCATAAACATCCATTCCCAGTAATGCAGTCAGGAGCAGTTGCTCTCTGTAGAGATGAAAAGCAATACAAGACAGCAGCCATCTGCAGGTTAAAGGAAAAATAAGCAAAAAAAATGGGCATAATCCAAATTATTGCTTCTGTCCCAGTATGTTCAGTGCAAGAAATAGCTCAGACTGAGATTCAAGCCACAGGATTTCCAAACAGCTCCCTGACCCCTCACACTTCAGGAAGGCTGAGACTGGCTTTTGTGGCTTGACTCTTACAGCCAAAGATTTTTTTCTCAGGGTCTAGTCCAAGTCTGTGGACTGTGCAGCCTGCAGTACCTAAAATCCACTACAAACCACCCTACCTCTCCTTCTAAGTGCAAGGCCCGTTACTCTGTGACACAGGCCATTTAATGCTACTCATGCTTAAAGTGACAAGGTTGTGCAGTTTTTTTTAAAGGTCTCCTTCTACTGTCTTCTACTGCAGAGAGGAGAACTCTGGAGGCACAAGAAGACCCATTTGCTTTCCTCATTTAATGTGGGACTGAAAGGCAGACATCTACCTCAGCATCATCAGTGGGCCAGATCTCTAATGGCTGGTTAGAAGAGCACACAGCAAATCTCCATCCAAGCTCAAGAACAGCTCCTGGTGAAAACCACCCATGAGCATCAGGAAATTCAGCCTGGCTTCTGATGAGGGTGGCGACAGCCCAACTGTACAATTTCCCACACCACACTGTAAACACCCTGTCTGCTGAGAAGAGAGCCACCAAACAGAAGCGCTGCTTGTTTCAGACACAGATAGTATCTCTGGAAGATGTCAGCTCTCATATATATTAGTCACTGTAAAAAGGAGAACCCAAGACTGCGGGAAAAAAAAATAAATAAAGGAGGAAATAATATGTGAGGCTTTTCTTGGTTCATGACTGGAACAGCTACTGTCATTTAAATTTTATTAGGAAAGATTAAAAGGAGCCTTGGAGTGAAGCTGCTGTGATGAAGTGGTCCCAGGGTCTCTATAACTGTGATTGGCACCATACTGATGTGTCAGCCTGACAAAGTTATGATAGTTATTACGCTGGCCCTAAAACAGACCATTCAGCCTGAGGCAAAATAATAAAAAATGAGGAAGAAATCTCCAGAACGCAGAAAAATTCAATCCAATTGGGCACAGACATTTACTTCAGCATTTTTTTTTCCAGAGGTGAGGCAGAGTATATAGTCAATACTGCCAAATCTGTACATGCATGACGCCTCATAGATGTCTTTGTAGTCTGGTCTGTAAGCAAGGCTTAGTGCACAGCCGGTCCATGCCTGCTCTCCTCTATGGAAGCAAGGCCCCTCAAACACGGGAAGTGAGCAGGCTGAGAAGTCTTTCACCAGTTCGAGGCAGAGCCTGCCTTGCTCATAGTGTCTGTTTCTGTCCCCCAAAACCAGCACTGCAACAGGCTCCGTAAGTCAGGCTTAGCACTCACTAAGTAGGGCCTCTGGTTTTATACCCATCATCACCCTCAATCATAGGTAAGGAAGCAGCAAAGGGTTCCTTTGGCTTATGCCACTGCTCTGAACCACTCTGGAGTGAGCTGCCACCTGGAAGTCACAAATTCCCATTCCCATGACATCAGCCCTCACAATGAAGCCATAAAAAAACCCCTATATCTGTATGCTGCTGCCTTTGAAATCTTCACCTGCCCTCAAGATATCTTTTGATGCATGCAACCTACTTGCTGACTGCATTACAGCACACATGCAAGCGTTATCTCTGGCCCCAAGAGACGTTGCCTACATGAGCACAGCTAACAAACAGAAGCATAATGAGCCCTTCTCACCACCCCAAAGTTGAAGGTGAGATCCCTTTTTAATAATAGGTTATTTGGAAGGATTTATAGGCTCTGGTTGTCTCAATACACAAATGACAGCATCAATCAGAGCCAGACAGCAGAGGAGGAAAGCTATATTCCTGCTAGGTGAGGGGAATGCTGATATAAGGCACAGGCAGCGGGGACTGTGACTGGCAGGAGCTGAGGTTTGTGCTTGTACCTGCCCACCTGGCCAGAGGTGTGGTAGCTAGCAGTAAATGTGAAAGAAAAAGTGTGTTTTGCATCCCAAGCATGTTTGGCTTCTATTTTAGGACAGACTAAGCCCCTTTGGCTCCATCCCTTCCCGTCTCAGAGACTCTCTGCCTGCTGCTTATATAAAATCGCAGGACCTCACAGGCCAAAGAGGTCTGTTTGCTCCCACAGCCACTCACTGCTGCACAGGTGGTAGATGCAGAGTGCAAATCTTTGTTAACTGAAAGCCCTATGATTCCTCTACCAATTTAAAGGCCAAACACACCACATACAAACAATCTATTTTCTTGTTCAGAGGTTGAAAAAACAGAGGAAGCTGAGTTGCAATAGCTGCGTTCTTTAAAGACAACTTGAGGAAAGAACAGCACTCTGAGGCAACCAAAGATAGGCGAGCAGATGATAATCCTGTGTTGCAGCAAGAACATCCTGAACAATATTGCATACGAACTCGGTCTGAGACACCAGGTTATCTGCCAATAGAGTGAACTGGCAACCCACAGTACCTCTGAGCTGGTCTACCAGCCTTTCTGGCCCTACACACTGGAGGGGAAGAGCTGTAATATCAGCACAGGAGATATTGTACAAGAACAAGGCAGGTGGTGCTCTGAAAAGGGGCACAGGGTTGGAGAGGGTGTTTGTTTTCACAGCGTTTGACCTGCAGAATCAAAACAGAAAAGGAGTCCTCCCATCCAGTGGGATTATTTTAATACAGATTCACCCAGAGAGAACTGTTTCACTTGAGCGGGTCAGGGGTTCAGCTTGCTCTGTGCTCGCCTAGTTATTTAACAGATAATACCTAATACAGTTTGAAAGGAAATTTACACTCATGTATTTTCGAAGATTTCCAGCAAGTCTTCTGGGCAATACTCCCAATTTAGAACTTATCTTAAAACTAGAGAAAACTATTGAGTTTAATTTTCCTATTCCATTAACTCCTGCATGCATGTGAACACACTGTAAATCCAGCATTGCACTCCTGCAGCTGCTCTACTGATACAAGTGCTGGATAGGAAACAGGTTCCCAACTCACAGGGACTTTTGCAACTTCGAAAAATCCCATTTTAGAATAAAATCAAGGCCTCTCAAGTCCTTTCTGAAAAGAAATGCATGGATATCCTGGTGCCCAGGGGCTATCAATTGTGACAGAGTGAGACTTTTCAAGTCCAGGTTGACTGCTCAGCAGGTCTCCTGCAAGCACCTCTGCAAGCACAACCAAGCAGTGACTTGAACCCAGCTTTCTCAGGGCTAATGAAAGTTTTTCTACAAAGTGGAGCAATTTGAATAGGACAAGTTGAAAAAAAACTGCTCCAAAATACCCATGAATCTGGTACATGAATTTGGGACATATTCATCCAAGCTCACATTCAGCAGTCCCTCACAGCTCTTGCTGCCATGCGTGCTGCAGCTCCCATGCTATGCACTGCAATAGAGCACACAATAGTTTCTGTACGTTGTTCCTTGAAGCAGAGTTTAATCAAAATCATCCTCCTTTTGAGAAGTATTTTCTGAGCAAACCTATCTCATCAAAACATTTTCAGTCAAGTATAACAGCTCAAACACATTTGTTGCATCGTGCATACTCTGCAATTTTGCAGATCAATAGGCAATCTTTGCCTTTGTCACTAGCTACAGTGAGAACCTTTGCTGCGGCAGACACTCCCTTCTTCCCGTTTCCTTTTAACAACACTTCTGCCTCCAGCTTCTCTTTGCTTCCTTGCACTTCACAGACACATTCATGAGCAAAGGCAGCACTTCATTGACTGGACAGAGGAGGCAGAACAAAGAGAGGGCTCAAATACCCCTCTCACAGGAGGGAAAGCATTCTGTGTCATTCTGCAGAGCAAATCAAGCAAGCAACATAGACCCTCGCTTTCCTTCGGTAACAGCCTCAGTGGAATCTAGCCCGAGAAAGCCAGATGGGAGCACAGAAGCATATTGTGAACAATTGGTCTAGCAGAGCAAACTCCCGAATGACACAGGATTGAGCATGTCCCATTGTGCTCTGCAAACTGCAGCTGACAATCCCTTCCACATCCCCCCTCCACCCTACCAGCACAAGAGAGTCTGTCCAACACCTTCCCTGCAGCCAGCACACACCTTGCCAGAGCTGACGTCTGGGATTTAGCTTTGCTTTCAGTGCCGCTGCCTGGCCAGTGCAGGCACTGGCGCATCCAGCCTCGCATCGCCCATGCCCGCAGCGGTGTTACAGGTGTACTGTCCAGTCTAGAGCTCATTGCGAGTCACTGCTGCAGCAGGGACACCCAGCAATGCACTCTAGCACACAGGAGACACTCCTTCTTCATGGACACCCACAATTTGAAAGATAAGCCAGGCTTTGAAGACAATGTTATACATGTTTTGCAGATATTTTATCACTCTTGAGCCTTTCTAATTAAGTCCTTATAGAAGGATGCCTCGATTTCCCCATCAGCACACTCAAACATAAATAACTGTAGTCACCAAGCACTCTCTCTCAGTTTCAAGGAAAAAAAAAATAGCTGCATTTCTCAACATAAAGTGCTTATAGTCACCACCAGATCTTGGGAAAGAACTGCAGTAGTTTCACCTTCTTCCTCCAGGGCTTTAGGGCTTATTACCAAACTAATATATAGATGGGGTTTGCCTGTTATGAGCTTTTTTCCGAGACAACCTATCTGCAATTCAAAGAGTTTAGAACACAGCATGAATGCAACACAATTTATCTTAACTGAAAACAGCTTCTATCTGGCAGTGTTTGTTTTAGAAAGCGGGTCTCCCTCCCAGGGTCACTTGAGTCACAGGAAGCTCCGTGTCAGGACAAATAGGTAGAAGATGACGCTGAGCGCTTGCTACTCAGGGCAAAGGCGAGGCAGACAGCTCTTCTGGGGGATTGTTCAGTATCTTACAGTTCATCCAGCTGAGGAGCTGTAGGATACAGCAACCAGTTTCAAGTAGTTCTTGGCTGGAAATTGCTTCCACTCCTCTGTGTTCCTCACTGAGATGCAAGCCAAATTTTTCCTGCAGTTGAGAGGAGCAGCAAACTGTAACACTGAGATAAGAAAAATGCCAGGGAGTCCTCTCTTCAGCTCAGGTTTATCATGATAAAGACCTGGAGCTTTGGATGATGGCTGAGCAAAAAGAATTTTTATAACCTACAAAACAGGCTGATCTCAGACACTTTGAGGGTTTTTTCAGGCTCTTTCAGTCAACTTTGAGCCCACCTCTCCTCCAGGTCACACTAAATATTTAATTTTCCTGCCCAGAAATTGTAGTGATTTAAATAAACATGACTTTTGACAAAACCTGCGACATTTTGTTCTGAGGCTCAGAGGTCAGAACAAAAGGTCAGGACAAAAGGTCAGAACAAAACCTTCCTTGGAAAAGTTTTCTCTCTTCATTTTTGGCCCAAACAATTCACTGAACTCAGTCCAGATTCCTATGTAATTTCATTCTGCAAAACTGTATTTTTCAGTGAACTAAATATTCCTCAAAAGGCATTTCCCCTTATGCTGACGACCTCTACCATTTTCTTCTTTGATGTGGTAAGTAATAAAAGACAACTGAGTGAGAACAAAACACTCCTTTGCTTTACCAGTACACAAGAGATTCCACACTCGACCACTTTTTCATGTTAGACACGAGCTTCTCAGAATTTCAGAGACATGAAGTTCCTCCAGAGAGGAAATTACTTGCCTACAATCACACTGAGCCAATGGCAAGGCAAAAGAGATCTTTTGCATTGCAACTCTCTGCTTGAACCACAAAACACCCTTGAGAGGAAGGGATGTATTTTTACAGTTTCCTGGTTTGCAACAAAAGCACCACCGCAGGGGTTATTGAGAGGAATAATCATTAGCAGAAATATCAGAGTCGTGCCTAAAAGCACCAAGTACAACAATTGCTTTGTGTGAGATATCATCTGCACACCTGGTGAGAGACAGGCCTTGGAGTGGAGGGCTTGCAGCCTGTGAACACAGCTGAAGGATTTGATGGGAAGTGTGAGTTCCTTTCAAATGCAGAGAGAGGCAGTGACTCTACAGCATTCATTCTGCTTTCCCACGGAAGCAGACTGGCAGCTCGTCTAGTGCAGACTTTCTTCCTTAAGGTATATTAGCCAGAAACCACAATTCATTTGTGCAAATCTCCCATGTCTCACTGGTTACTACAGAGACTTTCTTCATTGCCTCACTCGCTGCCTACTGCCTCCTTCCATCCAGACTGGCAGCGATCAGAGTGAGAATGTGTGGATGAGATTCCTTTTTAATTTATTATTATTATTATTGTTGTTGTTGTTGTTGTTGTTAATAATAATAATAATGACGATGATGAATAAAAACCATGGAGAGCTCTTGAGGTTGACCTTTACTGACCTGAGGGAACAAGGATACAGTGCATCTTGCCTATTCCTAACTACAGTTCTGTGGAATCCCAGCATGATTGCTAAATTCTGTTCTCCGGAATCTCCATGTCAGTCAATGTTTAGCAATGACTAAGCCCTATGCCCTTCTCCTGGTAGAGGTGAGGAGGCACACCAAATGCAGGAGGCTTTTAAGTGCAAATAGGAAGAGCAGTATTTAACACCTCCCCAGACTCCATGGGCATACCTGCATAGACAGGCACAGGTTCTCAACCCCAAGCTCTGATATGCCTGGTTCAAGCCAAATCTCACCTGGAAATGCACAGCACAGTTAGAGCAGCACAGCCCTCTCTTGCTCTCTCTCAGGGCAGCATAGAGTTGAATCATGGAATCATAGAATCATAGAATAGTTTGGGTTGGAAGGGACCTTAAAGATCATCTAGTCCCAACCCTCTGCCATGGGCAGGGACACTGTAGACCAGGCTGCACAAGGCCCATCCGACCTGGTCTTGAACACCTCCAGGGATGGGGCATCCACAGCTTCCCTGGGCAACCTGTGCCAGTGCCTCACCACCCTCATAGTGAAGAAATTCTTGCTTATGTTTAGCATCAAGGTACCCATCTCAGAACCAGTGTCTGACAGGGCTGGTACACCAGCAGAGCACTTGTCCCACCACTTTCACCCAGGCAGAGTGCCCTTTCTCTGTCTTGTTGTCACAAATAAGACATATACTTTTTTTCTCCTTTCTTATAACTAGCATTCTGCTGGTCAGAGCAAGTCCAAGGAATCCCAGGGACACAGGGACCGTGTGGCACATCCTGCACGGTGCAAAGCCTTGCCACACAAGCACTGCACTTGGCAGGCTTCAGGCAGCGCATTTTGCAGCAGCTGGCGAGCACCTGGTACCACACTGGTTTTCCGTCCCTGATCTGAGATCATAGAATCATTAAGGCTGGAAAATATCGCCAAGATCTTCCAGTCCAACTGTCAGCCCAACACCACTGTGCCCACTTAACTATGTCCCAAAACAAAGATGTTTGAGAAGCACAATTCTATAAAGGGTAAAAGCCCATGTTACCAAGTGAGGAAAGGAAGAGAGAACAAATCCGTATCACAGCATATGGAGTCCTTTTCTGACTGACTGCCTCACTTCTGGCAGTGAAAAGGGATGCCCAGGCAGAGAAAACTTCGTTGCCTCAGCTGCTCCTGAGCCCCATTCCCGCCTGAGCTCCACCCATACCATACACTGGACTTGGGAGTTTTCCCTCCCAGCCCTGGCGCAGGTGTTCCCATCCCTACAACGGGTGGGAAGCGGCGTGAGAGCCCTGACAGCTCTCACAGCTGCTCATCAGTGCTCGCTGGGGTCACTCCCCTGTGGGCTGCGTGAGCTCCCTTGAGCTCCCCCAAGCACCCCTTTGCTCCTCCGAGCTCCCCTTTGCTTCCCTGAGAACCCTTTTGCTCCCCCGAGCTTCCCTTTGCATTCCTTTGCTCCCTGGAGCATCCCTTTGCTCAGCTCCCCTTTGCTCGTCCAAGCTCCTCTTTGCTCCCCTTTGCTCCCTCTTGCTCCCCTTTGCTCCCCTTTGCTCCCTCGGGCTCCCCTTTGCTCCCCTTGCTCCCCCGAGCCCCCCTTTTCTCCCCCGGGCTCCCACAGCATCGTTCCCAGCCCGGGTTCTGCCCCCTCCGCCGCCCGGTGCAGCCCGGGAGGTGGCGCTCAGCCATCGCCTCCGTCCCCGCTGTGCAGCCGGGATAAAATACGGCGGATGGAATCTTTCTGTCTCCCGGGGGATACGATGGAAGTGAAACCGCGGACGGGGATCTGTCGCTCTCGCGGCACTGACCGCGGGTCAAGATGTGAAAGGCGCCCGCGGGGCTGGGGCACCTGGAGATGCCCCGGGGGGAGCTGGGGAGCCCCGGGGGGGGCTGGAGAGTGCTGGGGGGCTGGAGGGAGCTGGGGGGAGAGCTGGGGAGCCTGCCCCGGGCAGCTGCCTCCAGAGGATCATAGAATGGTTTGGGTTGGAAGGGACCTTTACAGGTCATCTAGCCCACCCTCCCTGCAAGAGCAGGGACATCTCCAACCAGATCAGCTCGCTCAGAGCCCCGTCCAACCGGACCTGGAATGTTTCCAGGGATGGAGCATCCACCACATTTCTGGGCGACCTGTTCTGGTGTTTCACCACCCCCAGTGTAAAAAAAAATTCTTCCTTATAACCGGTCTGAATCTACCCTCCCTTAGTTTAAAACGATTACTCCTTGTTCTTTCACTGCCCTCACTGATAAAAAGCCTCCCCCCCATCCCACTTTCCTGTAGCTCCTTTAATACACCAGCTGGACACAATACTCCAGGTGGGGTGTCACCAGGGCAGAGCAGAGGGGCAGCATCCCCTCCCTCAGCCTGCTGGCCACGCTTCTTTTGATGCAGCCCAGGATACAGTTGGCCTTCAGGGTTGTGAGTGCACATTGCCAACTCATGTCCAGCTTTTCATCCACCAGTACCCCTAAATCCTTCTTTGCAGGGCTACTTTCAGTCACATCATCCCTCAGCCTGTATTGAAACCGAGGATTGCCCCAACCCAGGTGCAGGACCTTGCACTTGGCCTTGTTGAACCTCATGAGATTCACACGGACCCACTTCTCCAGCTTGTCCAAGTCCCTCTGGGCTGAGTCTGGGCAGAGCTCTCCAGCCCTGGTGACACAGGATTAGGGGGAACGGGAATGTACAGGGTCACCCCTGGGAGGGAAAACACCATTTTTTTTTAATTATGGCAGCCTTCAGCAGGGAGGATTAAACCATGACCTGTGAAGACCAGGACATTTGCTGACTACAGAACAAGTTTTCCGGCAGCAGACAGAGCAGTCCAGGGAACCAGTGGGTGAGGCAGCCTGTAAACACCTCAGCCTGGACCTGCAGCCAGGAGGATATTTATCTTTCCTTTGGATCGGGTTGCAGAGGAGTAAACACTCTCTCCCTGGCACTTTCCTGAGCCGTCACTACCTTTAAATCTTCCAATCGGCACTGAGTCATTGCCAAACAGCTTAGGTGCCAACCTGGTGCTTTCAGGCTGCAGCAGGAATTCTATCAGGGAAGGTTTGATATGACATCTGGGACTAGGTGCTTGTGACAGACCTCAGGAAACACAGGAGAAAATATCCATGTACAAGAAACAAAAATGCAACATAAAGTTGTGGGGCTTTTTACATGGATGGTTCTTTGGAAATGTTTTTCTTTCAGGGCTGCTGTTGGGAAGGTGATCCTTGGGACACATAGTCTTTGGTGGAACTGTGGAAGGAAATAGTTCCCTTCAGGAGTTACTCTCATCTGACCCATGCACAGATGTACACATAGAAATCAATAGTGAAGCTATTGCAAGATGAACAGCATTACAAGATGAACTGAGACATAAAGAGCACTTTTAAAAGGCAGTTAGAGACAAACACAAGCGTTCTTCAAAACCAACACAACTCTGGGCAACTGCCGGCTCTGGCACTTGGCCTGAGTTCCAAGGCATGTTAGCCCTGTTGGAGGAGTGAGGCAGGAGAAGATCCTTGAGTAGGAGCTGGGGAAAAGGGGGTAGCAAAGCTCTCAGGGGTCCCAATTGTGTGGGACCCAATAGGTAACCTAGCTTATGGGATGCAGGGCACATGCAAATGCCATCCGGGTGTTTGTACAGCCATTGTCAGAGCTCTCTCTGTTGCACTGGCTCTAGTTCAGCCCAACGCAGGTACCAAAAACCCCAGGAGAGAGGATGCTTTCAGGACCTTTACACTCTTCCCACTGACAGCCCAGCTACGCTAGTGCATAGGGATGAAGATTCCTGTGGGCAATCGTTAGAAGAGTGAAGTGCAGGAAGACCAACCAAACCACACCAGTCATTCGACATAAGCCAGTGAAGAGAGATGGAAGTTGTGCGTGTATCTGATCCCTGTGGAAATTACTTTCCTATGCCCTGAAGAAAGCCACTCAGATATTTGTAAATTCGAACTGTCATTTTGGTTACATTGAAGTCAGTTAGAATTTAGCAATTAATTTAAATTATGGTCAGAATTTAACATCCGTGTTACTACCCTGAGGCATTTAAAGCTGTTATAAACTATTTCTCCCTCACTCTGAAGAAGTGCCCTTTACCGAACCATTGCCTTCATCCTGTCAAGACCAGAATCAACAGCACCAAATGCTCTTTCTTCGGAGCTTTCTGTATCTCTGCACCCACACACAAAAGAGAATTAACAGCGGGCCTTTTGGACACACGGTTTTATCTTAACACAGATAATACATTACCAGCTAATTCCTGGAAATTTGAAGCAGCCAGGCCTTGGACCCCATTCACACATGTTGCTTGTGATAAGAAGCCACACTTTTGTGTTTGCCAGTGTGACTGAACAGGTAAGCTGCTTTTCTGCTGAATATATCCTAACGTCTCGCTTCCTCCCAGCCCAGCGCCAGCCAGCTGTTAGGCTGCCTCTCTGAAGAGTTATTTTGGCACTGTGGGTCGCTAACAAACAGCTGTCACACTCAGGTCTGGGAGAAGTTACACTGTGGCTGGAGATGAGTAAATTTTGTGCTGTCCATACAGGACATGTCACAATAAAATGCATCATGCCCTGAAAGCTTCAGATAAAGCCATTCGAGAAAGCAGTGCTCTAATTGCCAGTTGTTTCATTGTTCAAGCACTAGAAATGTTAAAAGCAGGAACAAGATTCTAGTCAGGCAAATGTCTCTGCAAATCGCCAGAGATACACAATTAATAATAAACTGTCATTAACCCTGTGTACAGCTTTGCAAAACAGACTATAAAATAATCTGGAATTGTGTCCTTGCCAAATTCATCAGGACGTGCCTTTTCAATACAAAGACGCTGATTGTTTGAAACAGCTCCTAATGAGTCATTTTGAGCCACAGATAAATTGTTTCTGCCTCAAGGGATTCGACTCTCCTTTGTCAGATGTAACTGTGGCAATGACAAACTCCTGGTTTGCTTTTTATCATCGATTTTGTGATATTTCCATGTAAATCCAGCCAGACTCAGGCCTGGGATCAGAGTTCAGATGTTTCTGCATCAGTGGCGCCTTCCAGCACCACCTTGAGCTTCAGCACAACCAGACCCATCTGCTTGAGAACAAACTGGGAGCAATACTTGCCTGTTGCTGGGGTGGGTTAGTCAGCACAGCCTCACCTAATCCTACTCACCCACCCTTTGTTTGTGACTCAAACATTTGCATTTTATGCTTTTTTGTTCCTCATGGATGGTAGCACTCCCGGAGGCTGGGAGACCATGCAGCTGGGTGGGTTATGCCCTGACAGGACTCCAAGCTTGGATATGTGACTAACTCAAGCCCAGAGGGAAAAGGACTGGCTGGTGTGGTTCCCATGGCTTGTCTCTCTTCCGAGAGGCTCTTTCTTTGTGCTTTGAAAGTGGTTCCTTTCGGAAGATAGGGTCTCATTCCCTTTTGCCATAAAGGACACAGCAATGACATAAACTACTATTGCATCAACTGGACCAATACCGAGTACCTGCATGAGGAGTAAGTAGGGTGAGAGACTCGTGCTCACCGATTATGGACACCAGACCTGCCACTCATCACAGATGCATGTCTGCAAGGAAGCAATGCTGTACTGATGTACTACTGCAGAGCTGCGCCCAGGACAAGCGGCTAGAGGGACAAAGGGAGACCAGGAGAGGGCTCACGAATGCCCCATTCTTTTTGCATTATGGGCAGCCCAACCACACACCATGATGCAAGGTGGTCACTGGCAGCTCCAGCTTGACTTCAGCATAGTCATGCTTAAAAGAAGGTACCTGATGTGCTCCTTGCCACTAGGGCTGAGACAAAATTTGTTTCCACGTCTCAGTCAGAGGGAGTGGAGAAGCTGTATACCTTGCAAAGGTGCTTTTAATTTCCTCCCCTCACATGGTGGGAAGGCAGAGGGAAGGAACTTTTGTGATTTACCCCGTGAGATAAGGATAAGAGGCCTCAGCAAAGCCAGGAAGGAGTAGTGGTATATCATCACTTCCCCGCTCCAAGGTGCAGTTAACACAATTCTATATACCCTCTTCCATGGGGAGAGAGGAGGGAAGCTCATGCTAGCATGGGGGGAAAGGAGACCTGAGTGGCCTGATTTTACTGGAACCATTTTGCGTGCTGGTCAGCGAGGGCTGTAGTAGTGCTGCAGGCTGGCATCATGTTAAATTGTATGGTTTTGTCATCTGAGCAGAGTCCAGCAGTGAGGAGTCCTGCTGCTGAGCCATCACACTGCCTTGAACAGTCACTTCACTTTATTGTGACCACAATATTTCCCTCCCTGCTGAGCACCCTGCCACTATCCCTGTAAAGAAGAGAGGCGTCAAGGCAAGCAAACTTGAAATTAAAGTTTTTGTTTAGCTTGGAAAACAAATTTACCATTTGTACAGCCCCTCCTTCTTGTCAAAGAAATACAAGGTGAAGAAAACACAGCTGCGAGGCAGCCTCTTGCAGCTGAGCATCTCTGTCAGGCAGGAGGTCTCTGTGTGTGGTGTGAGCTGCTGATAAGGCCCAGGAGATTCACAAGCTACCACACAGCAGGGAGCAGTTGATGGTTTCTGCACTTCCAGCAACCAAGGCACCTGCCTGGGGGTTGCTCTGAAAGTCCTGGAAAGTGTCAGATCAATCCACCAGCACCGTCATACACATCCCACGGACAGTAGCTGTTTGCCAACCTCCCATCACAGAGCTCCTCCCATGTAACAGCAGCTGAAGTTACCTGACAGAATGAGCTCTAGGACAGCACAGAAAATCTCACGCGTATTTTTGTTAGGTTTAGAGAGATTTATGCAGCATAAGCACTTCTCGTTTCCAGAACAGAGGCCATTTGGATCAAAGGCTCCGATGCAACACGGCAGATTCTTTGGTTCGCTCAGCTCAGAGCATTTCTACAGAATTATAAATATAGCCAAGACATTATTAAAATTTTAACAAGTTTCCCTCTCGGGGACCTCGATTATTCACCTGTGAGTAGCTGTTGTTTCATTGCTAGGAGGGAGTCAAATGGAAAACATAAAAGCAGGGATGGATTCTAAGCTGTTAGCAGTCATATTGTTTTACAAATTAATGGGGGTAAAAAGTCCCCACTATGCTCAATGCGCTCCTTCCAGGTGGTACTTTCTGAAATGTACTCTTTGTGGCAAGAACTTCTTAAATAGCATAACGGTCTTGCATCCTTTGTTAAACATAGCCACAGCCACAGATCATCAGTATCCTTGACAAATACCATATCCTGGTGAAGGTTACTAGGCAAAGTCTGGCTTGTAAGGGGGAAAGGAGCTCAAATAAGGGAACAACGCAAATTTCGCGGCTAATCTGCGTGGAGTTTCCTCCATTTACATTCAGGTCACATTTAGCAAACATTTTTGATGACCAGTATTTATAAAAAAAAGCAGTTATGAAATGTTAGCTAAATGTTTCTGTCAGTAACTTTTGTGGGAGGGGGCAAAAGTCAGGTTATCACACAGCGCAGGGGTGGAAGTTGTTCTACACTGCGGTGGGAGGAGAATCATGAAGCACGCAAACCTTTCGAGAAAAGTTGCTGAAGAACAGCTAGTTCCAAAATAGTTGGTCTGACCCCAATGCTCTGAGAGGTCCATTATCTTGTGCTGCCTCTGTTGTGCGCTCAGTATTCCAGCAAGTTCAGACACTGGCACAAAACATCTTTATATTTGAGGGGGAAATTTCCATTGGACATTAGCCTTTAGAGCAACTTTAGCTTTTAGGAGCACATCATAGTGGGAGATTTTTTAATACTGCCACAAACACTTGAATTAAAACTCTGTTAAAAGCCCCTCTTCATAAATTGTCTATGTGCAGAGAGGAAATTGGTTAAGGAATGAGCTGGTATTTCAGGCTGTCCCTATGGCAGCTGAATATGAGGATGTCCATGAGTATTAATTCCAAAAGTTGTGACAATGAAAAGGTGCAGGAAAAAAGAGGGAGTTGCAGAGTTCATTGGGAACTCAATGCATTGGGGATCTTAGAAAAGGTACAGCCAATTAGGTGAGCTCAACTTTAATTCTGCTGGTTGCTAAGAGGAAGTCATTGTGCAACTGTTTTGCAAGAGCATTGAAACTGGTAGAACAAGATGCACAGCATGTGGAAGTGAAACTAAAGAGATTAAAGAACAGTTTGGGTTGTTGCTGGGTCTTCTTTAATTACCTTTTTAAGACACTCCACTTTTCTTTAAACTTTAAATAACAGCATGAAGAAGGCCTCATCTCTTACAGGGAGCAAATAATCCTCTGTCATGTGTAAGCACACTTATGAGAACAAACCAAGCCACACAGAAAAGACAGCATATGGGAGATGAGAGATGGAGAACAGGTTCTGTAACAAGGGCCTCTGTTCAAAGCAAGTCAAGAGAGGTCTTGGCAGCTAACTCACCAGGTATATGTCGTGCATCAACAAAGCCTTCTCTGTTGAATGAAAGGCTCCTTCATCTTTACCTCTAACCTCCATTCCTCCCTCACCACAGCTGAGAGATTTGCTTTTCACAGAAGGAAAATCTGGGAACACATTCATTTCTTCTATGGATTCAGAAAACCACAGAAACAACTAGAGCCCAAGCCCTCACTGTTCCCAGCAGGCCAGACCCTTCACTACAGCAGATGTAGCATTAGTTTTATGAAAACTCTGTGTGAAGTTGGTACCTCTGCTTAGGAGGCGAATAGTTCTGCTGACACAGACCTTGAGCTCTGAGTCTGCCCTTCAGAAGCTTCTCTCCAACATTAAAATCTGCAAAATAAGAATAAAAGCCACAGTAACAGATTCTTTAGAGCTTTCCCATTCCTGTGCATATAGCTGGTAAGCAGGGAGCTGCTGCCTGCAAATACACAAGCCACCATGAATTATTTTATGCAAGGGGACCAAGATCACTTGGGATGTAATTCCTAACCAGTTAAAAAACAGGAGATGTCATGGTAGTTTTATTGAACTGGGCAGGGTAACAGCTGAGACACATAGGTCTTTCCATACTCCCCTTGGATATGAATGATTACTCCTATCAGGTTTTAGGTCTAAACTGTGAAAGAAATTAAAATTTCAAACCTTTTTCTCCACATTTCAGTACATATTTATCTTCTTTTCACATTTTTCTTAACTTCACCAAAACAGCAGGAAAATGCAAAATGCAAACACCCTTATTGAAAACTTCTGGTTTCCTCACTCTTTTTTATACATTTCCTCAAAAAGCTGAACTCCTCATGTACTTAGACTCTACTCAGCACCTTATATCATTAGCTGAATGACCTCAAAAAGTGATGAGAGAAGGAATTCACATATACCGCAAGCATTCAGCAGCCAAATCATCTTCTCTTTCCTCCTCTGGGCTTCTTTCTTCCTGTCCAGCCTGGGCTTCCTCATCTCTTCTGCTTAAGAAAGATGGTTCTGGTTCTCCAGAAATCAGCCAGGGAAGATCTGACAAGTAATTCTTCTTAGGAACGCTGTTGCTCTGTTCTCAGATGATTCACTGTCCGATAGAACAGAACTGACTTACTGAAGTCCTTTAACCTGAAAAATGGTTCTCTCCCAACCTCTTCCAAAATAAAAACACAGCTCATGCACTAAAGCTGATCATAGTCAGATGCCTCCATGATAAACTCCTCAATGGGCTGTGCTCCAGCTGATGGTGATATCACGATTTCAATAAGCAGCAGTTTTCAGAAATCCATGCCCAGGCATCAAAATAATTTTCAGAGGTTATGTGGGAAATAAGACTGTTACTTACCAAACAACTACAAAATGCGTGGACATCTTATCAAATTTGATGCTTATAAGCTAGAACTTCCTAAAGGCCTGTTACAGCATTAGGGGCAAGGATCTGAAGAGGAGATTACAGCTAGACAGAAACCCCCAAGTAAATGGCAATCCCAGTGTTAATCATGGAATACAGTGGTGCCAGGGCTGCCCTGAAGACATCTCCTTAGCCTCGCAACATGGCCCAAGGCAGGGTTCATGAAAAACAAGAGTAGGACAGAGATCTTAGAAAATTCAGAAGCTGCCAGGCAAAGTAGTTATAGTTGGTAAGCATACATAATCACCATTGATTGAACACTACAGCCCTGAAGAGGCAGTTACTGGACAAACTATGCACATCCCAGGTGCTATGCAGAGAGAAGGGCTGGAGCGAGCCCTCGCTGCAGGGGTCCTTAGCACTGCAGTAGTCAGAAGACTAAAAACCATTGAAGTTTCCAACTGCATTTGGAAGATATTTTTGATTTATCTATGCAAGTAATACACAGATGTTCCTCAAAGCCCAAACATACACAATAGCTTAATTATAGTGTCATATTAAAATGTATAATGTCACAATAAAATATTCTTCAAATGCATTTACTTTTTAGAGAAACAAACACACACATATGCTTTAAATCTCTGGATGGAAAGACAAGATAGCTGAAAGCAACAAGATAGAACCAGATATGTTTCAGAAGGCTGTTCTGGAGGAGGCAGTCAGAGGTTGTAGGAACAGTAGTCAAAGGAATTTACAGCAGTTCCTGATTTTATTGATTTCTAGTTGAGTTGACGTCACAGGAATAAAACTCTTTCTAAAGGAAAAGAATTTTCAAATCAAGGTCTCATAAAAAACTTCAAGATCAAAAAAGACAATCTGATTTGGTTTTCTATTGCCAGAGTACCTCCTTTGTTCATGCTTCTAAATCTCAGTGCAACCACCTTCTCACGCCTCCCGCTTCACAGCTCCCTGTAGCAGGTGATGTAGGGGCTCAGCACTGCGCGGGGCACACAAACCAAGCCTTAAGGGAGGAAATGCCCCCAGCAAGCCACAAATGAGACCAAAGCCAACCCCCTCTGTGTGGCAACAGCCCCAAGCAAGCTCTTCAGTTCCATTGCTTATGTTTGATGCATGGAGAAGGGGAGTCATATCACATACGTTTGGGCTGGATAAGGCATACAGAGCCTTTCCTTCACACATTTAAGGTCTTTTATCTTTTTCCCCTTAACTCTGTAAGAACTCTCAGAATCTTATTCCCCGTCGTGACGTTTAAAGAGAGCCTTTCCTGAATTATTATAACTGTGCATTTAACAGAATGTATCTGTATAGGTCACGTACTCCTTTAGACTGGGTCCTGGCTGACTGGCCACTAAATCACTCTGTACTATGTACTATACAAAAGCTTAACCCAGAGTCTTCCCATCCTAGAAAGCTTCTGACCTGAAGATCAAATCCTAAGGCTGACTCAGGAATTTGGAAGTGTGCTTTAGTCCCAGAGCTGTATTTAAGCACCTGTATACTCATGAGCACAATTATATACAGATGCAGGTAGATTGTACTCAACAGTAATCACTGAAGGAGTGATTGCAATCCATGAGTACACACATTTTCCATGATTTAGACCCTGGCCTGGTTGATGCTTCCACACATCTGTTCACTCCCATACACCCTGAATTCATTGCTATTCAGAAAAAAACACCAGTGTTCTGCCTAGAATTAGAATTTAGCACTGGCCTAAAGGAAGGCTCTAATGGAAATAAATCACCAGGAACAGGGGAAGGCAAAAAGAGGACATTACAGCACAGGACACTGCATTATCCCTGCCTTGCTTTCTATTAAGCGCACAGGGCTGCTCCTTCATCCTGAGGTTACCTGCAACACCTCAGCTCCTCCCATCACCCTGGCAAAGCTCATTAGAAGAAGTGCCAAGAACCAAGTACTCTGCTGGAATTCCCATTCCAATAGCTATGATCCATCAGAGAACTCAGTACCCCTTCCTTTAAGAAAGTTTCAACTATCTTATTGGAGTTATTACATAGCATCCTCCCTCAAGGTTGCTCTTTATCCCTTTTCTTCTCAAAGATCTATTCACCCATGGCTATTAGATTGAGTTTTTTCCTTGGAGTATAAACAAGGCGGTTTGCTTCTTAACATACCAACTTTAGGAAGCTGGAAGACTAGTGAATTGTTTCCTGGTGTGGAGCACGGACAGAGTTTGGGGTACAGAGCGCAAGGCGGGGAAGCATCACAAAGCAGCATTTCCAATATTTCATTCCTGCCTTTCTATCAATAAAAGCTCTTTTGTGAGGGGTGGACATGGTTTTGGCTTCTTAATCTATCCAGAAGTAAGCACAGGCTGATTCTCGCAGCACAGTTGGGAGTAGCACCATCTATTGTGTACATTAACTGAGTATGCATTTTTTCATGTCTGCACATTCAAGCTTACGTATAGGATTCAGTCCTCACAGCTTAGACACAGAGCTGCAATTTAATCACTGCAATCTAGCAAGGGAGCCTTCTGTGCAAGACTAAGCAGATTTATCTCATCAGAATTCATCCTACAGGCACTTGCTATTGTTAAGTTACAAAACTCTTCAGTTGTAAACTGAAGGATGAAATCTGGACTCCTACCTGCAGTTCTTCAGGTCTTGAAATGTAATTTCAAATGAGGAAAAAAATGAGAGTAGGCAAACACCTTTTCTTCTCTAACCCAGTATCACTTGGCAATGGCATTTACATACAATCTGTAATGAGCATTCATCGGTACACTAGCACTGCCATAACCCTTTGGCGAGCCCTCATTTGGGCTTGTCTCAATGCAGGCAAAAGCAATAAACACCCAAGCCTTGCAGACAGTGTAGGGAGTCCGTATTAGCTACCATTTCACTGCTTTCTATTTATTTGCATGACCTTTTCACTGGCATGGGTATTATAAGTAGAAAGTAGACTTCTTAATCAGTAAAACCAGAATCAGACACGTGAAAATGATAAATATTGCTTTATTAAATTACTTTTATACTCCTACAAGAAATTTTCTGATTTCTGTTACAGAATTAAATGAAGGAAATTCATTGCTGTCTCTGCAGTTACCTAAATTTAGATACAAAAAGGTTGTAAAAAGACCGGCCTATTCAAATTACATACAAAAGGCAGAGAATGGCCAAGTTCCCTTAGGAATCTTGAGGCTCAGAAATATATATATTCCTATAATACAATGAAATTAAGAATTCAGCAATGTGTTGAACAATTGTAAACTGTAACTGCACTAGTGGACCACATTATTCAGCAGTTTCCTTAAAGGTACAAACTGTGAACTGAACGAAAAGTGTAGCTGACACAGCAGACCTCATTTAGTTGTTCTCCCTTTCACTCCCTCCAAGTAAAAGTTGTGAGATCAGCATTCAGCATTTAAATCATAGGAAGGAAACTTGCCTCCATAAATATCAGAAATTTCTCCATTCCATAACTATTTATATAAAGTAACTAGCTGTTACAAATCAGTTTCAAGTAAAACAGGTGGCTGAGGCAAAAATAATCAAAATCAGATCATACAATTTTACTGTAAATACAGTAATTTGAAAGATAAACACATAACCATAGCACTGACAGGATATCAATGCTGTTTATTATAGATGTGATGTGTCGTGTCAGTAGAAAATTAGGATGTCTATTATCAAAATCGAGGACATTCATTCCAGTCTCTGGTAATCTAATCTTAGTGCAAAACAGATGCTAAGACATATTTAGCAAAAAAGGTGATACATTTAAGGCCAAAAATTTGTTCAGTCATCACTATCACTTCCAGATTCACTCAGCTGCAAGTCATTTCCTAGAAGAAAGAGAGTCATCATATTAGTCATTTTCAAGGAAATACTATTCTTATTTCAAGATATTCCCTTTTCCCAGTTAAAGTTTTACAAAAACTAACACCGAACAGGTCAGGGGGGTGAACTAGATGATCTTTAAAGATCCCTTCTAACCCAAACTGTTCGTTGGTAAGAGAATAAATAGCTGTAGAAGCAAACTCCCCAGTGACAGAAGCTCAGAGACATCGCTTTCCTACAGTTTTAAAATATCGGCAAGCAAGCCATTAGCTTATTAGCCACAACTGTATTTATTTAATATCACCAGATCACAAAAGACAACACCTAGCTGTCTTTGCCACCCACATTTTCATGCTTCATAAGTGGGAAAACTGCTGGTGAATGCAGTTTTGTGAAAAACGAGTTGTTGAGTTTTTTTGAAACACATCTGAATGCTACTCAGCTGTGCTTGAAAACAAAGTGGTGTCTCAATCAAGAGCAGCAGCTCTTTGATGTACCATTTAAAGATGTATCAGTGACCTACTATTCCAAACAGGTTTTGGAACAAGTGAACAAACAAAACATCAAAAGGCATTTTACACTGCACTTTAATTTGGTGCCTATATATATTTCAAAATGGGAAAGAAAGAAGAAAGAATACACTGTGCTTGCAATGGATGTCCAAAAGCTTAGGAGGTAAGAGGGAGGGGGGATCTTTTCCAGGATGTCAGATAACTAACAAAACCACAAAGCAGCACAGCTATACAGAATCTACATCGTATTGAGCAACTTCCCACACATTTATAAGAATTTGTTCCAACCCATATGCTTTTATTCACACTTCCCTTGCCAAGCAGCCATTAAAAAGGGGGGAAAAAATGCATGTCAGGTTATGCAGAAATGGCCTAAAAAGCAAAGAAGAATCACCAAAAGTGAATGGGCACAATATTTTCACATGCCCTTCCCTCAGCTGCAGCACCCTTCACAGACCGCTTCTGCAGACGGGTAAAAAAGTAACCTCAAAAGGGTAAACCCAGCAAGACACTTAGATTGGATCTTTTGTTATGAGGCATATCATTTCTGCCAGAACACTGAAGTCTTTAACATGGCTGCATTCAGCCTTCCTTTGTTTTCCACTATGTCAGTGCTAAAGCTTAGGAAGTGGTTCATGATTCTCTGCAACAAAACAGAAAACACTTTTTATAAGACAAGAATAGTGAAGAAGGCTGTTTGTAGCTATCCTTAAAGTACTACTGTAGACAAATTTTTCCTGATCCTCTATATGGAGGCAACATTTGCAGCTGTGTTATTATAACATAAAAGTAAAGGATTTTATGCTATTTTGAAAGAATAAAATGAAGTAATTTGTCAGTGATTATTCAGGGCAATATATTACCCTAAGAAATAATATTTCAAGGTGGAGAATGGCATTAGGAAATTAAACTCACACATTTATCACTTCAAGGAAAAAAAATTACAGTGATTTATTAGAAATCCCAGCACTTTTAAGCACTACCTGCTTTAGGAGAGGACTGGGAATATGAACAAGAAGATAACCTTCCAAATAGTGATTCTGCAGCCTTCAAAAGTTATTTCAACATAGTTGATAGAAATTACACAAGCCCTGTAACACCAGCCAAAAATACCAGCGCTTGTGAAAACCAGCAGATGGGAAAAGCAAGAACTCCAAGTTCCAGAGTCAGAAATAATGCATTAGGATTTACTTCAGGGAAAATTTTCTGCCCTATTTTTATTACCCTACCTCCAAACAAACACCTGCAGAGAGATGGCAAAACAACACAGGCTACACTTGGTAGCTTGCAGACGGGTTTGGTGCAAGAATGGAAATTTCATTTACTTAAGACTTTGAAGAAACATCTAGAGACTCTGTTATGCTTATGAAATAGCAACAAATCAGGGAAAATTGTTGAATTCAGTTTTCATAGTGCCACCTGCTTATTAGCAATATTAATCGGGGAAATAGATTGCACTGCAAACTACATTTCCTAAACTTTTAAATCAGTGATTATAACACATTCAACTGAATTCTTGTGAGTTACAGGGGACGGGGAAGCTCACAGGAATGACAAGCGTTTCACAGACCCTGGTGGTCACAGCAACACCAAACTAGTACAAGAGAAAATTACTTCACAAGCAGCTGCTTGTACCAGCACCAAGCATCAATAGAAGAGAAGTTGTGCTGAATGCTATGTACACAACACAAGGCCCCAGAATAGCCAAAGGATGCTAGTTTTGATTTGGAAAATTACTTTAACATAACTCTTATTTAAACAAAAAAGTGGACATAAAGCAACGTGTGAATGAATATTTACGAAGAACAGATTCATTAGTGTCACCATTTACAAACTGTGTTATATATGCTCACAGTTCGCCTTATAATCAGCTTCTGAAGGCAGAGAGGGGAAGGAGTATTTTGGGGGCGGGGGTCAGTCTTGAGCCCCACATTTCTGAAGAGGTAGATGAGTATCTGACAGAAGTATTTGGTTACCATGCTCTAGACACCACCTCCTGTGTTTTCCAAGTTCCACAAAACCTCAGCTGTATGATTTCTGCATGCGAGATGAAACTAAGCCTTCCCCCAGCCTTTGCCTGCACACAGTAAGCTAAAGGAAAACTTCACTAATTACCCAGTATGGTCCTGATTCTACAGAGCACAAAACTAGTCACGCACACATAAGCGGTCAAAACCTCAGAACAGGATTAGACAAGCAAACAGCTTGTGCTGACATTTGTTGATTCAATATTTCAGTTTTGTAAAGCACTGAGATGGAAGGCATGACTGTACAGGACCCCGACTGAGCACTCTTGCTGTTCAAGCTACAACCATGTGCTACCCATTTCGTTTCTCCAGGTTTCACTCTCCTGCCAAATTCCCTCAGCAAGGAAGCTAAAGAAACACACTCTCCTTGAAAGTTAGTGGTTTGATTGTCGTATTGTTGAAGTGTATTTTAAGTGTTAACTCCACTGGAAGTTGGGGACAGAATCATTTCAAGTGGTAAATAAAACCGTAACCATAACTAAAGTAAATGGCATTAAGTTAAAAATCTAGGCAGGCTCAGATAGTTGAGCCCAAGCCTTGATGCTAAAGACAGAGGTTCTACCTGCCAACATGGTTCTTGAGCACCAGCAAGCCACCAACTTCCCTCGTTTCAGTTTTGTTGTTGCCATGTTTTACACAGCGCTTTCTCACTGTGACCGTCAGACTTGGCCACCTGTACTTGTAAGTGTGTTTCTCGGTGGAAGCTTTGCCAGCTGGGATTCTGTCACTGGGGACAGAGCTTAATCTCGTTTTCATAACAGCTTTATTTAAAGCACGAAGAATGGGAAATCCCACTTGTGAATAAGGCTTGAAATAAATGGCACACTCTAAGGTTATGCAAATTACAAACATGAAGACATTGTTCTCTGCAGTGACAGTAAAACTAAAGCAGCATTTAGTCTTTTGCCCATGAAGTCACAGGACTTTTCAGTCTGCTCTTACCTGTTAATGCAGTGCATAAATAACGAGTGCAGGTATTTAATTAAAGTATTTAAATACTGGCTAAAAAAAAAAATTCCTGTTCAAGTTATCCATTAAGTACTGAAATAAAAGTAGATCTGCCAGAGTTTAAAATTTCAGCGTAACAAGTTTACATAGAAAAGATAACCCTTCAAGTTCTTAGGCAGGGTAGATGAGAATCTCTTCAAACTGGGAGCTGCAGCTAATTAAAAATGTAATAATTTTTGAAAAGTCCCCATAGCTGAGTACTCCTATGTCTAAACACTCCTGCTATTTAGGTAGCAACCTTAAGATTCTCTACCCAGTGGGATTTTTTTTTTCCCCTGTCCAAACTCTCATCTTTTTGAATACACCAAGCACACAGTTCCAGGCTGCATAGCAACCACTTGAAGAACATCACAGCTACTGTTCAAATTACATTTTTAGTTGCCTGAATGGGTGGAATAAAATCGCACCACCTGAAAGCAAATTGCTTGCTTCCCCATGTGCAAAGGGCAGTTTTGCCATGCTGTCCAGTGGAACAGTGCCATGAAGAATAGTAACCAAAGTGGCTAAGAATGCACCACCTTTTCTGTAATTCAGAGTATTGCCAGCATCCTATCTTTCCTGCAGTTGTACCCAAGAAATGATAAGCATACGTTCTGGGAGTGCTCTGCTAGTTCAAGTATTTTCAAAACAAAATTACTGTTCTCTAGCCCCAATGTATGTAGCTGGGAGGAAGCCAGAAGAGCTTAGGAAACGCTTTCAACTGCATCAGCTTTAATTTAATACGTCTGAGGACCAAGAACCTTCTAGCCCAGTGGCTAATTCAGACCGCTGCCGAACAATCAAAATCTAGCATAACTTCCCGCAGTTTTAATTATAACAGAGACATACTTAAAAACAATATGGTTTCCTCTCAGAATCTTGATGTCTGGAATTGTGCGCTAAGAAAAGAACAGTCTTTGTACTTACGTAGCGTATTCATCATATGACCACTGCTCTCTTGGGATCTATTATGACTGACATCTTTGTCAGTGACAGCCTGTTGTGGTATGGCAGATACAGTCGGCTGTGACTGCAAATACGGCATTGACATTGATACAGGAAGAGAGGGCTTCATTTCCTCATCTTCAGAATCACTAGAACTATTTTCACTACTTGATGAAGAGGACGAAGAACTTTTAGAGTCAGATGAACTGTCGGAGCTACTCAGCTGGTCCATGATGCTGGCTTCTGCTTTTAGCTCTGCAAACAATAAGATTTGTTTCTCTGTTAACATTCATCATAATTGAAGTATAACATCAACAACAAATCAGGTATACACATTATAGCAAATAAAAGAAAAATAAAACCAAACCAAAACTACCATAATTCTCCAGAACGAAGAAAAGGGCATAAGCAAGCATCCAGGCTGTCATGTGGTTTTCTTCTCTTGTAGCTTGGGCACTTTCTCCCTTTCAAGCCGAGCGTTAAAACAAGGGTGACTGTGAACCCAAATGCTAACCCCACATTCCACAGGGTACTGCATCCCACATAGCCTTTCTGCAGCTAGCAAGTCTTCCTGTTTTTTCCTTAGCACTCCCAAAGATGCCTTTCACTGACTAAAACTGCAGTTACAGATAAGGTAGCTGTAAGATGTCTGCAGCTGCACCCAGAATGCCCCCCAGGAATTCAGCATTACAATCAATAGACTTGTTTGGACAGTGTGACATTTTGCTTGAAACCAAATTAAGCACGAGAATATCCAAAGGAACCATCTACACTTTACTATTAGGAAGATTTCATCAAACCCTTGTTCTCTTTATAGAAGGGGATGGAATCTAGAACAACAAGACGTAGATGAGAAACATCGGAAATTAACAGATCAAACTGACTCAACCAATTTGCGTTCTTGAGGAAATAACACATCCGACTATGATAATATTTAGGATAGTATGACTAGAGAGATTGTCCTACACAGTATGCATTTTTCTATATACTAACTGAAGTCCAATATACAGAGGAAGTTAAGTCTTGCAGAAAGAGTACATACAATAATTGTGCAAAATAAGGGTGCTGCTGAAGCAAGAAGTCTGACATACAGCCCTGAATCACTGTGGATGAAGATTTTGTACAGCAGCTTGAGGAGTTACCCAGTCATTTGTTAAAAAGGTCTTACGAGCACTTGGAACACTTCAGGAACAGCTTTGATACAGCAGACAAAAAGCAAGTAAGAGAGTGGCTCATCTCACTTCAGATTCACCCAATGCAGAAGAACAGGTTGAAGATGAAAGTCAAACATACAAGATAGCTCAGTGCTTACTCGAGAGAAGAAAAGAGAACAAAAAGAATAAGCTTGAACACAAACTTCCAGAAAGTCTTCCAATTCTAAGTTATCAAAGGCCAGTCTAAAGGAAATGTGCTTAGGCCAGTAAGATTATCAAAGGCCAGGAAAGGTCTAAAGGAAAACGGTGTTCAGAAAAAATGGCACCTGCGGCTATGGCTAGAAGGACAAACTAAGATAGCGTCAAGGAAGAAAGTGCAATAAAAGATCATACAGGCTGACTCAAACCTAAAGAAAGACAAGAGGTGCAGGGAAGAAGCATCCTCCTGTTACTAAAGATGTGTATAAGAGAACAGCTTAAGGACAGAAGTCAGAAAATGTAAGGCAAAACTTAGGATGAAGCTAGTAGAAATATCAAGAAGTCATCTCAAAATTAATTCTAGAGAAGAAATGCCAAGAAAAAAACTGATCCATCACAGATCTGGAGCTATAAGCTAGCTGAAAGATGCCATTCAAGTCCTATGCACTTAATTCCACTTGCTCCCTGCTCTCACCAATGTCTAAGAAGAAAAAAAATTAAGTGAAAGGCTAACGGTTAATATCTAAAACAGAGGAATAATACCTCTGCCTTGAATTTTTAAGTAATTTAATCAGCAAAATTTAAATCAAGTATTTCCAAACAGCAAAGGAAGAGCTGTACATATACAGAAGGCAACAGTTCTGAGGAATCTGTGAGTTACAGTGGATCACTAGGCACGGTCGTATTGCACCATGCTGTTGCGAAAATGACAAGCGTTACACTGAGATGTGGCACTCTTTGGTCTTTGTGCATAGAGATGAAGCGTGCCTGTAAGACAGTCTTCTTGCTCAACTCAGCACTGCTAAAACCTGAGCTGAAACAGCAAATGTAGTTAGGCACTATACTTCAGGTGAAGTTTTTAGACTCATTGGAAGACAGCTAAAGGAGAGTGACAATGAATCAGGGATCTAGAAAACTTGACTTCTTTCCTTTCTTAAGGAAAGATTGAACCACCTGGCATCATTTTGCATGAAGAATGGGAAAGACAGCTTCTGAGTAGTGAAGGACAGCTCAAAAGCAGCATAGTAATCTGGTCTATACTTGCATGATAAATATGAAAGTAGTAATGGGCTTACTGTCAGATTATTTATTAGGAAGAAGCTGAAGAGTAAGGAGAGCAAAGCCCTGGAATGGATCACCAGGGAGAACACAGGATCTATCACTGGAAGGCTTTAAGAACAGGTTAAAAAAATTACGTCAGAAATCTGACTTTAGGAACGAAGGATGAACTAGATGTCTTTAAAAGGCCCCCACCATCCCTGTTTGTCAATTATTCCACATTCTTTTGTGGTACTCAATGTTGAACTGGCACTATAGTAGAATTTGATACATATTGCAAGTCACCGAAGTGGCTGCCAACGTTTGACACCACCACTCCCCCCACAAACAACTGACCACCAAGAAAAATCATTATTCTATGTCCTCAAGTACTCCTTCCTCTTTGCAAGCTCAGACGGATTCCAGTACTGTTCTATAGTATGGATTTCTGGTCAGAGCTTAAGATCAAAAAGGAAAAAAAAACCAAACCAAAACCTTCATAACGACACATCTAAAAAAAACTATCTAAAAGAATTCATAACATCTTGGGAGGCAGATGTCAATTCCAGTCAATGAAACCGCCACCTGTCAACATTTCTGTAGCAAGTAATTACCACCTGCCATCCTCCTCGTCCTCCAAAAGGAAATAAAACCTCCAGTTAAGTGAAATATGAGTGTTGCACCAAACCAGAGTCTCTCAATAATACGTAGCCCTGTTCAAGGGTTGATTTATGCTGTTTTTTAGATGCCTTTTCCAATAGAACCTCATTTTTCACAAGGCTTTATCCAATAATTTAAAATATATTTTGAGTTGAAGAGCACTGTAACGTATATGTTTGCTGAGTGCAGTAACAGAGGAGTGACTTCAAAATGAAAGTGGCTTAGTTGGTTCCAGTGCCACAGGACAACTATATGCCTGATTAAAGTAGCAGCAGCAGACAGATTCAAGGAGGAAGAGCAGTGGGACTCTTGGCATTGTTAAACCTAATGGTTCATCCGATTTTTTACCTTAGGAAGTTTCAAATACTGCTTTGTTACCACTTGAGCCAGAGTGGTCATTTCTATACCAGGATGAAGTCCTTAAATAATCAGCTTCTAGTGCGTATCTCAATTGAAAAAACCAACAAAGCACACAAACAAAAACCCTGGCTCTTAAAAAAATAATTGCTAGTTAAGATCAAAATTCCTTTAACTTCCGTGCCAGTGGAGCTTACCTCGTTCAATATCATCCATAGGAGAAGAGGGATACATCTTTTCTTTTTGGGGAGAATTTTTAACGCTGTTTGGAACCTTAGTTGCATTTCGCATTTGCTGCTGTTGCTGCTCTATGCGAGACTGGACTTTACTGCTTCCTTCAGCTCTGCGTGTAAAAGCAAAAACATTCGTAATTACTACAAGACAAGATGCAAGGAAAAAGGCAAGAATACAGGAGATACAGTATCTTAAGTTACTGAATTATCTGTCATGCCTTTCTAAATGGCATTGTTAGATTTCTAAGTACATTCTTATACTGGCATATAACTATATACATTAAAACTACATATATGTATATATATATTTTAATGTATATGTAATATATATTTTAATGTATATACTATATACATTAAAAGTTATTTTTTAAAACAGTGCTAATAAATTCTCAACCCTTTGTCTTTTGATCTGTTTTTATACTTGACTACTCAGGATTACTTAATAATAATTCTGCTGGAAATAACCTATGTGCATTCAGCAGCAGACGGAAAAAATAAAAATAAACTTGGTCTGAAAAAAACAAGCCGTTAACAAAATTTATCTTTTTCATTTTCTCATTTAGAAGTCAGAAGACGGCAGGCAAGCTACTTTCCAAACAGATTTTCCACACACCCTCCCCCCAACTGAACTCATGAAAAATAGTCACCATCGCTTTCAACACTGTAACAGTTTTCAGTTAAAAAAACCCAACAAATATTCCCATTTCTTCCACCAGTCAAGACCAGAGAGCTAGGAAGCGCTTATGCTGAGAAAGTAAGCTTTTCCATCTACTGAGCAAGGCCAGGTACTTTCTATAAATGACAGCTTTCTAAAAATAGTAACAGGTAGCCCCGCATCTCAATTTAGACTCAATAACAAATCAATTTTCGCAATGAGTAAAGCGCAGTTGTTTCTCCTCTAAATCACCCACCTGGTTTTCTTCACAGTGATGTTGCTACTAAGTTTCTCTAGGCGGCATTCTCCAGTGTCGTGATTGATAATTAAGATACATTCTTTTAGGTAAGGTTTCTTTGAGCCCTTGAACACAGTCACCGGTGGAGTTGAGCCCTATTCAAGCAGAAGTCCAGTAAGCATTACTCCTGCAGGGTTGTTTTCCCCCCCCCCCTCAAACAGCAATCCATGACAGTGATGACAATTTCACTATCAGTGAACATTTCTAACCTCTAAAAACATTATCTGTTAATTCAAATTAGATTCACAGTAGCCATGACCAAAAGCAGCTGGTGTTTGACTGCAAGGGGATTTCACCCAGCTTAGCTTAGTTTCAAACTGATTAAATGCTGATTTCCCAACGAGATCATGCTCTCTGTAGGGCTCCTTTTAACTAAAAGGGGTTTCAGTTACCATATCAGCAGAGCAGTAAAGCATGGCAGGTAGTAAATTTTCCCTTTCCAGTCTTTCCTGCTTTGGAACTGCAATAGAGCAATAAATACCAAGGGAAAACTTGCACTGCCAACATCCACATGAAGCTTTTCTGTGTACGCAACACTTCTGGGTCATCCTACAGCATAGTTCCAACGTGGTGAATACACTTAAAGTTACAGTACAGCTGTTTAACCTTTAGGTCTTTTGTAATGTTACATTCACAGAGGATATGTTTTTCTACTCACAAATAACACAAGCAGCTCTGAAAACGCATTGAAACTTCATATCCTTCTATACTCAGCACACACTTATGACAACACAATAAATCATTCCCTTAGGTCTGCCGCTTTTCAGCCACCCCACTCACCTCAATATTTGGTAGTGTTATTGTCACCTGTTCACCTTTGCCAACTTCAAGGTCTCCTTCACAGGACATATCAATAGACGCAGGCTTAAAGTCATCTGAGCATAAAACCAAACTGGATTATTTACGGGTTTTTCAGGACTCTTACAAACGTAAACAGCTTTTAATTGCAGTTTGAGGTTATTAAGTTGAAGCCTTTTTTGCTAATGTATCGTCTACCATTCCCCAGAGCAGATCCCTCCCTATGTCAGTAGAATTCAAAGTCAAGATAGTTTTCTCAAGATTCGGCATAAGTATGAACACCCTTCAGCTAAAATCAGAAAAATGCTTTTAAGTTTTAGTAGTTAAAGATGCTGAATGAGCTGTGCTGTATTTCAAGAGATAAGCCCTCACAGAATTACTTTCAGAAAAATCAATAAACAGTTCTTGAAAATGACGATCTAAACCATGGGAGATGTAGACAGGTGACTGAAAACGCAAAGAACAGCATCACCCCTCAATATCCATTTCTGTATCCACTCCTGATTTTCCTATAACAGGCACGCCTGCAGCTGACCAAAGATGGAGTTTCAGTGTATTTATTTTTTGACAAAAGTGAAATTACTTCCCGATTAAATATTCATTTCCTTTTTTTTTTTTTTCTTTTTCAACATCTAAAGCATTGATTAAAACAAGTTTTAAACAGAAGAAGGTATCAATTTCTGGTCCTTTCCAAAAACCTGAGACACTGAAAATGAGCACGTGTTCAGGCACCAGCACTGCAGCTGCACAGCATACCATTATCCATAAAACATTATTTCCACCACAAATTAATTGGGAAGGGCTGCAGCTTAAAGCCCTGCCTGCACAGATCTGTAGAGATATGACAGCATTGAGACCTGCGTGGTGACATAAGTGGGTTTGAACCCATGGTTCCAGCCAGCATGGGCACGGGGCCAGTCTCGCAGCCTGGAGATGTGGGGTGCCCTGCCTTGCGTGCTGGGGAGCAGCATGGAGGGACTGGAGGCATCAAGGGGACCTACCAAACAGCACAGTCCTCAGCTACGGCATGGCAAACGCTCCTTGCCTCGCAACTGTCACCTCACCCACCGCTGGGCAGCATTCTGTTACGTCTGGGGAGTATCCCAGTTCAGTAACACTGCCCGCAATCCAGTGGCCAGGCGGCACAAACCACAGCCGGGAACGCTGGCTCCAGCTTGCAGACCAACCAGGCAAGAAAACCAGGCTTCAGGAGCTGGTGGGCAGGACTACACACACAGCAAGCTGTGAGCTGAGGCGTAGGTAATAGCCCCTACCAACCCTGTTTAGAGTAAAGCCCTACACGTCGTCTTGCAGGGGTGAGTGTAAAATAGTTCTAAAGTTTCTCATCAGGAACTAGAGGACGTCTGCTTTAATGTATGGCCACTACGTAGTTAATACTTTAGAAAATTAAGATACTGATTCTGGTGTCCATAAACAGACTTCTGATCTTAGCTTCTACCCAGCAGATGTCTTCTCCTTTACTCATTTGTTAACAAAAACTTCAGGTATCAGACAAGGGAATTTTTGCATGTGCATTTGGCAGAAACGATGAACCTGCCAGTTTCTATGTCTCATTTGTTGGAAAGGAAGAGAGATTTCAAAACAGATCTCAGAATAAATCATCAAATTACAGGAGTCAGCAAGAAATCGTAAGGGTGGGAGGTACCAGACGTGGTTTTTAGTGTGCTTTAAAATTAGGGTAAATTTCAAGTTACAGCATTTGTTTAAATCCACTTATAGCTCTTCCCTGCTCCCTCCCTTCCCACAGTCGCAGACAATCCTACCGAGTGCCATTCCATTCGCTCACAGAAAGCGCATTACCCGTCTCACTGAACTGCGTGAAATCATACACGACATGCTCCAGAGAACGTACGTGAGACTGAATCGCGGGGCATTGGTCTATAAATAACGAGACATCAAACCCAGAAGAAGAAGCAGCCCTAAATTACCAGAACTATAATCCTGAGAGCATTTGTTTCCTAGCTACCCTCAGAAGCCCTGAGCACACACCTCTCCAGACAGCAATTATGTACTCAGGGAGGGCACACAGCTTTGTGATTAATCATAGAACACCAGGTCGGAAGGGACCTCATCTAATCCAACCTTTTTAGGGGATATATAGTTTAAATGAAGCGGCCCAGCACGCTGTCAAGCTGAGCGTTAAGAGTAGAGGAACCCACCAATTCCCTGGGGAGATTATTCCAATGTTTAACTGTTCTCACAGTGAAAAATTCCCTCCTGGAACCCAATTAAACGCTGCTTTTAACTTTTCATTGCCCCATTGTACCAAACTCCCCCAAACTAGACCTTCATTCCCAGTCGGTTTGCAGCATCCAGACGCTCATTCTGGGTACAAAAAGGCGTAAAAAGAAATAAAGAAAGTGAAGGGAATAGGCAAACAAACCCAGCCGGGGCTTTGCCACGCTGCCCTGCTCCTCCCCCAGCGCACGGCCGCCTGCCAAGCCGCTCTCCCTTCGCACCCATCCACCCTCTGGAGCTGCCAGCAAGGACAAGACGGTGTTTTATCCCGAGGAGGACGGAGGGGACCGGGGGCGGGGGGGACGACACACACACACCATTCGGTCCCCCACCCCACCCCGTCCCCCTTGTGTCTCCCCCCTCCTCATACTCACAGCGGACAGTGTGGAAAGCGCAGCGCGGCTGCTTCTCGAAGGTCTCCCCCAGCTTCAACACCCGCTCCTTGGGATCGAAAAGCGACGGGACCGCTGCGTTCATCGCGGCGTCTCAGACCATGGCGAGCCCGAGCGGCCGCTGCCGCCGCCGCCGCAGCCCGAGCATCTCTCGCACCCCCGGCCACGCCCACGTGCCGGGCGAAGCCACGCCCACCACGAGCTCTGATAGGTCTGCGTGTGTGACGTCACATACAGCCTGCTCTGTGATTGGAGAACAGGGAGAAAGGGGGTGGGACCTCCCGGTAGGGGTCCACGAGCCGTACTCGGATATGCAAATGAGACCCTCCTCCCTCAAAGAGAGAGCGGTGATTGGTGGAGAGCGGCCGCGACCATGAGACTGCGAGGGGAGGGGGAATGCGGGATGCGGGGGGGCGCTCGCGTTGGAATGCGCAGGTTAGGTGTTGCAAACTCCCCCTTTCTCCCCGAAGTGGGCGAGCCCGCGCGGCGGCGGGAGCTGCGGGCGGGAGGAAGAGGCTTCGCCTCAGGGCGGCCGGCAGCGTCGAGGCCGGGGGAGGTGGGAGAGGGCCCCGCGGCTTCCTCTGTGCTCCCTTCCTCTCTCGGAGCGGGGTGGCAGCCTCCAGGCGGCTGTGCCGGAGCTGCAGGGTCGGGAGAAGCGGTGGCTGAAGGACCCTACGCCGAAACAAATCGTTGAGGGGCCGGAACCGATGTTGTTGCGGGCCCCCTCCCTCCCTCTGCGCCCATGGCCGGCGCGGGGATGGCCCCTGCGGACCCCAGGGTGCTGGCTTTGGCTGTTCAGGTCACTGAGAGCAGAGAACAGGACATCCCTCTGCTGCTGCTGGAGCTAAAGGGTAATTAGCACCGCTTGTGAAATCAAAGGATGAGGTGGGAAGTGTGGACAGTCCTTTCCTCTGCCTCCCTAAACACAGGAAGCCTCCGGGGAGGCAGAGGCCTATTCCCATTTCTGGCAGGGCTGGAAACTGATAATCTGCCAGGGCTGATAATACCTTGTCTACTGTATATAATGGTATGATACCTTATATACCAGATATCTGGTGCTATAATACCTTATATGCCAGGTATCTGGCAATATAATACCCTATATCATAGAATCATAGAGTAGTTTGGGTTGGAAGGGATCTTAAAGAACCAGCCCCCCTGCCCTGGGCAGGAACAGGTCTCACCAGACCAGGCTGCCCAAGGCCCCATCCAGCCTGGCCTTGAACACCTTCAGGGATGAGGCATCCACAACATCCCTGGGCACCCTGTGCCAGTGCATCACCACCCTCATCGTGAAGAAGTTCCTCCTTATGTCTAGTCTAAATCTGCCCCTCTCCAGTTCATAGCCATTGCCCCTAGTCTTATCACTTCGTGCCCTTGTATATACTGTATATCTAATGGTATAATGCCTCATACTAGATGCCTGATGGTATAAATGTACTCTATTGCTTGATATCTGATAGTATAAAAACCACCCTATTACTAGATATCTAATGGTATAAAAAATACCTTATATATAGTACTTCTTCAGAGTGGTATTGAGTGGCATTTGGCTTAGCAACCATAAGGAGGGAGGAGCTGGGGAGCGAATGGAGAGTAAGCCTTTTTTCCTTCTCAGTTGTCACCTGTCTTAAGACCCTTCCTGGTGTGGGCAAGGATCTTGCACTTGGTCAAATCATTTCTCCTGGTGCTTTTTGGTTAGAGAGCCAGAGTGGTTCTCAGCATTCAGTTTTAAGTCTTAACATAGAAACACAATTGTGAGCTCCTGTGTGACTTGCCCTGTCTTTCCTTTTGCCACAAAGCCACTGCTCATGGAAACAGTAGAAACAAGTTAGGTCCTGTTCTAAATTGGGATGTAATTACAAGGAAGCTATATGTTTCGCCGTGGTTGTGGTTTTATCTGGCCTAGGAAATTCATACAAATGGGCTACATCCCAGGTAATGTATGTTTTACTACTGAACCTCTAATAAGAAAATAGAAACCCAAGTTTAGCTATCCTTCCCAACTGTCATATAATCCTACAAATGGGTTGTAGCTGTAGGAGTGAAAAGTGCTGACAAAATATTTTATGCTGTTGTTAGCACTTTTAGAATCGCCTTAATCCTGGCTCTATGTACACAAATTCTTTTTAAGTTTTGGAAAAAGAAAAAAATATCCATCTTGTACATCAAAATCTTAGGTTTCTCGTTGTCTCTTTCCTGCTTTCTTCCCACAGAAATTTTAAACAGTGCTTTCTTGGGATGTGAAGAATCCAGAAAGATTAAACAAGATATATACAGTTATGATCTTACTCGGTACTGTATGCTGGTCCTTAGGCAAGACCACTCTCGACTGCGTGGAGGCTGGGCTACTGCTGCCCAGCTAGCAGAGATACTAAGGTGAAAAAAAAATTGCTTAGAAGTTTTATTCTTGTTTTCTCTCTGGCCTTTCATCTTGCTCTTTTCCTTTTCATGCTGTAATACATTGGCTCCCATCCAGAACTAGGCTTGTTGTTCAGGAAAGGCTAGGGTTAAAGTGCAGGGAGCAGTCAAGAGCAGAGGGGTCAGGCATAGCCTAATTGGTCCTGTTTAATTCATTTGCATTGTGCTTCATTGAGCTGGGTGGAACTTTTGGTGGGAACAGTTTTTGCATTGGCTTTACCTTTTTTTAGTGAACAGTACTAATCAGTGTCACAGTTCTTACCCAGTAGTTGCTAATTTTGAATTGCAGTTACTTTACAAAGTTTGTTTACTTAGATTCATCTTGCAAAAATCTTCAGCCTGATTGACTCACAGCATGGCTTGACTCTATTTAAGTATCTATTAATTGCACCTATTTTAAATATTTATTTACATTTTAAACACAACAGAGGACACAGTTTGTACAGACTAGATATCTTGATGTAGCAATACTATGAGAATGGCATAATTAAGTTCAATTCATATCTAGCAAGTAAGACAACTTTAAACTCAAATCTCCAGTGATTCAATCTCAGTTGTCAACGTCAGGAAAAAGTTCTACATTTTCCCCGAGTTCTTGATTTTTGCCCTAGCTGGGGAGCAAAATTCTAAAGCATGAAGCGATTAGGCAGCCATCTCTTATTTATGCCATATCTGCAGTTTGAATTTTTAATGCCAGGAATTTGACCAAGGGATGCAAGATTTATCACAAGAGTTGTGTGATACTTAAATCATCCCCTATAAGCTGCTGCCATATGTAGAGAAAGCTGATATTTATTTTAGCTATAAAAATGTCCTTTTGTAACTAGATGAATCTCCGCTTCATGCCGAGAATTTACTTTGCAAGGGCTTTAGGGAGCAAAGCTTTATGCATGTGCATTCACAAAAACCATACAAAAGCCTAGATACAAATTTTGCTTTCTGACATCTTAAGTTAGGAAGGCTCTTTTGTTGCACTAGTATGAGTCTGGAGTAAGGAATTGAAAAACTTCTCAGCTGCAGAACCCAGTTTCTCGTAAAAAGTCTTCCCGAAATGACCGACAAGTTTGCGTAGAGTAAAATAAGAAAACTGAGATCTGAAGAACTGATTTTTTTGCCTACACATATTCCTCAGTTAAAGGAAACTTGTAGACAGGCTCGGTGCAGATTTTGTGGTAATTAATATTTTTTTATACATATTTTCGTTTCCTGGTCTGTACCCCCTTCATTACCAGGCTTTCTTTATCAGGTTTTTGTCTACCTTTCTATTTTGCCTTTTTTTGTTTATGAGCATCAGAACCCTAATCTGGCACATGGAACAAGCCTGAACAGATCCTGTGGAGCTAAAGGAGAAAGTGCCTTGCAAGTGTTTTAAACTAGGACGTGCTATAATAAGTGGTAATATACTTGCTGTCTCCAGCCTGCCTGTGATCCCTCTTCCTTTTGAGGCAGCTATCTTGGAGCCAGTCACAGCAGTTAGCTGTTGTTCAGTGTTGAATTGTCCCGTGCCACTGAAGCATTTCTTCTCAGATGACGTGACACTCATTCAAAGCTGTTCAAACAGGCCTTCCACTATTCAGGTTGATTTTTTTTTTTTTTTTCCCCCCAGTCATTGTTGTGTAGGACTAGAAGTGAAAGAAGATCCTGAGGAATTTTACACTAAATTCCTTCCTTCGGCTATAGACAACCTGCTGTTTTTGGGAAGACGCTTACAAGCCCGATTTATCCGAGCAATCAAGGTATTTAAATTTCATAGTTAAATAGCAGAGAACATCTATAAACTTCCCATGGTTACAGATGTATAAGTAGGATCTTATTCTAGGGACACTATGTTATGAAAAGTTATTTTCCATAAATTACATTAGTTTTTCTTATGCCTCGGAGCTTTGAAACTGAACTCTGTCATTGTGGATCTTTTGGTCCATTACATGTGCAAAGCTAGATTGTTGCCATAGGTTTGTTTAGAGAGTTTGGTTACTACTTCTTGCAAGTTTTAAAGACGGGGGAAGGAATTAATTTGTAAGTAGGGTAGAAGAATTAGAGCAGTATGATGGAAAAAAAATGCCTTACAAAACGTGGCATCCCAGTCACGGTAGTAACTTTGCGTATATTTAGTTCAGTTCTTTGTAATTGCTCTGTTCCCACTGCCTTATTCACCTTTACAAAAAAAAGAGGTTTAGGAAATTTAGGAAATTAAGATTTTAAATCACTCTTGCTGAAGTTCGTTTTACCATACAATTTCTGCTATGAAATTGGCAAAAAAATCCAAAAAACACTCACTGCTTCCAAACCTCCATGTTGAGAACCCCAAAGGCAGATTTTGTGAATTTGTGGATTTGAACACTTGCTCATATTTCTCTCCCTCTTGGCAGAGAAGAAAGGCTTTGCCCAGCTAGGTTCCTGCATGCTTTTGGCGCATTCTGATCTTCCAGAATCAGAGGGAAAAAAAACCAACAAACAAAACACATGAATAGTTTAAATAACCAACCTCATGGATTGTAATAGTTTAACATCCCTGTTTGCCCTTAGTATCTAATTTCTTGGCTTACTGGCTTCTAGGACTTAGTCAAAGGTTTCCTGTGAAGTATTGTGATGGACACCACAAACACAATCAGTTCTCAGAAACCATCAGCAGAGTAGCATATTTTCTGTTAGTTCAATACTTTAGAAGTGCATTTAGTGTTTAAGAAGGAAGCTTCCTGAACGACATCCCAGGAGACTCGAGTCTTACCCACAATATGTAATTTCCCTCATGCTTTCTTATTATGTCTCAGCCTATATGTTACTTGAGTCATGCTTGTGGGCAAAGATTTCTTTTGAATGCAAATGCAGTCTACATTGTAAGTAGTACTTTGGCTTTTAAACCTTGTGGTCTCAGAGGTGACTGTGCACCCAGACTTGGTGCTTGCTCAGTGGAACTTTGGAAATCCCACTCTACCAGTGGAGATTTGTAGTTTATTCTGCACTCATTTGCTTTTTCCCAAGTCTTTGAAGTCAAGGGAAGCACTGAAATAGCTTTCAGAAACTGACATACCTCCAAAACACTGAACATATAATATTGCAGCTCAACTTATTAGTGTGATTTAGATTTTGTATCTCTCATTGTCACTAAGAACCAAATACAAAGTTAAACCATGACTGATGGCTGGGTCTTAACAGCATGAATCTAGGAGTAGACTTTCGTTTGTGGAGGCTCAGTTGATGTGGGAGATATCAGGCCAAGTGCTTTATAATAACATTTTACAGAAATTTAGTACTATCAAATGTCCCTTTTCTGTCCACACACCAAGATTTTAGATTTCCAGTGGTCTGCGTCTCACGCCTGGAATACAGAATCCAGACTGCACATGTGTATGTGCATTCATGCATTAAAACCTCGATTCTTCCTGGTCATTTTGTTCCAGTTCAGAGTTATCATGGGCAAGCATTACCAGTCTGTTTGGCAAACTGATCAGCGTAGCAGTAGTTTGTTACCTCCAACTAGGAGGTGCTTCTGAAGACTCACCAAGCCAGTTTTTAGGAACCTTTACCGTTCTAACCATATCCTTGGCCCCTTTATACCACTTCCCCCCCCCCCTTAATCTTAAATAAATTATATTCCACTTTGCTGATAAAATCTATGATACGTTTACACTGAGTTATTTGTCTTCTTAACCCTCCTATGCTATCAAATATTTTTTAAAGAGTTAACAAGACTTCTTTCTCCCTATTACGACGTTTTCAAGAATGGATGCTTCTTCTAGTATGTTTAAAGTTTGGTGATCAATTTCTGGCCTTGAAGGGCTCACAGGTCAGGTTTTTATTGACTGGTTTCTACAGTTTGACCACCCTCATTTGGGCAGTTGGTGGAGTTGCTCTTCAAATCCCTGAAGCCTATAAACCTTCCCACTGCACCAAGCTGAACTCCACTGTAAAGATACATACACGCATGCTTTTACCTACTTCTATTTTGTTTAGGATAAAGAAAAACAAGATTTTTTACGCTGGTTCCGACTAGTAACTGATGCCATCTGCTGGCTGTTCGGTGGGCACATTCAACTAGCAGCGTGTGGTAAGGGAAAAGTAGACTCATGACACCTGACAACTTATTTATGACAACTACAAGTATGAATAATCATTCTTAAACTAATCTCCTAGTTTTCTGAATTGGAGTAGATGCTAAAGCAAACTCTTAACAGAAAGAGCAATATCTAAAATGCAGAAGGGAAATATTGAAGAGTCTTTCAGAAATAAATAGTAAAAGTGTTCTCCTGCAATTTCCTTTTATAATTCTATACCTTAAAAAAACAGGGTTTTGGTTTTTTTTCTGCTGAGATACAGTTGATTATTTTACTTGTCTGGGGTTAACATATGGAGATATTTGACCAGAGTACATTGCAGGCTCTGAAAAGGACTTGCAAACAAATTTCTGAATTTGTTGCCATGCCAGGAAATTTACATATATCGAACAAACATCACTATATGCTTCCGACCAAAACAAGGTTTCTGTTAAACCAGTGTTAATCACACTGAGTTTTAGGTCACAATATAAAGCAGAATTTGTTTTTGTTTCTTATATAGAACAAAAAACTAAGGATCGTAAGATGTTTAACTGAAAACACACATGGCCAGAAAAATTACTAAATATGTAGACGATGATATACCAGAACAAAAAGGTTGTGCTTTAATGACTTGGTTGGACTTGCATTAAGTAAACTGTCAAGGTTGAAGTCCTTATCTTTTCCAGATATTGTTGCCTCAATGATAATTCCACTGCTGTAACAAGAGACTGGTGCTGGTGTAACATAAAATGTTTTGTTCCATTGCAACACCAGTGCTTGAGGGATATCCAAAGGCAGAAAAACAGGGCTCAGCGTGGTTTTGGGATGTTGAAATAGTTAACTTATTCCAGTAAGTTTCAGTGTAGAAAGTTATAAAAGAGGGAGCTTGTTCCAGGAACAGTATCTGGTTTTACTTGCTATGGCTTGTGCTCCATAATAAAGTTTATTTGTTTTATAGTATCTTAAAGTCTGGTTCTGATTGTGTGTTTTCTTATTTGCTTGTTTCTGGTTTCTTTGCAGTACTGCAAAATGATCACTTCCTGCAGTTGTTAGTGACAGACGATGTTGAAACAGCAATTATAATGATGTCTGTTTTGCACAGTGTTTTGAAGGTCAACGGGTTAGTTGGTTTTATATCATTGATTTTTCTGAATTTTATATTTAAGACTTAGTTAATTACTGCTTGGTAAAATAGAACTTTTTCATATACAAGAATTGATGGGGTTTTTTTTTTTTCCTAGTAATTGCTGTAGAAATAGGGAAAAAAAAAAATCTATTTTCTTGTTAAATTGAAGAGATGGAAGTCAGTTCATTGAAGCAGTAGTACTGCCTGGATCGGATTGCTGGTCCAGCCAGCTGGATATGTTGACTTGCTGAATGCCTGACATATCTAAAAGTAAGTGACTGTTAAAAAGCTCATAATCTGTAACTAACATGTCAATTCTGTCCACCCCCACCCTGTTTTTTTTGTTAAGTTCTGTCTTGCTCCAGGTTGATGAAAAGACCCTTCACTCTGTTTTGGATGAACTTGTTTATAGGCTTTCATCTACCACCAATCCTGTTATAGGAAGTGCTGCTACGAAACTGCTCTTGTTGGTGGCAAAATTCTGCAAGCAGCTTGTGAAGTTACTCACTGCTCGCTACAAAGGCTAGTAAATGTGCCTGAGGGCAACCACTGGGCAAGTACAAAGATGGAGGTCTTGGTGCAGTAGTTATCCAATATAGATGAAAACTGCAGTGCTCAGGCTTTTTTTCCCCACTTCTCCACTGTTTGTTTTCATTGTAGTTTAAGGCATCACACCCCTTTTTGTTTTTCAGATTTATTTTTTTTCTGCGTATTGAGGACTCAGCATGTGGCAACTTGTCTCTTAAAGCTGTTGTCACTTCCAGCCTGATGAGCTTTGCTTCTTTCTTTGTGATGCTCTGCATCTTTTTTCTTCTGAAGGTTGGATATTAAGAGATCCTGGTGTCTGTGCTGCCTCAATAGAAGCTGTATGTCAGACATCTGTCAGTGTGTTAAGGCTCACTAATCCGGAAGCATGGAAATTTTACTTAAAGCCAACTTCTGACCTTGACAGGTGCTGTCCTGTTATGGAGGAACTGACTGTCTTTTGATATCCAAGAGGCTGGAATGAACTCTTCTCAAGAATTTGTGAAATAATTTTATCATTTTAGTTTGATGCCTTTAGATGAGAAGGCTGAGTATGCATATAATTTGCTCTATGTTATTCATTATTTAATGAGGTGTCCTCTAGCAGGGAACTCCAGAAAACTCCTGTGTCCTCTGTCATACTCATGGAGACTAAGAAAGAAGCTTTGATGTTTGCCAGGTCCTTTGTATTCTGGATAGTCAAAGCTGTTTGTGAGCAGCCTCAGTTCTTTGGGGATGAGGGCAGTAAGTAGTGGGTGTGCTAGACAAAATGGTCCTATTCCCTTTCTTACACCTGTGCTGACTACTTACTAAGCAGTACCAGCCAGATAAATTTGTGAACCAGGTGGGCAGCTTTGCCACCCCTTTTGCCTACAGAATGGAGAAAAGGTCTTCCTTTTGGTATGGAATTAAATGCAGCGTTCCTAAGGCTGCTATCCACATTGTGGATTCTTGCGAAGCTGCTGTGATAGCCTGATCATCCCAGCTGTAAAATGCTGGCTTGCCTGAAGAGGTGTAAATTTCCATTAAAGGATTATGGTTTTTTTTTTTCTCAGGAATCACAATATGCCATGGTCATTTAGAGACTCTTTATCTTTCTTCTGTACATGTTTGGTATTTCCAGTAGGAGAAGAAAAATGTACTTTTTTTTGTTTGTTTTATAGTCCTTATGTTAGTTTTCAGACAAGTTTTGGAATCCTTCAGGGAGTTTGAGGAATGGTGGCAACAGGGAAAGCATTTCCGCCATCTGGCCATCTCATTGAAGTAACTTGGCTTCGCAGTGTCTCAAGAGCACTGCCAGTATGAGGTGCTTCAGTGTAAGCTTTCTGTCAGTAAAGGCAGCCTGCCAGAGGTTAGAGCGTCACCTGAACCTCATGTCTTTACATCAGGCATCCAGGAGGGCTTAGTCTTTTGTCTGCATGGTTTGATGCCTCTGAGAGGTGTACTTGACGTGCTCCCTGTCAGTAGCTGAAAGGCAGATATGGCTGTGTAAGCTGTACAGAAACTGGCAGGTGGTTGCACCAGACACAGGACCTCTGTGAAGGAACTGCTTTGTGTAGCTGGGATACCTGCTTTTGTGGAGCTCAGGCAGCCTTAGGGTGCCTGCTAACTCCATTTGGAGTCTTTAGAGTCTCTCCTGAAGTGTTTGTCATTGTCTTTCCAAAATGGTGTGTGTGTGATAGAACAGAGGTGCATTTTCTGTTTGGTTGACTTTGTGCTCCTTATCCAGATCCCTTAAGTATATATGAGTGTTGAAGTTGCCCACTGTATGAATATGCTTACAGACAATGATTTGAAAATGGAAGAGTGCAGCTCTTCAGGGGGCTATCCAAACATGTGTCTACTTCCTGCCCTCCTTCCTTCTCCTTCCAGCTCCCCATAGACTTCTCATACTCTGGTATTTGTCTGATACAAAGCTAAAAATCATGTGGTGTTGTCTACCTGTGTCCTGCCCACTGCACAGGGGTATTATGAGGGGAGCGCTTGTGTGCTTTCTAGCCACCGCAAACCTAAAAAGCTATTTTGTCTTAGGGTTTAGACGTGTGTGTACTCACAGCTGGGCTATGCTATACAGTTAAGACTGCAAAGAATTCCAGTTATAAATAAATAACTAAATTTTATTATGAAAAAATATTAATATGAAAGCAGTGCTAATAAAGCCTAGCACTTGCATGGTGCTTTACATCCTTTTAGCAGCTTACAATGACTAACTGATAAGACACTGAAAGTACATTGATGATTTAACTGCCAGTTGTGTAGACACAATAGATAGTGCCTTGGACATAGAGAACTACAATTACTGTTTAATATATTTCTGTGAGGGCTGGAGCACTGGGTATTCACTGATAATATTTTGCATTGAAACTCAAAACTGACTGATGGTGTTCAGCTCTAGCTCTTCCTTTGCACATAGAATGAGATTTGATTTTTTGACTTGAGAATTTTTAGTTTGAAAACCTGAAAATAAAAAGTCACCTTAGCGGTATTGCTTGCTTGTTCTCTCTCTTAGGATTAAAAGGGCTTTTAAGTAAACAGTGGACTGGTAAAGGATTTGACAAGGAGCTCAGTGAGCTCTTGGACCTGCTGCAGTTGGAACAACCCAATGGAAAAGGAAAAATGCAGGTGCTGAAGTTTAATGAGGCTTTTGCATGTGAAATCCTAGATACGTGTGATTTTGATATGTTTAGAGTGGATTTACTTTATCACTCTGGTGATGCTTTTCAAAGCCTGTGCTATTTTTTTACTATATTAATAGATTTGTAAATTTCTTATTCCCTGCCCCCCATCATTTTTTAAGACGAAAAGTAATTGTCCAGTGATGAAGATATGGGACTGTGACTTAAAAGGCTGATTTTCTACTGCAGAATCACCATAGATCTCTATCCAGTCACAGGGATAAATATAATTTTGTTTTGCTAACTATAAAACAAAAAATAACTCTCTTTGCTTTTCTCATATCAGTGTTACAAATGTAGCTCTCAGAATTCTCAGCAGCATTCACATAGAATTAAGTCATACAGAGAAAGTGTTCAGTAAGAACACCTTCTGGGCTGTGTTCCCAAAAACTGAGATAATGTGTGTTTTATGAACTTCTTAGCAAAATTTTATATGCAGGTTTCTCAGAGACAATGCTTTAAAGGAAATCAGAGTTATGTTTGTAGAGACCTGCTTTCATCTTCAGCTGAGCAGGGTGTTGCGTGTTGTTTTGGGTTTATTTAAAATCCATTTAAGAATAGAATTTTTTTTCTCATGTTTGTTGCACTTCAGTGTCTTCTGATCATACTGCAAATGTAACATTTTTCCTGCTGCTAATTTTCCAAACTTTCTGTCCTCTCTTGTGTAGCCATTTTGCTTGAATCGCCATTTGAAATATCAAATGCTTTAGATGTTTTAAATACAAATTTCTAGCATTCATTAATGCAGGTAATATATATTTATGCTGTAGATTCATTTGTTTGCCACAGAGAGCATCAACCCAGACGATCAGATGGGCTCCTTTTGGAGCAAGTGCAGGTTTCACAATAATAACCATCTTACAGTACCTTAACTTCCCCAGTCTATTACAAATACTGAATTTTGTTGTGTTTGAAAACTGATGTGTCTTGGCTAAATGTTGAGATAGTTCCAACTGTTCAAGCAGTAATAAAGTGGTTTTATATGCAGAGAAAATATACTACCAACATTTTTATTAATTTCAGAAGCAGCATCAAGCAGCTTGTATAATCCAGGCTATGTGGAGAGGATTTCAGACAAGGAAAAGGCTGAGAAAACTGCCCCAAGCAGTGACCACTTTACAGAGAAGCTTCAGGTAAACAGTATGGCTTTATAAAAAGCACTGAAGAGAAGAATCTAGGAAGAAGTTTTGGGTTGGTTTGGGCTTTCTAATGTCACAGAGTCACTAGAAAAATTTAGGTCACCTAATCCTATCTCCTACTTGAAGTAAGACCAGCCTTAATGTGGGATCCAGCTGCCTGGAGCTGTATCCAGTCCTGGAGGTCTCCAAGGATGGAGACCCCACAGTCTCACTCGATCCCTGTCCTGGTGCTGCATGACTCACCTTGTGAAGAATTCTTCTGTAACAGCCAGCGGGAATTTCCTTATTACAGCTCTTCACTGCCTCTTGTCCTTTTTCTGTGCACGTCTAAGAGTCTGGTTGTGTCTTCCCTTCCTTTAACCTAAACAAATCCCATCTCTTCACCCGTCTTTGTGTATCATGCATTTCATAGACCCGATTGTCCCCAGTCGAACAGTCACCATCCCTTCATTTTCTCAATAGCTGTCTTCTGCTGGGAGGCCCAGTAGAGAGTGGCCAGTATTCCAGGTGTATTCAGGAGTGCCGAGTAAAGTGAAATAATAGTCCTCCTTGACTTGCTGCTTCTGCTTTTGCTGGTGCAGCCCACTACACAACTTGCTTTTGTTACTGGAGGGGCACGCTACTGGCTCATGTTCAACTTATCACCCAGCAGGAGCCTCAGGTCCTTTTCATTGGACCTGCTGTCCAGGTAGTCAGTGCCCAATTTGTCCCAGGTCATGAGGTTATTTTGTAGCAGGTGTAGAACTTAGCATTTGAACTTCATGTGGTTTCTGTTGATCCATTTTCTGTGCTTGTGGAGGTTCCTCTGAGCATCAGCCCTGCCCTGCATAGGAGGCTGTGATGACAGCCTTGATAAAGTCAAGGGAAAGGACATCCGCTGCTCTCCCCTGGTCCCCAGAGCCAGTCATCTTGTCACAGAAGGCATCAGACTGGTCAAATATGATTTGACTGTGGGAAGCCTATGTTGATTCGCTTCCTGTCCTTGGTGGAAATAGCTTCCCTAAGGATTAGTTCCTGTGTCCCAGGGCATAAGTTTGTATTGACCAAGAGCCTCCTTCATCTGAAGATGCCTTTTTCTAGTCAGCTGTTATTTCTGAAACATAAAGGTAATGTAGTGCCAATATGAGCTGTTTCACTACAGATTCTTTTAGCAGAAACATCCAAACAATGTGCTTTCCCAGCAGAACCAAACTGCCAGTTCTGGTGCCAAAAGCTCCAACTGTCCCTTTCCCAGCTGCCAAACTTCTCCATGAAAAAACTTAGTATATTTCTGTGATGCTTTTATGTTTTCAGTGTAAAAATTTATGGCATATGGAAAATTAAAAATGTAGAACACTGTGGCATGGGGTTGCACTAAGTAGCAATAGAAGATGATGTGCTGATCCTAGAACAGTTAGCTGGTTCACAGTTAACCTGACATGAAATTCTACGGTAAATCAAACGTGGAGCTGTCCTGGAATTTCCAATCTGCCATGCCAGAGTGCTACAGAAACCAAGGATCATAGTGCCTGCTCAGTATAGTGCCTGCAAGACTTTGTTCTTCATTAATATTAGAAATCTTTGACTCCCAGAAGTGAAGTCACTTCAGTGACCTAGAAATAGTATCCTCCGACTTGGAGCACCACACAAGAATGAAGCTACATAAATAATGTTTGTCTTACTTGAACCAGGATATCAGTAGTGGTGAGCATATTAGGCTAATTCTTTTGAGAAATTTAGTGAGAGTTTGGCATAGGTCAAGGGATAAACATCAAATTCAGACTCCACAGCGGTTTTATCAGCCTTTTTTTGCACATTGAGCACTACTGTGTCAAAACTGGGTCTTAGAAATCAGGTAGTTAAATCACATGCATTATGATCAAGTGTTAGAAAGCAGATAGTTAAGAAGATATTAGACTGACTAGGGTGTAATCTTTAAATTCTGGCAGATTTGCAGGGGCAAGCACAATGTCCATTGAAGGCCATTAGCCACTCCAGCTTTTGTTCTGAAACACCAAGAATGGCATCCTTGTTGCACCTTGTTACACCACCGTACACTTTGAGCCAATGTTCCTTCCCTCATCAGGCACCTTTCAAGCCTGCGAGCCACAATCATAGCCCAGAAACTGATGACGGAATAAGACATAACGTGGTAAAGCCAAAGGGAAAGGGTGGCAAGGCTACCAACAACCAACAAACTATTTGACTTGTTTCATATTTTCAGTATTGTAAGCATTCATGCATGCCTCTTAAATAGTTCTTGAGTCATTTAAGTGGACTTTTGAATGTGTTTGTTTAATATTTAGAGGAATAGAAATGTATTCATATTCTTACAGTTGTGTGTTCATGGCTTAGTCAGTCCCAGTGTACTGAGCACAATATAGTAACTGTACAGCTCCAGTGCTGTTTTCTTCTGTTACCGGTCAAAGCTACAGTTAGTGTTACTCTGAATAATAGTGTTTGGAGTACTGTAAGCATGACTTTAGAAAAGCTTTCAAGGGGACTTTTGGTTGTTTTATCAGTCAGAGTTTGGTTATATTCACAGACTTATTTTAGAACAAATGTTAAATACTGCTGAGGTTGGAACTCCAAACTTGGCTCACCTGCAGCTGCAGTGGAAGATCTTAAACTCTGCAAGCTGTAAACTTCTGAAACTCTTCCAGAAGTTTCAGAAATGTCTCCTCAGTGAATATTTAAAGCATGTAATCTCTCCTTGAAGTCAGTTCACTGTTACATAGATAATTGTAGAACTGTTGAAACTACAATAATTTGTATTAATCATGCATCAAAAATCAAACCATTTTATATAGAGAGAGATGATCAGAGAGAAGCTGATCTGTGCCATGAGCTGCTGCAGGAAGCTTGGGTCTTACTCTATGTGTGTTTTGCTTCTTGTGCAAACAAGTATGTCCCCTCATTAGGAGGAACAGAGAATGAAGAGCATGTGTTTTGCAGGCTACATGGGAAAGAATCGGTATCATTTAATTACCAGACAGACACTATCGGTAGTCACAGATGCACATCTTATGAAATTATGAAGCATCATTGTAGCTTTCCACCTGGTGGAAAAATTTCTATGGAAAATCTTAATCAAGAAAAATGTCATCAAAAGTCCTGTTTGACCCTGTGACATCATTCCACTTAGAAGTAATATATGCCTGCCTGGGTTAAAAATGCAAAGATTTACAGCTCTAACTCACAGAAATGTGTGGGCTGGAAACCTCTAGTTTCCTTGAGACCATTCTGACATATGTCATGATCTTGTAGGCAGATGTGCAGGCACGCTTCAAGTCTGCCTTACTGTCGTGAAAGGATTATGGTGGAGGCTGTTTATCAGTGGGGGCCGGATTTTTAAATGCAGAGCATCTCTTTTACACACCAGCTTCCATCCCATCCTCCCCCACCCAGATATGGAGGGTGAGGAGAAGGTATGGTTGATGCGAAAATAACTCAGTTTATACTAGTGATGGGAACACACAAGTAATAGTACTGTGAGTCTAAAGGTATGTGACATCCAAAAATACCAAAATTGCTGGACAGTAGTTCTAGTCTACAGCCTTTCCCCCCAGCTTTTACCAAAATTGCTGGACAGTAGTTCTAGTCTACAGCCTTTCCCCCCAGCTTTCTGGCACCCCTTATGGCTGTGCTCTGTCCATTTGTCCTCCTTTCCAGTGCTTAAGGTGCTCCTTTCATTTCAGTGGAAAAATACTAAAAGAGAGCAGAACTCAGAGCTATGAGCCCAACCGGGTACTTGGGTCCTGAGCAAGTGATTTTGCTGCAATGGGGGAAGGAGTCACATCATTACCTCATTATGGGGTGAACTCCTAAAGTCTCAAGCATTAGGCTGCTAATGAGGTCAGTTCCATTGGAAGGAGAAGGCGTAGTGAAGGGAGCCCAAGCTCACAGCTCCTCATGCTTCACTGAGACCATGTCCAGGAGGTCTGGGTAATTCTAAGTATTGATACATAAGTTTATTTAGCATTAATATATTAGTCTCTGTAGTAATGTGTTAGTGTACGCATAATTGATATACAGACTATTATTAGCTTAAACACTTCAGGACCAGTTACAGAGTTTTCAGTTGTCTCATCTGTGAAACATCTGCTAGGCTCTTCTAATGCCAAGCACAGGGGGGTAACATCCTAACATCAAATTATGACAACTAGTACCGATGAGGAAGAATTTGCAAGAAATAATCTTTCCTAGTGTTCTGTTAGCAAAGTTGATGGAGAAAATGAGTCCATCTGTATTTCCTGGAGAAATAAAAATCCCTCTGAATTTAGGAAGTGAGCCTCAACAGCCAGCATTTTGATCTACTCTTGCGGTGGGTACGGAAATAATAGGATGTATTATGGAAAGCAGGTGCCACATGCTGATGGGTGCACTGGAAAAGGTGAACACTGGAGCAGATGGCTAATCTTGCCCTATCTCCTCCTTAGATGATGGAGTCAAAATTGTTCCAGTTCATCCTAGCTGTGAATGTCCCACATGGAGCATTTTCCCTTTGAGGTCCTCAGAACTTTATCCCACGTGAAAAAATAACCTTTGACTTGATACCAGATGGAGTAACTAGCTCAGAACTTTTGGGGCCTATAGGTAGGGTGGTAATTTGTTAACTTGCAGGTGGTTTCTTGTTGCTTGGTGTGGTCCTGCAGCCAACAGCTGGGATGGCAGACTGTTTTATGGATTTCATCTCTCAGTGCTGGACCATTTAACACAAAGAGAGAGAGAGAGATGCTTTTAGGAAATGTGCAACTTGAGCTAATTGTTAATGTATTTGTGTGTTGCAGAGCTAAACGGGAACAGGAGCTGCAGCATTTAAAAAAGCAGAAGGAAGACGAGGATCTAAAACTGCAAATGCAACTTCAGAGACAGAGAGCCATGAGACTCTTCCATGAACGACAGCTGGCCCTACTGGAAATAATCCATGCCAGTATGATTTATATTAAACTATATCAGAAGATTAAACTGTCTGGACCTTCTTAAGAACAGTTTCCTCAAATGTATTTCCTAATCTTGCATGTCTGTTTGCACTCATGTCTTACTGTGCCTTCTCCTGCCCTAGTTATCTGACAGAGAACATGCTAATTCTGCAAGGGCCGAGTAATTACCAATCAAGATTTCCTGCCTTCAGAACAGTGCGGGAGAAAGGGAGACACAGTTTTCTTCTGTTACAAAGCTCTGTTGCAGCTACTAGTCTCTGAAACATGGCAGCTAGTGGACCTTGGGTGAAGAAGGGTTTTTAACTGATAGCACCCAAGCTTTTTTGATATTACCTAGTTTGAGGATTAAAAATGTAAATTGTTAAGATGTGCCAACTCACTCTCTTGTAACTGGATTTTTGTTACATTTGTAGGTCAGGTAAACAAGTACATGGAGGAAATGGAGGAGAAATCAGCATTAACTATCCAGAGATTCTGGCGAGGGTATAGCGCAAGAAGAAAATTTCATCAACAGAGACAATCTCTTAAGGAGTATAAAGCAGCTGTTGTTATTCAGAGAGCAGTAAGTATATATACATATATATTTGTTCTAGCATTGGATAGGATTAAGGGGGTTGTTGTGATGCCTTATAGAGCTCTGTTTATTCTCTTAGTGTTAATATGGCCATAATTTATTAAAAAATTATTCAGAGGATGACAGTCTAGAGCCACAAGTTGCTTAGAATGGGTTAAACCTTGCATGGGTTACCAAGTCTGGTACAATCTTGTAAATAAAATGTAAGAGCTGCCACTTTGAAACCTAATGCTGGAATTTCACCACACTGCAGATGAGTCAGTAATTTATTATGAGTGTTCTTACTGTTCGGCATTCATGCTGACCATTGTATGCTGTCTTTTCAGCATAACAGCTAAATTTATGTATTAGCAGATCCTGTACTGAACATTTTTCTTTCTCTGATTGATTGTAAACAAGGCGAGAAGACAAACTTCCTTTCTGTGATTGTCTTATTCTCATATATTCTTTACAAAGGCTTCTAAATTCTTGGAAAAACGAAGAAGCAGGAGACCAGTCTCTCCTTGGAAAGATCCCAAGGGACTGACTGATGAGCAGAGACTAGGTTTGCAGCAGAAGGTGGATGACTACATCAGATTGCATCCGGTCTGTTTCTTAGTCATTTCATAATTTACATTAATGATGCAACATAAAACACTGTAGAGATGAAATATATTCAGCTTCATAAATTCTGATCAAGATAATCTGTGTGAGGTATGCGTACATTAACCCTGCTCGTTTGAGAGCAGGGTACTAGGATATTGGGGATTTTTGCCATTAATCTAATAAAAAGGTTCAAATTAAACTGTAGTTGTAAAATTTATGTACTTGATGATGGTTAGCTTTGGAGAGAGTTGAAGAGGAAGCAGAATTTTTTTTAAGCTAACAATTAAGAATGGCATTTGCATTCCTTGTTTAGACATTATTCTGCCCCCAAAAGATTTTAAATAGACAGCTCCTAGTGGTAACAAACTGTTATTTTCCTCCAGGCTTCCCAAATGTCAGAAGAAATGAGTAAGGAATTGCATACACAGGCCCAGGAAAAGCTGGCACAGTTCCTGTTGAGGAACAGACTGGATCAGAGAGCAGTGCAGCGGAGAGAGGCGTTACTGGCTCAGGTCAACACTGATGTGGAGCTGCTAATGAGTACGTGACTGCTCTGGTCACAGTTTTGATTACCATTTGAATTAAACTAATTTAGAGAGAAAATTGGAAGGAACAGTGGTGAAGTCTCATTTCAAAACTGGAATATCTTTCTTCATTTACCATATGCCTATCTTGAGATTAAGGCTTTGTGAGAGCTTTTCCAGGTGTTGCTATAGGTTAAGTACATGCACCTGCTTGTCAAGGAGCAGCTTGTTCTTGTGCTACAAGCTTTTCTCTGATATGCTCACAAAGAAAGCAATGGCCCTGTAAATGGTATTAGAATTTCTAAGAAGGGGAACTCACACCTCCTCCTCTACATTTGTTTTGCTTTGTTCTCCTTTCTTTTGTTGTAAGTTAGCCGCTGGTTGAAGCGCTCTCTCCTCTTCCAGATAAAGAGGGAAATTTTTGAGCTGCGAATTCTCAGTCATGTTTTCATTTTTCTGGCCTGATTTTATCTGAAATGGAATTCACTATTGTGCTACCTTAATTCCAGACAAGTAGCCTGGAGTGAAAGAGCAAGAATAGCAAACGGCAGCCACCAGAGAGCACCCAAGCAGGACGAAATTCAGCAAGTTACTGAATTCTATTACTTAGTCTCTCACATGCTGTGTCACTGCAGCTCATCGCTCCCTGATCAGGCATATCTGCAACACAGTCCTACACTGTGCTGGGTTCCCTAGGCAGGGAATAAGCAGTACTAGAGCGGTGGAAACACTATACTGATATCACTCTGCACCAGGAGCGCTGATCCAGCAGTAGCAACCAGGATCTCCTTTCTCTTAGGTCGTAGTTTCACAAGAAGTCATTTTAGTGAATGCCATCACTGCATCTGAATCAAGTAGCCCTGCTTTCACCCCTTCTACTCCCTCCCCTACTATGTATTTATTTTTTCAAATTAGCCTTAATTTGGATTGCTTCTCCAATCAGGGTTATTACCCAGACATAAAATTGTAATGCCAGCGTGGGGAAAGTAGTGGCCTAGGACAGTGGGAAGTGGGAGGGTAGGGCTCCTTCTTTATTTGTTTGGAATACTCATAAAATTGTAAACAAAATACAGAAAACTTTTCTTCTTGTTGTTACAGATGCTCCAGGGTTATCAGAGACCACTGAAAAAGATCTTGATGTCTTCATGAGTCGATCAGTCCCTGTAGCTACCAAGGCAAGACAATCACACAACGCTATGCTGAAATATAATTCCTGGCCATGGTGGAAGAAGCTTGGAGACGAGTTTGTGGAGGATGATGCCATTCCTGATGATGCCCTAAATGCAGAACTGGAAACTCTATTTATTGGTGGAAGGAAATCCTCTTAGGTAACAGGCAGGAGAATTTCTCACTCAACCAGAGTCATACCTTGCACTACGCATTCACTTGTGTGTGTTTTTAAGGAAGGAGAATGCTTAAATTGTAGGACAAAGCACTGAAAAAGACCAAAGCCTTACTTTAGTGCATTTTACTTATCTTACTAAGAAACTCTTCCTCTATGCTAACAGTTAGAGCCCACTGATTGTGCTGTTTAAATGAGAGTATTTTGTATCTTATGTCACTTTAAAGATAAGTTGATAACATTTGACTTTTCAGTTCTTATTCACACTTGGATGTGTAAAGAATCAGGTCCCTCCAGCACCTGATGGGGGCTATGAGAAAGATGGGGAGGGACCTTTTATAAAGGCATGTAGTGATAGGACTAGAGGGAATGGCTATAAATTGGAGAGGGGCAGATTTAGACTAGACGTTAGGAGGAAATTCTTCCCAATGAGGGTGGTGAGACAGTGGCACAGGCTGCCCAGGGAAGTTGTGGATGCCCCATCCCTGGAAGTGTTCAACACCAGGTTGGATGGGGCCTTGGGCAGCCTGGTCTGGTGGGAGGTGTCCCTGCCCATGGCAGGGGAGTGGAATTAGAATGATCTTTAAGGTCCCTTCCAACTCAGAACATTCTATGATTGTAAAACCTTTTAATGCAAAAAATTTTATAATATCAGGCACTGTGCACTGAAATATAGACAGGTTCAGAATGAACCAAGAAGCTGATGAGAAGTCAGGCAAGCTGGGGGCTTTTGGCAGGGTACAGCTACCTGTAGTCAGCACAGACAAAGCTTGACCTGAGGAACCTCCACCAGTCACTTAATAGCAACAAGGAAAAAAAGCAAAAGGCAGAAATAAAATGCCAATATTCTTCGATTATCTGTGTTTTCCTTTAAAAGCATACAGTTCTTTCTACAGCCAATGCAGGGCATTGTACCATTGGCACAGTCTAAACTTTTATATGGGATTGCAGCCCCAGTGTGACCATTTAGACTATGAGCTCTGTCTTCTTAAGCCATGCAGATGCTGTTTAACTCAGAAAGGCCTCCAGCACAGGGTCTTTGCAGTCACTGTGACCTGGTACATGGTATTAATAAAAACCTGCAGTCAGGGGCCAAAGGATGCTGCTTACTGATGTGCCCAGGAAGCAAGGAGGACTCAAGGCTGCAGCTAGTGCCGTAGCTGCCTGTGCTATTTTTTAGATAAGAGGCCCAAAGAGTTCAGAATTAGGTGTTACCTCACTGCAGAGGAGGCAAACGCAGAGCGATTTCTGCCAGTTGTATGTGGGCAGCAATACTGGTTCAGCATGTTTGTTTTCCATTCTCTCTAGAAGGTTTTGAGTTTTAATGTTAGTGGAGATGAATGGAAAACAAATAAATAGAAATAGTGGGCAGAAGCCCAAGCCCGTTCAGATGGAGCCGATACATTGAAATTAATAATGGGACAGCTGCCAAGAGGACCAGCCGTGCTCTAGGGTATTTTTTTAACAGAGCTGTGATTTGGAAAGCACTGAATTGGCTCTCAGTTCCTTTCTTGGAGAGTTAACTGGTAGAAAACAATCCATTAAGTATTTGCCAGGGTACTTCCATTTGTCTGCTGAGTTACATATCGTTCTGCGCGGCTCTGCTGTTAACCGTGCCCGTAACAAGACAGGCACCCTACAGCCACCAGGGTGGAGGGGCTGAGGGGCAGTCCCCCAGCGCTCCAGGGGATAGAAGCTACTGCCCAGCAGCTGCCAGGCACTGGCACCGGAAAATGCCCAGCGTTTCTGAATGAACTGCAGCAAGGCAGCTGTTCCCTCACACATACGTGAGTCCTCTATGCACATCATAGTCTGCTCTGACGTGCAGCCACTTACCTAATCTATTCTGAGACAGCAGCCTCTGCTATTATGTTTATTCCTAATCACTCTCATTATAACAGCCCTTTAGCACAGGGGATGTTCACAAAGGTGCTTTGCTTAATGTATTTGATGTAAAGAGATGAGCCCCCTGGCCAGTGTTAAATACCAAGTGAATTATAGAGCCAACTTACCAAAAAGCCATTGATTGTAATGGTAATGGCCTCTGCCACTCATTGCCATTGAGTGGATAATGAACTCCCCCCTTCGAATATGCGGTTTGCTGGATAATGGAGGTTTTTAAGTGAACAGAGCACCTGGTGGAAGGTGCACTCTTGCTGGAGGAATTCAAGTTGCTGAGTCGTTTATTACCAGCCCAGCAGTGCAAATTCCCCTACCTCACCACTGCCCTGACAAATAGAAATGTCCTTTCTTACTTTATGCTCATCACTAGGAGATCTCAGTCATCTTCATTTTACAGACAAAGGAAACAGAGGTGAGAGAGTCATGAGGGAATATGCCTATGGCCCTATGTAACCATATATCCTGTCGCTTGTGCCTCTTGTTGTCCCAGCCAGAGCGAGCCAGGAAGGAGCCACTGCAGCATGCCAGGGTAGAGCTGGGCAATGCTCTTGGATGCCAGTTGCTGTGGCCATCTTGGAAGCTGGGACCAGCAAAAGAGATCCCCTAGCTCCCCTGCTGCCCCACTTTGCTTATGGCTGGGAGGGATTTAGCATAGCTTGGCTCATCCTCTTTTTTTTTTTTTTTTTTTTCCAGGTTCTCTCATACAATACGCAGGACATGGTGCTGGTGATTTATTTCACTGCAGCTCTTTCTGAGATAAAATACTCCTGCATGAGTAGTGGGAACAGACATAGACAGCTGAACAGAAGCCACCTCCAGCCTGCTACCAGGTGAACAGTCTGGGTTTCATAATCACCCAGAAAAAGACTGTATGAGACACTCTGAGCTGAGATGGGTCCAGTCCTGCTCCTGCTTGTCTGCTTGCCACAGACCTCAGGCATGCCCAGAAAGCTGGGAGCTGTAATGTGAACATAAATGTGCCACATGGATGGTTTAGCGAGGTAGGAAAAAGGGGCAGAATTGAGTCATGCCCAGCAGGTCTGGGCTGTGCCACTTTGGATACCACGCAGGTCCTGGCAGCCTCTGGACAGACCCTGCTGGCAGCAGAGGAATCGCGGGGGTGCCGTCCCCCACTGCTGAAGTGACAAAGTTGGGGGGCACGCTGTGACATGAGGAGGGGGAGAAGTGAAGTTGGAGCTGCAAAGGCAGTGGCATTCAAGTCATTAAATATTGACGCAGTCTAAGCTGGCCTGTGGGGGCGATTGAGCTGAATTGCAGGTTTCTGTTGCTGTGATAAATTGGACCCATTTGTCATGTGGTTTTGCTTCTTCCCTCCTTTAAGTAAAGCTATACAGGAGTGTTATTGCTACAGCTTCAGCAGCAGGAAATGATCTGGAAAACAAAATCCTTTGATGAATATGGATAAAAAAGAAGGGACAGCAACTGTTCTCCTGCTGAAGGTGCCACCAGAGTCATGGAGCAGGAAGAAGGCAGCAAAAGGAACAAAAAACCACTCCTTTTGCCCTTTCAGAGGCAGACACAAAGCAGTGTCTTCTGCTGGCTCCTGCAGTTGAGGAAAATTCCTGTTGATGCAGACAGATACCATTTTTTTCCGCTTTAGCTGTAACTGGACTCTGCAAACAACAGGATGCTCATCTCCAGCAGAGACCCAGGCATGCGCTTGAGACTACGCTGCTGAGTCCAAGGGCGTCTCCTGGCCTTTCAGACTGGCTGTAACAGGAGCTCTGAACCAAAGACAGGAGATAACCCTGATGTTATTTCGCCTTTTGCCTCCGAATATTCTACTGCTGATTTCCATGGGAGCAGAATCTGGTACAAACATCTGCTCTCCACTGCATCATGTATATCAAGTACAAGGAGAAATTGAAGCTTTCTCCAAGTAGCAGAATCGGGGCTATTTATAAATTAGTATGCATCAGAGGAGGAGGCATCGCTTTGCAGGGGGAGCTGTAAAGATGATTGCAATTGGTCTCCAAGTTCTCTTTATCATCCTTTGTAGCACAGAAAGACCAGGCTGTCCTCCAGGAATCCATGCATACAGTGAAAAACTCTTTAATAAAGAGACTGTTTACTAAAGGAGCGATACACTGGCCCAGATTTACCAAGTGAATTAATAGACAGGTGTCTCCCATCCCCTCCTCCCTGCCCTGCCTGAAGGCTGAGCTGAGTTCACTCTGGCTGCCTTTTTAGGACAGAAGAGCAAAGTCTGGCAGGTGAGGACCAAGGTCAGGATGACGCAGCTCTGGCAGTTTTTCCCAGCTGTGCTGGAGAATTCCACTGTGACCTTGAGCACATTTTGTCCCTGCTTCTGTCTTCTCCCCTCTCAGATGAGGCTTACCGAGGAGGTTTTGTATGTTGCATTTGTAATTTGTTTTAAGGGCCTCAGTGAAGGATGTGAGCCCAGTGCTACCAAAATGCCTTTCTGCTGAGGTAAAATGGGAGTTTGACAGGCCACCGAAAGAAAAGATGTTTGTATAATCAGATGTTGAACCCATAGAAAGAGCTCTGGGTTGCCATGCTGTTCATTTCTCTCCAGGGAAGTGATGGATTCCTCTACACTGCACACTTTTGAGGCTCAGCTTGACAGGATTCTGAGCCATCTCGTTTAACCTAAAAGGTTGGACCAGATGATCCTTGAGGTCTCTTCCAAGCTGGCATTCTGTGATTCTGTGTGATTCTCTGAATTCAGCTTTTCTTTGCAGAATTTAGTTTTTTCCTGATTAATTTAATTACAGAATCATGGAATTGTTTAGGTTGGAAAAGATCTTTGAGATCATCAAGTCTGACATAAATCTAACATCCTAAAACAGAAACAATGTCTTCGTGTATGTTTGATCGCTTAATAAACCCATGAAAGCAAGAATTCTGATCAGGGAAACTTCATTTAACACATCTCACCAATTCAGAACCTATAGAATCATAGAATGATTTGGGCTGGAAGGGACCTTAAAGATCATCCATTTCCAACCCCTCTGCTATAGGCAGGGCGTCCCACCAGACCAGGCTGCTCAAGGCCCATTCAACCGGGCCTTGAACAATTCCAGGGATGGGGACTGTTTGGAACAAGATGAACGTACACAAGTACAAGATGGATAATAAGTCCCAGCTCAATCTAGCATTATGTGACCGAGCCAGTGAGCTGCGACACTTAATCCTAGAAACAAGCAGAGTAACTGTTAAGTTAGCCAAGTCCTTGCTCTCTGAAAGGGAAGAGGTGTTCAAGCTGGCAATGCTACCCCAGAATGAATGGCAAATTAAAATAGTTGCATATGCAGGTTACAACTCAATACAGGATACAACTTCAGTGCCCAGGAACAGGGAAGACAAAGGCATTGCTATCGCCTGGGCTGTGTTCTCTGAGCAGCTATGCTGGCTTGAGCAAGACTGCCCATCACCGTGAAGAGGCCACGAAGGCTGGTGCTTTCCGGAGAGCCACCAGAGCTGCGCTTGCTTCAGAACAGGTGTAAGCAGACACCAGGGCCCTCCGGGGCAGTCAGTCCAAAGGACATCTACTGGCTGTGGGACATGCGGGATCCCAAGCACCTAAGGGGAGGTGGAGAGCAAACCCCACGCCCAGCTTCCTTGCTGCAGCCCCAGGCACTGCCAGGCACGCTGGGTAGCAGGGGAGCCAGGGTGGGCAGACGGATCGGGCGCTGCTGGGCCAAGCCGAGCTGAGCCGAGCCCAACCCAGGTGTGCCGAACTGAGCCAAGCTCTGCCGAGCCCAGCTTAGGTGTGTCGTGCTGAGCTAAGCTGTGGCCGAGCTGAGCTGAGCTGTGCCGAGCTAAGCCCAGCTGAGCCGAGCCGAGCCGTGCTGTGCCGAGCTAAACCCAGCCCAGCAAAGCCCTGCCCAGCTGTGCCGAGCCGTGCTGTGCCGAGCTAAGCCCAGCCCAGCAAAGCCCTGCCCAGCTGTGCCGAGCCGTGCTGTGCCGAGCTAAGCCCAGCCCAGCAAAACCCTGCCCAGCTGTGCCGAGCCGAGCAGCGCTGAGCTGTCCCTCCCCCCGCGCCCTCCGCAGCGGCTGCAGCGCCGCCCCCGCCCCCCGCGCGGAGGCCGTTACCCCGCACGCGCCCGCGGTTGCCGTGGCGACGCGCTAAGCCGCGGCTCTGGCTGCGGCGGGGCACGCGCGGGCGGGCGCGCACAACAAAGGCGGCGGCGAAGGCGGCAACGCGTCCCGGGCGCGCTGCGCAGGTAGGTGCGGGCGGGCGGGCAGCGCCTCTCGGGGGGCGCTCCTGCGGGGCGCGTGTCCTCCTCGGGGATCGGGCAGCCCCGGGTCCAGCCTCAGCTACAGCCCGGTCCCCGCTGCAGCCCTGGCTCCGGTGCTCGCTCCGGTCCCCCCTGCAGCCGCAGCCCCAGCCCGGTCCCCGCTGCAGCCCTGGCTCCGGTGCTCGCTCCGGTCCCCCCTGCAGCCGCAGCCCCAGCCCGGTCCCCGCTCCCCGCTCCGGTCCCCGCAGCGCCGCACAAAGGCGCTGCCGCCCCTCTCCGATCCGGCTGCAGCCCCGCCGCTCCCGGGCAGCGGCAGCCCCGCACGCGGAGCCTTTGGGAGGGCGCGGGGCGGTGTCCGGAGGGGCTGAGCAGCGCCCCGCTCCTCGCAGCTGCCGGGGCCAAGTGAGTCCTTTCTTTATACTCGTTTCCATGCGATTCGTAGCGTTTTCAGCTCCGGGATGCGTTTTCCCAAACCCATAACGGGTTCTGGTGCCTGCGCTGTTGGCAAAGGCATGGGCTTGAATCTGCAGAGGCAGAAGTTTTAATGCATCGTTGCAAACAGTAGGTACGACGGAATTCCCTGCAGGGAAATCTATAAAACCTACCATTTTTATTTAGGCTGCAGCAAAGCAGCCCCGGGTGCATCCGCACTTTTGCCTTCGTTGTCTCCTGGTCGTCGTGGCACTGAAAAGCATTTAAACAGCTCTGGTTCGCAGCTGATGTTACAGTGAGGCCCGAGGGCTTCGTAATGGTTCCTTTTCATCCACGGCTCTCAAAATGCTTCACAGACATCAATTAAGACTGGGAACCCTGCTGCAACTTGGGGAGGCTTTATTGATCCCATTTTACAGATGGAGAAACAGATCGGAGACCTCGAAAGATATAAGTCAGATCAGTACTTTAAGCCATCATCTCCCATATGCTAAATCCTCTATTTAGGATAGTCTTCCTCACATCCTCTAACAGAACTCTCTCTTGGCTTCACTGGCTGCTCCGGGAGCTGGTTTGGGCGCTGACAGGATTTTGAGGTACTGCTCCTGCCTATAGCCAAAAATGATGTGCCTTTAGCACTGTATTGTTGTGAATAATGGTTTCTGATTAAAACAAGTCTCTTGATTGTTCTTTGGTTTGTACTGGAGTAGAACCAGGGCACGCTGATTCCCCAGTGACAAGCAGGTGTCCGCTGGGAAGGGCGTGGGAGGGTTTGGGACGCGGGTCTCTACCCTCGTGGATGAGGGTGCATTAGGCAAAGCACTGTACAGCCAGACAGCAAAGCGTGCACTGAGCTGATGAGCCGAATGCAAAAAAAAAACCAGATATCTGCTATGACTTCTTTGACAGCCTCAGTCTCAAAACAGTCTCCCCTCTTTAAGGCTCTTTGAAGGGCATAATTCCAAAAGCAAAATGAGTGGCTACTACTGTGACTGCAATACAGAAGACTCCTGATCCTAGCCTGTTTTGAGTCTGTCCGCTTGATTTTGTGGCCCAGACAGGAGATGGGCTGTGTTTGGTATCTAGTTCCCGTCCCTAGGCATTGCTTATGTTGATCTCCTTTAAGGGCTTTAACCAGAGAACGCTGGCTGCAGTGTCAGATTTAAGTCTTGCTTCCCTGTCTGTAGAGCAAACCCAACAATAGTAGCCCTAAAGCATTTACAAAGTTTTAAGCTTCATCTGGGTAAGAAAAGCCTACAGCAGAGTAGAAGATGATGTACAGCTCCCAGTAGTCACAGAGGGAGCAGACTGAATGCTTTTCTGGGTTTAATATCCATTGGGTGCTTGGTGACTCTGATCAAGTCTTATAAGATGTTCTAAAAATGCCGATTTCTTAATATGTAAATCTGTAGGACATCAAGTTCCACTTTAAATACACTTCCCTCTCCTCCTCCTCAAAGCAAAAAAACACCCCAAACCCCTTGGTGCCACAGCTGCAAGAAGCATCATTTGTTGCTGGCGGGGAGGATACGGTATCAGGGTTTGTTTCATTTCCAGTGTTTGAGAGGAAAATTCTTGTAGAGAAGAGAGAGCAAGTGTAGCTCCAGGGTCTTCCTGGCTGGGCATCAGCCAATTACTGTCCTATCAGATTAGCTGTATGGTACATTAGCACTCGTTTATGTTAATACAAATGCAACATGACTGTTCCATGGTATTGATGGAATTATTGTATTTACAGCCCTTTAATAGAACTAATTGAAAGGGAGGTTCTGATTACAAAACCATGGACTTCCAAGGTGATTCCTTTTGCGGCTTCTATATAGGCCAGTTTTGAACCATGAAGAAGAAATGAACTTCTAGAAGACGTAATCTGTTTTGTATTTACCATTGATGCAGTTAACGTTTTGGCAAACTCTAGGGAAAAAAAAAACTCTGTATCACAAAAGAAAACAGAAGAACTTAGAGTTTTTTCCACCTTGCCATGATCCTGACCCAGCAGCTACTTTTGGCCTCTGAGCATCTCTCTTACCTGCCTGTGCTGTGCAGGGGTCTGGCCCTCGAAACCAGCATCAACATTTCCTCAGATGCCACTGCAGCGCATGAGCACATTCTCCTTGTCCAAAGCTGCTCGGCAGCAGCAGTCGTGGGTGTGTGTGAGATGGGGAGGCATCACATGCAGCACTCCCCAGCCAGGACCGTAAATCTCTCCACAGCTTGGTGACTTAGCTCACGTGTCACCTGCCAGCGTTCAAAAGATGCGCCCATTTTTCTCTGGGAATAAGCTAGGCACCTCTGGCCAGAATCTCCACAAGTTTCACAGCCCGAGCTTCATAATTAGCTCAGCCTCACCTTGTTTGCAGCAGCCCTTCCAGCTGATTCCTGGCAGCCATTATCACCTCCCAGCACAGGAACAGCTTTAGCTCTGAGCCTTGGGAAGATGGCCAGGGTGGGCAGCACCCGTGGTGTTAGGAAAAATAACGAAGGGGCAGAAAACAGGTGCATGGCACAGGGAGGGAAAGTAAACTAAGAACATACATGACAAGGGGAGGAAAGTGAAGTGACAGATAGGAGACCCTGCAAATCCTTTGACTTTGTGGGAGTCACAGATGCGGAAGGATGTGGAAGGAGGCAGAGAAGTCCGTAGATTATAGGAACAGGGTGAGGGATCTCCTCTGCTGCCAAGGATGGATTGTGTTACTGCTGCCAGCCTGCTGCCCAGGCTTCAGAGCCGCTGCAGAGTGCCCTGCAGCGTTTGTTATTTCCAAAACGCCCTGCTGTAAGTTAATAGCATCAAAGGGTGAGCAGCTCCAGGAGCTGCCAGGAGGGCTGGGGTCGGTAGCCTTGTCCACAGTGTCATCCTTGCTCAGGGAGGGTCCCAGGACAACCTCTGTCACCACAGCAGACATCAGCATCAGTTATATGAGGAGTAGCAATTTGCTGCTCAAGGACAGCAAGGACATGGGAAAGTATGTGATTTCAGGAATTAGTTATGGAAAGCTGGGACCCTCAGGCTGAGGTAATAAGAACAACTGGAGAATTAGGCAATTCCCATATTCATGAGATGACAGACTGCAGTCCCTTTGCCAAGGCTGTATGAAATACACTGAGGGGCAGAGGAGTTTTCAGGCTTTGCTAACAGCTGCTTCAAGGTGAAACACAAGGGGAAACAAAAAAATCGCCACTGTCTGCAGATACTCACTTTGCCATGGAATAGCTAAGGGCCTGGAATAATTTGGGGCACTCTGCAGATATTTTGGAACCTGGGTTTGAGACAGTCCCCTCACCTTCGAGTAATAAACTGATTGGGAATTAAACAGTACCCCTCCTAAAGACTTTTGACCAGGAAGGAACTAAAGCTTTTGAAATCCTTCTCCATCTCCTGTCCTAGACAGAAGGTCAAGGAGCAGGAGTAAATTTTTTCTTACAAAGAAAAAAACCATGGCTTTATGGTTTTAGCTACAGAGAGTGTCTACGCCCTTGCTTTCTCTGCTGCTGAAGTGCTTAAAGATACATGTAAGCAAAAATCCATTTTTCCTTTGGGAAATGAAGCTTCAGCAGATGGTAGTGGGAGTTCACAGGCTTGGTTCTTTGTCAGTGCCTGCAGAAGCAGCAAGACAGCGTGTTAGCTGTGGAAGCAGAGCTAGGGCTGCTCCAGTCAGACACTGTGCAGCCCATCTTCTGGCTTTCCCGTGATCTGGGAGCAATGCTGGCAGTGTCCTGTCAAAACTAATTCGTTTGTAACACAGTAATCTGACTGTTTCTGCAGGCATGTTTAGGAAGCCAGTTAGGGGCTGAAATATGACAGTGACTTCGACCACAAGCGAGTGATTCACAAGACCTGGAGTACACACAGCTGAACTTTTCATTCAAGGTTTTTCCCTCAGGAAAAAGGGAATTAAAGACCCTCAGACATTGAGGAGAGACGAGTCCATTCAGACCTAGCACGGAAGAGACAGACATTAGTTCCTAGTGTCACAGCCAGCCAGAGCTGCTGTGACAGATTTATCTGCTGCCTTCCTAGCTTGTCTCAAGGACAACTTGCCTACCATGCCCTCTAATCAAGTTCTTGCTCATCGTAAGGATCTTTGCATCTCAGTCACCTTGCCCAATAAACTCACCCTGCAGAGAGGTCTAGAGGAAAAGCAGTGGTTCAGAGTTTGGAGCAGGGTCGGCACTGGCCATGGCTGGTACTGGATTGAAGCTGAGCCCTCTGGACCAACAGGACATCAGTGCCTGGGGATATGGACCAGCTCTGTGCTGAAATACTCCTGTCACTCATGGTGATGCGGCTGATCCTGCCAGCCTGCTTCTGGGAGTAGACAGAGGCAACCCCTTCTAAGAAAGTGCCTCTCAGGGTAACTGCTTCTCATAAAGGATCAATACAGTTTCACTGCTAATCCATGCTGTGGTAGTTTAACCTGGAAAAACCTCAGACCTGAGCTGAACTGAAACCTCTCAATTAGAAGATCTGAGAGCACTCCCTCAGGAGTCCTGGTTTGTGGTACTTAACTGTTTTGCACTGATGTGCAAAGTGGGGTGTTTGATTGGGGGTGTTGATTGACAGCGACTGAACGTGAGCCCAGCAGTGTGCCCGGGTGGCCAAGAAGGCCAATGGCATCTTGGCTTGTATCAGAAACGGCGTGGCCAGCAGGTCCAGGGAGGTGATTCTGCCCCTGTACTCGGCACTGGTGAGACTGCACCTCAAATCCTGTGTTCAGTTATGTGCCCCTCACCACAAGAAGGATGTTGAGGCTCTGGAGTGTGTCCAGAGAAGAGCAACGAAGCTGGTGAGGGGGCTGGAGAACAAGTCTTATGAGGAGCGGCTGAGAGAGCTGGGGTTGTTTAGCCTGGAGAAGAGGAGGCTGAGGGGAGACCTTATTGCTCTCTACAGCGACCTGAAAGGAGGTTGTGGAGAGGAGGGAGCTGGCCTCTTCTCCCAAGTGACAGGGGACAGGACAAGGGGGAATGGCCTCAAGCTCTGCCAGGGGAGGTTCAGGCTGGATATCAGAAAATTTTTTCACAGAAAGGGTCATTGGGCACTGGCAGAGGCTGCCCAGGGAGGTGGTGGCGTCACCATCCCTGGAGATATTGAAAAGATGGGTAGCCGAGGTCCTCAGGGACATGGTTTAGTGGTTGATAGGAATGGTTGGACTCAATGATCCTAGAGGTCTTTTCCAACCTAGTGATTCTATGATGTGTCCCATTCTTTTACCGCAGCTGTTGCAACAGCTCTGTCCTCTGTTGACAACTGGGGTTCAGGTTTCCACAACACAAGATAACCTGTGTTTGAACCACAACGCCGCAGTCCTCTTCCTAGTCTAAGGGTTAGGCACGGCTTTGGAAATGGGTGCTTTATACTTGCAGAAGGCATACCCGCAGTGGGGACACCTCACAAGTCATTCATCCAGCTTCTCTGAAAGCTTAATGTCATTGAAAACAAACATCAGCCAAAGTCACAGAAGGAAAAAGAAAGAAAAAGAACATCTGTTTCTGGAAGAGGAAGGTATAGGCCATGGAAGCCTTCCTTACTGATAAACAGCCTCTGAGCTGATCAGCTTTTTAATATTGAGGTTCATAGCTTGCTTGTTTGATCTGCCACTTGAGTCTCAGGACACCTTCCAGCAGGTGTGGGAAGAGCTGACATCCCATTCCTGGCTCTGAGAAGCAGGTCTGCTAATACAAAATTGCCTCCACAGCCAGTCGTGTTTGTCAGGGAGGATCTACTGCCCTTTATGCCAGGTTCTGTCCTGCCTGGTTGCCATATAGCCGTGTCTCTAAAGGACACAGTTGTTGCTCATCTACACAGTGCTGCATTATTTCTGGTCACACGCAAACAGCAGAGCTGGAACTCTATAACATTTTTTTATTCTGGCACTCATCGCCCTCCTCAGGCTTTTCTTCATTACAGCAGTAGCGTGAAGTAAATCCATAAAATGGAGCTAGCGCAGACCAGAAGCAACTGCAGGCACTAGCACAGCCCACAGTCACATCAGCCGTCCCCTCCATGCTTACAGCAGTGCAGGATGCATTAGTACATAGCTTGGATTTCTTTCTACTGGATGGCTTTTGACCTCCATGAGAAGAACCTGGCCTGTCCAGAGGGATGAGTCTCAGCAACTTTATTTCTTCATTGCATTAGGAGCAACACTTTTACCTGTATCTTGCCTTGTATAACGACTGTGTCAAAACACGGTCCTTTTTGAATAAAGCCATATTCGGGACAGAACTCCAGTTATGCCTCTAAGCTTATGCTACCATAAAGAGTAATCCCTTTGAGAATGTCTAAATGCTATACAAATCAACTTAAAGTTATTGTAATAGGAAGAGCAGATGCTATGTATCAGCTAAGTAGTACATCATTAAAAATTATGTTCCTATCCCACCACAAAGAGAAACATTTAGACATACTTTCCCTTCTTGGGATCTGTGGGAGAAACGCTTCCCTTTACCTGGCCATATCTTTGGCTTTCCTCCTGGAACAAGATCTGACCTTTCCTTCCCACAGTAGCCAAAGTGAATGCACCTGCTTGCATGACACAGCAGAAGCTCATGCTGCTCATTTTCAGTGAGCTAAAAGGGTGTCCTAGGAGAGAAGTCCTGGCTTTTTGAATCAGGAGACATGGTCTGCTGATTTCAGGTGGAAATTAGAGAAGTGAGGGAGGTTGGACCCTGCGTAGGTGCTATTTAATGGACAGGATTCCTGATGAATTGCTTTGGAAGGTGCGAGAACTTATTTTTGGTGAAATTATGTAGCACATTCTGTGAGGCTATGAATGTAAGCGCTGAACGCTTCCAAGAGTGAGGCTTTTGTTCTGGTCATCGGTGGATCTGAATGTGGTTACGGAGATGGGTATGTCTTAGTAGAATGACTGGACTTTTGAAAGGCATACTGAGGCAAAACTTGGTCAGGTGAGATATCCACCTTTCCAGACAGTGAACAAGATCATTGTATGCCTGGAAATACAACTCTTAGTAGTTCCACCTGCAGGACCATAGTACATCAATTTGTAAAAGAGCATTAACAATTGACTTTGAATTATCTCTGTAGATTATCATAATTATTTCATACTAAATGTGTCCATGTGTAAAAGTCCTCAGCTGTAACATATGTGTGCAGGCTGGAGTTTGCCATACATGGTATAGAATTTAGTAGCTGCATAATCCTGCTGATGTCAGTACAGCTTCCATAGGTGGAACCCCTGCACAGGGTGTGGAACCAGGAGATAGGAGATTCACAAAGTTTAAAGCTGGAGAAGAATGCTGAGATCTAATCTTTTAGTAGACACGGGCTATAAGACTTCTCCAAATTGATTTATTCTGTTCAGTGCCTTTCTCCTTTAATGACTGTGCCAACTCCTGAGCCCTGTGAACCAAACCTTGGCCTTCACATCCCAGTCCCCCTGGCTGTCAGCAGCCAGTGTTGCCTTCAGCTGCCTCTCTGGGTGCCTGTGCAGTGGCTGCCCTCCCATCTCATGCTGCAGTGCTGATTAGTTGGACACAGTGCTGTGTGTGGTGATGAGGGTGGATGTGCTTCCTGTGCATCACACATTCTCCTTCCACTGAACAGGAATCAGCTGCTGGACTGAGCTGAGGGGCAGTGGGGCTTTACGGAGGGGTAGGGTACCAAGATGTGGGCCGCGGATGCTGCTTGAAGTTGCATTCCTGCTTCATAGCAGAGTTCCAGGTCATAAATAATGCTGGGCTGGACCAAAGCTCTGATGGGAGTGCAAATGGCTATGGCTTTGGGGCAGGTGATAGTCCTTCTGCATCTTCTTTAGGGATCTGGTAGGGCCAAAGGATGAGGAACTTGTAGGGAAGCACAGAAGAATGGGTTGAGAGCCTTGTCAGGCAACAGGATAGCAGAGGGTGCTCTGTGGAAGGAAAAGGAATTTCTGTAGCAAGGAGGAGAGGGTGTAGCAGGGGGAGGTTGTGCTGAGTGGTGGGAAGGAGAGAGGAGCTAAGAGGGAGCAGGGTAAGGCAGTGGGGCAGGGAAGAGGCAGGACGGTGGTGTTAGCCAGGGTTGATGAATGACAGTTATATATTGGCTTGGGGAGGCCTCGTAAACTGAGTAGGAGCCCCTCATACAAATGCTTGGAACTTTTGAGATTCAGCCCCATCAGCCACCAAAGCAGCAGGTGGACAGCATGACTCCGGGTGGGGAAGTGCAAGAAGCAGAATGCCTGGCTTCTAATAAGTTCCCCTCTTACCCTGTGCCCTCTCCTTTCTGCCCATTTTGCCATTCCTGCTGCTGTTTGAAACACATAACATCTGGAAAAAGCAATGCCCTTGTATAGTGCCTTTGGCTTCAGGAGTGTTCTTCCAGCACTGAATTTGGCTCATGGATTTTAATTACTCTCCGCTGCGATAGTAATGAGAGCCAGTGGAATTGTACTGATTTTATTTCCTTTTAATTTGTTATGATGCTCTGGATGCAGATTAACTTTCCCAGCTCAATATCTTTATTGATTCATCCTGTCTCATGATGTAGTAAATGGCTGAAAGGGGTGGCCAATTTCACTGTGGCTTCCCTTGGTAGCTCTTGACACCCCATACAGTCTCCTCCTCACTCTGGCAGTACCCGAAATCAGGTACCTTTGCTTGCTTCTGATCCGGTTGTTTACATCTATGTAAGTGAGGATAAATTCAAGCCCATTGTACTCCTTCTTTATATGCAATAGCCCAGGTTTCCCAGCTTCCTTTCTTTTCAATGTGTGGAGTGCGAGGACCTGTTTGTGGTCATTTGATGGAGGTGAACCTGCTTCTAGGCACAGCACACAGGGGTGGTCCTCACCGAGAGGAACTGGCTGGCGAGGAGGGGAGAGCTGCAGTCGGAGGTGTCTTCCAGCAGTGCTGCTCCAAACACACAGCTGGGAAGCCTGTCGCAAGGCAGTGCCCGGCCTCCTGCCTCTGTGCCCATGTGTGAGCTGGGCTGATGGGCACCTGGTAGACTGCACCGCTGCCCAGTTGTCCATGGGGTTGTGGAGCAGCAGGGAGACTCTTGGCCTCAGGGCCTCCCTCCCAGTGAGGGAACCCGGCAGCAAAGCTTGTGGCGTGAGACTACACCCTACTGAGAGATCCTCCCCAGCTTTCTCTAGAGAAGGACCCTGCACTCTTTGATGCTGAGTAGATGTCTTTTTTCCTTTGCTTTTTACTTCATCGAAGCTGTAATGGAGAGGGCGGACAGAACCTGAGTCCTTTCAACACAAACCCCTGCTAGAAGTTGAGATAAGGAGGCTGAGACAACTGCTGGTTGTAACAGGGGTGACTGCAAGATAACCTGCAGTCCCAGAAGCAGGAATTTGCTCCGCAGGCTCAGAGACATCCCCATGGAGCCAGGCTGGGGTGTGCCAGTATATTGATGCAAGTATTGGACCAGCCCTAGCTTGGAACCAGACGCTGGCTGTGCACCACACAGCCTGCTGCTCCTGGCTGCTCCTGGCTGCTGCTGGCCTGCTGGCCTGGCTGCAAACTTGGCGCTCCACCTAGTCTAATTACTCGTGGGGCAGTGCAGTGCTGAGAAGCAATGGGGTGTTTTCTGTCCCCCATGGTGTTCTTTTTCTACGTCGCCTTGGATAGCAAAGAGCCAAAGCAGAAAGCTAGGATAAAGGCAGAAATTTGACAGCAATCCTGCATCCCTCTGCGTTTCAGCCCCTTGGCATGTTCTCCAGCAGGAATCCCATTGTGCCAAGACCTGTCTTGGGAAGCTACCTCGTCCTCAGCCACGCTTATAACCTCCCAGCTCCAAACAGTGCTGCGTGGTCACTGATCATCTATCTCCGTGTGTTGTTACAGCACGAGACCAGTGTGTCTCTCAGCAAACGTGGAGTACACTGTAAGTAAGGTACACTGACTGCTTGTGTGAGTGGTGCAAGTGTCACATCTCCAGAGGCCACCAGGTATCCAGGTGCTGTCATTGCACTGCCAATGAGTACCCCTGCAGCTCAGTGATTATTATCTGGATAACGATAATGGTTATCCAGTGGCCTGGAAGTGTTCCTTGGAGCAGAAGCTGAAGTTGGGCCAGAGTAGGTTTGCCTCAACTCGGAGCTGGAACAGACACTTCAGATGTAAAATATTACTTGTTCCTCTTGCAAAAAAAACCAAAAAAAACCAAAAAAAAAACCCAAAAGCATGAGCTCTGTGGACAATTTTTAATGCATAGAAACATGTACCAAGCATGCAGTACTGGGCAAGCCAAATTAAAATGACATCAGAGGTAAATATCAGTTTGTCTTGTCACGCAGCTGACATTAGGACTTAGAAGCTTATATCAAATCAAAGCAGCCAGGCAATTAACATCAAAACAGTTGAGCTTCGTGTTCATGTGGTGCATGTTAACATGGATGCTGTAGCTGCAAGGAAGCCTCAGGTTTATCCGAGTGGGTCTGGCACTACCCCTTTATCTCCATCTCACAGAAGTTTTATTTCCAAACCTTGCTCTGTGTGATGTCCAGAAGATTGTGGTGGCAGAAATCTTCTGTCCATCTCTGTCTTCCTTCACCTCCAAAGCTATCCTGTACACCTACCTGCCAGCATCCCACTCATGCTGGCCCCAGAACAGTGAGGAACTGCTGTCACCAGCTTCCTGAGAGATACCGGGCAACAGATTGGGAAAATGATTTTTTGGAAGATTAGAAAATAGCACTGTGAAAATTTACCGCAGAAAAACTGAGGTAAATTAGGGTGCAGCGAAATATCAGATACTAGGGGGTCAGATCCCAAATGTCATCATCATAGGGAGCTTGGGGCAGAATCCTGCAGACTCTCATTCATGGACAGCCAGCGTGCATTAGCCTGGCAGTGTCACAGTGTCCTTGTGCCTGGCAGCATTTCCCCGGGATACTTGCCATTCATTTCGGATGAGCAAAAGCTTTGGGGACCCAGTGATACACCAGAGGAGGTGCTTATGCTGCCTTGGGCAAAGCAGTACAAATATACACTTTTGCTTAGTTCCACCATATCCTTAGAGAAAATGCAAAAGCATTTAACTTTTTTTGTTTTCCTAAGCCAAGATTAATGCTTAGCTGGGCCCACCTGTCAGCGGCACTGAGTGTGCCTTCAGCACACCAGCGCTGAGGGCAGGACTGGGAGAAGGGCTCTTCTGCTCCCTCACTGTCCTACCCCAGTAAGACCTATGTGTCTCTTCAAGCAATTTACAGGCGTTTTGTGATCCCAGCCCAGCCACACCAGTGTCCCAAAAGTCCTAGCCAGCTCAATCCATTTTATATATTTTTAGATAAAAAAAAAAGAACTTAACAAAAGCATCTTATTGTCTTATTTTTGATTTACACCAATTGCCTTCCTTGCGGCCTCAAATAAGAACTAGGCTGCTTTGTGCCCTTCTCTGACTTTTTTCACTGTTTCAGCTGGGAAAGGGGAAGCTGGGTGAATGTTAGCACAGGCTCCAGCCTCCACCCTTTCCCAAATGATTTTCATTGAAAAAGACTTTTAATATCTTCCTGAAAAGAAGTCTTAGAACTAATAAACTCTTTCTTCCTCATTTCTCTTGCAGTCCCTTTCTCACAGAATCACTTGAAAGGAAACAGCATCTCCTCCAGGATTTCTTTGGGGTTTTGTGGGTTTTTTTGTGGTGTGATGTTTTGTTGGTTTGTTGGTTTGGTTTTTTTTTAATGATGAAATCCTTTACTCTCACCTCCCAGCTGGAATTCCCTGAAGCACTCTCATGTGAGCATATCTCAGGGATGATGCCTTGGTCAGGGAAAATGCTGTAAGTACCAAATTGTCTCCTGAAGGAACAAAGCAAAGGAGACCACATAGCAACTGCTGTTGTCTGGCAAGTCAGAAGGGCACCACGCTGCCTAAACCAGCTCCCAGAGCAATTGTACATCATCACTAAGTCAGCTGCTCTTTCCAGAAGATAACAGATGACTGTTTAAAGAAAGAAGAAAATGAAGGAGAAAGACAGAAAGAAGGAAAAGGAGAAGAAAACAATGGTGAAAGACCAAAAGCAGCTGCAAAAACACGACTGCACACACAGTTGTCCTGGTGGTATATAAAGAGAGACCTGTATGCTTCATGGATTGGTGCCGTGATGCCACAGCCCTGTCCTTGCCCACGTACTTGCATTTCCTTGCAGCTTGGGAGGGGAAAGCACCTGTAGCCTTCAAGGTAGCTAGAGCCATGCCAGCTTGTGCTCAGACAGTGGCTTGGGACCGTTGCACTTGGACACAGGTCCCAGAGTTCAGTCAGTTCCAAATAATTACACATCAGTTTTAGGAAATCCTACCCAGCTTTCCTTGGTGCTCAAAGACTGCAAGGAGAGGAAGGGTCTAATTCTAATAGATGCAGGAAGGTAGGCTTTTTTATCTCCTTTTACAGATATCAGAGTTAAAACACAGTAATTGAAATGTCTTCTCTGGGAGGACCCCACGAGATTAGGGACCAGACCTCAGTCTCACATGTTACCAGGTTACAGCCTGTTCCCAACTTCTTCCACCCTGCAGCTGTGAGAGTTACAATATTTGATTCATTTGCACGCGTCGGGGTGAGAAGTCACAACATCAGTTTGTGATTCCTCCAGGTGATCTTAACCTACCTCCACAAAAAGCTCAGGAACATAAATCAATGTTCTGTGACCTCCCCAGAGCAGCTATTAACAGACAGCAAGAGGAGAAAGTGCTGCCTCCATTTCAAGGCAAGGGGAGTTGGCTTTAATTTTTAAAACACTCTCAGAAGTGATTGATGAAGCAGTATTTTTGGAGAAGAGAGGAAACTGGCAGTCTCCTGCGGCGAGGTCAAATGTCTGATGGTGCCAGTTGCCTACATCAGAGTGCTTCTACCAAAATACTTCAGATGCTGAGGCCTGGCCAAAATCATCTGCTCTGGCTGAAGCAGGAATGGCATCTGGAAATAAAATCTGGCTTAAGGCAGTCAACAAAGCATTGGGATCTCTCCGTGTTCATCAAAATCATGAGTCAATGGTTGACTTGTCCAGCTGTCTTAGTACAATCCAGAGCTGCTGTACTATCAGCACATTACAGATTCCTACGTGCCCAGTGGGGGACAAAGCAAGACAGTGCAAACCAGAGCTGGAGCTGAGGACAGTAGCAACGCTGGCCGTGGCACTGCCTGTGGGGCCAGTTCCTGCCATCACCAGCTGGAAAGAGAGAAAGTGGTGGACTTCTGGGTGGGTCTTTAGCTGCGGTTAGTGGTAGAGTTTTGTGATTGCATTAGTAGATGCCATACCAGCAGCTGGGAGGCAGGAGGGTCTTCATTGCTTTCATCTGTTTTTCCTCTTTATTAATTATAGTTCCACTGACCTCTGCAGGATGACATACAGGAAGAGAATTATCAGCCATCTAATTACAGAGCCTGATTTTGCTGCTGCTTTTACACATTTATCACAGGTTTTACCATTGATTTCAACAGAGTTGAAAAAGAGCCCTTGTTTCATCAAGTGGCACCAGATTAAGTTAGTGGGATTCTGTTCCGTGCCTTCTGACATGCTTCCAATATCCAGCCCTGACACTGTCCAGGCTGTGAGTAATTTGATTCTGCCGGTGCTGACGAAAGCGCTGAGCAGCAGCAGTGATTGCACCTTAAGATCTACATACTCAGATGGTAGTGCTGCTTCTTTGCATGTCCGATTTATTTTCATACATAATAATCAGAAAAGCAAGCCAACACCCTCAGACATCTCTAACTTATGGTAAATATCAATATCTAAACCTGTCATCAGTAAGAACTGTGAAAATCAGATAGATTGTATTCTGCAGAAGTTGATGGCTGAGGCAGAATGCTTCGTGCCCTGGCAAAAATCAGTGGTGTTAGCTAGCTGGCTTCTATTTGAGAGACCTTGGTGATTTTCGTAGGTGGCAGCTGGATGACCTCAGCGACAGGAATTGGGGCCTCCCACTCCACGTGGAGAAAGCGCTTCAATCTTTAACTAGCCAGTCTTTGACTTAATTTTGTTTAAAGATTTTAGCCACTGTACAGTGCTAAAGAGGATCTTGCTGAGCTCCTATTACCTCAGGAGCAGCTGATATGTAATGAATTATTCAAGACTAGCTAGTTCCTTCATTAATTTTAATAAATCAAGTTTTCCACCGTGTTCTCAGCAGTGCTGCCAGCTGGGATACGATGAGGTAAGCCCATTATTTCCTGGGGACTTTTTCATTTGGTCCAGGTTTATATAACTAAAGGATCTTGATAGTTAACAAGAGATTATTAGCAGACAATGCTAATTTGGGGTAGATCTACAGTGAGCAGAAGAGGCACCAGAACTCCCACATCTCTCAGGAGGTCATAAAGCAGGGAGGATGGCATTGCACATGCAGAAATGGACTCAGCTGCCACACGCTGACCTCCAGGGCAGAATGTAACCCTTAAGACAGATGGCCTGAACCTCACAGCAGCTGAGAGGGGCATTTCCCATCTTTTACACAGACTCACTCTCATGAAATGGTTTCTAGGTCTCTAATATTAATTTCTCCAGAGCAGGCAGATTGTGATGTGTGAACCTGTCCCATTTAGTAAGCATCTACGTGAACCAATCTTATGTGTAACGCATGCATTGCCATGCGCAGCTGTTAATACATGTGCAAGCAGCATCTCTTGGTACACTGCATATATCCTTTCCAGGCTGCTAATAAACTTCTTACAGTGCAGTAGCTGCCACAGCAAATGCAAAGTTCATCTGGTGACCATTGTAACCTGTCTCCCTCAGCTTCTGCTCAAACTCAGCAACAGAAAATACTTTCTGACACTGAAGCACTGTTAGCGCTTTCTGTGCATCTCTTGAATAGGCAGGAACACACTTGTCTCCATTTGTTTGCTATCAACCCCAAAATTGCTCAGTCTGGTTTGTTCTTCTGCTCTCCTGGCCAAATAAGAACCAGTCTCATAATGCAGTCAAAGGCAAATAGATGTTCTGTGTCCCCTATAGAATTTGACTTTACTGTATTGTGCTGTGTTGCATAAAGAAGTTGGACTGACCTATTTCCTCCTTTCTCTTCTGCTCTGTAAACTGCACGTTACTCAGGGCAGGGGATTCCTCCAACCCAGGTCTTGTAGAGGGTTTAGTGCTTATGGCCGTAACCCTTCCTGTACACAGTTCATGCAGTTTTTACTGGAGAGAAGCAGACCGTTCCGCCCAAACAGAATTCTATTGCATCTGCATCCAGCCCTGACTATTCCTGTCTTCAGAGAGCTTAAATTGTCATGAGGACATGGTCAGATACAGCATAGCTGTGCTTTACAGCATGTGCAAGCAACTCAAACCTCTGTAGCTGCTTTTCTTATCACGTGTTTCAGGAGAGGGAAGGTGAACTGCTAAGGAGAAGAGAGAATGGACATGAGCAGTACTGAGCATGAATTGTTTACAGCCCCAGTGACAAATTCAGTGTGCAGGATAGCCCCCGGGTATTTAATCTACGTGGTGCACACTCTCATGAGTGTGCTGCTGGTAAGACATCCAAGCACAGCAGCTTATCCACAGATCTGTCAGCAGGGCTCAGTTTGATAGGTGAAAGACAGACCTTGCTAAAGGAAGGCCACAGTTACGGGAGATTTAATGATTTGATCTTTGGGGATGGAATATGAAAGAATAGCACCTAATTGTGAGAAATAAGAGTGCAGTTCCTCACAGTGTATTAAACAGCAGTATCCATATATCTCTTTCCAAAAGTGGGAAGGACATTGCAGATTCCTGCAAGCGTTGCACCTACTGGCTCTTCTAGTCTGCCTCACACAGACACAGGGCTGTTTCCCATGCTCAAGCCATTCCCACTAATCATCGCAGCCTCCAAATAATTGTTCTAGAGGTTAAATAATATCTTCACCATAAAATCATGCACCTTTCTGTAGTCTACTTTACTTTAGCTTCTGTTCCCAACCAACGGGAATGTGCTGCTCTTATGAAATGTCTTTTCCAAACTGGCCTAAACCTAAAGCCACTCCTATCTCATATTTTGATATTCAAGCAAAAAAAAATTTTGTGAATCATTTCAGATTAATGTCACAGAGCTCCCAAGACAGTTATTGTGGAGCAGCTGGCAGAGGTGTTTTCTTCTTACTCCACATTCATAGCACTGCTACAGACTTTAGTTCTGCATCATTTTGGAATGACGCTATGCTGTTTTTTAGACCCAACATACTTCAGCTCCTTCACATCATCATTAATCCTGAAGGTCTTTGATTCTCTCAGTGTCTTTTTTCCCTTTATTAGTTATGTGCAGTTCTTAGCTTGCCACTTTTTATTTAGTACTTTCTGTTTTCCCAGTGTGTGTTTGTATGCGTAAAATGCTTGCTTTCACTTTCCCAATAAACAAGAATCCTGTTTTTTCCAAACCAATATATTTACTTTCCAGGGTTGTGGTTATTTGAACATTTAGCAAAAAAATAGGCTCCCAATTATCATTTATATTTTTCTACTCAAATTTCCTTTATTACCTGGCTCACAGTTGTTGTCAGCTCTCTGAAAATGACATTTTTAGTGTCCTAATGATGGATAATTGGTTTGCACTGGGCTCTGTTTGCACACAGCAAATATAACTGTCTTGATCGTTGGTAACTAAGCAACGAGCTGTGTTTTTTATTCTGTGATCAATTCCTTGCTACCTGTCAAGATTAAGTCTAACACAGCATGTGCCCAGAAGGGATACAGCAGGTTTTGGAGTTAAGAACCCGTCATCTATAAGATTGGGAGTAATAGCAGCATGAGGCTCCTGATTTACTGCTCTGACTGCAGTCTCTTACAGGCTTGTAGCCTTTTCTGTTTTCAGAGGAGGTGAAAGTTTAGTGGTCTTGTAGTCTTGATAGTTAAGCTAAACATCATCCAGAAGTTGTTAATTGGCTGCCACATTTTTTTTTCTGTGATTGAGGCAGTGACAATGAACACATTTTTTAATCTGTTAAAGCAAATTGTTAACAAGCAAATTGGTTTGCCATTCAGAAGGCCTCTTGTGACAGGCTTGAGTTGCTTTGCTCCTGCATGCTGGAAGGTCTCCTGGCAGTGGTTGCTGCATGGGACATTTGAAAACTCTTCATTTTCTACTCTCTTGTTCCATGTGAACATTTCTTTCTTCTGTTTAACATGGGGAAGTAATACTCAAGCGCTCAGAAAATTCCTTGTCAAAGAGCAAGGGTGGATGTCTCTGGAAAGGAAGGTGAGGTGGAAGCCAGGCAGCAGGGCAAGCTGAGACAGCCGCCTTGGTTGCCTTTGACATGGAGTACGGTCCCACTGGCCCGAACGAGAAGAGCAGAGCAGTCCCTCATTCAGCCAACAGTCCAGCAAGCCCTGGAGAAAGCTGTAGTTCCAACACAGCTTTGATATCACCGAAGAAGTCAAGCTGGCCAGGCCAGAATCAGTGTAAGTAGAGCATAGCTTGGGCAAGGACCAGGGTGAGGACTCAAATGCAGCAGGAGCAAAGGTGGAGGTCCCAGATAGGCTCCGTCAGGGTAATTGCCCTACAGGCTCTGACACTCCTGAGCCTAAGCCTGGATCTGCTCTGCCACCCACCTTCTGTTCCAGAGGGATCACTAGTGGACATTACATATAAAATAAATCAGTTTTAACTTCCTGCAAGAAAGAAAACCTGGCCCATCTGGAGCAGGTTGTAATAACTCTTCTGTCACTGTCCATCTGCAATGAATGGTATATGGTGCTTAGAAAGAAATCTTCACAAGCTTCTTCTCCAGACTCTCTTTGCAGCTCGCTCTTCTTACTGTCCCTGCTTGCTGAAAGGAGCCATATGGATTTTGTACTGAATGTTGCATAAATGCTAATGTGTAAGTATATTTAGAGGTGGCATATGGGCAATAGTAAATGGAAATGAGTGCTTTTTTGGTTCAGATTACACAGGCAAGTTCAGCGAAGCCAGATACTGCATTGGGTTAGTTAAGTAGCTTCATAATCCTGGTGTCCCAGGTTCAGATCTTGATTGGGGTTATTTCTGCGCTGGGTTGCGCTGACTGACTTTGTCATCAGTACTGACGTTTGCCAGCAGATGCAGAAAATCCAGAAGACTTCAGCCAATGTAAAAAAATAACCAAACCACAATGTATCTGATCTGCGTGAGGCTGTAGACCAGTCAGAGGCAGATCTCTGTCCTTTGCAGCATTACCAGCACAAAGGAACATGTTAGAGTTATTTGTGTCAATTTTGAAGAGTCATATAGTCTCAGCTGACAGAGCAGTGTGCTACAGCTAGCAGAGGGAGGAAGTTATTCTATTTTTGAATCCTCACTGAGAATCAGAAAGTCCTGGGATGTGTGAGAGTCTGCAGGCTTCAGTGCCCTCTGTCTGAGAGGGTAACGTCATTCATTTTGGTGCAGCACATCACAGGTTCTGTTGTGCCTGCCCTGGTCAGGGAGCAGGAGTGTTCTCTGTGCTCAGGCAACAGGTGTTTGAGCTGGATCTGAAAGCTCTGGACCGAGTCCCATCTGTCATCAGGCAAGCTGATGTCTGCACAGGAATGGACCACGTTCAGAATCACCTATGAAATGGACCTTAAGTCTTTTCTATTTTTCAGTGTTTGGGCGATTTCCTTGTAGAGCCTCAAGCAAAGCCAAAAAAACATCCAAGTTGAGCAGGGATCAAAATTTTTCATGGAACTGTAGACAGAGCATCTCCTTTGATGATAATACTATAATTTTACCTGTTCTGATTAAAAGGTTATTTAGATTTAGAGTGTTTATACACAAAGGAAAAATGACATCATCCTGTCAGATTTTTACAGCTTGCTCAGGGGTTGGCTTCCAGTGAATCCACTGTGGCCACTACATTCCTTACTTCCGTCACAGCCTGATGACTCCTGTTTTCAGCCTCGACTGCAGTATTAAATAGCAGCCATAAAGCATTTTGCCACTGGTCCTGCCAGCTGATGAGTCCATTTTAAAGCCTTCTCATTGCATTGCATTAATTTCTTTTTGCACAGAGAAGTAGTTAGTTTTGAATGTCACCCAGTCCTACGGATGCAAGTGTGAAGATGGATTATGCTGGCAGTGATCCATCCATCTGTTCATCTGCCAACACTAATGTTTAGCTTTTCAGGCTCCCAGTTGTCTTAAATAATGCTGACCTACTGGATCTGGGGTGGGAAAGGTCAGGTAGCTCATTTTGTCTTCCATTTCTTAAGTGGTAATTAAACTTTCTGAGGTGTTACAGCTACATGCAGGAATTGTTGATGGGCAATATTTATGACGTTGAGGTTAAATCCTTTTCTGATGTGCTGTATTGTGTGAGAATCTTACCACCACATTGGCTGCAGCATCTCCACCCTGGCTTCTCAGAGTACTCCTTATAAAAGGTGTTTACGAAGGGTTCGTATCTGTTTCGCATGAGTGAGTGGCGGCCTGCGTAGGGAGTATTTCCCCTCTTTTGATTGATATTACCAAGTTGTATCTATAGTGTGGTTTTGTCTGTCCTTGCTGTAGTGTTCAGCTTCAGGTAGGCATGTGTACTTCGAGACGACTACAAAGGCTGCAGACTTTCAGTGGCTTGCAGGAGTCAGGTTATCAGAAGAAAGCTGGTTGGTGGCCCCTAGCTCAGCCACGATGCTCTTGGTTCAGCTTAGTCCTGCCTTGGTAATTTAAATATGCATGCAATGGCTTTCATCAGCTGCTGTGATCTGTGTCTTTTTTCCCCCAGTTGCCAAAAAAAAAGGCATTAACAAGAATATAGCAACGTTTGTGAGACACTTGGAACATTTTGCAGAAAGGCACGAAAGTAATTATATCTCACTCTGATTGCTAAGGAAATACAGAACCCAGAACTGGTTGGGAGAAGTATGCTTCAGACTCTGCAGCAAGTTAGTGGCCTAGGAGAGGGGATGGGGTATCTTCTGACTGTATCTGTGGTCTCCTTCACACTTAACCTTATGGGGTTTATGGGTTGTAGCTATTACCTGAGATCCACAGCAGAGAGAGAAGGGGTCTGGTTTACTGCTCTTCTGCCTCCCTCACTTAGAAAGAGCTGCTAAACTGATGTATTTTTCTTATTTTTCTTCAGTCTTACATGTGCAATGTCTAACCTGCACTGCAAGAAGATGCAGCTTACTTGCAGGAAATATCAAGTGCATTTGAGCAAAAAAAACTATTTTCTTACAGCTGGCTCTAAAAAAGAGTGATGTCCGACCTGCTTCCTCACCTTTCACTGTAGAGAAGGAACTGGTGGAACACCAGAAGCAGAGTCCTTTGTCAATACTGGTAACTTAAAGTACGTAGGTGTGGTTAGGACCATCTCCCAGCATGTGCTGGTATTAATCAGTCATAGAATTTGTTTCTGAATGATGACTTTAAAAACATTGCCAGTAAACCACACATGACACGATGCACATGGGTGCAGGTGAGGCCAGGATTGCATGTGGTGAGAAATCACTTGGGTCTGTGTTGCCTCCGGTCTCGTCTCTCCAAAACACAGTCCTGTGGGGTCACTTTAGAGTTAATGCCCAGCTGGGTTCAAAGATAGCCCAGAGAGATGATTCTCCTATCTTGAATGTATTTGATATTGTCTATGGTAAATATCGTGATGTAAAGGATCTACTCTGAGAAACCTTTGTTGAACAGTTGTTCAGGGCAGACCACGCTGGGAATGTTGCCCTCTAGAATATGTGCTCTTTCCAGGAAAGAGTTTTGGGATTTCTGCCTAATGGCATTTATCCTGGTGTCTCCAAGTGGAGGCATCCAGTGTTTCTGCCCTGTCCAAACTGGCCACTTCTGCTTAGCCCTGAGCTGCACTGCGCACTTCACCAGCTGCCATCTCTCTGCAGTCACAGAGTTGTTAGCAGAAAAATTATTGCTGCATACGCAGTAGAACAACAGTTCCTCGCAGGCAGAGATCCAATTTCAAGAAGCTATTATGTTCCTATAGCCTCCTGTGTCTCCCAGTGCAATAAACCAGTTCCTGTCCCTGTCTGGCCCCACTGGTTTGTGGTGATACCTCCTTTCTTCAACCCATAGCACTCAGCCCCCATATCCCCTCAATTCTAGCTGGGAGAAAGGCAGGATGTTGAAACTGGTTCTTCACCCCCCCGCCCTGGCCGGCTGCAGGTCAAGCAGGACAATTAGGTTTGCCAATTGCAAGCCACAACCTTTCCTACAGGGAAAATACCAACTGGATTATCCAGCCATTGGTGTTCCTAAAGCTTCTAATACAGACAGGCAGGCAAAAGAAGCTGCAAACCACCCTCCCTCCCTCAATCACGTCCATAGATAATTGAAATGGAGGGGAAGGGAAGAGGTGCAAATCCAGCCTGAAAGAACAGCCTTTGCCTCTGATCATCAACTGGGAAAAATCACTTGCTGGAGTATTCAAGAACATGAAACACAAGCAAATAAACGATGCTGACAGCCTGATCAAAGGGTTGCTATACGAGAGAGCCTCTGCTAGTGCCAGTCAGGGCTCCATGTGCTTAGGAACCTTGCCCAATAAATGTGATGAACAGCTACGTGTGATGTAGGAGAAGCGAACTGAATTTTCCTCTAGGGATCTGTTCCTGATGTAGATGGAGTTCTTTCAGACTCCATAGTCCATTAAAACTACCTTTGTCAAAACATGCAAAAGAGAGGGGCAGGGTAATTTTGTCTTCAGTCCTGAGGCAAAGGATCTGAATACCCATGTGATGGAAGAGCTGGCACATGAGTTGGATCTGATCTACACTGGGGCATTTACTGGCAAAACTGTCAGCATAATAATATTGCTATAGATACCACTCCCCCACAGATATACTTATTCCATAGTAACAGATGCACAAGAATACAACTTTCCAGACTAAGTGTGCCCACCAGATGATGGAGTGGTATGTGCCTGGAGCGGTACCACTGTTAGGAGTAAAAAGTCCTCTGGTAAGTTTGCATGTTTGTAGGGCAACTCTTGGACCACAGCAGAAAAGATAAGAGTCTTTGCTAGGACAAAAAGCATTCTTTGAAATGTACCAATTGTACTAAAATTCCCTCCAAAGCAAGGCATATTGCAGTTTGTGTCCCCGTTGGTGGGCTTAGATCAATAGCATGTGCAGAGGAAGCGGGAGTCCCACTGGGACTTTATCCCTTCTTCATTAATTTGTTACCAACCTGAATTTGGAATGTTTTCCCCTGTGCCCCAAATCCCTAGAACATTTGTGTAGGGTAAGAGGGCTCAATTGTGACTGGAATACGGCCTGTCCTTTCTGGTTATTGTTCAGCTGGGATGAAGGGTAAAAGATTACTCTTAAGCTGCGTATTGCAGAGTAGGAAGCTGTGAGGGAGCCCATGACACCACCTTTGGAGAGTGCACCGAGCCTCAGGAAAAGATAGCAAAAACCTCTGCAACAGTGGATTTTCCATGCTTGAAACAGCTCTGGAGAGGCAGAGGGTACCCAGTGGCTATCATGGCAGCTGAATGAAATTGTCACTTGTGATAAGGCATCCTGAGAGCTGTGGAAAATCCTGGCTCTGTGCCCAGTGGCACAGGTCCAAGTGATTTCGCCGAAGCCAAGATTTTTACTCTGTATTTGAAATGAATTGCTGGGGTGAAGCTGCAAAAATGAGGCCTGGTAATGAAACCCACTTGCAGCAGTGCTCCTATGCGCCAGAGCCCTTCTGCGAGCAGGAGTGTTTGCACTGGCTCTGCAGAACACCACGTTGTTCTTGTAAGAGGGAGGATGAGTCAGGAAGTGTGAAGTGCCACTGAATTCATCTGGGATGTCACACAACTGCCCATTTGTAGGCGAACTCACAATTTCCTGGGGGATTTTTTGACCCACTTTTTTTTTTTTTGCTAGCTTTCCCTGAATTCCCACCAGCGCGGGGGACCATCCGTCAATATCACCATAGCGACAAGAAGTCATTATTGGTATCCTGCCCATTGACATTCAGAGTCGGCACAGCGCTGAGCTGGGTGGTGAGCCATTGCCATCAGCTTCAAGGAGAAAGGCGAGAGCTCAGGGTCTCTGTGGGATCAATCCTCTCACTCTCCTTCCCCTACGTCTCCCCAGAGAGATCCTGCATTGTGTGGTGGCAATAAGCAACATGTTCCTTCCCTTAGCCAGTTGTGTGCAGTATGTGCTGTAGGGAACTGCTGCCAGGAAAAGACGGGTCTGGATTTGCTGCACATGTAAGGATAAATGTGCCTCTCTTGGGTTTGTTTGCACGGAGCTGTGGCACGCAGAGGCACTTTACATTGCAAATAAGCAACTTATCCTGCAAACCTACAGGGAGTTCAGAGCAAAGCAGGAAGCTCAGGGGCCAGGAAGGGGTAACAGCAGGCTAAACTGCAGAGAGAGATAAAAGACATGTCATATAATTCTGCTAAATAGTGAAGGAAGAGAAATTTGCAGCCGGTCGAAGTTAGCGTTGACAAACTGTACTTATTTACACTCAGCTTATGGTCTGGCCCACAGTCTACTCAGCTGAAAAGCGTCAGCGTCTGAAAGGAAGGGCGTTGTTTAGAGAGGCCCCTTGGAGGAGTTGGGAATCAAGGAGTTGAATATCTGAAAAAAAAAAAAAAAAAAAAGAAGAAAATAAATTCTCCTAGGTAGGTAGGGAAAAGCTTGTGATGTTCCCTGGAGCTGATGCAGAGGCAGAGCCTGGCTGGCTGCACCAGTTCCCTGTCAGGACTCTCACTGCCTGGTAGCGAGCAACATGCAGCACAGGAGCTCCCGAGGACAAATCCCTCATTGGAGACAGCTAATGGATACAGTCATCCCAGATTTTCTGTAGAAGCATTGCTAAGTACCTCCCCACTCAGAGGAATGTGAAGTGACTGCCCATGGCCATCCACACTGACACTACTGCCATCCACATCTCATCATGCCAAACCTGTCCCTGCCAGCAATATCCCAAAGTGCCTGACAGCTTTGGAATGTGACCAAACAAGGCATGGGATGAGATCATCCATCTCTCTCATCCTCCTGAACAGCTCCTTCCTCCCCCAGGCCTCTCTCTGAGCTCACCAGTGAGGCGTGCCTTGAAACTTCGATAGACACCTTATTCTTAGAATTAATATGTGATTTCTTTCCTCTGCCCTATGCATTTTAAGGATTGGGCTAAGACTTTGGGGACGATCTTAGAACAAGAAATTAGGAATCCCTCCAGCAACCCTGATGGATCCACCTGTATAGGACTGATTTTCTGTTGCCATCTTGGGACTGATGAAACAGGACATGGGAAAAGCTGTATTTCTGTGTACCCTGTGGGTCGTGTATTCGTAGGCTGGACAGGAGTAGTTCCACCTTGAAAAGATCTAGTGTCATGACTTAGGCACTGCACATCATGATGTTAAAGCGTGGGTCAAATGATATTTAAAAAGCCTGATTTTTTCCTCCATTTCTTGTGACTTGACTTTTTACCTCTTTCTTGCCAGAGTGAGTGAAAATTGTGAGTTGAAAAGATGGTCTTCAGTGCACACAGAAGAAAAAATAGAGCTGTGTGCCTAGGTGAAGGCTCTGTTGATCCGCATCACATGCTGCAAGGGGAAGGGAGTGATCAGCTCTTCCCTGCTGCTCGCTTGATTTACTTCTCTCTCTCGGTTCTCATGTTCACCTGCCCCCTGCATTTTGGCTCTGCCTTCATAAAACACATGCAGAGGATCAAGATGGTTTTAGGGGATTTGATGTGTAGTTCCCCACGTCATCATCTGCCTGCTGCAGACGAGTTTATCTGTGTTTGCTCTTTCCAAAGTGACCTGCCGCTGCTGGAGATGGGCTTCCAGGCTGACAGCACTGGGCTGGCTTACAGAGCCATGTCCAGCACTTGACTGAGCGCTGGTGGGGTTGTGCTGGTGGTGCACCTCTGTCAGCTGGAAGCCAGAGGAGAATGGACTGGAGCTGGCATTGCGAAGTTATAATTTATGTTGTACCGTTTGCTGGGTTGAGCTTCAAGTGACAGCCTTGACCTTTTCTGTCCCCCCTGTCCTGAGGAATAATAAATTCACTTGTAGCTGTATTGTGACCATTTTCTGCAGTGAGTGCCAATGTTTTATCTATGCAGAGTAGGAATTTGGAGGAAGAGTAGAGGTGCCAGGGTGTGAAGCAGGCTCATATATTGTACTTCCCAGATCTCACGGGGCACTGGATAGGTTTTCCTGGCTCAGGTTTGCCTCAGAGAACTCTGTGTGTGAAAGTTAGGGAGCTTGGAGCCAAGTATGGAGCAGAATTTGAGGCTGTGTTCAGGTCATGCCTGTTCCTGACAAGGCTGATAGTGCCTGCTGTGAGTATGCACAGCCTGAGGTGGGCAAGATCTGCTCGGCATGACCCAAAGGCATGGGAATACTAGGTTCATGGCACATACATGGGGCAGGGGAAGCCACCTGGTCCTGAATATCAGGCTAAACATTGGCTGTGCTTGGTTATAACCCCCATGGGCTTCTTCACCAGCTCTAAGAGGAGAGTGTTGTCTCGTGCTGTTGAAGAGAAGTGCAGCACCTATCGATCAGGTGCATGCTCCAGGTTTGTTGGTTCTGCCTGTGATCAGTCCCAGGAGAGGACTTTATTGCAAACAGGAACTGCTACACTCCTTCTCTTCCTCCTGAGAAGGAGTCCTTGGAAGGGGCTTTGTGGCCACCCAGGGTGTTGACTCACTGAAAGCTTGACAGGTGATGGATGATGCGGTCTCCTGGGGCACTTCACAGCAGCTCCAGCTGGGGCACATGATGAGGGTGTCAACACTGGTATCTCCAATAGCATTTGTTACAGTAACTAAGGTACTCAGCCTTCCTTTGCTGCAAGGTCAATGCTAGCCCTCTCAAGCTCCGTTCCATCTGCTGCGTTGTCAGCAGGGCTGGTGGAGCAATATTATATGAGAGATGGAGTGGTGCACCGGTGAAACGAAAAGGGTACCCTTTCCCAAAGCAAGGAATCTAGAGGGAACACAGGTCACCTTGAAAGTATGCTGCACTGGAATGCCAGCCCTTAGAGGTAGGCTGGAAGTGTCATGTCATCACAGGCTTTCCGAAGGAGGAACACAGGGAGAAAACTGTGCTGTGACACAAAAAGGAGGAACTGCTCTGATTTAACAGAGCAATCAGAAAAATTCATTGAAGGCACTGCTGCCAATTGCACAGGCGTCTGGAGCCGCTGGGCTTCTCAGGTGAAACCTTTCATATCATTAAAAGCAAAGCCCCCCAACAGCTTAAAACCCCCAGAAAGGGAGCCAAGAGTGCTTAAGACCATTTAGTGTTTCCATGAAATTTTGAGATCAGCTTTTCCTCTGCTTTGATACTATTTAGGAGTCCATCTGACCAAAATAGAAGGTCAAGTGAAGTTATGGTGCTTCCTGCACTCTCCTCGGTGGAACTGTGTGTACCATAGCAGGATGTTCCTGTGATAAGCAAGAGATAATATGGACAGCTTCTTCTCTGGCACGTCAGGCTGGAACATGTATACCTTCGGGCTCCTCTGGTCAGCCAGCCCTGATCGTGGGAAAGACTAGTTCTTTTTCTGAAGGCAGTGGTAGTGGTGGTGATGCTTCGGAGGTGGTACTCGTCAAATAGTAGCCACAGATAGGCTGTGTTAGTTTGTGTTGAAAGCAGTGGGATGGAGGAAGATTGGGGAAGCAGGAATAAAACCCCCAAAAAGAATGAGATGTAAAAGAAGGAATAAGGTTAGACAATATCAGGTGACAAGTCAAGCAGCTCATTGCACAGCAGAAATTGATGCTACTGCCTATGCTCTCAGCAACTCTCTAGACCCTGGCTGCGCTGGACCTTCGGAGGTTCAAGAGGGACTTTGTTCCCTATGCCAAGCTGTCTCTGATATAGTGTGGTCCATGCTTATAATTAAGCTGAGAACACAAGGGCTGTAAATGCAGTGAGCAGACTATCGAGGTTTTATTTTTCTCTAGTTTTGAAACCAAGATGGTAGTTGTTCCTCTTGTCGGTGACCCTGATTTGTGCCATGGAGCAGACAATGAAAACAGTGATAGTACTGTAAACTCAAGGAAAGTTATGCTCAGCTGTTCACCCTAGGAAGGAAAAGACACCCGGGAGATTCTCCTGCTTTAGGTAGCTACTGTGGCTGCACCTCTCCTGCTGCAATTATCAGACACTATTTAAGCCATGTTCCTTTTTCAACTGCTAGAGAGAAAAAAAAAAACAAAAAAAACCAAAAAACCCGAAGAAATACAGCTGCAGTCACCCAACCATACTAATGCATCAACTAGTTCCTGCAGCACAGCTCTGGTTAAGTGAACAGCTAAGAAAGCAAATACAGCCAAGGCACCTTTATTTTTCTTGTTAACCTTTAACTTGAAAAAAACCAGATATATGTGGCATTCCTTCCCTTGAGATTGCTGGTGCTCTTCTAAGCAGATGAAGTGGAGTGATGTGCATGACACTGCAGTAGACAGATCGTGCTGTGTCCATGAGGTTTGCTGTATCAGATAGTAAAAAACTCACGGCAGTATCATAGCTTGCTAAAATCCTTTGTACAGCTCTTTGAAATGTGCCTTTCACATCCCTGTAGCTGGTTAGATCTCTGAAATAAAAGGGAGACTGTATTCCTGAATAAACCAACCTCTGTTCAGTGGTGCAATTTGCAAAACCCAATGCAGAGAAATTAGAATAAGACCTGAAGGTTACTTTCGTCTCTTATTTCAAGATGGAGTAAGGTGACTCCGGTTACTCCCCTCCCCGGGAAACAGGAGTTTGGTGCAATGGCCATGACTCAGAAGTTAATTTGCTTGTGACTGAGATGTTGTAAATGTGGAGAGTGGAAAATTTAGCAGACTCATTTGATCTCTCTGATGAAGACAGGAGAGGCCAGATCATAGCAAGCTGCTCTCCACCATCTCATGGAACAAGCTTCCCTGTTTGACAGGTCTGTCAAGGAAATCTTGCTGCAGTGAACTCTGCGAAGCAGCACTGGCAAACCTACTCAGCCCTGCCAGATTTGGTGTCCTCTTCTCCTGAGGTCTTGTGAGGTTCTGTGGTCCCCTGTCCCCTTGTCCCTGAGGTCCCTGGACATGGCTGGACTCTCCATGGTGCTTTTCACCTGCACTGGACAACTTATCCTGTGCCTTCTTGCTTCATCCTCCTGACACTTTGGTGCTTTGCTGGGAAGGTCAGCCAGGCAGAACAGTTCTTATAGAATCATAGAATCACCGGGTTGGAAGGGACCCACTGTGTCATCGAGTCCAACCATTCCTAACACTCCCTAAACCATACCCCTCAGCACCTCGTCCACCCGTCCCTTAAACACCTCCAGGGAAGATGACTCAACCACCTCCCTGGGCAGCCTTATGTGTGTAGGAACAACTAATTTATCCTCCAAGCTTTAATCCTTGAGAAATAAGTTCTTTGGGTGGATTTTGCATGAAAGTGAAGGTTAGTGGCAAGTGTCCAAGCAGGCACTTATCAGAGTAGTAGAAGAGAAGTTGATTGAACAGAATTACATGGTAGAAAATAAGCTGAGCACACAATGCCTTTAGTCTCATGCTCACTTAAGGCGTGAGGCTCGTAACCACCAGGAGCTTTTCGGTCCCTGAGCCAGGAAATGGGCAAACGTTGCACAGGCAACGTGATCGAAGAGCAGTGATGTGCCAGTCCCCCAGCAGCAGCCAACACTAAGCTTCTTTTTGTTATTTGGCTGGGGTAGGTCGGCATTGGCCTGGAGGATTGCTCAGCTAGAATAAAGCCCTAGCTTGGGGAAGCGTGGGCAGGACTGCCTGGAAGTACCCAAGTGGGTAAACAGAGGAGTGCAGCACCAACCCACATTGCTCATGTACACCAGGCAGCAACAAAGAACTGGCAAGTCACTGTTTGGCTTAACTGGAAGAGAATGCAGGGTGCATTAGGACTGCTGTGCACCTTCATAAGAGGGTGAGTTAGGACCCTGAATTGGGTCACCATGTGAGAGATCAGCATGTACTTCTCTGCGGTGCTGCACACTTCTGTGCCATTTGCTAGTTTCCATACCTGAGATCACCTGCTCCAGCTGCAGACTCTATTTGTAACTCTGAGGTGGCAGGAGGATAAACTCTTTCATGCTGCTGTAGTTCCTGGTGTTTTTTCAATGGTGACCATGAATGACTGCAGCTAAATATTCTGTATGTGCAGTGAGCCTGCAAGGATGCGCTGAAGGACCATCTTTAGCATGTCAACCATAAGCATACTGACTCATATGTTCTTTTCTGTCTCCATCTCATGGTCTGCTCCAGCAGAGGACCTAGAACATGCTTGTGATCATATTACTCCAGCTGAGTGTATAGGCACATTACTTATATTACAGCAATGTTACTGACTGCACAAATGCAGATATTTGACCTGAAACTGTAATGCTGTTGCCATATACCATGAGGAATGGAGCACAAGAATAGGGGATGGCGAGAGAAGGGCTCAGTGTTTCCTGCTTACAAGCCAGGTCAGAATTTTCTGTTGTTTGAGAAGGACCTCTGCTTGCTTGTTGTTCCAAGCATCCTTGTGCAGCGAGGGAAGCAGGCAGTGCCTCAGTACAGCCAGTCCCACTTCGTAGGTCATGACTCGGGCAGCAGCTAGCCTGGATGATCAGTGAAATTAAGCTTAGCGACCTGACATGCTGTGCACAGCACTCAGGGTAGTGACATGATGTAGGAATGGGCAAGATAAATAGACTTCAGGAGGAAAGAGATGCTCCTTTCAAGGACGGAGTGAGAGGGAAGAAAGGTGCTCCTGTCTAAGCTGACTGTTATGAGATCTCCACCGCTGCTTTGCAGGCATGAGGTAAAAGAGACCTCCCAGGTTTCTGAGGCTCTCCCTCACTACAGCCAGGGCACTGAGCCCCCTTGCACGTCCACCTGGAAGCTACAGCCACATGCACTTTTGCTCTGAGCTCTCCTGAAAGCATCAAAGGGAATTCCCATGTCTCAAGTGTTTTCTTAGAGCAAAAAGTCACTTTTTAGAGAAAGAAAACTGAGCTTTGACTGGTGACAAAAATATAAATAGATTATTTTGAAAGAAAAATCCCTTGTTTCTCCACTTAATCTGGTAATTTTTGTTGCCTGCCTACATATCAGCAAAGTTTGCACAGCCTCCTCTGGAAAGTCTCTGTCTCCTGGATCTGACTGTTGTCTTTCTTCTCTGAGTCCTCCGCTCTCCAAACCTCGCTGTCCCTCACTCTGCCTGCCTCACTCTCCCCACAAGAGGTTTCTCCCAGCTGCTCCTTTCCTAAAACCAACTTTTGCACCCTACACACATCTCCTGCTGGAAAGTCCTGCCCTGGTAGAGCTGCAGTAGTACCTTTCTCCCTGAAGGTGCTCGTGACCACTGGCACTTTCCACACTCACTGGAGGAATGGACCTCTCCTCTCCTGCAGGGCAGGGGTACCCTCTCCTGACTGTGGGTTTGAGGCATTCCCCTGTGTAACAGGGATGCAGAACCCTCCTGCGTGGTCTGTTGCCACCCGTTCCTGGTGCTACGGCAGCTGCCCTGCAGAAAAGAGGGGTCAGCACTATGAGCCCCAGCAGTGAACTCCCACCTGAGGAGCGACTGTGAGGACACAGATCAATTGTATTTTCGGTGATGCCCCATCCGTCGGTGAAGGGTGCAGTCACAGACAGATACAGATCCCACCCTGTCATTTCTGTGCCTCTGCTTCCTTGCTCTTCTTGTGACTGCTTCTTCCCTTGTCTGTGCGCTTTCTTCTCCGGCTGCCTTGCTCTCACACACATACACGCAGAGGTTGCTGAGCAAGCGTGTAGCCCAGGAACCTTCTCACATGGCCCTTGGTTTGTCCTCAGGCTTTCCTGTACGTAGCTGCCTGCCTTGGGCAAGGACCGCTTTATTCTCAGCTCTCACTACTGCAGTGGTTGTTTCCTCTTTCTACTTGATCTGAAAGCAGAGGGCAGAAAGTACATGGCGACTTTGAGTCCCGTGGCTGTGACCTGATCACAGATCAGCCTGACAGGCCATGGCATCTCTCATTAACAGCACTTTCTCACAGGAGCCCTGTTCTCTAGTCAGCGGCTGGCTCTCACATCATCTCATTCTCTCTTTCTTGACAGATCATGTTATAACCTATGATCACAGAAAGTCCTGATCCTCACGTTTCTCTGCTGTCACCTGTGGGCTCCTCCAGAGCCGTGAAGAAGGGCGAACTCCAGCCCCACCATGAGAAGACTGGGTGAGAAGTGCCTGTGACATCTTGGGGAGCAGCCACACCTTGAGAGATAGTTTTAATTTTTATTTTCAGCGATTTTGAAGGATAGAAATTACGTTCTCCGTTCAGTGGTGATCCACAGGAGCAGCTCTGTCTCTGGGATTAGATTAGAGATGGTTTCATTAATACAGGGAAAGCCTGCCAATTGGAACCGCTGTAAGCAAGGGGTGAAACAAACTACCAGCGAGTTACCAAGATTGGCTTACAGGCAGTACACCACTGCCTCAGACTTCTCCTCAGATGGAAGATGTCTGTTGGTGCCTCACATGGTTAGATGCCTGAGTGCCTTATCCTTCAGGGAGTAATAAGCCTCTTCGTTCCCTGCATGCTGAAGCTGGTTGTGCTGCCTGGATGGCTGACAACGTGTGGAGAAACCTGCTGCACTACAAAGCAAAGAGTCTGGGCTGTAACTTATATGGCCCTGACTTGCTTTACCAAGTCCCCTTCCTCGACATTTAGCCTGGGTGGTTCTTGCCTGGCTTATTGTTAGAGACCAATGCCCCACCATCCCAGCTCTGTGTTGCCCTTACGAATCTCAGGCTAATCCCATATTCCCTGCCTATTCTTGTTCTCCTTTACATATGGCATTCACTTGTTCCCTTTGCCAAGGGACGGAATGGATGGCGCTCTAGCAGACACGGATGTCTTGGGTGACTGCTGGCAAGTCCATGAGGCCCAAATCCTTAAGAGAAATTTAGAGTCTCTCCATTCAATGTAAACAGGCTCCTTTCACTTCCAATGAAGATGTAGACACTTAGCTTACATCCTGCTGGCCCAGACTGGAGTTTTGGGATTTTAATTCTCTGAACATGTGATTTAGTCACTTAGGTTCCCTGGGACTTAAAATGCTGGGCAAAGATAACAGGAGCAGCCTTGGAAATGACACCTTGTCTTTCTGGGCCTCTGTTGAGCTGTCATGGGGGTAATCATTTGGACCTGTTGCTAAGGGGTCAGGAGGGTGCATTTGTGAAAGTCTGTGAGGTGCCTCTGTCGCTGCACTGGAAAGGCCTTGGAAATGCTTGGCTACCAGTCACTAAAGTATATGTATCTTCCTTGTGAAGGGGGAATTGGAGTACTAAGGGACTGCAGCATGACTCTCAGGAACAAAACCAGCACTGGTCAGCCAACTTCTTCCTCTTTGCTACTTGAGCCTTCCAGGAGACCATACTCATGTCATCCTTTCCCACACCCAGCCTCCTCCTTAATGCACACACTCTTGTCTGCAACCCGTTTGAGGGAAAGAACCTCGCTATCTCTTGTAAACCTCCCATCTCCTTAGCACAGCTGCTTGAGTAAGCCGGGCCGGCAGCAAGCACTTCTGAGTATTCGTCACTAGAGTTGAGCAGTGTTATTGTGAGAGAATTGCTGAGGGTAGATAGGATAAACTTCTCCAAAATTCAGATGGGTAGTATAAGATCACTGCTGCCTTGGCTTAAGATTAAAAAGATTCCGTGCCCCAAATCCATCTCCTGGTTATGCTGCTCTGTTTCTACCCAAGCTGTTGCTGTTTGGCTACTGCATTTCCTGAAAGCAGACCTGCTATTACATCCTGCAAGTCATCACCAGGCTGCTTCAGTAACTCATCTTTCCTTCCATTCACAGGTCTTCTACGCATGGCGACTCAACCCATGTGAAAGCTCTCTTTTGTGAGTACCCAGCAGCACGCTTCGCTGTCTGTGGTCTGTGGACATTGACTGGCATCTAAGCAACACCCCTGCTCCCTCCTCTCCCCCTAAACGCCACTGTCTTAGAGCCTCCATGTGCATTTGCTATGACATACATCAGTGTTGATGAGAGGCAGGAACACTGCCGGGTGATCTTGAGCTGCCAAAATAATCAGCTCTATGCACAACATGGCTTAAAGGAGTTTTCGGTTAGCAGCATGCATCCACTAAAGAACGTAGACACTCAGTTTTTTTCTGGGGACTTCCACACTCTAAACTCCTGCCACACAGGCAAGGCATCTTTGGCCAGTCCTGTGGAAAACCGGATGTATCGGAGCGTGGAGAACCTTCACTGGGCAACAGTTGCTGACTCTGGGGTGTATTCTCACTGCCGGAGCCTGGATAATGAGATCATCTTTCGCTATAGAGGCACCAGTCAGTGGACAGAAGGCTGTGTGGATGTAGCTCCGCTACAAAGTACATCGAGCTCTCTGAGAAACCTTTCTCTCCATGCTAAACCAACTTCTCGATCAGCGCAGAATGTGTTCCTCCCTCCCTTTGCCAAAGTGCCTCAGTGGCTTTTCCCTTCTGCAGAGGAAAGAGTCCTACCTGGGGATGCCAAAAAAGAGCTGAAGGAGAAGCTGAAGCTGCACAGCAGTAAGGTGGCAGAGCCCTGCAAGCCAGTGCGTCCACAGGCAGCCCTGCCTGACCTGATGGCCCGGGAGTTTTTTGACTGCCAGATGTGCCGGCAATACAAGAACGGTTGTACTGTCAACCGCTGCACAGTTTTGGTGGAACACAATGCTCTCAGGCACAGCCTTACAGGGAGGCAGAGACTGTGCTTTGCACACAGGATCATCAGTCCAGAAGACATCAAGCAGGAGGCTCAGAGGAAGCTTCAGCTCCGAAGGCAGAATAGTTCCCCCAATTTGCCCCTTCAGCATGCTGAGGAAGGCCATGAGTTGGCCAAATCCAAAACAGCAGAAACCCTGGAACAGTATAGTGGGGAAACACATGTCAAAGCCACCATGGGACAGAGCAAGAAAGGCCACTGCAGAGGAAGGCTCTATATACCCACCTTTGAGGAATTCAAGCAAATGAGAAGTAAGGAGGCAAATTCATTTGCCAGCAGCAGTGGGCCAACAGACTGCTTAAATAAGGGTCTGCCTGCAAACCAGACCCTGGAGGAGGAGAACAATAAGAACATCTGTTCAGGAACTCTGGGGACTAAAGCTATGAATGAAGCCACTGTCACAGCAGAGGATGATGACGATGTGTTCCATGAAAACTACACTTCTGCTAGCTTTTCCCAATATCCAGCCACATGGGATGGTTTCAGAATGAGCAGCCCTGAGGTGAAGGATGGAACCTTGCAGATCTCCAGCCTGGATAGGTGCCTGGTCCCCATTTGCTCTAGCCCTATTCCACGATCACCTTTGCAGGCAGTAGCAGTACACAGAGCTGGACAGGAGATCTTGAGTGATGAGCAGCAGCAAGGAGAGACAAGACAATTAAATGATGTCCTCCACCTTGCAGGGCAGTCACTGGCTTCTGAAGCCCAGTCCTCTTGCTGTTCATCGCTGCTGTTAGAAGCTACAGACTTATCCAGCTATGGAGCTAAGCTACAGAAAATGAAGGATGAATTCATAGGTTCAGCCCTGGAACTTATTAAGAAAAGGTAACACACTCTGTGGGGTGACCTGAAAACAGTTCCCTTGTTAATGATCTAGTCTCTCTCCTGATATTTACATTTAATTCCCATAGCATAAACATGCTGCTGGTAGGGCCTTTCATCTTAGGGTCTCTGACAGGCAAATGGACGTGTCTTTAAACTATTGAGCTTAAACTCCATATTTCTGTGGGATTAAACATCAAAAAGTATTTTCATCTAGACTTTGCCTTTTTGAACACCGTAATGCTATCCAGACAGCAGCCCTTCACAGTCCTGACACCAAATTTTCCACCCATTTTATTTCTGTAATAAATTGTTGAAAGGTCTTTTTTTAACATCTATTCAAAGTACAGGACAGCAGAGGGATTCAAAGTACTGATATGATTCCTTTGAAAAAAGTTGTAGAGTCTGTCCCACCGCAGCAGGACTTGAATTTAGGTAGTGTGACATGCAGCAACAAGTGCTTTCACTTGCTGCCTGTGCATAATGAACTGGCAAAAAGATGAGAGCAAGATGGTTGTGGTGAGCCTTTAGCCACCCTCTGGGGACCAGCACAGGCAGCAAATGAAGGTACTTGCCAATGGTGTTCTCCTGCCAACCCAGGCAGAATAAGCAGTGACAGAAAATAGTTGTATAAAGCCTTCCTCCCTTTTCCCCAACCAGGGTTTGCCCCTTCTCTGGGTAAGATTTTCACAAGAACTGCTCTCTGTTTGGGTTTTGGGCACTGCAGTGCTGTTACCTCCCTCCTGCCAAAGAAATGAGGGTTCCTTTCTGTGCAAGCAGGTGAACCAACAGGAATTAGCAAAGTTCTGGAAGCTGGGAATTTGGGTCACTTACCACTGTGTTATCTCTAGTTAAGGCTGTCGGGAGAAGGAGGAGGAAGTGTTGGTGGGGTGTTTTGTATCCTTACACTTGGCTTTCAGGACTGGCTTCACCAAGGATTACATTTGACTTGTTTCTTGGCTGCTTATGACAGCCACAGATGCGCTGTGTAAAATGCTGGGGCATCAACCTTCTACACTGGCTTGATATTTCTGGAATGCTACAGCTCTGAGACTGGACCAGGGTTTTAGAGGAGATGATATTGACTTCTGCACAGGAATAAGTCTTCTGAAAGAATTTCAGTGGAGCTGAAGCTGCTGGTGTACACAGAGCCAGAATGACAAGCAGAAATACTTCTGCAACTTTCTAATCAAAGGGAAGTAGGTGGTATCACAGCCCTAAATGCTTCCGTCAGCTGTCCAGCCCAACCTTTGTGCTTCTATTCTAGAAAAGAACATTGGTATGAAAAGTCTATGACGAAGCAGATGGAAAGTTAGGGTGTGCAACCGTTTAAATTGAATAGGCTATTTTTATCGTTATATGAAATGAAATACACAGAAAGGCAGAAGCTGTGAGTAGGAGCGTAAGGACAGCTGTCTTCAGGCAGATCAAAGGTTTGACTGATATCTGGAGCCCGAGGTGCATGCATAGTAAAGTTTATAGCAACGGGGTAGTGCGTGTGATCTTTCTTCCCACTACTCTCCCGGCCTCCAAACACTTTCTGCCCAGGGTCTTTACGGTTTCAGTGTGGTTTCTGTGCTTTTAATATCCACATTGGTTTTTGTTTCTGTGAATGTGTTCAGTGTCCCTGGTTGGATTTGTTGAAAAATGTGAGGTAATTTTTTTAACATCAAAACGGTAATCGATCTGAGAACAAGAATGACAGCGGTTCCAGTGTCAGAGAAGTTGTTTCATGCGGAGGACCGACTGTGGCCTGTTTATTTTCCATAGCAATAACAATTAATGGTGAAGGTTGTCATTCATTCAGAATAGTAGTAGGAAATCAAATCTAGTGGCAGCACCAAAGTACTGGTTAGTGGGGAAACTCCAGGTTCCTTTGACTGGAAATTTCTCAATTTTCCACCATTTCACTTGAGACTGTAGAGTACCAGAACATTCATTTATAACTCAAGCTGATTCTCACTGCAGAGGTGGCAGACTTTTTGCCTGGATGTTTTGGGTTCTAAATTATGGTCACTGACACCCAAGCCACATTTTTTCTAAGTCTCAAATGAAATAAGCTGACATCTGGCATGTGGTCCCAGTTCCACAGATACTGAGCTCAGAGCAAGCCTTTCATAGAGATGCTGTGATTGAGCATCACAGAATAAGATAGCTGAAATTGTCTTCTCTTGTTTCTGTTGAAGTGTTACAGTTTTACAAAGCTGTTTTGCCTGGTAAGTTAATTACTTTCCTAGTCATTCATGGTTAATTGCTTAAGACTCATTCAAATGGCTTAATATTTCATCAGTGAAGATTTGATTTTCAGCTTCATAATTACAGCGGCTCTAACCGCCTCATAGATCAGTGGATACCTTTAACTTAGGTTGTAGTCCTGGTGGGGAAGGGGTGTTGAGATCTAGGTGGAAATCCTGTATGTATTTCAGTATAGAAACTTGTTGAAGTAGCAGTTTGTTCCAGATAAGGACATGCAAGGACCTGGGGTTCCTGTCTATGAAAAGGGGCACAAGGTGGCAACAGAAACCTGCAGAAGGAGGCAAAGGCCATGACTGAGAAAGAAAGCTTCCTGAAAGGAGTGATGGTGTGTGTTTGGGAGGACACTGGGATGGTGGGTACAATAGCAGCTTCTCATAGCAGAGGACTTCAAGTCTGGAAGGCAGGTGCCAGCAGAGAAAGAGTGGACAAAAATGTTTCCATTAGTCGGAAGGAGTGAGAAACATGTGGAAAGGGCTGAGAAATGCTGGCCTGCACAATGTTGTGATCATGAAGAATCCCAGAGAGCCCATGAAGGAAAGCAGTTGTGTTTCCAGTTGTACATCACGCACCCAGTGCCTCTGCTTCCGTGAGATTCAGAGCTGGTTGGCCCAGAGGTTCAAAAGGACATTCAGAAAGAACCTGGCATCCCTGTGCTGGCCCAAGTGCATCATCTGTCTTGCAAAGAACAGGGAAAACTTAGACCAATCCTAGACAGAAAACTCCCATCCCGATAAGTGGTTTGATCCCACAGAAGGAAACATGCCAGAGTCTTTCCTTCTGCAGCTCTGCATGAGAGCAGAGGGGACTGGTTGAGCAGCCGTTCATGTAGACTTGTTGGCAGCCCAGATCTCTGCCAGTGTGCGTGGACTGGAGGAAGGGGCAATATCCCTTTTTCTTAGCAGTGTCTTCTCTTCCTCTTAAACCAGAGGAAAAGGTTAAAGGATCAGCCCTAAGTTTTGGTTCTACAAAACTGCTTGTATCCTCCCTGGTTTGTCTGCATCCCTCTGATCACACTGGTGATGTGGTGCACAGCGACTGCTCTTTGGAGCAGCACTTGCCCCACATGGCATGGCCAGTACATCATGCAGGAGCGATCTAATCACCACTAGAACAAGAGCAGTCAAACCAGGGATGAAGAATTCTTTCAGAGTGTGGACTCTGCATCATTGCCTTTCTTACCTCTAGCTGACCAACCGTGGAGTGGGTTGAATTTTTCAGTCTCCAGTCCCACTTCCTCAGCTCAGCTCTCTGGGTAGTATTGGCTTTTATTCCCACTGCAGGTCACATCTGGAGATTTGTTAAAAATACCCCTTTTGGGTTATAGTAACCACAATAAGCAATGGCATCTGGCTCACAGACTTTATCAGAAGAGCTGCTGTCAGCTTTCCTTGGAAGAGCAATAATACTTTGGAGTACATTCCATTTTTTAAGTGAATGATCTTGAAACTCTGTAAAAATGACAAATGAAATCTCAGCTTCTCTCTGAGAATGTGGTCTGTGTGGTGGGAGGTGGTGTGATCAAGAGTTCTGAGCTCTGCTATTCATCTTGGACACATCCCATTGCCTCTTTGTGCCTCGGCATGGTTCCTTTCTTCTGCATGTTTTAACCAGAAGCTGTTTGAGCAGGAGCAGCTTTTGGAGATGGTTGTTTTCTGGCAGTGGCAGATCCTCTCCAAGAGCTTTCTTGCTTCTTAACCTCTGCCTTCCCTCCCATGGGTGTGCCCAGCCGAATTGTTCGTACTTTACCCAACTCAATGAAACATCAAAAAAATGATCTGTCTGAAAATACATGAGGGAAAATATTTTTTTAAACCCAGAGAATTTCAAGACTGATTTTAGATTATGGCCACGCAGACAGACTGGACCAGCTGAAGGAGTGGTGCCCCAAATGTGGCCGGGGATGGGAGGGAGGAAGGAGACAGGAACCTCTTAAGCCAGACTTGTCGAGAAAAGAACCATGGTTGGATCACAGCTTTGCTGTGTGCTCATGTTGCCTTTACTGCAACCCTGTGAGGGGGATAACGCAGTCTGTACTGCAGACTGCTCTGTGACAGCGCTGGTGTTGGTATCCCCTTTCTACAGCGCTGGGTAGAAGAAGCCTGGAGGAGTAAAGTGATGCTTCCAAATCCACATGGCAGGGAGTTAGCACAGCAGAAAGCAAAAGCCAGGAGCCTCCTGTTAGCATTGTGCCGTTGCTGTGCAGCTGTGGCTAAACTGGTTAATCCTCAGGTAGTGTCAGCTGGGGCCTGGAAGCATAAATGCTGGAAGATGAAGAAGCATCAGCTGCAAAGTTGCAAACCAACTTTCCTGGCCTGACAACAGAGCCAGTTAGTGTTCTGGGAGATTTGTTCCCTCTTCAGTGATTTCAGTGCTGGCTGATGGTTCGTTATCAGACCCAAATGTCATTCGTTGTAAGGAAAATGCCCATCTGTCTCGTGTGTCTGCTTGTAACTGACAGTGTTGGAATTGTGCATCCGCAGTATGACCTACCAGTGTAAGTTCAGAAGTAAAACCTTTAAGAAGAAGCAGATTTTTGTCATGGGAGACTTTTGTTAAGCACAAAATACATCCATAACCCAAAATATGTTCCAGACACAGGCTTCCTCTATGTACAAGCATCCTCATGCAGTCCTGAAAACCTTTCTTGTTAAAGGAATCCAGGCCCATAAAAATTAAGTAAACCCAAAATGCAAAAAATGTATTTTTCCAAGCAGGCTTCATTATGCATGGAAATAAGGTGCTTTAGAGAGTCTGTTAAAAAATTTTATCACAAGTAGTATCACAAACTACAGTCTGTCAGCTACTCTGTCACATCAGTGGTTTTGCACCAGACTGTGTCTGTCTGAGAGGTGGTGGTGTCTACAGAAAGAGGAACGTGGAGTTGGAACAGGCTGCCTGTATCAGCCAGACCAGGCCCTTGTTAGCACCAGAACTGCCGAGTGAGAACAGACTCTGCTAATTTTTTTTCAGTACTCTTAAGTGCACCAAAAGGCCTTACCCTGAGTTCACTGAAAGCAGAGGGAATCTTTCCAGTTGTTTCAGTGGGCTTGGGATCATATGAGATGAAAAAACAGAGGAAAAGCTCTTTTAATCCTCTAATCCCTTCAAAGTGTTATGGTTTTTAGCAGGTGTTTTTCTTCCAGATGAGCAATATGTTTTTTGTGTTGACAGCATCTCTTTAAGTAGCAGCAAATATGGATATGACCCACTTAGAAAGAGAGTTTTCTGATCCATATGGGAGAACCTGATGTTTTATGGACATAAAAATGCCCTATGAACACCTGAGACTTGATATCCCCGACTGATGCTGGTATGACTGCAGTTACCCAATTTGCACTGCTATAACTGAGCTGTGTTTAGAGCCCCCGGAACAGATGCACAGCCGTCTATGCCAAACAGCACAGATTCCTGCCTGCACTTTCCCTGAATTGTTGCAGCTGGTTGTTCGAACTTGGGTTTGCTGCTCAGTCTCATCTGTGTCAGGCGCAGCAGGTGAACTGCATACGTAGTGTTCATCAGAGTCTGCTTTTTCCCCTGCAGCTGCAATGCTGAGACTGCTGCCAAATCCCCCTCCAAGGGACAGTGTGATCTGAGGGAAGCTGATCTCCCACCTCCGGAGGACAGCCAGCAGCCCACAGCGATGTCCATGGCAACAGAGACCTGGGAAGACAAACCAAGCAATGAGACATCCAGCGACACTCCACCTGCAGGGAATGTAAGGGTGAGGAATTACCCTCTTGTCTTGGGCATGTGTTTAGGATTGTTTTTCTTGTCAGGAGCTCTAAAGAATCTCTTTGTTGTAGGAACTGGGAAAGCTGGGAGCCTGGGATCCGAAATCACAGGAATTCCCATAAGCAACTAAACTTTAGCGCCTTTTTTATTACAGAGTATGAAACAGGAGTCAGTTTTGTGCCTGTGTCTATTGAGCGCTGCACCTCCTGCAGGGAGTTCAGCGATAGCCTCTTCATGGCTTTCAGTGTGCCACCAGCCCCTCTTTGCTGCGCGGCCCGGGAGATCAGACAGACTCCCTCCTAGTGCCCACTTGGTCAAACTGCTAATGTAGGTAAGGCACAGAAGCTGGAGTTCTGGACCCCCCAGCACTGAAACATTCACAGAACAGACGCAGGCTCGCTCAGGTCCGCAGAGAACAGGTTCAGCCTCCCCTTCAGGCCCTTAGCTAGGGTTGTGCTGTTGACTTCATGGTTGTTTTACAACCATGGTCCAGCCACCATGGAGCCACTGTACTGAAAATGCTACACAAAAGCAAACAGAGAGGAGTCCTCGCTGTTGGGACTAAGCCAGACAAGGTACCTGGAGGGAGGGATTTCCTAATGCTCATGTAGAGCTGCATTTGCAGTCCTGCTGATGATGAGTTTTGTTATCTGTCCTTTGGCAACTGAAGTTCAGTGGCTGCACACGAGGTGCTGCTTTGACCACCGCGTTGCTCCAAGCCCACTTGCTTTTCTTGCAGACCCCCAGTCCCAGCTGCCGCCGATCCAGCTCTGACATCGTCCATGAGAGCACAGATGGTGCCAAGGCACAGCGGGAGTGCCGGCTGAGGCCACACTTCAGTGACCCTATGCCCACAGATTCCGTGAAGAGGAAGCAGCTGGAGCTGAAGATTGCAGCTGCAGCACGGCAGCACGCACAGAAGCGCCGGCAGGAGCGAGACTACGGTACCCATGTTCTGCACTCTCAGCGGGGGGTGATGGGCCAGATGCTGAGCCCTCCTATGCTGGTATAAATATGGAGTAACTCCACTGACCTTGAGAATAGAAGCATTTGGAGGTTAACACAAGTGTGCAATAAATCAGACTCTACTCCGCTGTGTCTCTGTCCCTGCTTGGCAGATGGCAGGGGAAGAGAGAGCCCAAATGAGTTCTCAGGTATGAGCAGTGCAGGGATGACAGGCCCTGGGCTTCACCTGGGAGCCATTTACTCTCGCTCACCAATCTGAGCAGCAAAACAGGAGAGGAGACAACCAGTAACCCTGCTTTCACCAGATGTAACCTGTCCCCTCAGAGTGCCCCAGGTTTGGGCACTTCAGGTGAGCTCTGTGCAGCTGGCAGTGCCTGTAACGATTCATGTTTCTTTTCAGGTCCAGTGGTAGCCAAAGCCAACCTTGGCCATGGTGGCAGCTTTGATGAAACCCGCCATGCCCCATGTGGCTCCCTACGCTCCAGACATCATTGGAGCAACATCAGCAGCCTGAGCACAGACAGCGGGATTGTTGGTGTGAACGATGTCCGGGATGACCTGGATCCCGGCGAGGCCACCCGAACCAAGTCAGCAGATATGGAGAGGGCAGATAGTGGCATTGGCCACATGGCAGCCAGAAAGTGGAGGAACCGGGCATCAGAAACACTGAGCTCCCTGCAGGCCTGGGAAGCCCACCGTCCCTGCACCGACTGTGGAGAAAGGGATCTCCCGGTGGAGACGGATGTGCAGAATTGCAATCAGAGGCGGGCTGACCTCTGTGAGAAGTGCCGCAAGCGCAGGACGGAGCGCAAGGAGTCTGTGCTGGAGTTCATCAACACAGAGGCCAGCTATGGAGAGGACCTGCGTATCATCAAAGAGGAGTTCTACCTCCCCATGCAGGCAGCTGGGTTGCTGAGCCAGGAGCAGCTCCTGGGCATCTTTAGCAACATCCAGGAGCTCATTGACCTCAATGAGTCCTTCCTGGAGATACTCCAGGAAGAGATCGATCAAGCCTTTGACCAGGTATGATGCTGCATGCTCTAAAGGGGCCAGACCAGGCAGACAGGAATAGGTTGAGTGTTAGTGAGGCAGCATAGGTGGAGCAGAGATCGGGAGGTCGGGCTCCTGGGTTCTGGACATCTACCTAGTCCCTTGCTCCCTCAGCTATTGAAAACCAGCAATTTCAGTAGGTCTGTGACACATCACAGCTGCTGGCCTCGCTCTCTACTGTGGTAATGGCAGACATGAGCCAGGCCATCTGCAGTCTAGCTCTTTTATCCCATTAACAGGACCTAACGGTCCCATCATCAAAGTTAGCTTTAAGCCAATTAGCTTGGACACTGAGAATTCTGAGTGTGACCATGGGGGCACAGAGCTCAGCTTGCTCCGGCTCTTAGGCCACGCTCTTGCAGCCGTGGGCTGGCTCACTTCAGACTGGCTTATGTGCATTTGCCTGGGGCTGCAGTTTATCGCAGCTCGCCCCGTGGGTGGCTGCGGGGCCAGGCAGCACAGGCTGCTCCTTGCTCTGGTGACAACTGGCCCTTGCAACTCTGTGTACCAGTTGCTTCTGCTGATGCACCCTGCTTTGCACCAGGAACTTTCCTGCTGTGGGCAGAGGGCAGAGAAATAGAAATAAGACTCCAGAGCAGCAAACAATCACTGCAAAGGACAGGTCCACACCCTCCTTTCTTCAAGAAACCAAAACCTGCTTGTTGCTTTATCAGTTTCACCAGATGTTGTGTTCTCTAGGAAACACCTTGGTCCTCCCTCTCTTCTAAACCCTGCATGTCAGACTTGAGTGACACATGTCTCAAAAACTGGCAATTTTGACAACTACTCTCTTGCACTTGGCACAGTGCGGACAGATGTGCACCATGGGTGTGATGTCCCCTGTGAATAATTTATTGAGACAATGACTTCTACAAGAAGCCGTGGGTTTCCCCGTCTCCTCCATGCTGCCTTTGCAGTCAGAGCTCAGTACTGCATCAAAAAGCCACCAGCAGCCAGAGAACTGTTCCCTCTCTTGCTGCTGAAATGAGTAGTGATTGCAGAGCAGGTCAGCCTGTACCTTGACAAAGCCAAGAGCCAATTGTGGCACCAAATTCTTACAATTCCCTTATTTTATTACTCATCCAGAAACCAGAGAACAATTTACCATGAAATTTATTTTTAATTTAGGCATCAAAGTAGCCAGTAAGAGCACAACTGAGGGAGACTGCTTCCCAGCCAGGCCAGTTGCTGGAAACACCTGCAGAAGTTGTTAAGTGCCATGTCTGTTACCTGAGTTGTACACATCCTCTCCCCATTTGCTTCTAAATGCTCTGATAATATCCATACTGCTGCGTTAGCCTTATGGCAGACCTGCTGGAAAGAAAGGCCCCAGTACACCCTTCCTGACCAGCCCACTCACTCTGGCCTTTGAGCCCAAGCTCTGGTGAGCTGGCTGAGCCCACAGAAGCAGAGAAGACAGCTCTTAATGAGTATAAGAGCAAGCAGTTAGACCAGCTTTCCTTCTCCTCCCCTGGACTGCTGCCCCCTTGATCTGCACTGACTGCTTTCCCACCAGGAAGGGTGAGCCCAGTTCCACCTTTAGTCTGGTGTTCACCAGATCCTAGAGTAGATTTTGTGCTGATAGCACTGTGTGCAGGCTCCATGCTCGTGTCCCTCCTGAGCTAACCCAACAGGGCTGTATTGCATCCTTGCAGGGTGATGATGACCTGATGACCGTGTGCATTGGCGAAATATTTCTAGAGTTCGTCAACATGCTGCCAGCCTTTCAGACCTACTGTCTTCAGCAGTCCTCCTCCGTGAACATGCTCAACACGCTGGAGAAGGAGAAAGAACTGCTCAGGTGAGAAAAGGGCTGAGCAAATTCTTCCAGGCTTTGGGGACAGGAAGGCACCAGGCTGAGGGTTAGGCATTTGTCATCTCAACTAGATGAAAGCTTTGATGCTGATGTTCAGTGATGAGCTGCTCTCTCTTGGGGTGAAGAGAGTAATTTATACTCCAAAATACGTTCAGTCCTTGAGGCAGGCAGTTGCTCCCCAGCTGTATTTTGCAGTAGCAGTGTTTCCCCACTGACCACTGTGCTGAACGGTCATCAGATAACACTAAGCTGAGAACAGCTCTCAGTCCCTGTGCCAGAGCATGGTTTGTATTTCCCCTGGGAAAGCTACTGTTTGAAGCATCCGTGACTTGAATTTGTTTCCCATTGCTATTGGGAAACATCAGGCGAGTCACTGCTCTTTCCACCGCAGCAGCTTAGAGTGATGACAGTACCAAATTCTTGTTTGGAGTGCTTTGTAATTGAATTATGAAAGGAATTACAAATTAATGTAATCTGATAGAAGCTGATGTATCTGCCTTGGGCCTACGTCACTGTGTACCAGAGAAAGATCACATCCTTGTCCTTTTACAACCATTTAATAGAAGACTGCTAGGATGTTACGTGCTTGTGTCCCAGGCACCTCAAGCCAAGCACAGCTGCAGAAACTGTTGTTAGATTTTGAGAGGACAGAATTCACCAGGCTGTTAAAACCATAGTGGAGGCTGCGGTGCCCAGCAGCTGTGAGCACCACGCTGTTCATTTGCATTGAGGATTGCAGCATCTGCTGGCAGAACAGCCACCACTATTTCATTCTCTCTTCTTAAACCCCTGCAGAATATTCCTCAACGTCTCCCAGAACGACAACACAGCACTGCGGCGGATGAACCTGAGGTCCTTCCTGATGGCCCCTTTGCAGAGGGTCACGAAGTACCCACTGCTACTGAGCAGAATCATCAAGGCCACCACCGAGTACCACCCAGATCATGGCAGCCTGCGGGAGGCCAAGAGCCGCATCGAGTCCCACCTGGAGCACATCAACATGAAAACCAAGCAGGAGGGGAACACATGGACCCTCCGATCCTTTCGCCAGGACAGCAAGAAGAAGAGGGAAGTCATCAACATCGAGATGAGAGAAACTGCCCTCAAAACTGTAGGTTGGCTGCGGGAGGAAACGCGATTTGTGATGGAAGGGTCTCTGCAACTGGCACAGCCCCCGGATGGCCAGTGGGTGAAGAAAGGCAGCAAGACCCTGAAATTCCAGAATATGCAGGTCCTCCTCCTGGTGAACATGAAGCGTGTGTCGGAGTCCAGCCTGGAGTCAGCCGAGTCAGGGCCTGTGAAAGATGCTGTGCTGGTACTCATCAGGGACAAAAACAATGGGAAGTTCCATTTGCTCAGGGAGCCCTTGAGGCTGAGTAATTGCATCGTTTCCACTGATCCTGACTGCGATGACACTTTTGAACTCATTGAGATCAGGCGGGAGGCGTTTGTGTTCCGGGACAGCGACCGGGCAAGGACTCACCACTGGTTCAGGCAGATCAGGCGGTACTCAAAGGAGCTGGGCTCCTGGAAGAAGCGGCGGAATGCACTGCCCAACATCATGATCAGCACCCCTCACACCAGGCCCTGAGTCTTGCACAGCAGCACACAGGGAGACTTGGCTTGACCAGTGCCACACGCGAGGACCATCAAGAGCCTCAGTGGCTTGAACTTGCTCTGCTCCTTAGACAACATGGGGAGGAGCCTGGCCCATGAAGACTCTTGGCAGCACTGGAAGCAAGCATCCCAGCTTGGTTCTGGTCTCCAGCCGCAGGACTCACAACCTGTTTGTGGCTGATGTACATAGAGAGATGGGCTTCCCTCGAGGAGCAGATCTCTGAGGGAAATACTGAGTATAACTTGTTAATATTGCACTGCAGGAGAATGATATGTGATGCTTGCTATTGCATGGATTGTGTTGAAAGCAGTTTGACATCATGAGAGAGGTTTCCACTATTGACTGTATTTCATCAGCATTAGGTAAAGTCAGGGTCAAAATTCGGTGCAGTATTATGCGAGAGAGATGAAAGTTGGAGATGAATTATGTTTTCCACCACTAATCCTAAGGACTGTATTTCATTATTCACCTCTGTATATTCAGCCAAAATACTTGTATAAAAAGAGAGTTCTTTCATCTTTAATCCAAATCAAGTAGGTATGAATTTGCTCAGATTCAGCTGCATGCACATAGGAAAAAAAAAAGCAAAGAAGAATAAAAGAAGTTCTTGCCCTCTGATGCATACACCCCAAACATGTGTAGAACCTGTTGAACAGCAGTATACCCCCAATGGAAGTCTTATTTATCTGACGTAGGGACTGGAACATAATGCTGCATCTGGAATATCTCAGAAGTGTATGTAAATATAGCTCTGCTGCCACTAATAGTGAACTTAAAAGTTTGCGATTATTTAAATGATGTAATCTAGTGTATTTCAAAATTTAATTGAAAGGAACAATTTACATTGTACTGTAGAGTAACAGAAAAGGTTTTAATAATTACATTTCAATTACTTTAGGTGGGTATTTCTTTAAATATTTGTATTCTGGAGTAGATATTTTATCTAGTGTGGTTGGCATTCAGCTGAACAATGTGCCTACATCCGTTCTTTAGATCTCCTGAACAGGATTCAGAGGCTACTCCTAATGAGACTGGGAGAACGGTACAAGCCTGCTACCCTAATTCTCACTGGACAATAACGGACTGGCACAAAATCTCATGCTCTGGCTGCAGCACTGCCTGGGCAGGTCAGGCCCCAGCGTGCCAGACGCGAGAGCCAAAACTGAGGCCACAAAGCGCTCCCTTGTAAGGTCCAGCCTCTCTTAGTTCCTCAGCAGGGAAATGGCTTGAGGCTAAACAATGGTAAAGCAGCAAACAAACAGGGTTTAACCTTTTCAGCCTGACATTACCACTGACCGCTGCCTTGCGATTACAAGATCAGCAAAATGTCACGCTGTGACTTACACAGCAAAGGCCAGATTACAGCCCTGGAGGTGAAATTTAAGGAGCCTGAAGTTTGGTCAGTGGATCTCGGAGGACAGCCTGGAAATTTTCTTTCAGCCCCTCTAGGGTAAAGACAAAGCCAATCAGTATTATTCACTACCAACAAAATATTTCTGTCACAGGCATTTATTTTACAGGAGGATTCACACAAGCAAATTCTCCAGGGATGAGCCAGCCTCAGCGAGCACCCAGAGGCTACCGTCACACAGGTAGCCCTCGTCTTGTAAAGCCACCACTGACCTAGCACCTGAGCAGGCCTAGTGCTTTGTCCTCTGGCCACAGCCACCAGCGCTTGTTGCAGCACTGCTCCAGCCAGTAAGGCAGGCAGCAGTGCGAGTGAGACATGCATATTGGCTGTATTTTCATCTGCACCACCTGTATCGTTTTGTCCTGGAGGAAATGGGAGGTTTTGCATCATCTGGAGGCTTTACAAACATGCACTCAAGACTGAGGGTGGCAGAACATAGCTGAGTGAGCAATAGCTGGCAAAATGTTTTTCAGGGCAGTAGCCTGGCTCCCTCCGGTGAGTTGGAATTCCTTCCAGCTATTTCTAGTCATCAGACAATAAATTGTTTGTTTCCCCCAAAATATGCACTGAGCAACCAGTGAAGAACATGAGGCATCGCTTTTAGTTTGTTTTTCAAATCAATGGATGCCCAAAGAGAGCAGCTGCTGTAGGAAGATTTCTCTTACACTGTCATGACAGATCTGCATCTATGAGCCTTCAAGCCTGTTCACCTAACATGTAAAAACAACAGCTTGTAGCACTCTTGCTTTCTCTCCAAAGATCAAAATGATGCAGCTGCCTTCTCTCCATTACCTCCAGTGGCAGTTTTTATAAGGAAAGGCATAAGTACAGTAACCTTAATAGCTTAATTTATCCAAACAGTGAGTGGCTTTTGCAGTCACAAAAGGCCGTGGCTTCTTGGGAAGGTTTCAACTGCTGTCCAGCAGAGAGAGTTTCTCCACACCAATTCATGTTAAAAACCAGCCGTGGACTGTTTGTACAGCCATATCTTTAAATCAAGGTACCTTCAGTCACCCAGGCTGTTCAAAAAGGTTAGAGTTAGAGAACAATAAGTATATGTAAAAAGTCTGATATTTAGCATCAGTCTTGCATTTGGGCAATTGTTCAGTTGGTCAGATACAGAGTTTTTCCAAGTATCACAGGAAACACCTGCTTGCCAGGCTCCGAGTAATCGCAGCCTATTTCCTCTGAACCAAGCAAACTTTCCCCAAAAGGTCCATAAATAATCACCGGGTGTTGAGTTACGAGCACAACATGTACTTGGTGCCATAGCCCTCTCCTAAGAATCCTGTGGCCAGGGAACAGTACAAGCTCTTTGATGTGGGACAGCCTGCTGCGGGAAACGACAGCCCGATTGTTGGACCTGTCAAACGAGACTGAGGTTGTGGCTCCAGCGTTATTTATCTTTTACGTATCCGGTGTGTACTCAGCTGCTTGCCTGCCTTTAAATGACAGGTGTTGAAAGGGAGCACGAGCAGAGAACAGTCTGTGGCCCTGCGAGAGCCCGTGCTGCGGGGTGAGCCTGCACAGGAAGGGCCAGGAGTGTCAGCACACTGACAAGGCAGTAGGTTTCCATAATCCCCAGGCGCCCTTCTGAACTGGTTGATCCCTCTCCTGGGAAGTTCCAGGTCTTTCAGTATCACATGTACACATCTTACTTAGCCCTGGAGATTAGCTGGGCTGTATTTTTCCATTTCTGATTAACAAATCTGACAAAATACTATTATGACCCAGAGTACATGGGAGCAGGGCTGTCTGCAAGCCAAGAAAGCAGTGATTTGTTCTAAACAAGCTATCCCAGGCTCCATAATATTTTTACACCACTCATTGTCATGACTGACAACACTGAGATTGCTTTTCAAGACTTGCCTATTAAACTTACCCAGCTAGTACAAGCAGACCTCTCTAGAAGTACCATGCTAGAGAAAAAGAGAAAGTCAATTACTCTCTTGATTTACCAGAATCCATAAATGACCTTTTAAACAGAATTTAGGATGAGTCTTACACACCAGGAAAATGTTCTGATTTGAGCAAACAACAACAAAAGGCAGCTTTTATCATAGAGTCCATGTAGTTTTAAGCTCAAAATGCAGACACACAAGAAGACAGAATGCTGGATTAAAACCCCTGTGAGATTAAGTCCCAGGGGAAGCAGGAATCACTACCTTAAGAGTCAGCAGGCTGGGTGGGAAAGCCTGAAAAAAAACACAAGGAGATGAAGAGCAAATACGTCAGAGGGCAGATTTCTGCTTTAGTGAAGAGATCTTTTCTTTTATGGTGTTCTTGTACATTTCTGGTTGTCCTTAACTGAAGCAAGGACAGGGAAAGTGTGTTCAGTGTGGAACACATCTAAATGGGAGCGCCAGCTTTGGTCTGACAGCAAGAAGCTATTGGAGTGTCATCAGAGGCTGAGAGGTTAACTTCAGCACATCTCCAATCCTGAAAAAAAGCTCTGAGGTTATCTCAGATCCAGTCATTCAATGCACATGAATTTATTACGTTGCTATGGTCCCAGGAAGGAAGATGTCCAGCCGGAGATTCTGGTGAATCTTACACTGTCTTGCTTGTCCCTGACATGCTCAAAGGGAAAGTAATTCCAATATTCTAGCACAATGTCACAGATAGTCCTACAGGGCTCATGGATGAGGCAGCTATAGTAACTCCTTTTGTGATGTCAGCCGTCTCCTGTTATATGTGTGCTGGGGAATCAGGTAAGATTCAGCTGGAATTAGGCTGACATTCTGTGACTTGAAATAGGAAAAACCTGCAACCAACAGCAATGCAGGAAACTGCCCTCCTGCCAGACATGAGATAGATGCTCAAAAATCTCACTGTCATTGTTGAGTGATCTTCTGTCACTACAGTGGAGTACGATGAAGCAGAAAGTCCTATTGATCAGGCAGACAAAAGATCTGCCTTGTTTCTCACAGAGGATGCTGCAGAAATCAGTACTACTAGAGACAGGGACAAACATAAAAAGAAAATCCAAAGGTTTGAGAATAACGCTGCACAATCCAGAAACTCCAGGCAAGCCCCAGGGGCACTCATTAGGAAAAAAGACATCTTCCTTGGGAGGCTGAAGTTGGTCCCGTAAGGGAAACCTTTCAACAACGTGGATGGAGAAGCTGAACATTTCGAACACAGAGTGTCCTCTTCCAACAGAGAGTGAAGAGCCCGAAGGAGGAATCCGAACACGGGCAGGGCATCCGCCAGCACTGGTCTCTGCCCAGACTGGACTGGGAGCACTCATATAGATGGAAAAAGTTGAAAAACTGACATTAAGCTCTTGGTCCATTGGCAGTGATGGATAATGATAATTTGCTACCCTCTAGCTCAAATCCCACCGCTGTGCAACCTCTGCCAGCACAGGCTTTGCATCCCCGAGAAACAATCTCAGCAGGTGAGCACACCCAGACTGCAAACAGCCTTCCTAAGAAAGGAGCTTTATGTAGCAGCAGGCAAAGGAACCCTGTGTTTCAGCAGCAGTGGAGCCCCAGGTGGCTTCGAACTCTTCCTTCCCTCCCCTGTACTGCTAGAGTCACATACATGGGAAGACCCACATCAAACACTTCTGGGTGTTGCGGGGAGGGCTGGCAGATGAGAGTGGGAAGCCTGGAGGTCACAAGAAAGTCACAGAGCAGATCCCATGACTGATACCTGAGGTAACTGAAACATGCAGAGAACAAGGCCTTTATAGCCCCGGACTGTTTTCACAGGGGCTGAAATCCGTGGCTTTTTCTTCCCTTTAGGTTTTCTGCAGTCCCTGTTAAAGTCTCCATCCAGCTGTAGTGGTCACCGGACTTCACAGAAGCCCCTAAGAGCTGCACAGCGTCCCACTGCAGACCCAGAGGTAGGCAGACAACTCTCCCTATCAGGATGGGAGCCAGCAGGTTTCCCTGATAAGCAGACAGCACCTTTGCAGGCTCAGGCTTACATTTTCTCCAACAGGAGCAAGTTAGATGTTTGTATGCCCTTACTGTGAAAGTGCAGATGAACACACATTCATACAAAGAGTGCATTCCCCCTTCTTTCAAGGAAGGGCTGGTTTTAGAACAGCTGTTTTCCTCTTGGGCAAGGCAATCCTCCAGCAATGGCCAACCACAAGTGCTGCAGTTTGAAGTAACAACAGAGGCAGAGAAACCTGCAAGGAGATGCTCATCTTCAATTGACGCCTGACCCACAGCATGTGTACAGGGGATGTACACCATGAAGGACTATTCCTTTCACAATCAAACTCTTGCTTAATCACACTCGGTGAACTCACGGGCAGGAGGCTACCTCAACAGCCCCAACACGTGCTTTAGTACAGTTGCACCGCAACATCCAGTGATAAACAGCACTTTAATGAGGGAAGATGGACTGCTGATGAGTGACGGGTCAGTACTTGCACACAGACCCCGGGAGTCACCCATGCTCGCTTTCTGCTCTCCTTAATTGCCTTTGCATGTCATGACCTTACCGGCTGAAAGACACGAGTGAGGCTCTATAGCACCCAAGTCATCACTTTGCGGTAAAATGAAGGCAAGTTATTTTCCCAAAGAGAAAATCATTGGCAATCTTAACAAAACAGGAAGCAGTTAAACTACTGCAAGAAAAATCAGTTTGCCACATAGCGTTACAGCTCAGTGAACACTTCACACTGGCACCACAGGGAGTGGAAGACGCCTCCCTCCAAACACTGACACAGCATGCACAGGGCTGTGTGGTGAACTGGACTGGGAGCAAACACTGCTGAAAAATAAAGACTGTTTCAGCTCAATCAGTTCCCAATCCAGTTCACTGCACAAAGACGTGTGCTGGCACTAGAAAAGGGCAGCCAGGAGGTGATAACATGTCCTTTAACAAGTGCCAGTTTAACGAGGTTGCTGGACTCGGGCTGCAGTTAATCGCTCCCAGCACAGAGCCCAGTTCCACAGCCAGCCCCCACAGTCTAGTCTGCCCTCTGTGCCACAAAGCTCTGTTCACCCTTATTTCCCTGCACGGTTTCAGGTCAGCACTTTCATTGATCTGCAGGGGTTGAACAGGCGAGGATATAAATAAAGAGCAGCTCATCACCCTTTAAATGCCCTTTTTACCAAAATAAAGAAAACCCACAGAGATGACGTCAAGATGAGAGGCGGGGGGGGGGGGGAACACCACACCAGCAAGCGAATAAAAAGACGATCCAAGAGAGCACTCCCTGGAACACACTTCAGGCTGAAGTGGCTCAGAGAACGCTGCGCCGTTGTTGAGTCAGACTCTCCAGTGCTCCTGCGCTGACGCACTCCCAGCTGCCATCACACGCTGCACAGTCCATTCAGCGCCAACAGGAGTTATTTGTTCAGAGTTCAAGTGCATCTGATTCATCATGGGCCATCAAGCCCCTGCAGTCCTCAGAGCTCCGTCTCACTGCTGTTCCCAGCCAGCTAACTGCTCCTGTTACCCCTGCGAAAGGGAAGGGTCAGCGAGACCCCCTCCCTGCACAGGTCCTTCTGAGTCATCTTCTTCCCTCTGCTCCCAGCTCTGGGACAGACACATTATTTAGGACCAGAGTGATGTGCAGACTCAGAGACAAGGTCCTGCAGGCTACCTCTGCACAGAGGAAGCTACTAAAAGCATGTCCCCAGCTTTCTCTGCTGCATACTAGGGAGAAAGTTTCTGGTTTCCTTTTCCCTTTCCCAGACCTGGCTTGGGAATGCACTATGCAGCCTGGCTCTTGCAAATGATACCTTTCCAGAAGAAAATGCTAGGCTCTCCCGAACCTAGGAATGGGAAAGAAGGAGGCGTTTGCTAAGCACCTTCCAGGAACACAACACTGGAGGGTCTCTGGCACTTCCTCTCCACAAAGCCTTAGACAGAAGGATCCCATTCCTTGTGGCCCTGGATAAGAGACTTGCTCTTCCAGTTGTCCCTCCCACAGCACCTGTAACTGTGGCACAACACTGTTCTATCTTCACCATCACCATATATGGTGCAAGATCCAGCAGAACTATGGTCTCCTGAAAATCTGTATTAGGCACGTGGGATCCCATGTCAGGAAACAGACCTGTTTAGTGCATGACCAAACACAACTGGAACAACAGCGACAGTAGCCGGCACAGAGCCTAAACAAACACCTGTCCTGCAACCAGAACCTGCCCCACCACATGGCCCCACGTTCCTGTCCAGCATGCCAGGATGCCTCTGACCTAAGAGACATCAGACTGATGTTCAGGAAGCCTTTCTGTAATTCCCTTGCTCCCACACATTTCCTGCGTGACCTTGGTCTGCACGGCTGTCTCAGAGCTCAGGGTGTTGTTTCATCCCAAGTATCTGCTTTTGGCAGTAGGACGGGCTTAAACACCTTCCTTCCTCCCACCTCCACAGGGTTAAAGCAAGAAACAAGCCAATAGTGGCACAGGGAAAGAACAAAGATCTACTTTGACAGCTGGTCTCATTGCCATGGGGCTCAGGAAGTCACACCTCATTTTCCTCAGCTGTGAAAGAGGGGTGTTACCTTCTCCCTACCTTATAAGACATAAGATACAAAGGATGAGGACAAACATGAAAGATGAGATGCGCCAAAGATGAACCTTGCCACATCTTGGATTTGCTAACGATAAACTCCTCCGTGCTTCTCTCATTTTACTTAGTGAAATTAGTCAAAATTAAAATGAAAAGCTACAAAATCAGTCAGCAGCGTGACTTGGGCTCCATCGCCAGCCGGTAGGAGTGGGGCATTGAACAGCATGCAGCCAGAGCAAGGGACTCCGGTACTGTCTGAGGACAGCTGAAGGCTGAACTTAAATCATGATATTTCAGAGCAGGAACCCCAGAAGGGAAGCAAATAACAACAGATAAACAGACAACAGGCAGAATTACAAATGGCCAAAATCAAAGAATAGCTTTTATTGGCCAAAATAACCAAGAAACCATTTTCATTCAATAAACAAACCAAAACTCTAACTGAAACAATGGAAAATCTTTGCTAACAAAATTAACCACTAACAAATCCCACATAAACTTGACTGTTCCTGTTCCTCCTGGGGAAATATTCCTTTTCCTAAAGAAGTCAGCTCTTCTCCTTTACCCTCCTGCACCAGCAGAAGTAGGAGAAGAATGGCAAAACCCAGTCATTTAGTAGATGAGAACACTTGGGGAGGTAAGAGTCTGTCCATTTACACAAATGAAAGAGGCTGCTGGTGTTTGCAAACACCTTACATGCAAAGTATCTGAAAGCAGTGATTTCCCCTCTTCTGAAGATACAAACATTTTACCACATCAACTACAGTTTTGGTGTGGTTTTTTTTAATCCTGGGACACAGGTTCAGGGGTGGCCCATACAGGTTGTTAAAACTCAGGAACTACCTGCCATTTGTCAATTGTCACTCCTCTATTCGGAAACCTTGATAGTTAAAATAAACGTTGGTTACACTGAGTTCTCAAAGCAAATGATACTGGAACTCAGCATTCACTCATATCATTACAACAAACACCAGCCAGAGAAAGCAGGTGTTTGAAAAAACCTTGCTCTCTGCAGTAACAGAAATCTTGGAGGAAAGGAAAAAAGAGAAATAAAGAAAGAAAGAAAGAAAGATAAGAGATGGTGCCCGGGTGTCCTGCACCTGCCAATGGAGAAATTCTCAGGAATATTTTCAGCGGTTTCTCAATTAAGGGGGGATACATTAAACAGAAGCCATTTAAAAAATATGGTTCATGAACAGGTATGCAAATCTATCTGTTCCTCTTCCTGACAAGGGTAAAAATTTAAGAAACAAAAAGGCAAAAAAAAAAAAATCAGTGTCTTAAAAAAATGTGTAGATATTTACAAACTGTGTTTTTTAAACTATCACATGTATCTGCACTGAGATGTGCGCTGTGCACACATCTTCAAAGGTGTGTGAGCAGAGACAGCTGAAGCACGTCACTGCCAAAGCAGTGAAGCGACACTATGGAACTAATGAGAATTTCAGCTCCTGGGAGTTGCTGACTGATTGCTGCACAGAACAGTGCCATGTGCTTTGGCAGAGGAATTCCACTGGAAACGGAACCTCCTGCCCTAACCTAGACATGACTTTACAAAACATTTGGAGATCTAACACCCGTACTACATCTTTTGTAAGAAAATAGAGAGCAGCTTTCAACTGCAGTTCTTCTAAACTACTGTGGGAAGGCTTCCCTAGCACGCTTCCTACATTGGCAACCATCTGAGGTAACTGATGCCGCTAAAATGAGCATCCTTCATTTCTCTCCACCCGCACCACCTGTTGTCTCCTTACTGAGTCCTCTGATCGACAAGTCATAAACCACTTCCTCAATTTTCTTGACATCATATTTCAGGCCATCGTAACGTTTCCTCAAGGAGTCGTTCTTCAGGTTGAGGAGACGGAAGCCAGAATCCAGCTCGTTGATAAAAGTTGAGATGCGGAGAGGACGAGAATAGTCACCAGCGGTGACGCTGTTCACTGCCAGCCTAGCCTACAAGAGGAAGGCACAGAGAAGAACATCAGCAGAGGAACCCACCTGCATCACATCATTATTCCCATCAGTTACAGTACCACATAAAGCAGTGTTGTTCCAGGCAGTCAGATTATTTATACTTGGATCAACCTTTTTGTTGTAAACAATCCTGGATTTTCAATCAAGTGACTAGTTTAAATCTTAAAATACCAGTGAGGAACAGCTCAAGGAGACAGTGTGCTACAAGTTCAGATAAAGGTGCTGTGTATCATAACTTTCAGTAACAACTCTGGAAAGTTATGAAAACACATTACTTATCTTTTCAGGTCAGTTTCAATCCAAACATACACATGAATATCTTCCTTACCAGCTCACTGGCAAGAGTTAATATGCCAGAAAGATAGTCCTCAATGTCCAGGTGGAAGCCTCGCTCTCGATCAGCTTCAACTAAGACGAAAACCAGAACAATAATCAGGTGATGCTGAACACACAAAAAAAACCAGTGAGCTGGAATTGCGTTAGTTTACTGGAGTCAAATTGAAATACCAAATTTATGAGATATTGTTACAAAAGAGAAATCAGCCTTTTCTTGTATGTGATGTAGCTACTGTCTCTTCTCAGCATTTTGATTTAGCATCGCATACACCCTCAGCTGGATGTGCAACAGGCGATAACCGATCCAACACAAGAACTGAATCAATGTCAATGTCCAGGAGAGGGGCCTGTAGTTCTTTTTTAGACTAATATCTTCCTGGTTTTTTTTTCCAAACCCTTTGCTCTGTCAGGACACAGTTCTCTTACAGCATAAGAGCTGAATCTGTTTTCCACACTTTTTAAACACCAAGAGCAAAAAAATGAGAAAAACAAGCTCTTGTTTATCCAATTTGAATGAATAATCTTCATCGATGAAGAACTTATTAATGAATAAACACTTCTGTTCACACTAGGGTTGCTGGTTTCTACCCTCTAAAGTAATTTGTTGTTTATATAATGAAATCAAATACCAGATAAATCTTTGGACTTATTTCTCGCAAAAAAAAACCCAGAAGTTCTGCTGCTTACTGGTACCTCTGAATGCTAACATGTCTGAAAATGTCACAAACTTTCTCCTTGGATACAACATGAACTTACTTCCCAGAATTTCTGCCACAGACTGTTGGGTCACCAACGTTTCTGACTCCAAGTAGACTACAAACGCTGCCAGAAACACCAACCGCTGAAGCACAAACCTCCAGTGCTCATGAAATCTGTTGAAGAAAACACCGAGTCAAGGTATAAATAAGTAACATCTGTTACTGCGGAGTTCAGCAACAAGCAATCATTACGTATACATTATCTTTTCCACCTTTACACATTGCACTTGGCAATATTTCTGGCTTATCAGAACACTACCACCCAAAAGCCCTCTCCTTGCTACTCCAGATCTGCCTCCCACCCCCGGGTGTTACACTGGACACCAGTATTTGCTCATGCTCCTACTCAGTTCCTGGAGGTTTTCAGGTTGTTGTGCCCAAAAGACATCCAGGGCTTTCCCTCCCATCTCCCCTCAGCAAATCTGAGCTGACAAGATCCTTGTTCTTTGCAATGCTCTTGCTAGACACTGTCCCCTTCTGGCAGCAACAGAACACAACAGTGACAACTTCGTTTAGTATCTGCGGCATCAAACAGCCATTTTATGAGATTCAGAGCTCCGCTTGCAGGAATGCCCCCAAGCTAACAGCTTAACTGAAATTAATGGAGCAGCAAATGCCCTGCTCCCAGAAACATGGACAGCTTCCACAGAACATCAATTTCTTACATTTTTTTCCTTTTTTAAAAAAAGTTTCTAGAAGAATAATTAAATAATGAATATTTTTAGTGAAAAGTTATGGTGTTTACACAAAACCATTTCTTATCTATGCTGATAAAAACTCACACTTCTCTATCATTATTCTTTTCAAACAGAAAGATGCCTTCAGCCCATAAAACTTTAAATCATTTTTCCTGAGTAATGATGCCAAATATGCCCAGGCAATCCCCATATCCATGTCTGGCTATGTGTGATCCTGCCCACCTGTAATACTGATCAGCAGGAAACTTGGTCTTCAGAGATTCCAGCTGTGTTTTCACTGTACTGAAGTGTTCACGAGCCTTCTGACATTTTGTTGGTACTGAAAAAAAAACAGCGCAACATTCAGCATTTGACAGAGAACACGGGGTTTGTAAACAGAATTTTCTGGTGTAGACAGTGCTATTCATGCTCCTTTGTTATCCAAGACAGCCTACTGACATGTGGAGTCAGTCTGAGAAATACTCATCATCACATCGTAAATCACACAGGTAGAAGAGAAATACTCCCACATTCTAAGCTGTCTGATCAGCTCTACTCCTCAGTGTCGAACTTGAGCCAAAATGCCAGTGTTATTTCAGAATCACTGCTAATCACAATCAATTACTGTTGCTATGAAAGACAGGAAAGGTCACACAGCCTACAGACCTGAAGGCAATGGGGGATACAAACAGATTGAAGCAGGAACAGAGGAACAAATAGTCACTGTGGTGCCTGCCTGTGGATCAAACCAACAAGCAAAGGAGCCTGGCACACGGAAGCCAGGCCCAAAGAAAGCACGTACTACAAGCAGCACCACCAAAACACTCATACAGTTAAAGGAAAAGCAACTTTTCTTTCTCCATCTGAAAATCTTATGACATTTTTTTCCTCATCAATCAGAGTTTGGTTGGATGAGGAGCAATGCCCCTTCAGGAAAGTGCACTTCCCACTTTAATCACTGTATTTGAAGGAGCTGGGTGTTAGCCTGTGCCAACTATGCTCTACCTCTGCAGAGAAATTGTCTCTTGCTGACATCACCCACTGCCCCCTCCCATTTATTGGTACGAGTTACAACCAAATTGCACCTGCAGCACCAGGGCCTGAAAGAACTCAAATCCGTACTTAACTGCAGCCTTCTCAGAAATTCTGGTCACGACCCAAAGAAGGCAGAAGATCAACCTCACAGGCTCTCCTGCACCTTCATGTAGAGAAGCTGGGATTATTTAAACAACACTCACAGAAGCTACACCTGAAAGCTGTGATGAATGATTTTTACCAAAGAAGCTCTACTAGTAGTCAGTAAAGGGTTTAAAAACTTCTTTCAACTAATAAAAGGTAATTCCATGTTAAAAAAAAAAAAGAAGAAAAACAAGGGAGCACTTAAACATAAAAGCTTCAGGAAGCAAAAGGTGAAAGTGTTCTGTGTGGCAGCCAGAAGGAAGGAAACTATGAAGCTCACTAACAGCTACCCTTCAAAAGCTATTCTCGAGCTACAGCCTCTGCCTTGGTCACGTAAGCTGTCACAGGGCAGGTGACGACAGAACAAGGAGTAAATTTTCGGCTTCTGCCTAAGGAATCCAAGACAGAAACAATCTTTACTGCAAAGTTTCAGCACCCAACAATACACATGTAGCCTCCCAACTCCAAACTGTCACCGCGCATCCTTACATGTCACCACTGATGTTTTGCATGATGTGTTTTGTGAGTAAAGTCAGACCAAGTAGACTTTCAGCCTCCAAAGACCCTACCTGTCACGCCCACTCATGTCAGCCAACGGCAGGCCGAGCACAGGCTGCCCAGAACAGCTTCCTGAGCAGTTCTCAAATTCCATTTAAGGCACAGAGCAGAAAGAGAGGAACCCTCTAACCCTGTCCTGAAGGCTGCTGGCCTAAAGCTCCACAGGTTTTCCTTCCCTTCCCCACAGCTGAAAATGCTTTATCCCACAGCTAAACACAGTCTCAGGTGGCTGCAGGGAGAGACCATGGAGAGGCCATTACTGTGAAACAGCTGTTGTCTGTGGCTGCCTCACACCAAAGGAGGTTCAATGGAAAACTCCATGAAAACTGGTTTAGCCAGGAGGCATTTTAATTCCTGGAGAACAGAGGAAAGACATGGTGCAACAATGTTTTAAATACTACTGACTGTTACAGGAAACTGCCCTCCATGGAACTTCTAGCTATGCGGTAGTTCCATTAACAGAGCTCACGCCACCCCTGACCCTTCTCTTTGGAAGGACAGATTGATCAGCTTGGTGCAAATCCCTTCCCTGTTTTCTCTGGCTCTCTGTTGCCTCCTTGAGTGTTCTTCACTCTACTCCAACCGATGGTGCAAGAATAATTACAAAGGATCAACCAGCAGGCTGCAGGAGAAACTCAGTCTCCTCCCACTTTGGCTGCCACAAGGAGGGGGGGCACAGCAAGCAAGCAGCTTCTGCAGGCAACAGCACCAGCATAAACTATCCACAGCACAACAGCTCCAACCAGCAAGCACCACTGGTGACTGTCACCCACAAACCTGTACTAATTAACGGTATTTCTGCCTTTTAATTAATTAGTTATTAGTTTCTATAGATTATTTATAATTTAACATTTGCATAGTTCAAAATATAGCTTATTAACAGGATTAGTAGTATTCCTTACATTTTGGAATAAATACATACAAGGCTAAACTTCTTGATGCTACGAAGTCTGACCAGGACTCCGCTGCCATGAATAATCCTCTCTTTCATACTTACAATAATTGGTTATCGCTTTTTAATCTACTAAGGAAGAATCATTCCAGTTTCTTAGTAAAAACGCAGTACTGACTCCACAAACGAGATGCTGCAGTGAGCCATGCAGCCATCGCAGCGCAAGAGCACAGAACTATAACCGCTATAAAATAAAACTGTAATCTAAATATGTGACATCTGACAAGAGCTGTTTTGTCCCCCTAACAATCCTCCTGTTAATTAGCACTACATTATTCTGCTGTAAACCTTTACTAACCTAAACCTTCACTGACTGACTTATTATGCTTGTTATTGATGACAAGCTGACAGGTCCATTATCGTGAGTTAACTTCTAACCCATTAAGCACGTATTCATTATCTTCCTGTTGCAAGAATGAAACTGTGCTTTCTTTTTTTCTGCTTTTTTAACTCTAACTATTCCAAATCTCTTCTCAGACTCCACAAGTTCCAGGACCAGCTCTCTCCCCCGATTAAAACTCAAGTGAAAAATACACTGAACCAAACACAAGACTCCAGTTATTAAATGCTGGAAAGCAACCCCTGAAGCTGATGCCCACACAAAACAACTGGCACAATATCCAAATGGTTGCTCAGCTTCGAAAAATGAGTGCATGCCTGTGTACATTAACCAGTTAACAGGTCTAATTTTTGGCACAGACAGATTTCCTAAGAAGGTGGAAGCTGCCCTCACCAGCAGAGGTCAAACCTCAGGTGTTACACGTTGCTAAACATGTACGCTCTCGGAGGCCAGAGAAATCCTGGGCCTCCAGCTCGAGCATCATCAGGCTGCTAACAACCAGTCAGCTCTACAGGTGAATGAAACAGACCTGGTCAGGTTTCCTCCTCTATTCATCTCCCAAGGGTGGCCTGCCAGATGTCTCCACTTCCCACATTCCTCTCAAGAATTTCCAAGAAAGTCAGAACAGATGCTTCTGCTCAGGAGATACTCATCAATTTGAAAAGAAAAAAGTAGTTCCTAAATCACATGTTTAGGAAAAAAGCCTGTTTATTACAGTCATTTCATCAGTAAGTCTAAAAATGGGGTGGAGGAGCAGAAAGAGTGCATTTGGTATCCAGGCCTTCAGAACTGTTCTCGCGCCCTGTAGGAACCAGGCTGGCACAGAAACATTACATCAAAATCTTAAACAAACGTGGACTGAAAGGAAGGAACCAGGCAAGCTATAGTCCAAATCTCAAAACAAGCAGAAACTTTCCAGTGGCCACCCAAACGTACATCAAGGGCAGCTCCAGCTCTATCAGCCAGTGCAGAGTCTCTTTATATTTTGCAACATTAAGCAGACTTTATACATGCACACAGTCCTGTGCGAAACAGGTTAAACTCCCCCTCTGCCCCACCAACCCCAGAGCACTTAGGATTACAGCTTTTGAGGGGTTAAAGGAAAAAGGAGAGGAAGAGGATATGGGCAAAAAGGCCCAATGGGTGATCACAAAATTATCAGCATACAAAAATCTACGTGCATGTCACTTAGCAGGAAACCCACAAGCCAACACAACAACCCAGAGCAAGCAGCTGTAAGAACAAGCTCTTCTGCACTGAAACAGCAAAGGACTGAGCTACGGAGGAGAGGAGGGTGGGAAGTAGCATTCCCTGAAGATGAATGGCAGCATTTCTACTCATCTGGCTTGAAACTTCCCAACTGTATACATATCTCTCGCCCTGAGAGCCCATGAACAGCACCCCAGGGGCACCCACACCAGACAGACACCTGGGAAAGCTCTTCCGCCTGTGGCAAAGAGACCCGCGTACCCCAGGGCACTGCCTGCTTCCCCAAAACGCGCGGCTTTTCCCCACCCCTCATGGGAGAGTGGGTCGGGACTCACTGTCCTGGAAGCCGGGTCCCTGGTGCACACCCTGCAGCAGTGTCAGCATCTCCCGTGCCGTCTGCTCCAGCGCCTGCACCACCTTCCGGATCTCCTGCGGGGACAGGCACTCGCTGTCAGCCTGGGCCTCGGGCCCCGGAGGCCCCCCCACAGCGCTCCACGACCCCGAGGCCAAGAGCTCCCTCCCGCCCGCCCCACCCCAGGCCCTTGGTCCCAGGCTCCCCGGCCCCCGAGACCCCACCCAGCCCGCGCTCCATCTCGGTCCCCGTCCCACCTCACGGATGTCCTGGTCGGCGGTGAGGGCGCCTTGCAGCGCCACGAACATATCGCTCACAGACATGGTGCCCGCGCCGCCTCCCGCCCGTGGAGCCTGACCGCGCCACAGGGGTCCTTCTGCGCCCCGGCGCGGGGCTGCCCCGCGCGCTGCCTGACCGCGCCGCAAAACGGGCCTTCGCCTTTCCGGCGCGAGGCTGCCTCGCGTGCTGCCTGAGCGGCCCGCCTTGCGCACCCTTGCTCTGCGCCTGCGCGACGCCGCGCGCTCCCGCGTGCGCCGAGTAGTGACGCACTTCCGGCGGGGGAGGCAGCATGGCGGAGGCGGCGGCGCCCGTGTCCGCAGAGGGGGCCGTACCGGCCAAGTCGTTCCTGGCCCTGGAACCGCGGCTGCAGCACGAGTTGCAGCAGAAGGTGCAGCGGGCCCGCAGCAGCCGGGCGGGCAAGGTGAGCTCGGCGGGGCGGGCGCCAGCGAGAGGAGAGGGGTCCTGCCCCTCTGCTCCGTTCTTGTGAGACCCCACCTGGAGTCCTGCTTCCAGTTTTGGCATCCCCAGCGTAAGAATGAAATGGAACTGTTGGAACGGGTTCAGAGTAGGCTATGAAGATGATCAGAGGGCGGGAGCGCCTCTGCTGTGAGGACAGGCTGAGAGAGTTGGGATGTTTCAGCCTGGAGAAGAGAAGGCTCCGAGGAGACCTTAGAGCAACTTCCAGTACCTGAAGAGGGTCTTAAAGAAAGTTGAGAAGGGACTTTTTATAAAGGCAGGTAGTGACAGGCCTAGGTAGAATGGCTTTAAATTGGAAAAGGGAAGATTTAGATTAGACATCAGGAAGAAATTCTTCACTATGAGGATGGTGAGGCACCGGCACAAGCTGCACAGGGAAGTTGTGGATGCCCCATGCCTGGAAGCATTTAAGGCCAGGTTGGATGTGGCTTTCAGCAACCTGGTCTGGTGGGAGGTGTCCCTGCAGGGGGATTGGAAGTGGATGATCTTTAAGATCCCTTCTAACCATTCTATGACCTGACTTGATGCGCTCATCCCTTGCCCACAGGAGGAGCTGACACCAGGTGTAGTGTACGTGGGGCATCTCCCGCGGGGGCTCTGTGAACCGCAGATCCAGGAGTACTTTGAGCAGTTCGGGAAGGTGACACGGCTCAGGCTCTCAAGGAGTAAGAAGGTAATGCTGCACTTCTCCTTCTCTGACCACAGTCTGGGGTGCTTCCACCCCTGACGGGCTGCCTTCCCACCATCACTGCTCCTGAGGGGCCCAGGACACATCCCTGTGGCTGCAGCTGGCTGGCCTCGCCTAGGCCACACCATCATTGTGTCCCCAAGGCTCTGTTACAGATGCTGCAGGCATGGCAAATGAGTGAGGCTGGCTCCTTCCTGGGGTGCCTCAGCAGGTCCTCGTGCCATTTCCCACCTGCCCGAGGTGCTTCCTTCCATGTGCATCATGTGGAAAACTTCACTGCTGTTTCCTGAGTGGGCAGAGGGGGAACTGCACTTAATGGCACATCCTGGAAATAATGCTTCCAAAAGTATGGGGCTGATGGATAGTGCGGGAGGCATCGATGCTGGGCTGGGCAATCTTCAGAGGCGCCCAAAACCCAAACCTGTCTGTGACTCCATGACTGCAGATGAGCAGCTTCAGTGACAGCTAGTGCAGCCTCTTTTTCCCATAAGCAAATGTGCTCAGGTGAGAGGTCTTGCCGGAAGACATGAATTCAAGGTAGAACATGAAATGTCATGGAAAAGACTCTGGTTTAGCTTTCTTGTTGCTTCATGCACCATAAATTTAACTTCTCATTTCTGAATTTATCATCACGTTGTAATAATGCTGTATTCCTGTGGTAACAGCAATGCAGGGCAGGGGTTTTTTTTACCAAATAGATACTGGTGAGCAGTTTGTTTTATATGCAAATATATATTTACAAATAATGTTTTATCAATTTAGGACTAAATCTGGTGCTTTTCATGGTCTCACTGAACCTTGTGAAATTACCTGTGTTTAGCCGAGAGTGGGTTATGACTGGCTGTATAAATTATTTTTATTTAAGTTCTTCAGATATCAAAGCATCGTTTCAGATTTCTTTGTGTCACTCCTTGCAGACTGGAGCTACCAAAGGCTACGGGTTTATAGAGTTTGAGTCCGATGATGTGGCTAAGATTGTGGCTGACACCATGAACAACTACCTCTTTTCTGAAAGGCTGCTGAAGTGTAAGTATGAGGACAAGTGCCCATATGAATTGAAGTGTTAAGTTTTCTAACCTGCAAGAGAAATTCATAGTATGATTTTATTTTTTTTCTTTTGGAGTATTAGGAGGATCTGAGTGTTTTTTTAAATGAAGTATTTATAACTATTGCAGTTGTTGTCTGTATAGTTAGACATAAGGAGCTTTTTTGATTAAAAGACGAATGAAATTGGCTAGTTTCCCAGGCGTGGTGATAGCAACACTTACTTTGTAAAGGATTATGAAATATGTGCATCAGCTTTTGAAAAAAAAGTTTCTCTGACTGTTTTCTGGGTGACACTGGAAAAGTGTTCTTTTCTTCCATCCATCCGTTACCAGTTGTCTTAGTGGTTAGTATTTAGTTATTTTACATCTTCTGTGATCTGAAAATGCCGTATGAGCGCTCTGCTGGCGCAGTGGGTAGTATAGGAAGAACTGAGTAGTGTTATGTGAATGCATGTGATGGGAGGGGTAGCTCTGCTGTAACTTAATGTCATATGTTTATGATGCAGGTCAGTTCATGTCTCCTGAAAGGGTCCATGAAAACCTCTTCAAAAACTGTAAGAGAATGTTTCTGAAGCCTTCTCAGCCAGCAGTCAGGCGGTACAATAAGATTCGCTCACTTGTTCAGAAGGCGAAGATGACAAAGAGACTGCTGCGAAAGGAGAAGCTTTTACGGAAGAGGCTGGCTGAGAAGGGGCTCGATTATGACTTCCCAGGATTTGTAAGTCTGGTGTCGTTTTAATAAGTGTTTTATGAGAAACATGTTTCTAAGGTTGTGTTAAATACAAGAAAATGACGTGTTTCATGTGGAACTGGTAAAAGCTGGAGAACAAGAACAGTTACTGGCATTAAGAACTGTATAGAAGCTCCTGGAAATGGGTGCAGTGCTGTTGGTGGGCTGCACTACACGCACATGTGGGTTTGCCTTTAAGAGAAGTAAATACGTAACAGCAAAGGGAAGACATTCCTTTTCTTCTGTTAGTATAAACAGTTGGATATCCTGTGGTTTTCATATTTGTTTGTGGATGACAGAAGAGCAGTGAGGCAGGTTCTGTGGGGGACGTTGGCAGGGGAGGCACTTGAAGGCAGGTCCCAAGACCAGAGCTTCCATCACTAGACCTTGCCTAAGCCAACCAAGGGTATTGCTAATTAGCAGAGCACTTGAGTGAAATACTTGAATTTTAAGCAATACCGTTTAACATGTTGTCTTCTTAAAATGCACAGTAGAAACTCTTCTTGCATTGCCTTGGGTGTTTTTGTTCAAGCCAGGTCACCTCTGTAGCACTGTTAAGTCATTTTATTAATTCAAACTGCAATTGCTGTAGCAAGGATTTTGTAGATAGGAAGGAAAGAAACCTATTAAGTGACTGATAGCGTCTTTACACAAGGAAGGTTGTGGTGATCCACCTGATCTCTCTTGCTTCTTAGGCTGCACAGGATCTTTCCAGAATGAGAGGAAAGCATAAAACATCCAAGAAATCAAAGCTGAACGTTTCTTTGAGCAGCCAGGTAAGATGGAGCACTCCTCGTGGTGCCCAGCACTGTGCTCCACCATTCACACTAGGGCAGATGTTTCAAGTCTGCAGCTGGTTTCTTCATTTCAACACCTGAAAACCTTGCCATTGTTCGGTTGAGAGATTTCCGTGCCAGAAGTACCACCTTTGAAATGTATTAACACTCTTGAATGGAGGAGGGTGGTTGGATTCTCTCCATTCTTTCTCCTGTGGGAACACTTACCAGCAAAGGCTTCTGCTTGGTGTGTCGTAACTAGCAGTGCTCATCCCGAGGTGCGGCCGGGCAGTGGTGTGTCTCCTGTCAACCTCTGCTATTCAGCACCAGTTTGAGGCGGGAGAAGCACAGGGTGCTGGAGACAGTTACTGTACCTCACCCACATCTGGGCTTTAAACTGGTACAAAACAATCTCCTTGCTGGCATCTTTCTGTTGGTCTGCACTACATTGTATTATTTCTGACCTATTTTGGCAAAACAGAAGTTGAACCGTTAATACAGTCTAGTGCTGTCTGTTCCCCTTTACATACTATACTGTCCCTCTTCCTTCGTGCTCTCCAGGGATGCTTTTCCAGTGTTTTGCAAACTAGTGCCAGCTAAAGCCAACATGAAGGTGAAAGGAAAGCTCAGGTCATCAGGTGTGAGATTTGGGGCACTGACAGCCTGAAAAGTCAATTGAGTGTTAACATTTCTGTTTTGTTTCATCACTGTTGTGAGTTTGGTTTTGGTTTAACGTTACTGGATTTACTTGTGATAATTGGGATGGGGCTGATTGTGAGGAACATGGGATAACTCGTACATTCAGTCAGCTGGAAGTTAGTGGGATGTTTCAGCTCTGCTGTGGGCTTGAATGTGGCATTTCTCTATGCCAGTTTCAAATATACATTTTTTTCTTCCCAGTTCTTTTCCTCTTGGCTTTCTTAGTGCTTTGAACCAGCAAATAGAAAATTTAGAAAGCATACATGCACAATCGCGTGTTAGAAAATGTGAAGTAATTTATATTTGCCTTTCACATGACACTTTTGTCTGAAGAACCACTGTCTACAAGAGTAGCTGGTTATGAAAAGAACACAATGTTGTCTAGCGTGGAAGCTCTGAAAGAGAGCTGGACTGAGGCACCCTGTGGTACCGTAGAGGCAGTGACAACTTGGCTCAAGTGACTGCTTTGCAATGAATGGTGTTTTTCTGGTCTCTTCAGGATCCTACTCCAGTCTGTACACCAACAGTGCTCGAGCGCCGTAAAGCTTCCCAGGCAGATGATGACACAGAGGACAGTGAAATAACTCTCAAACTACCCCCTGCCGACATTAAGAATGCTGCGCAGAGACCAAAGAAGAAGCCAAGAACACACCCCTACCTGAAGAAACAGAAATAGACTTAAAATGTTGATGGCTGTAGCCGTGTTTTTCCTCAACTCGAAAACTGGTGAGATGGAGCTCATGAAGGTTCTGCTGCCTTGGCTTAGTTCCTCTTGACTAGACTGTTTCAGTCTTTCCCAGGCAAGGAATCTTCATAAATCCTCCCCCTCCTGTTCAGGCATCAGTGGGCCTATGGGCTTGCCTCTGTGCTCACAAGTGCCCGTGCTAGGACACACCTGCAGTTGTGCCAGAACCTTCAGTTGATTCTGTAACTTGTCTTTAGCTCTCACTGTTTTGAAAGAAAACGTGAGGCTGTCCATTCAAAACTTGCTGATGCAGCTGTATCTTACATTTATAGTTAATGACGGGTTATAAAACAAATAACTTTTTCAACTCTGTTGGCTCTTGGTAGTGGTTCTTCTGTTTAACTGGATGTCTGTGTTTCATAGTTACACAAAGAGAGGGTGAGGGATTTTTTTTCGCCGAGGAAGACACACTTAGAATTCCATCTAGTGTTTGTGATCAGTCACGATCTGCGTGCACTGTCCGGGGCAGAGGCAGAACACACTGCCTGAGCACATGCTGCAGAGGTAGCAGGCCTGCACGTACTGCTTTGCCTCTGGGCTGACTGGGCAAAGATTACTTGCTAATTCACTTGGGCTTTGTGTGCTATAACCAAGCTGCTGCCTCGTTCAGAAAACATTGAGGACCTGCAGAGTGTGGCTGCCTTTAGAAGGACATCCTGCTGAGCTACAGAGAGCAGCAAACGGTGACAACTGTCTTACATACAGCTGTTCTCAGACAGAGCAAAGCTCTTTGAGAAGACGACACACCAGCAGTTGCAGCAGGCTAGGTTGTATTAGGAGTTCTGTTATCCTTTGGGCCCTGCAGCCACCTTGTCCATGTATTTTAGTCTCATTGACTGCATAAAACATGAGTATCTTCTGCTTCAGGGGGTGATAAGCACGTTGTGATATTGTAATAAGCCCCTGGGTGGGTGAACCAGGAATGGGAAGGCAGGATTTTGTCGCCAGTAGTCTGAATTCAGAGAACCAAGTGTAGCGTTTTGTTGTGCGTCAAGATTTATTCTTACTCCAACGTGTCCTGCCATAGCTGAGTGCAGGCACCCAGTCTTGTCGGATAATGCGCTTTTACTGTGCAATTAGAATTTGGATTTTGTTGCAAATCTGAGACATGCAGAAATTCCAGTTTGGGGTTTGTGGCACACACTTAGCTTTGATCTTTTATTGTCTGAGATGAAACACTCTGCTGCTGTTGGTCAGACTTGGCAGAAGATTTCAGAGAAAAAGTGATAATAACTGGCTGCTCAGGTAGGTGCCTGGCACTAATTCTTTGGCTATCTCAGAAACCTGGCAGAGGAGAAATCTGAACCATTGGCGAGCCTAATTCTGTCCTATCTGGCCTGATCATTTGAACAATTGTGATCATAATGACATTGTTGCGATGACTTGAATGTCATCATTCTCCTTTGTAACTTAATTGTCGGGGAAGCCACTTGGATGAGTGCATCCACATCAAATGCTTGTCATCCTTGGCACGCTAGGGAAATCTGTTGAGCAGCCTGATGGTCGTTGACAGTCCTTTACTTTTAGTGGCAGTGCTGCTATGTACATTAGCAGGCTTTGTTCTCTGTACATTGCAGTGTTTACACCTCAAACACATGGAAAATACATCCCTAGCTGAGGTTTGAGATGAACGTGATCAGAGGGGTTGGCAGAAATTGCTTACTGGTTTGTAAGTGACATGCGGCGCTGAACAAACTTTACTACCTTGACTTCATACAGCAGAGAGTAGCAGCAGAGAAGCAAAATACATCTGCCCAGAGCAGACAGTTGTGAAAATAAAGTTGGCCATTGTGTCAAGATCATAGAATCATAGAATGGCTTAGGCTGGGAGAGACCTTAAAGATCACCCGGTTCCAACCGCCCAGTCATAGGCAGGGACACCTCCCACAAGATGAACTAGATGATGTGGTTGTACTTTCTCCTGCCTGGAGCTGTGTCGCCGGGGCACAGTCTGACACCGGGGGGCAGCACCTGCAGTTGTGTGGGGCACTGTCTGCCGACAAGCACAAGGTCTCCTGGGAAAGTACCTCCCTGATTTTTGAAGAAGCCTGTCTAGTCCAGGCAGTCTGGAGTGACTGGCTGCACTCGTGTGGCTAATGCATCTCAAACAAGATTTAAGAATATGGGAGAAATCTGTGATGGATCTAAACCAAATGTGCCTGTTTCTTGGGTGCTGCCACAAATACTCTTCCAAGGCTGTTGAGTTAAAGCTGCTCTTAAGAAAACTTAATTTGTGTAGAGTAATTTATCCAGTGCAGTTTCCTGTTCACTGATGCATGACCAGCTCCCTTCCTTTGCTTCCTATTCCAACCCCTTGGCCTGTATTTTGAATCTGGAGTTGCTTTCTTCCTCTTCTGCTTCTCTTACCACGCTTCTCTCTGCACCCAGTGTCCTGTCCCTGCCTAGAAGCCTGGGTCTGCTCACTGCTTTATTCCCCGTTTGACTCTGTGGCTTCTTTTCATGCCTGCTGTGCCAGGACTATCCTGTCAAGCTGTATGAGCTGCCAGGAATGTAGTCTTCTGCAGACCTCTTGAAAAGGTTTGTGCCTTAAAGCTAGAAGAACCCTGGTTGCTGCTCGTTCTCTGTATTCACATGGCAGTGTGAGCGATGGGAAGAAGTTCCAGAAAGCTGTGCTTACAAAAAGGTTTGCTTCCTGCTGTAATTTTCATTTCCCTTCCTTTTGTTTACTGGTCTTCCTTCAATTGAGATCAGCTGAGATGGCAAATCTGAAGAGCAAGGAAAGAAAATTCTGTGCTGTTTGAGTAAAGCCCAACAATACGCAGGCTACACCACGGAACTCTCAGCAGAAGGGTAGCTTTTCTTGGTGATAGCCTCTGGTTTTAGGCTGCCTCTGTTATTAATATACTGCAGTCCTGGGAGATGTACATAAGCAGAAATTCAGACACCTGATACTTGCCAAACATAGTTTTCGTAGCAAATGGACAGACGTGCTGTGTCATGAGTTATGCCTCAGACCTTGCACCGGTTTTTATTTCTCAGCTCTCCAGTCATTTGTTCATTCATCTTGGACAAACAGAAACCTGGCCACTGATTTTAGGACAGGCTGTGAGTTGGGCTTACTGGAATGCTAGGAGTGTTGGGGCTTTGATTTCAAGGCATAACTTGCAAACTTTCTGTAATCAATGACTTTGTGGAGCTGGTTTACTGAACACCTATGTATATTGTACTGTTTTCAAGCTTCAGAGAGCGCTTAGGTGCTAGCAAAGTCTGCTAATTTCCACTCATTTGTTCCAATTTGTCTGTTTTGCAGGAAGGAGAGCTGGGCTTAGGGAATGCAGAACATTTCCCAGCACATGAAGCTGGCAAGTAAAAGAGGAATGGGATGCGGGATTGGGGATGGCAGGGAGAAAAGCAGACTTGGCTGCAAAATAGCAAAGAGAAAGAAATAATGAAGCCAATGCCACCTCTAGAGAAAAGGGTGTTGGTGAATTTGGCAGTGTTAGACTGTTGGAAATTAAAGATGCAGTTTGAAATTTTTCTTATTTTTATTCCCTGTGAGATGTGCTGTGGGATTCCCAGGCTGCACAGCATGTCAGGAGGGTGCTGGAAGCTGTGGTTCAAGCACTAGTGCTTGCTCATCAGTCCTGAGCGGAGGAGGAGAGCAGGCTGGGCAGGTGACGCTTGCTCTTGCCAGTATCAAGCCTGTTTGCTTGCATACCTGGCTTTTGAAATGTCTGCAGCCCCAAGGAACAGGGCTAAAACTTCTCTGCAGATAGCTCATGGTGCAAGGGAGGATTTGTGCATGGCTCTGAGGGATGACATCCTCTGCTCTCCAACTAAAGCACCAGTGAGGTAGACGGTAGCTATAAGAAATCTCTCCTCTCCCAGTTTTCCTTTCAGAGTGGTAGGATGTTTGGTTCTCGCTTTGCCTGTGCAATGCAGCCGGCCAGGGTAGGACTGTGTTGTGTGAGGTGCTGTGCAGGGTGTTGCTGGTGAAAGCCTGGCAGGAAGGTAACAGGAGTATTGTGGATGTGATCTCCATTAGGTGTTTTCCAGGAACGCCCCTAAGCCCTCCTTTTGGACCAGACTCCTTCATTGTCCAAGATGCTGTTCAAATACATCCTGTTTTCCAAAGTTTACAGTCTGACCCACAAAGCCTTGAAACGTCCAACTCTGGGCAGCAATGATCTCCACCTTCTTTGCCAGAGAGAGGCGGGGGACAACTCGAGGGTGCTGCTGGAATGGAGGCGGTGCGAAAGGCTGTCCCCTGCATCAGTCTGCTGCCTGGCACTGCTAATCCAGGCACATCCCTTCCTGCCCCAGGCCAACAGCTGTCAGAGCAAACCAAGGAAAGGGCTAATGGCATGAGTGAGAATTGCTAAAGCAAAGCATTTTATCCCATGCAGGGTGCAGCAGGGCCTCCCCTCATTTCTCCCACCTAGAATTAATTAAGCATATGGCAGGGACAGAGATGCCGGCTGTCCTGAGAGGCTTGGACTACTTACACACCCGAGTGTCTGTAGCTAGTAACTGTGTGGATCTCCTGTGCTGGAAAAGGGTATGCTACAGAGAAGCTCCTACTTGATTCTTGGCTTCAGTCAGGGAAGAAAATGCTGGTTCATACTTGTCTTCAAATGTGGCATAGAAGGGAGCCAGCAGGACTGTGAGGACAAATGCTACAGGACTTCCAGACCGTGGTGCGTGTCTGCAGTGAGCCATGGACGCTGGAGTCACCACCCATCTCGGGCCACACTTTTGGCTCTCCACTGGATCCATCACGTGGAGCCTAGGGCCTGGTCTGGATTTGAAACTTGTTTTAAAGAATAGGGAGGAGAAAAACAAATAAAACTGTTTTCTAGGGCAGTGATTCTGGAAAGCCCTATTTTTTTCTGAGTGTTTTTTCCAGTGCTGACCCAGAGGAGGGCTGCAGACCTGGAAATCAGGCTGCTTGCTCTGCAAGGTTGCATTGCTGCCAGTTTCTTGTAAATGCTACACAAACCCCCAGCTTGCATGTGCTTTGGTTCCTTTAAAACGAGCTTGGAAGTAGAATTACTTCTGTCAGGGTGGCTTTGCAAGGCTGGAAGTGTTGCACCGTTTTTAGATTGAGGACAGTACCTTGCCTCTGTCTTGCTGGCTGGGTGTACTCAGAGTAACTGTTTCTCACCAGCATGCCCTGCAGAAGGCAGTCATGTGGTGGGGAGTGAGCAGGGTCTGTGCCAGTTGCGCAGCAGCACAGCTGCTTTGTTGCCTGCAGGATTTTTATTTCTGTTGATGTGAGAGCTGGAAGGGATCTGGTATGACTTTCAGATGCTGGGCTGCATTTGCAGGTCTGCCTGTTAGAGGGGCTGGCTTCATCTGCCTGGAAGCATTGGACAGAGGAAACGTAAGACAAATCTATAATACCAATCTATAATGCTTTTCACTCAGCTATCCCCCACAAAACATGATGTTTGTGGTTTATCAGCTGGACAGTGCTTAAAATGCATTCTATTGAATGGTATCCTGAAAGCCAAACTATCCGAGTTTGGAGCTGCCAGAGTTTTGTGACGGGGCTGGCAGGAGCAATGCAAGCGCAAAGGACTCATTTCAGGGGTAGTATGGATTGTCTTAAGGCAAACCTATCTGTTGGTTTAATGTCAATGCAGGCGCATCAGATGAATCACAACTCAAGTTTTTATCCTGAAAACTACTACCTCAGCTTTTTTTTCCCCATCAGCTCATAATTTTACAAGATGAACTCCTACCGTGTTAATATCTAGTATTGATTCGATCAGTTGTTTGTTAAGAACCATTTGGAGTTGGTGATTTGGACAATGGGTTTTGAGTGGGCTGCCAGTATGTTTGCTGTGTTGCTGTTCACTGTCAGCCCTCCACTTGCATTTTGTGAAAGCTTCCATTAATTTCAGTAGAAATCTGCATTTGAGGTGAAGGGTGACTTAATCTTTAAAAAGGATCTTAATCCACTTAGCCTGTCTTGCAAAGCTCAGCATTTTTCCTTGTCAGGACCAGACTGCATTCCTAACCTTGATATGTCGCTTTCCAGTTGGCTTAATATTTGGGCGAGGATAAAAAGGAAATGTTTTTCAAAGATTAAAAGAATCCATGCTGCTAAGGCATGTGCATATGTGATGTGCAAGTATGAAAAATAAAGAGAGAGGTGAGCATAACTGTGTTTGGGTGGTGGAAAAAAGATACAATAACACAGATAACTATATAAAATAACAGCAGATCACTACAGAGAACAAGCACAGGAAGAGGTAAATCCATTGGAAAGAGTGTAAATGGACAATTATGAAGGAAGAGGAAATGGGACTGAAATGTTGTTTAATGTAAACTCAAGTGCAAGACAAAAATAGGCATCCTGCTAGTTTGATTGGTAAATGTCTCTTCCCAAAGGCCTGGATGCAGCCAGGAAAAATATGGTCTCCAGTGCAAATACAAGACCCAGTGCCTGTGCCTTGTTTACTCTAGAGACCTTCTAGTATACTGCACTAAATGTAGCTTGGGTCAAACCGGGTGAAAAGCTGTTGCCAGTTGCCTGTATTCAGTTTTGGGGGATTTCAGCTCAGAGTCCAGTCACAAAACAAAGGGCACCACAATTAACACTAATTGGTACCTTCCTTGATGTTTTGGTCAGGGAGGATGAAGCATCTCCCGCCCTGGAGGCAGTCACTCCAGGTCAGAGGAAGAGGCCTGCTGGGGAGGTTGCTTGGCTCACAGGACCTTCATGCCAAGGGGAAATCTCAAATAAAACCCAATTCACACTGCATGACGACTACCTGCTTTCTGGGTTTTTCCCTGGGTGGCCAAATTTCTGCAAGGAGTGAACACACACAGACGTGCCCATGTGCACACAATGAACCTTGAAGCCATTTGCTCACTTCCCTTTAATCAAAACCGTCTGCTCTCACATTTTCTTTTCTATTTGGTGACCGAAGCGAAGCTTCATGCGCCTTCACGTGGGAGTTAAGTGGGTCAGCAGACTGCTTTGTTTGTGGCAGCTCTCACGTGGAAAAAGCCCGATGCAAAATGCTGAGGCTTGGCAGGAAAGTGCCAATTAAAGATAGCAGGGCAGGAGCATATTGTCTTGAGCTGAAAGTGCTCGAATCTGGGGATGTGACAACTGTCACGTGCAAAGCAAAACTAAGGAATTATTAAAATTAATGTTGATCTGACGTGGAATCGCAGAAACATAGAATGGTTTGGGTTGGAAGAGACCTTCAAGCCCATCCAGTTCCAACCCCCTGCCATGGGCAGGGACACCTCCCACTAGACCAGGCTGTTCAGTGTCCCATCCAACGCGGCCTTGAATGCTTCCATGAAGGGAGCATCCACAACTTCTCTGGGCAACCTGTGACAGTGCCTCACCACCCTCACCATGAATATTTTCTTCCTAATTACTAACCTAAATCTTCCCCCATCCAATTTATAGCAACTGTAGCTAGTGCTTTCCCTGTTTCAAGTGGTTGTTCTCACACAGTATGGACATGGAGTTTGTTCACTGTTTCACATGTAAGGTAGGTGAGGGCTATAGGAGGTGACTCACACAGTGAGTCCATGCCAGAGTGAGATCAACAGTCCTCAGCAGCTGAGTACTGGGGCTTCACCTTCTGTTGGCCCACATTATTTATCTTTGTGCCAGGAGCAATCCAGCCTTCTCCTTAGCACTGTGTAAGGCTGTCCAGGTGATGCATGCAGGAGATGTAAGTGCCAGGAGATAGCAAAGGGAGAGACGCAGTGTAACATCGAGTCAAGCAAAGTTGTTCCCCCTCTAGCCATGCAAGCAGTCAAGCTGGGACAGCACATAAAGGAAACGTGGCTTTCTAAGTCTGCATGGTAGTGTGCTCAAGTCTAGGGTAGCAACCCAGGGACAGTCAGGCTCTGACGCTGCTGTCCTCTGCTGTCACAGGCAACTACATCATCATGCTGTCATTCATAATTGAAAATATTTTTCCTTGGAGCACTCGTCCCTCAGATTCCTGAGCAGACATTGTGCAAAATGGCCCTGAAGAAAAGGGAAAAAGCAAATCACTCGGGTACAGTCAGGGTTTCCAATGAAGTAGAGCCTCTCTCCATCCCAATCCATCCCTCTGCTTCCCACTAGTTCTTTTATATTGATGCGTTTTTGTTTGAAAGAGTAGTATTGGTAAATGAACGCTAGAATAGCCATGCATTCCTTTATTTTAGAAAAAGTCTTCTGGCTGTACTTTGCCCTTCCATATCGCTTTCTGTGCCCACACTGCAGTTGTCCGTAAGCTGACCTCCTGTTTCATCTTACAAATGGAAGATTTTGCACATGTATAGGTGCCCACCTTCTACTCACAATGATCCAGAACTTTCTCAGCAAGCAGGGAACAGTATTTTGAAGGTGGACAGGTGAGATGTGCTGCTTCACTGGGAACAGTATCCTTGCAAGAGACAGATGTTCCTACCTTTCTGCTGAGAGAGAACTTTCTGTACCCCAGGATGAATTCCCAAGGATGGGCTACCCAAGAATAACTTTGGAGAAGCTGAGATTTTCATTCAGATCTGATTCCACCTGGAAACATAGATCTAGTTGCTCTTGGGGTGTCCCAACTTGCCTTCATGGTGGGTTTCCATTTTGAACTTTCACAGGCAATGGTCACACAGGATGGAGCTAGAACTAACACAGCTTGACATCCCTGTGAAAGGTGATGCTCAGCAAAATCAGGAGGAGCCTCCTCTGAGCAGAATTAAACGATACTGAGATGCTGTGAGGCTCTAAAAGAAAAGTAAAAAAATAATTCATGAAATGACAGTGTTCTGTTAGAGAAAGCAGGATGGAGTGTGCAGTAGAGTGTGTGATACAGTACAACCCTACATGCAGTAATGATTTTTTTTAAGAAGCCTACAGGGCAAAAATCAGAACAGTGCCTTCAATGCCTGCCTTTTAAAAGTTGAAGAAAACCTGCAGGTTACAATATATTTCAGACTCATATTCCTAATGAAAATGAGGCTTATGCGATCAGTCTGTCTGCATCTATTCAGCTGTCAGGCTAGCCCTCTACTTTCTCTCTCTCAGCATTTAGGAACGGGAAAAAAATCTCAAGTTTCACGAGAACTACAGGAGAGAAATAATTGTTGCCAGCCTCAGGGAAAGGCAGGAGGGAGCTCGTGCATGGTGCAGTTCCTTTGGCAGCAGTCTGCCAGCTGATCTGCACATGCATACAACCCTGGACTTAGCACACTTCTTGCTGCCTGTGTCTCCTTAGAGAGGAGCATCACAGGACACACAAAGCAAGGCAGGGGTGCTGAGATGGCAGGGCAGATTAGAGGGATGAAGAACACAGAAGGCAGTATTGCGAGATTTCTGAGGCAAAGGCCTCTCTGTTGTAACACTGAAAAGAACGAATTCACACCAAATGTGTGACACACAAATATTGATTTCTACTAAAGCTAAATGAAATATTACATATCATACTTCAGCTAACTTAGAGCTACTTGATCAATTTTTATCTCCTTTTCCTCCTCAAAATGGAGTGTGATTGTATTTTGGGTAGCAGACAGGGAACTATCTGGACTCTCCAATAGAACTTTGTTTATAGTTGTAACAGATTCAGCTGAACTGGAACAATTGATGCTTTACCAATGTGCTGGAGATCCTACCCTGTCATCAGCTTCTGTTAGGAGACTGCAAAATGAGAGAAGGGCAAACAACTGGAGTCTTGACTGCAGAACTGCTCAACTAGGGAGGGAGAGCACTCTGCACGGGGGCTGAGCCTTTTCTGAGTGCACACGGATAGTAGTGTGAGGACTGGAACGCCACAGCAGGTGAATTAGAGCTGTTTTGTCTCCACCGTGGGTGGTACTTAGCCAGCTAGGGCTCTCAGGAGATTAGCTACTGCCTGGGGGGTGAGAACCAAGGTAATTTCTAAAGCCGGTTTGTAATCACCAGCGTTCAGTTTACACAGAGCTGGCTCCTTTTAAGCTCTAATATACCCACCTTTCTCTTGACATCTGTGCAGCCTGTTCCACTTCTTACGTTCAACCTACGCAGATTCCTTCATGCATACCTGCAGTTACGTGTTGCTCTGGGACCTGATGGTGGGAAAGAACAAATAAGCAAATTTAGTATTTTTGTAGGGCACTTGCAAAAAGCTGTTCTTGGGACAAAAAGGGCAAGCAGTTCTTTTTACTCTGCTAAAAAGAAGAGTAGCATTACCTCAAGAAGTTGTGAGTGAAAAAGAGACATTTCTTCCACAAAGATTCTTCTGTGTGAACTGTTTTGATGGCTTGGACTACACACGTGTTGGAAACTGCCATGTTACACTATGTTACAGATATCAGCTGCTTTCTGCAGCAAAAAGGATGAGGATAACTGAAGATGTATGCGTTGAAATGGTGGTTCCCTACAACCAACACAAAAGCAACAGTCATAAACCTGCGGAAGATGACAGTCAAGCATATGCATCAAACACGGCATTGCTTTCAGATTAAGGGAGGGGATTGTGCTACTATACTCTGCTTGGTGTGGTCCCACCTTGAGTACGATGTGCATTTTTAGGCGCCACAATATGAAAAGGATATGAAGCTACTGGAGACTGTCCATAGGAGCGCCACGAAATTAGTGAAGGGTTTAGAGGGGAAGCTATATGAGAGTGACTGAAGTCACTTGGTCTGATCAGCCTGGGGAAAAGGAGACTTAGGGCAGGCCTCATCACAATCAACAGCTTCCTCACCAGCGAAGGAGGAGGAGCAGGCACTGATCTCTCTGGCAACCAATGATAAGACCCAAGGGAACGGCAGGAAGATGTGCCGGGGAGGTTTAGGCTGGATATCAGGTAAAGATTCTTCATTCAATGGGTGGTGGAGCACTGGAACAGGCTCCCCTGGGAAGCAGTCATGGCATTAAGCCTGACAATATTCAAGAAACATTTGAACTACGCTCTCAGACACATGGTGTGAATGTTGAGGTTGTCCTGTGCAAGGACAGGAGCTGGACTCAATCATTCTTGTGGGTCCCCTTCAACTCAGGACATTCTATGATTGTATGGCAAACACCCTTTGCACAGGTATTTTGTTGCCCATTTTCACTTCAGTCATGGAATGGGAGAGCTCATTCCATTCAGGAGAATGTTGCTTTTAAATAATAGAATCATAGAATACTTTGGGTTGGAAGGAACCTTTACAGGTCATCTAGTCCATTCCACCCTGCAGTGAACTTGGACACCTTCAACTGGATCAGGTCAGTGAGCCCTATCCAACCTGACCTTGAATGTTTCCAGGATCAGGCATCTACCACCTTTCTGGGCGATCTGTTCCAGTGTTTTACCACCCTCAGCAGAAAAAAATTCTTCTTAATATCTAGTCTAAACTTTTCTTCTTTTAGTTTAAAACCATTAGTCCTTGTCCTATCTCAACAGGCTTTGCTAAAAGTCTGTCTCCAGCTTTCGCATAGGCTCCCTTTAAATACTAGAAGTCTGTTACAAGATCTCCCTGGAGCCTTCTTTGATCCAGGCTGAACAACCTCAACTCTCAGCCTTTCTACACAGGGGAGGTACTCCAGCCCTCTGATCATCTTTGTGGCCTTCTCTGGACCTGCTCCAACAGATCCATGTCCTTCCTGTGCTGAGGGCTCCAGAACTGGATGCAGGACTCCAGGTGAGGTCTCACCAGCACGGAGCAGTGGGGCAGCATCTCCTCCCTTGCCCTGCTGGCCATGCTTCTTGTGATACAGCACAAGATACGGTTGGCCTTCAGGGCTATATGTGCACGTCTCTACCTGATGTCCAGCTTTTCATCCACCAAATGCAGCTTTGTAACTAGGACTGCATAAAACACCGTTTCCCTCACAGTGAATGATGCAAATGGTGCGGGTGTATCTGTGTTTGTATCTGTGTCTGTCTGTGTGTGCACCTCTGTGTCTGCGTCTCTGTGTGTGACAGTGTTTGTGTGTGTGAGCACGTCCCTGTGTGTCTGTCTGCATACGTCTGTGTGTCTCTGCCTGAGTCTCTGCCTGTGTCTGTGTTTGTGTGTGTCCGTGTGTTTGAGCGTGTCTTTGGGTTTGTGCTTTTGCGTCTGTCTGTGTGTGTCTCTGTCTGTCCCTCTGCACGTCTGTCTGTGAGTGACTGTCTCTGCCTGTCTTGTGTATGTCTGCCTCTATGTGTGTGTCTGTGTCTCTGCCTGTCCCTGCGTCTGTGTTTATGTCTGTGGGTGTGTCTCTTTTCTGTGTCTCTGTCTTCATGCCCTCACAGGCATCTCCACGCTTCTGCCCACACCGCACCGCGTATCAACCCTTCCTCTGGGGACACCTAACCCGGGCCGCCCACGGGGGCCCCTTCATCCCCGACCCATCGCGCTCTGCCAATCACATGCGACCCCCACGCGGTGCGCGTGCGCGCGAAGGGGGCGGGGGGGCGGCACCTTCCCCGCGCGCAAGCGTACTGAGCGCGCTGACCTCACAGAGTCCATAGAGATCCTCTCTATCCTCCCCTCTCGTACTCTATGATGGGGGCGGCTCGCGCGCCGGAGAGTCTCGGCGCGTGCGCGCTGCCTCCCATTCTTCGCGGTCGCTGAGAAGCGGGGCGGGCGCAGCAGCCGCCATGCACCGCGACCGGTGCTGCTGCCGCCGCCGATACCGCCGGCACTGAGCCGCACCCCCCCCTTAGCCCCCCCCACAGCTCCCCTGCAGGTAACGGGGAAGGGGACGTGCGTGCGTGGTAGCAGCGGGGAGCGGCGGTGGCACCGAATTGGGGGGGGGGGGGGGAGGGGGTGTGATGTTCCCGTCCCCTCGTGCTCCTCGGAGCGAAATTCGGTGAACGAGGCCTCTGTTCTGCACGATGGGGGTTCAACAGTCGTGAACGGCGGGCAGAGCTCGAGGCTGCCGCGTTTGCGAAGCCGCCGAGGGGTCTGTGTGGGTTCGGCTCCTCTTTAGGCACCTTTTGTGTGCCTGAAGTCTCCGCTTCGCTTTATTCCCGTCGAAATTGATGCTGGGAGCTGGGTGAGGAGGGGAAGTTGGTGCAAAGAGGTGGATTCATCCTTTAGGCGAATCCTACGGGAAGAGGGATGCTGGGTCTGAGCCCGTCGAAGGTAGGTGTTTGTCATTGTGTTCACACAGGCCCCTGTGGGCTGTGCTGAAGGTGTTTGAGATGTGGATGACCTCATACATCCCCGAGGAAAGGAAAAGCTGCCCCTTTCCCCACCCCGCTGCACGGCTTCTCTGGAAGGGTGGGAGCTGAGGTAGGGCTGGTTGTGTGGGAGCCTGGAGCGGAGCCTCCCCAGAGGTGAGAGTGGTTCAGACCAGCAGGTCTCTCTGTCCTTTGCAGACGTATTTTGCAAGTCAGCGTTTAGTAAAGGAGACGAGGGTTAAGAGAAGAAGCATGTGTGGAGCCCATGTTGGAGGGCAGGGATGTGGTCTCCACCCCAGGGCTTGTGCCAACATCTCTGACAAATACCCTGGAGTCCATTTTGCTGCTCAGTAGAGCAGCCCATTTCTCTGTATGTTGAGCAGTTACATTTCCATTGCATCTCCTCTTGATGCCACCTGAATGCTGTTGTAAACAAACCAAAGTATCTCTTGATACCTGTGACATAAATCCACCGTTTAGGTCAGTAGCTCCCAAATTTGGTCGTGCAAAAGCATTAGAGGTGCAAGTGTTGGCTTCTGTGTGGGATTCTGAACTGGATTTAAAAGAGGTTTGCAACTAGAGGGGGCGCTACAGCTGGGTGTATTTGAGAACTTTCCAAACTTCCAAAGTGATGAGCTTTTGCTAGAGCAAAGCACTGTGCTGGGTGCAGGATGGAACCGCAGTGCTGTCATATTCAGGTCTTCCTCGTTGTGGTAGGATAGCTCACTGTGTGGAGCAAACCTTTGTGCTGCAGTCCTGGGCTTGGCAAAGTCCATCTTCTGCTTGTTTTCTCTGTTGAACCCTATCAGTGGGACTGAAGCCTGAAAGTTAGGAGAAGGACAGAGTGTTGACTGACTGTGTCACCATAGGTGATCGTCTCTCTGTTTCATACTCATGCTTGTTTCATCTTTTCATTTTTGAAAAAATTGCCGCCAACGTAAATGGAATTTCTTTTCACACTGATGCCTGTGACATTGCTGTAAAGTCCTTGGAATTGATTAGACAGCTTCAGAAGTTTATTTCAAGAAGAAAAATCCCATGAAGTTAAACACTTAGGCTTTGCTTCACCTGGCTGGTTATGTACAGGGCCAAAGGTGAGCCAGCAGCGTGCTTGTGAGAGGGAAGCGTTTCTCTAGTGTGTACGTTCCCTAGAGGGACAATTGCAGAGAGTGCCTACAATTGAGTGAGCTAGTCCTCCAGTCATCTTTGAAGTTCTGTAGGGACCTTAAATTGGAGCTGCAACTTCAGTGTTATGAAAACCAGGTATTTAAAGAGCCAAAATGAAACTGAAATGGTTTATCTTTTCTCACATAAGTTAGTCAGTCCTTCCCTATCCATCTGGCAATTTGGTCAAGGCTGGTGGTTGTTAGAGGATGAGAGCTGACAGCAAGTCTGGCTGCTTCTGTACTGATTTACAATATGAGGAGCTGGATCTTGCCTTCAGCAACCTGTGTATGAGGGACAGGTCATGCTGCATTATAAGAAGCGTGAAAGAGGCTGGACGTGAAAAGTTCAGATGGAAAAAGTAGTGACCTCTCTCTGTTGCTTGCATCTTCCCATTTCGGTGTATAGGCAAATTGTTGTGAGAGCATTGCGGCTTTGAAGCTTGTGGGCTGCCATTATGGGTACCCTTCTGGCCTCAGATGACTTTGGATCAGGCTGATGTGTCACTCTCAGTCTTTCATTATCTCAGGCCCTGCTGAGATGAGATCTGGGAGTCTTGTTGGTGCACCTCTGGATCGGGCTTGCTGCTGCTAGTGCCTGCTCAGCTGGCAGTTGTAAGTGAAACTTCCTCCTGGGTTCTGACAGTGCACCTTCCAACAGCACCAGCCAGTGTGTTAATAAAAATACTGGCAAGTGTATGAAGGTCTGTCAGTTCAGTGAATAAAGTAGACTGATTTTGTCTGTTAGTTTCTTCAGACTGTGACTTCAGTAAATGGTAAGCAGTCTGACTGTGAGGAAAGGGGTTTGCCTCGTTCCTTGGTGAAGGGTTGATATTTGTGGCAATCTCGTGCAGAACAGCCTCAGCTTTGTTTAATGGTTTGCACTTCATGTTGCTCTTTGTTTAGTTTCTTCATTTTCATAAGCCTTTCCAATGTTGAAGTTTGCATTGCGTGTTTCTTTAGTGCTCACTTAACACGCTGCTCCAATGGACAATATCCAAAATGCTATCAGTCCTCAAAGCTACCTGAAAGCCTGATGTGGGCTAGTTAAGGGCTTTGCACAGCAGGATGCTGAAGAGCTGAACACAGGCAAGTTCCTCAGCGTTCTGTGCTGTGCTAGTGTCAGGCTCTGTCATGAACATGAGAGATCACATTCTCCTCTCATTCTCCTCTCTTCTGCAGCACAAGCGCTCTTGCACACCACCCACCCCACCTCCTCCAAAGCCCAAACAAACTGGATGGAATTGTAACCCTTCAAGTTTTAGGAGTGCAACAGTTGGATTTTGTGGTCTGAGAGGCTACAGGTGCTCTCCAAGAGATTTGATCTCAATTCATGGTTAGCGATTGAACTCATCTGGTTTCCTGCTCTGATGCTTAATCAAATTTCTGCATGTTTGGCTGTGCAAGGAGAGAAATGTCCATGGTGTATCTAGAAAGAATATGCTAAGAAGAAGCAGCAAAATTAGTTGTTAGAAAAGAGTCATCATCATTAGTTTGTTGGAAGTGAGTGGGCAGATTTAAAAATCTGTAATTTGTTTCCCCTGCCAGCAAAATAATGGGCTGAACAGCCTAACCAGGGTGGTCCCTTGTGCAGTGTTTCTGTGTTTCAGGTTTAAGCTGGAGCCCTTCCCTTACGCTTTGCTTGTAGGTGCTTTAGGTTTCAAGTTATTTCAGAAAGCCTAATTGAACCAACAGTGATTTGTTGAGGCAAAGATCTGATCAAAATGGAGTTGGATCAAAACCTGTGTTTCAAAGTGATGGTGAGCAGAAGGGAGGAATGGCAGGTTTGCCTCTGCATGTTACATTATAGGTGGTTTCATAGCCCAGCAGTCTCTTAACGGCCACTAGAGTTCAGCCCAATTCATGGTATTGTCAAACAAAACCCTTTTCTGGGCCTCCTTGTCCTGTGCTCCCTCTGCCCATTGTTTTAGAAATCTCCAGTGTGGTGGTGGCTCTCTGCAATCCCTTGCTGCCTGTGTTGGGGGATTTCTTATGCCATCCGCTTATGTGCAGTTGCAAATGCCAGGCTGAATAGAATCTGCTTATGCCTGAGCATGGAGGGTAACCCTGCTTCCCCTCCTTGGAGCTGAACTGATCCAAGGTGCTGGATTCTGCTGGCCGCTGTCAGCAGTTGAAATCCAGTTGCTACTGAGAGTTTTCCTGTCCTTGACCAGCAGTTTCCATGAGGACTGGTAGCCTTGAAGAACAGGGGCAAGCAAAGAGAAGCTTGTATTTAGAGATGGACTTTTTTTGGTCTGTCTTCAGGCTTTCCAGATAAATAAACTTTTTCTGAAACTGTTGACTTTAGACTGCTCCACAGCCAATTTGTTACAGGCTCCTGTGCGAGTTCCAGTCTTCAGATTTGGGTATCTGGTTGGTTTTCCTATCAGCAAAGTCTTGGTGTGGCCTGTTGTCACAAGTGTGCGTGTAGGTCATTGTCTTAGCTTTGGTAGTGCTTTTATCTGCAGCTGTAGTGTCTAGTTACCTGCCTGAGATGTTTCTGTGAGTGAACATATTTGAGGTGTGGACTGCATGGAGTGTTTTTTTGTTTTTGCCTAACGTGAGTTAGGAGAAAATGTGAGCTGCAGAGGGAAGAAATCTTAATGAAAAGTGCTGAGTTGGACACTGAGTCCCTTGAGGACTCATGTCCCTGGTATGATCTTGTGTATTATTTTTTTTTCATTCCAATCTATTATTTTGACTAGTGCTTTTCTCTCAAGTACTTCTTCTAGGATAGTTCTGGCTTGGACTTGTACAGTAAAGCTTAACCACTTTCTTTGTGCCAGTAGCCAGTTACGCATCAGTGGGGATAACAAAGTCCTGGAGGATTTGTTGGGTATGGAATTTATATCAAACCCACTGATCTCTTTAAAACTAGATTATCCGGGTCCTGTATCAGCATGTGGTGGGCTGACCTTGGCTGGATGCCCGGTCTCCACCAAAGCTGCTCTATCACTCCCCTCCTCAGCTGGACAGGGGAGAGAAAATACGATTTCTCATGGGTCCAGATAAGAACAGGGAGATCATTCACTGGTTACTGTCACGAACAAAACAGACTTGTCTTGGGGAAATTAATTTATTACCAATTAAATCAGGGTAGAGTAATGAGAAATAAACCCAGTTCGTAAAACATCTTCTCCTACGTCTTCCTTCTTCCTGGGCTCAACTTCACTCCTGAATTCTCTCCTCTTCCCCCTCAGTGGTGCATGGGGGTGGGGAGTGGGTGTTGCAGTCAGCTCATCACACACTGTCTCTGATGCTCCTTCCTTCTCAGGGGAAGGACTCCCCCCATGCTTCATGCACCACTATGAGGTCCCTCCAGTGGGGGACAGTCTGCCATGAACTGCTCCAACATGAGTCCTTCCCACAGGCTGCAGTTCTTCACAAACTGCTCCATGATGGGTTCCCTCCATGGATTGCAGTCCTTCAGGAACAGACTGCTCCAGTGTGAGTGCCTCACAGGGTCACAGGTTCTGCCAGCAAACCTGCTCCAGTGTGTGCTTCTTAGGGGGTCACTGCCTCCTTCAGACATCCGCTTAGTCTGGCATGGGTTCCTCCATGGGCTGCAGGTTGGTATTTGCTCCACCATGGACCTTCATGGGCTGCAGGGGAATCACTGTGTTGATGCCTGGAGCACCTCTTCCCCCACCTCCTCCACTGGTCTTGGTGTCTGCAGAGTTGTTGATCTTGCATATTCTCACTCCTCTCTCTGGCTGCAATTGCCATTGTGCAGGCTTTCCCCCCCCCGCTTCTGTATTATGTTATCCAAGAGGTGCTACTGCCATCACTGATGTGCTTGTCCATGGCCAGCAATGGGTTTGTCTTGGAGCCAGCTGTGATTTGCTCTGTTGGAAATGGGCAAAACTCATGCAGCTCCTTAAAGAAGCCACCCCTGTAGCCCTCCTGCTACAAATACCTTGCCATGCAAAGCCAGCACAGGTGGTGTGGTTTTTTTCCTTTCCCTAAGGTCTTATCTTGCCCTTGGTTCCCATTGCCATTGGAGATTTGCTTTGCAGTGGCTCTGGGGAAAGCACTGACTTTCTGTCCTATTACTGCCAGTGAAATAGGAAGTTCTTGGTATTCTCCCACCTTTTTCTTCAACTCATGTACCTTAAGAGATGTTTTCCATCATCTGAACCGGCTAAATTGGTCATGTTAGCCTAAGGGATTTACACAAATGGAGATTACAGGATTCAGATGTGTGCTGTGAAACCACTCATCCTGCTTGCTGTCTGGCAAGTAATGGGCCACCCTGCTTTAGTTCTTGGTAGTGTTCTGCTTCCAAACCTTGCTAAACATTTTACCCATGTGAAGCTTCATGCGAGTCCCTTTTTCCTTTTCTTCCCATGTTTTTCTAGGTGATCCACTGTTGCTGCTGGGTTGTGAAGGAGAGGGTTAGGATGTGACTTTGCAAAGTCTTGTCCTGCACTCATAGTTGAGGTAGGAAGGAGGCTGGACGCCATCTCCATTCTTCTAAGATGCATCACCAGAGCCCCTCGGTGGACCTTGGGTACCCATTGGCTTTGATACAGAGCAGAGCTGGAAGTCGGAAAGAGCCAGTGCTGGCTGGTTTGTTGTCCAGGGTCCCGCAGGTGGAGTCTACAGGCTCTAAGGTAGGGTGAGATCTGTAGACTGAAGGAGAGAAAGGATACTTTTGTACACACCAACCCGCAGGTTGGGTACTATTCACAGAGTAAATTGTTATGAGGACATTTCTACTCCCATGGTCCAGTAGGTCCCGAATAAAGTGCTTGTAGTGTGATACCTTGGAACCCTGCACTGCAATCTCTATGAGCAGCTCCTAACATCATGGGATTTTGATTTGCATCTTGGTGCTCAAACTGTTAAAAAGGAAGGAGACCTTGGAAGCTCTTTCTAGGTTTGTCCTTGGTCTCTGACAAAGTTAAAACCAAACTAATTTCAGAGAGCAGTTTTATTGGGAAAACAAAGGATGTTAAAGCTTATCTAATTTTCTACCCTATTCTTGAAGGATTACTCCCACTCTGCAAAGTGGTTCCATTAGTGTAGGGTGTTGAGGTCACATTGAGGTGACCTACAAGTTGTCTTGATTTGCTACAGCTTCATTACTGTGGAGATTTCTGGAAGATTGATGCCTCACTAAGATCTGTGGCTCTGTTTGAGGTGTTCAATTACCAGGGCAGCATTGCAAACCTTTAGTGGAGGCATAAGAATTCCTGTTATCTGAAGCTTATCTCTGATCTTACCCAGGGCAGGGTAATGCAACTTTCACAGCTAGCATGCCCCAGAAGGATTGTGTGGGGGCCAGGAGGCCTTAGCGTAAGCCCTGGAAATCTTTCAGCCATCTTCATTCTAGAAATCTGCCTTGGTTTTCCTCACGGTAGCAGATTTGTGCCCTGGTGTAGGTTGGTTTCTAGCCTCCAAGCAGGTTTAGAGAACAGCTCAGATTTAGCAGAGTCCTAGGAAGCCTTCAGTCAGATGAAGTGATTCTGAGGGAGAACTGTCCGCGACAAGAGGGAGCTTTACAAGTGCTTGCGTGGGAGGAGGAGGAAACCCTCTATTGAAAGCCTAGTAACACTTCCAGCCGGGAAGCTGCATCCACATGGGCAGTGCTTTGCTTGTCAGCAGGGCTGTAATGCTCGGTACTGGAGGTGTGGTGGCTACTCTGGCTGTTCCTGTGTAGGGTGCTGGAAGGAGTCTCCTGAAGATGCAGCCAGACACAGTACATGGAGATAAGCATGGGGCTGTCCCATCAGCTAGTTATAGAAATGCATGAGTTGTCGTGCTGGAAATATAAGATACCATGTTTGAGGAGGCTCAGCTACAAAGAAACACTAATTATTGATTTAAAACAATCAGCCTTGATTGTGCAATATTCCTGGGCACTAAGGAAATATTGCCTGCTTAAGGAGGCAGGTGAACCAAAGGTAGAGATCATCTGTTAGTTATTGGGTGGGCCCTCCTGCAAACTGCCTCCTGGCCTCCAGGAAAAGGTTGCTTTCTTCTTCAAGTAGGACACTTGATGTTTTGCTTGCCACCTCATTCTCTCAGCAGGTTTGAGCCACTAAGAATACTTAGAGTTTAGAGAGTCAGTACAGTTGTTTTGTCCTCTGCTACTTGTGAATCGAGGGTAGAGTAGGTTTGAGTGGTTAGCGAGTGTCTACTTTGTAAAGGCCTGATACTAAATCCCCTCTGGGCAGGGGACAGCTGTGCTAGATGAACCAAAATTAAAGCACAACAAGTGGGCAGCGGGATGAGAGTTTCCACCCTTTGTGCAGGGCTGCAGTTCGACACTACCTTGCTGAGATCTTTGTTTGGTCTTTGCTGCATATGATTTCTAGGTGCTCTTCTAGTTGCTTGGAACTTCTTGCCCAAGAGGGCTTGGCTGGCAAAACCAACAGTGAAGTGTTTATACTGCCCACCTCACAGTAGCAGTGAGCTGCTGCACGTTTGGTGCCTGGTAACTTTTGTACTTGAAAAATCACTGCATTTTGGCTAGGGCAGAGGTCTGCTTTAGTAGGAGAGTTCTTTGTTGTGGAAAGTCAAGGTTCAAGGAAATGTCTGTCTAATGTACTCTGAACTACTTTTAAACTGAAATTTGTATATAGTTAGCTACAGCTAACCGTATGCAACAGAAGTAATAATAAAAGACACTAAAGAAGTCTTGTCATGTTGAGAAGTTGTTTAAAGTTAAGCTTATTGGATGGAAGTAGTTACAGATACAGCTTTAGGAATGTGATTAGAAAGGCCTGAGTTATTGAGTGACACTGGGTCTTTCCTACCATCCTGAGTGGCAGCAAGGTTTTATCTCTTTGCAAACTTGTCTTCATTTAGCTGTGTTAGAGCGGTTGACTGGGGAAGTTGTGGACTGCACTGACTTGCTGGCTAATGAAGATGACAGTGAAACATGACAAAGATAATAACTCAACCTGATAACTAGAGCAGAAGGTTTGAAGTTAAATAGCTATATTGGAAGAGCTGCCAAGTATACGCAATCCCCCAGAGAGTAGTGTTGTGTTCTTTACATGCTTCAGGTTTCCTTCCTCATTGCAAGAGGAAGGAGATTTAAAATTTCCTGTGGAGTTATCTTAAGATAGAGTCCTATTTGGAATTCCAGATAATGCAATTTCACTTAGTTTGGGGTCAGTCCTAAGCTCTGAAAAAAAAAAAGCTCCTTAGCTTATGTACCCAGTTTAATGTTGCCACAGTGTCTTAGGTAATAATAATTCCTTTATTGCTGTTTGGATCGACTTATTCCACATGCTGAGGCAGTTGTGTTGCTGTGAATTGTACCAGCTTTTATGGCATGGTGGTAGTTTCCGAGCTGAGTAACTTTGGGCTGTTCAATCTTTGTCAGCATGTCCTTTCAATTTATCATTTTGAGCTCCAAGTTGGCATTAAACTTAAACCTCTCTAATGGCTTTCTACTGGATAGCTCTTGATGGAAAATTTAGGTGTTACTGGCAGAGGCTTTGATAAAGTTTGTAGTTTTAATGGCTTATTACTGAAAGAGTGAACTTTATTTTTGCAGTGACAGAGCTGGGCTGGTGGGGAGAATTTTTTTTTTTTCCCCTATTGCATTATTGTTTCTACATGTTGACATAGGTTAGGCTACACCTGGCACTATCTCCCCAAGTGCAATCTGCAAGCCTAGTGAGAGAACTGGAGAAAGCCCTTGCTTTGGATCCTATATTTTCAAGCCTTCTCAAAACTTGCGAGGAGCTCCAAACACAGGACCTGTGCCACAGAGTTGTTAGTTTTGACTTCTGCATGATTGTGCTTCTGTGGGAAGAGGTTGTACTCAAAATCCTAGTCCTGAATTGTTTGTGTCTTGAAACCCATGGCATTTAAATCCTATAGGAACAGAAGAGGACCAGTGTGGCTTGGTGTTTTCCAAAGCTGCTTCTGTGGGGAGCATCTGCCCAGCTGATTTTAAACTTGGTGGGTTGTAGCAGACATATGCTTCTTTGCATTTTTTGCCAGCTTGGATCTTGGTTTTCTCAGGTGGTATTTTTTCAACTTCCTTATGTGAAGAAGAGGGGGAATCAACAGACTTCCTAACATGTGTGGAAAAGTTTGGTTTTTGGTTTTTTTTTTTGTAGTTAAAAAAGGTGCAACTTTTACACCTGCTGGCTGGTAGATGCGAGCCAACTTCAGCTTTCCCTGTTGGCTTATTATTACTGTTTTCCCCAGGATTCAGAGGCATTTCTGGCTCTTCTCCCCCATGTGTTTGGTGCTGCCATAATGTGTAGTGGATCCTCTTCAGACTACAGTCCTCAAGATCGACTCAAGTCTTTTCTTCTGCAGTGCACCATAATTTCTCTGCTCTGTCTACCTTCACATATTTAAAAAATGAGGAACTTGGAGAGAAATTTGTTTATATTAGTTGGCTTAAAAGTTTATTTCTGTGCTTGTAGGCAGAGATTTACAAACTCTTACATGAAAACGATGTAGAAGAAAGACTTGAAACTGAACATTCCTTTCTTATGGCAGTGTGGCGGCTAATGGTTGCTTTGGACGTGTTGGGACTTGTCTGCGTGCGGAGTTAATAAAAAATGGCTATTCTGTGGTAACTAAGTCATTCACACCCTCCTGTAATCTGAATTTTCAAGTTTAAGCAAGTTTGACATTTCCATTTTAAAAGCAATTAAGGGACTTTCTTTAGCATGTTCTACCTGGTTTAACAGAAGTCCTCTTTGGAACATGCATGCAGCTTCTGGAGTCCAGAAGCAAACCACACAGGTACCTTGAAAGGTTTGGGCTAGAACGTGGTAGCTGCTACATGTCATTTACTTGGCCCTTATTTCAGTAATTCTCTGCTAACGAGTTACCCAGTGAAATGCTCCTCTACCATATAAAAACCCTTCAGTTAGATGCTCGGAAGCTTGTAGACTCCTCTGCGTAATCCTGTCTGGTTTGACTGGAGTGCCTGCAGCAGGGGGCAAGATCAGCCCATGCTGGAGGGCAGGGTGGAGTCCAGTGTTCAAAGGTACAGACAGGGAGACTCGGAAAGACTTCTGCTGTGTTTTTTGATTGCTTGAAGCGGTCCTGTTTTGCCTGTACCGCCGTGGGTAGTCAGAACCATGCTGTGAACCAGTTTGGTTAAGGATGGGAAAAGCTCAGAGTGCTGTGTTCAGAGTTGGTGTAAAACTGAAACAAGTGAGGAACTATAGCTTCAGCAAGAAGAAAAGGTGTGGCTTTTTTCTAGTCTGCAACCAGTGCCTCCCTTTTAGAAAGAAAGAAGGCATTACTCTGAAAGTATTGATTAGGGTGTTGCTGACAATTTTCGAATTTGAAGTCAAGTCACAATTTTCGAATTTGAAGAAGGTTGGAGTAGTGGTCACAGGCAGTAAGCTGTCATGGCACTGACTTAAAGCCCCAGGTGCTCTGTGTGCGCAGTTGTATCTGATGCTTCCTTCTGGAGAGTGAGGTTTTGTTGGTGAGGAGGGATTTTAGTCTACAGGCACAAACAGTCCCCTCTGACTGGCTGTAGGATTTTCTGGGTGGTTGGCTGAGGTGATTCCTTGGATGTATAGAACCAGTTTTGATCACTGTCAGCCAGCGGAGATTTGAACAGGCTGTCTGGAATGGGAGGACCTGCTCTTTGGTGACTCCTGCCTGATGAATAAGTGGTGCTGGCAGCTGGGACCTGTCTGGCAGCACTTGGAGGGTAAGGGAAGCTCAAGCCACTGTGCTGCATCTGGATGCTATGGTGGTGTTGCTAAGATGTGGCAGTTTGGAAGTCTGGCCAAGGAGGATGGAGGTGAGATAATGAACAAGTCTGCTGTGCAAGGTGTGCTTTTGTTTCCATACCAGGGTTCTTGTGTGCATCTCCTTTGCTGTCAGATCCGCTTTGTTTTAATAAGACTTTCGTGAAGGTTTTATTTGCTCAAACAGAAGGTATTTAGATTTGCTGCCCCAGTGGTTCCAATTAGTGAACATGTGCCTCCAGCTTCCTTCCAGTTGTTTGTTGAACCACGTATCTGCTCCACAGCCTCTTCCCTTGCTCTGAGCTTGACCTGCTTTCCTCGTACTGATGGAAAAAGTAGGGCAGATTTTTAGCTTTGGGTATTATTAGATAGGAAACAAAAAGGCACTCTAGATTTTTATCCCTCCCTCCTTAAAAGAGCTAACCTGTGGCGAGGGAACTCTTCAGGAAGCTGCATGGTGATGCAGGAGCCCTGGTCTGTGGGAGAGCGAAGAGAGGGATGGGTCTCTGTTTCCTAGCTACCTGAAAGGATTTGTTTGGCTACAGATGGAGGGACAAAAAAACTAACTGGGTCCTTAGTGAAGTCCTTGGACAGAAAAGTTTCTAGGGTTGAGGAGCGTAACCAAATCCCGGACATTTAACTGTTCTTTTACGCGTAAGCCAGAAGCTTGCTTCACAGATGGTGCTGTGCCTCTGAGTGGCAGCAGAGTTTGGCCTTGCCTTTCTTGTGTGTGGCTTTGGTTCTTGAGGACACCATAGGCATCGCTGGTTGAGCTGTGTTCGTGCTGTTCTACTAGGCCAGTGCTGTTTCCTGGGCACCTGTAGTTGGGAAAACAGCTGAGAACCTGGAAACAGCTTGAGAACCTAGTTTTTGAGAACTCCTTCTCCATTCTTGGAGCCCAGGCGTTAGGGCTGTATCATGCTGGCCAGCTGAGCATTGACTGCTGAAGGCTTACAGTCCAGAAGAAAATTTTTCATCATGAGAACAGTTAAACATTGGAATAATCTCCTTGGGGAAGTTGTGGATTCCTCTACACTGGATACTTTTAATGCTCAGCTTGACAGGGTGCTGGGTCACCTCATTTAAACTATATATTGCCTAAGAGGTTGGACCAGATGATCCGCAAGGTCCCTTCCAACTTGGCATTCCATGTTTCTGTGATTCTGTGAACGGTCAAAACAGGATCCAGACCTCTTCCTGCCTTCATTTCTTAAAGCAAATGCGTTTTCCTGGTGACCTGCTTAAGGGTTTTTTCTCTATCTTTGTGGGTGGATGGTGACCGTGGTAGTTACAATACTATTGATTACTAATCATCTCTTACTTAAGCCCCAGATTTACTATCTATCACTAAAACTTCTAGAGAATTGGTGGATGACTGTTGTAATAAGGAAAAACGAAGGTTTTTGTCCTGACCTACCTTGCCTGATTCCTTAAAATAGAGCAATGCTGCTCGTATGCAGCTTATCACAGCTTCACAGCTGTATATGAATAACCTATTTTGTGACATGCTTTCAATCTTTTTTTTTGCTCCAGTCTTAATTTAACCTATAATACTGTTCTTTTTTATTTCTTTCAGAATGGACTGCTGAACTGGGAATTACCGCAGACTCAACAGTATAGCACAGCTCGTTGCTTCGTCTATTACTAGTTATTTAAATTGGACTTTTAATATCCTGCCAGCTGCTGTTCACACACACATGGTGCATTGTTGCCATTCTCAGAATTGCATCTTTGAAACTCAGACCCTCAGTAACCTTCATCGAACAAAGAGGCAACCTCCTGCGTATGTTTATAGAGGGATTTTTCGGACCTACTGCCCTCTAGTTTTCTTGCTGGTGCTGCATTTCTAAGACGGTATGGAGCCCAGTATGGAGTACTGCTTAGCACAGGTGCTGCAGAAGGATGTTGGGAAGAGACTTCAGGTTGGCCAGGAACTGATAGATTACTTCTCAGATAAACAGAAGTCATCTGATCTTGAACATGATCAGACTATGCTGGATAAAATGGTTGATGGATTGGCCACTTCCTGGGTAAATTCCAGCAATTACAAGGTAAGGCTTGTCAGATGGAATGTGATTACAGTCAAGTTTTGGTGTCAAGTGCTACTTGGTGCAAGTGAAAGTAGCATAGTAGACTTTCTAATATGCTATACTGTAAGCTGATAATTATACTGAATTAACCATTCTTGATCCACTTCTTGGTAGTTGATAGCATATATGAATTGAGGACTTCAGGCAGTAAGAATTCAGTAAATGGGGTTTTAATCTATTTACATTTGGTATTCATACTTTGTTCGTTTGTCCTGGTTCGTTTGTGGACCTTGTTAGCTGGTGGCATGCTTTGATCATCCCAGTAGTTAGCAATGTTGGTAATTTCCTGCCAGATAAGTTTATAAAACTGCAATAAACACCAGTGTTTTTCACTGTCATTAGTTCTTGCTAGAATTTTTTTTTCCTGTTTTCTATGGACAACTTAGGTACAAGTGATCTGCATTTGGTTCAGGAAGGGTAATGTGTGCGTGTATTCTATTGAATTTGGCAGTGTTGCAATAGGTTGGTGGGACATGGAACTCCTCTGTCTTGTTATCCCTGTCATGTTGCTTATCTCCTCTTCCTCAGTGAGGAAGTCCTACTGCTCGCATGCACTTTGAGAATGGGGAGGGATTCTCATCTGTGGCTTGGAAAACTCCTGTCCTGGTCAGGAATTCATGAGGCACCTGACAAGTCTAAGAGCCTACTTAAACTGTTGTGTGGGATGTAAGAGGAGACTTTGTTCCTTTCTGGTAAGTCCAGAAAAATCTGAGAGTTGGAAGTTCCTACAGAGCTGAACCCGAAGATAATTAACTTGCGCTAGTGTGCTTCCCTGTGGAAGGGATGGTGAGACTACCCATGCAGATTGCAAGTGCTCTGGAGTTAGTTTAAAAGTTCTCAGGTTAATTTAAACTATTTTTAACAGAAATTTTGATTAGGGAGTGGTTGTGAGATTGCATTTATTGGTCAGTGTGTTCCGCACAGCTGCATTTTTGTCAACAAGCAGCTGTGGTAGAAGGGGTTTGGCATGTAGGAACAAAAAAGCCTGACTAACAAGCTGCAAAACCAATACAGTCTTAACAGAGTATCCATTCTGGGAAAGCACATGAAGAATTCCTAGTTCAGTGTCATGAACAAGCGGTGTGTGTACATAATTTTCTGAGAGCTTATTCCCCCTATTCTTGCTAACTGACTTTCTAACAGGCTTCCATGGTTCTTAATGGAAAGGTTACCCAAGCAGAGCAGACTAGAAATTGTTATGAAATGTGCTGTTTGCTTGGATTTTATGAAGCAATGTGGATTGCAGAGCTATGCAATGCTTTGCAATTCCAGTGTCATGCTTAGTTTGCAGAATTTCTTTTAGGATAACATTTTCTCTTTCTCTTCCACCCCCTTCCCAGTCTTTTGTCTGTTGAAGTACACACTTAGTGTTCACTATAGTATTTGCTCTCCAGTAACAAACTGGTGGCATTTCTGTACAGCAGTGACTCTGTTCCAGAACTCATGCTACTAAGCTGGCTGTTCATTAATGTGCATCTTCCATACATAGCATCTGCTGTAATTAATAAGTGATTAGTAAACATAATAGAGACACCCTCCAGACATCCGAGCGACGTTTTCTTAGTGAATGAGTATAATAGAGGATGTGAAATCTTTCGAGTGGAGTGAGCTTGCTGCCTGGAGGTTAGTGATGTAGTGAGGCCTGCTTCAGTATCCAGCTGAGGCATGGTTCATCGTTGTATGCCAGTCTCTTGTTTTAGTGCCTGTATCTGCATTATTGTTTCCTTTCTTGACTGCTTCTGGGGTGGGGGTTCAGAAGCTCAGCTCTGTCTGGTCTGAGGGAGAACCACGTAGTTGGTGTCATCCGATCCTGTTCATGGATTAGTGTAACAACCCCAAGAGTGAAAGGCCAAGCATCAGTGCCCTAGAATAGCCATCTGGAGAGCTAAGCTGCAGTTGTTTGGTCACGGTTGAAAAAGCTGTTATATTTGCAGTCTGTTTCCCTGCTCACCCCACTCCATATTGAAAAGCGTCAGCTTAAAACAAAGATTGAGATCATCTATGTGATCTGAAATTTCCTAACACTTCAGTGATAGAGCATGTGCTTTTGGAATTAGACTGGGTTTGGATAACAGGCCCATCATCTTGGGAGAGCATCCAGTTGATTCATGGCTCCTCCCTGTCTAGGACTTTTTTAACTAAACACTTGTGCTTATATGTTATCACTGAGGAAACATCAGCAAACCAAAGTGAGGTGACATCTCTGAGCCAATCCAGTTCAGTTTGGATTAAAAGGAGCATTGACTGATGATGAAATTACTGTGCCTTCATGGAGAGGGCTCAAGCTGTCTCTCTCGCTGGCATGTGAGTTTGAGCTGTGTAAGTCATGACCCTTACTGACGTTTTTAGGCTTTGGTGGCTTTTGTACATTGTTTCTATTTTAGCATGACACTATTTTTTGAAGTCTTTGACCTCAGCATTGGGATAAGAGATAATATTATCTTTTCTTCCAAGTGATACAACAAAAGAGCAATGATGGAGGGAAGAGATGCTTCCCTTTCCTTGGTGCTGTCCAAGACTGTAAAGGCATTGTGTGTGAAAGAGTGTGAGACTTAGCGCACTACTGATAGCACTCGGCTCTCTGGAACTCTTCTAACAAGTGGCCTTGTGACCTGGTCACTGATCTCCTCTTCATAGCAGGCAGCTGCCGTAGGTGCAGAGAGCATTTGATAGTTGCTTTTCAAGTCAAGACAGCGTGAAAGTTGTCACAGAAACAAGGCACTGAGGCCCAGCACAAGGCCATTTATGGATCTGTACTTGCCAGGAGTGTGCTTGAGCTGCACCCAGCAGGTATTGCCTGGCCTGCGCTTTCCCAGCAGTACTTATGGGTAGCTGGAAGGAGGCTGCAAGGTGGAAAAGATGATTTCTTTGAGAGCTCTTACTTTTTGATGCTCAGTTACTTGGAGTGGACAGCCTGTGTTTGCATGGGCACTAGTAGTTGTGGGGCTTATTAGCGAGGTTGGTCTGGACAAGGTGTTGCAGGATGCTGCAGCCCAAAGAGAAATGAATCCTGACTCCACTGTGTTTCTTTGCAGGCTTTGTTTGCTTGGTCTGTGCTGTTTCAGGCTGATGGTTCTGCTGGACTCCATTTCTTACCCTGCTAAGCAAAAAAGAGAGTTATTTTGCAGAGCTTTGAATCCCTGAACAATAACTAAGGCCTGCACTGATCTGTCTGCCTTGAAAAACACAGCAGCGTCAGGGCCTTCAGCACGGCCTCTGCTTCACAATTGTATAGCAAGTGGGGAGAGCTGAAAATAGCAGCAATTCCTTGTTGAGCAATCTCACTTTTAGGTGCTTGTGGTAGTATTTAGTCATGGTGGTGTTAAGTATGCGGGATCCTCCGACTCATCTGTGGCTGATGTGCCTTTCTCAGTACCCAGACTATGATGTGCCATTGATTTTTTTCATTTGGAGGTGCAGCAGTTTAGCATAAAGGAATATGCCCGGGATCTTAAAATGTTGCTCTACCAGCGTGATATTCCTAGAGGTGAACTGAGTGTTTTAGGCCACGATGTTCTCTTGCATGCTTCTCTGCAACAGGAGAGTTTTATACCGTCACCTCTGTCTGGCAATGGGGATGAAGTCTTTTGCACTTTTCACTTCCCTGTGATGTGTGGTATGTGCTGTTGCAGTCGTGATTCACAGTAGAAGTAGCCCTTGGTATTGCCGGTTTGTTTTTGGCTAGCAGCACTCAAGAGCAGTTTCAGCTTAGAGATTTGGTGATGACAGAACCTTTGAGCAGTCCAGGGTCTATCAAATTGGATGGAGGTTCTACTCAATGTTTTCTTATATTGCAGAATGGTAGCAGAGGCCAGTTTGAAGTGAACCTGGGTGAAGCTTTGCAGTAAGGAACTGGATGAAACTTCTTGGTTTTTTCCCTGCACTTTGGCAGGTAGTGACTTTTTGGTGTTCCACTACTTCCACTGCACAGGCTGTGCTTGCCAAGGAGGGAATCTCACCCTTACATGGGGTAATCCCTTTGCCACAGCACAGTTTGGTCTGCGTGAGGCTCTGTGCCCAGCAGCTCACAGGATGGGGCTTTGCCTGCAGAAGAGGAGTTAAGAACTGACATGGTTAATGGATGCTGATGCAGTGGCTGAGAATGGTTCCTGAGGACATTTCCACTTGGGAAGGCCTCCTGGCAGAACAGGCAAAGCTGTGCTGGTAGACCCAGTCTGTCAAGGTGAGGGCTGTGCAGGACTGGATCCTAAGCTTTGTTCGTTTTTGGTTTGTTCAGCGCCTGTCTGATTTTGTGGCTTATAGAGACATCACAACTTTTATAAAATGTATGGCAAGTGTGACAGAGAATTTTTTTTTTGTATATGGTGAAATATTGCAGGGAGATTTTATTTCCCCTGACAGAATTCCTGATTGTGTTAGAGAAAGCAGCCTTCCATTCTGATCTGTGTCTGAATATCAAATGTTACAAGAGCATGCTTCACTGAGCTGAAGAGAAATAAAACTTAGCTAAATTAGTTGGCTTTCTTAAACTGTGTATTGAATATTTTTTTTTCTTCTGTAATTGAGGGGTAGAACAGATGGTGCAGGCTTAGTTCAGAGTGGCATCCATTAGAGTTACTTAAGCTGATGAATGGTTGTTCACTATAAGCATACATTTGTTCTCTATACCATGTTTATTTCAGTTGAAATTCAGTGGAAGAAATCCTGATTTAAGAAATAATTTTTATGCATGGTTGTGGATTGATATAATTTGGTAAGTGTGTTTTGTTGAGTATTTAATGCACAGAGAAAAGACTTCGCCATCTGGGGAAGAAAAAGAGACTTATAAAGGGTTTCCAAGCAGCTGCTGTTAGCTGGTGAGTTCGGGGATACTGGGGTACATGAGGATCATCAGTAATATTATATACATTAATTTAACAGTTTCATCCTTGAAAAGTTCTTTACCATGAAGCTATAGTTGTTACTAAAAATGAATTAAATTAGTTGTGATGCCCAAAAGAGGTGAGAAATGGACTGTGGAGGAAGAGTGATCTTGAGACCTAGACTTTGGAGTAGAGACTAATCCTTGCATATGCTTATATTGCAAAAGATGCCTTGGCAAAAACTGGTTCTGAGCACTCCTCGTATGGGGAGAAGATCTAAAGACTCATGGGGCTTGAACTGCTTTTGCAGAGTATGCACAGTCCTTGATTTTTATGCTCCTTTGCTGGCATGCTCCTCATAGGTGGGTTTTCCTGCCTCAGACTTACAAAAGAGCAGAGTTTGGGCTCCAGGATATCCAGTTTCCTGTAGGCATTGGTGTTAATTCCCAGGCCAGCTGATCAGTCACTTAGGCTCTGGTAGCTGGGCCTGCCTTTCCAACAATTACTGCTCCGTGTGGTAATTTGATCGGATTATGGTGCAGCTCTTACCTATTTGGTATCTGCAGAGCAGGGAGTGCCATGGAGGGTGCAGTGCTGTGTAGGAGATTGGTAGCAGCTGGGCTGGATCAGGTTCAATATAAGCTTCAGTCTTTCGTATTCAGGGCAGGGAAAAAATTAGCTTGCTGTAGCAAACCAGCATTTAGAGCTTCCTGTGGCTTTTTCCTAATGCTTAAAAGGTAATAATGACTGGTGGTAGCAGGAAGGGTTGTCCTTTTCCAGCTGGAGTGGGCAGAAGTGCAGTGGAGTAGTAACACTGTGGTTGTTTTATAGGTGGTGTGAATGTGCTGCTGGTTACAGAAAACAAAGAAGTTTGTCTGGTACACTCAGTCTCACAAAAGTATTTTTCAGTTGTTTACTAATGTATTATGAAATTTAATATAAATAGTGAGAACCTACAGGATCCCGCGGGAGTGTGAGGAGTGGAGTCCCGATGTTGAAATAAATAAGGCAGAAGTTTGTTTCCACAGTGTTGCACGCAAGGGCTGTTTGATGTGGTGTCCTGTCTCTCTGTGGCCGTTATGGGATGGTGAGAGATGAGTAGAAAAACGGGATACAAAGTTAATTTCTCCCTTGCATATCCTTCTGGATTGTAGAGACTTGAGCCCCTAGTCTCGCTTTCTGGCCAGTTTTTTATTACATGCCCACCGGATTTCAGTGATGGGACGGGCTCAGGGCAAGAGTCATTTATGGCTTTGGTTTTGGAGCTGTTTTCTCTTGGGCGCTTGGTTGTGCGGTCGTCTCAGCATTGGAAAGGCTAAACAAGCACTTGTGTGGGACTGAGAGTCTGGTCAATACACAGCAGTAGGAACCATTGTGGTTACTAAATTGAGAGGATAAATTTATTCCTTTAATGCTGGTGTAGTGTTTCAGTTGATGCACTTCAGTGCTTGTCCCGAGGGTTTATTTGGAGATCTAACCCAGTTCAATAGCACTCAGGAAACCTTGGGGGTGTTACTTGACTGCAGGCTGGGGGTCACAGCTGAGGCATCGGTGGAAAGAGCAGATTATTGGGGCTTTATTTCTGTGAGGATAAGGTCATACTAATGCTATTGTGCAGTGCCTCGTTGGTCCCTCCTGTGGCATGTGTTGTACAGTTCTAGTTGCCCGTCTGCGAGGGAGGAATTCAAGCTGGAACAGGTGCAGGGAAGGGCCAGCGTGGTGTTTAGGGGATTGGAGAGCCTGGCTGACCAGAGAAGGCTGAAACTTTGGCTTGTGTAGTATACAGTATGAAGGCTGAGAGGGAATATGACTGCTGTTTATAAATACATCAGAGGGGTGAGCATCAGGGAGGGGAAAGAACTATCTAAAGGGCAAGGTTAGCACAAGAGCGAACGGGTATGAACTAGCTGTGAGTAAATTTAGGCTGGTTGAGAGATGGTTTCCTGCAGCAAGCACATTGGAAAACTTTGAGAGGAATAGATAAGGACCAAGATATGTTTGGTTTTAGGATAGATCTTGTCATGATTTTGAATAGCTTATATACAATATAGAGTAACAGGGTTATGCGCAGTGATAGGGAAAGTTAATTTCAGCCCGTTGTATGGGAGAAGAGGTACAATACTATGCCTGAAACTGCTCTAACACTTTGAATAAACAAATATTTTAACAGGTGTGCTGGTCTTGGTCCTCAGAAATCCCAAAGTGACTTTAGAGACTGTCATGTTGTGCTTGACGATCACGAGCCTCTTACCTCTGGCTTAGAGTTAGCAGTTTCTGATAAGCATGTGTGGCCTGGCTCCACTCGTGTAGGAAGAATGTAGGTAGCAGAGTGAATAGGGCAGAATCCTCATTTTCCCTGACGCAGTGACTCCTGCCTAAGCATCGTTGCCTGAACTGCAGGTTGTTTGCAGTGGTCTGTTTACAGGCATCTTGATTTTTCTGCTAGTCTCTAAATGGCTCAGTGGAGTTCTGTTGTCCTCTTGATGCTGAAAGGAATGTTCATCAGCCCCCAGGCTCCCCTCACCAACACCACCAGCCTGTTTGCTTCTCAGCTAAAAGTGCACACGCTCTTCCATGCCTTCTTTGTGGGATATTCCTTGAAGTCATCTTGAAAGTTATTCTTGTCTCACCGTTTGAACTTAAGCATGAAAAATCACTGACAGTTCCGCTGGCAGTGGGGTCTGGTTGCCTCTGACTTTGTCTAGTTTTAATGAATTCATTATGTAAGCAGAGAAGTTTTATGAGGCCTCATTTCCTTTGGCTTTTTCTATGTAGATTTGCTGGTGTCTAATGCTGTGATTTTCCTCATGTGGGAGTCTGGTTTTTTTATTGGGACCTCTTTTGCCTGGTTACTCTATTTGTGAGAGCATAATATCTCTGGGATCTCTTTTCTCTACCATATTAGGTTGATGTTTGCTAAAATTGGTTGAGAATTTAGAAGTTGTGGGAGAGGGAAGAATACATGGATGGTCGACAAAACAGTTTAATGATCTCTTTTTTAAAAAGAAGACTGAAAAATACCTGATACATAATAATAAAAATGAATTAATTTTTTTAACCTTCTGGTGTGTTCTTAGCCTGAGCCTGTGTTAGCTTTTGGAGGACCAGGCAGTCTGATGCAGGGGTATGTTTTGTTTCAGATACGTGATTCTGGCTCGGGCAGCCCTCCTTTTGCAGCAGTTGCATTCTCAAAGAAGCTGCAAAGTAAGATTTACTGTATGGTATTACGATCAGCTCATGAGATCCCAGGGTAATTCCTGTTGCAATAGCCCTTGGGCTCATCTAGTTCCATTCACTGTAACATTGTTTATAGCCAGGATCTTTGAACTTACCTCTTATTTTTTTCTAACAAAATTTATTAGCACATAAGTGGTGAGTGTCCCAGTGTCAGAGTGTTTATGTGAATCAACTCCCATATAAACGCTTTTAGGATGCCAGTAATGACAGTGTAGCTGTTTTCATTTGTCTTAATGAATGTTCTCACTCTAGGATGAACTACCTGGAGTACCAGTGACAATCTCGTTGAGGCTCAATGCAGTCAGATTTTTCCTGCTATTTGACTTGCTCAGAGCTCAAAGTTTCTGATGTCTGGACTGTGCTATGTATGAGTTTGCATAAAGCTGCCTCATCTATCTGTACCTCGTGTGTGATCTACTCTGTGGCCATGTCGTTAAATGCAGGAGGGCAGGTGTGGAAAACAGTGGAGATGTGTAGTCTCTGACTTCTCTCCAAGTGAATGTTTCCTCCCACTAATTGTTCATTGCTTTCTTCCTCGATCAGGTCTCTCTATAACTAGACAAAACCTGCTATGTTCCTCATTTGGTATTGCTGTTGTGCCAAATATGAAACTTTAAAACAAAGCAACATTTGAGTATTCAAGAATCAGAGCAAAGAGTCCCAGTTATCAGAGCATGGAAAGCAAGATAGTTTTTTATAGCATGGCTGGGAGTTTAGCCAGAGGAGAAAGTGTGTAGGATTGGGCTCTGTGTTAAGTGTGAGAAAGAAAATTTTTGTGCTTAGTAATAATTTTTAACCTCCAAAAGTAGCTTTCTGGGAGGAAGTTTGTGAAAACAATGAAAAACTAGGTAGTGGAGCCCCTTCCTGCCTGTACCTTTTTGTGGCTGGCTCTGCTCAGACCATCGGGATGTGTGCGCAAGTGCAAAGGCTGGCAGGATCTCTTCGGGTGTGCAGAAGTGTTGTGAGGCTGACTGTGTTACTGCCTTGCCAGGGTAGGAGTGTTCATGCCAGTGAGCTGGTGGCTGAGAACCTGATAATAGCAAATGGAAAACCTGAGGTTGCTTCTGCTTAGTGTATTTTGAAATTATACTGTTTGGGTAATATCTGTGTTTACTGTGAATTGTGCGTTATAAATTGGCTCTGTCTGCTATTTGTCTTAGTTATTTGTGTATCTGTTAGAATTATATTCCATTAAAGGCAGTGCTTTTGCCTTGTATTGTCATGAGTGACTAACATCAAGTGACATCGTCATGTTGGTTGGGTCTGATTGGATATATTACTGCAAATGGAGGCATCACAGTTCTTGCAGTGATGTGGAACAAATGTCTGCTTTGAAGAGTGTAGGAGGACTTCACGTCTCACTATGAGAAGCTTAAGTAAAGGAGATACCTCTTGTTCTGTTTAAAGCTGGTTGTTACAGGCTTTACTGATGTACACCCATCACCAAAATGTTCAGTGGAGCCAGACCTGTTAAGAACCCAGTTTCTGTAGTGGCCTTATGAATATGAACAACTGACTTTAACATTGAAACAAAAAGGTGTGCCCAAGTTTTGGAGGGCATCTTGTTTGCTCGTAGCTGATGGAGTTGGTCCTGTTGCACCGACTTAAACTGCTGAGGAACATTGAAGTATCTGTGCATGTTCTTAGCTGTTTAATTAGAGTGCTGTGGATGCAATGATCCTTAGGCAGATGTTGGAGTACATTCCTAGCTGTCCAAATGAAGACTCTGGAGAAGATATTTGTGTATGCTGTTTAATTCTGAGACGTTCAGAGAAGCGTTGCAGTGTTGTATCCTGAGGAAGGAAGGGGACTGCTGACATGTTGCTTTTCTGTGCATAGCTGAACTGCTTAGCCTCCAAAAGGAATTTCTTTTGCAGTGATTGGATGTTGTATGGAAAGCTGAAACTGCAAACAGGTTTTAGGAGGTACCTGCTCTTACAGATTGGAATGTATCTTTTAATTTTGTCTGTCTGGCTAAAGCTTTCCTTTCAGGCCTGCGTTGGTGGTCTTCCTGGTAGTCTGTTGTTTGCATCCTACCTTCTGTCCACTTAAGTCTTTGGGAAGTTGTTTCCTGTTTAGTGTTGCTGTGCTGTAAGTTCTGTGAATAAGTCTGCTTGTGAAAGACTCCACCACCTTCAGTTCCTGTTACGATCTGATCTTATTTGTTGCTTTTAAAGAGCTCAGCTTCTTTCTTTGTGTTCTGGTCCTATTCTCCCCATTCAATTTCATCTGTTTCCTTTTGGAATTTCCAGTTCTAGTCAGCCAGTCTACAACTAATGAGAAGATTTTTCCCAAACAGGAGGGCATATGTGGAGAAAAGTGCTGTCGTTCTTGTTTGAAAACTTTCAGCTGGAGGTGGCGTGATGAGAACTGGCATCACAGATGAGTGGAAAGCAGGAGCTGACATCTCAGGCCAAGTGACAGTGCTTTGAAGATGGAGAGGTGAAAGCTTCAATGTGCAGAACTCCTGGAGAGGGTGGGGCTGTGAAAAGAAGGTTCATCCTAGGCAAGGTACTAGGATAAGACAATTCCCTCTGCAGCAGTAGTTGTATAAATGGGGCAGAGATTGAATATTTGGGAAAGCTGAAAGGGAAAGGATAGGCAACAACAGAAAAGTGAGCTACTGAGAACCATGTGAGAACTTGTAGCTGTTTTGGAGAAATGGGAAAGGCTGGATTTTAGGTCTGCATGAAATGCTGCAAGGTTAGGGGTTTAGTAAACTTGAAAGCCATCCTTCATATTCGTAGGCAGGAAGAGGTCTTAACTGAGTATTTTGTGCTGATGTGGTCTTCTGTCAGCTGTGTGCCATTCAGCGTGCTGTTGCTGAGGGAACAGGGCTGATGCCAATGATGGCTGCCTTACAGGCATCTTTCAAAGAGTGTTCTGGTGGCCATTTGCAGGAGGAAGTAGTGCATGGTGTAGGACTTGTAGCACAAGAGAGTGCTGTAGATGAACAAACACAAAGAAGGAGAGTTGATTGCATTTCTAGGAGGTATTTCTGTTACAAAACTAAGTGAGAAAGGTGGTGTGAGAGTGGTTGCTGATGTTTTTGTCTGCGGAAAGCAGGTTTCTTGTGACAAAGCAGTGAAGTTATGTGGGTTGGATCAGTCTCGTGGGTTCCCCAGTCCTTTCAGCTAACATAAAGGAGGGAAATGAGATGAAGGGGAAGTGGTTTAGAGAGGAAAGCTGGGATGAATTGTTGGAATACATACCTGATGCTCTGTACCTGTGGCTACTCCAGACATCCATGTGTTATGTGTTTTCTGTTCTTAACTAGAATCCAAATTTATCACAGTTGTTTTGTAGGTGTGCGTTTTGTGATGATCCCAAAATCATTGGTCCAACATCAGTATACTTGTTGGATTGGGCACAAAAGGGGGCTGGGGCGGTCCTGTGGTTCTCATGCTCCCAGCCAGAGGAGCTCATGTCCTGTACCTGCAGCCCTGAGACAGTGCTAAGCCAAGCCTGTGCTTTGGATCTACGAGGCACTTACTGAGAAAGGGTGGGAAGCTCTGTAAGTGGTCATGTCTCCAAGAACTCGTTGTGCAGATAGGGTTCAAAAGGCCTGGATAAAGGCCTTGGGAAATCTGAGCAGGTGTGCTTGGGCTGGCAGCTTGGACCTGCTTATCTGAGGAAAGATGAGGCTATAGGGAAGGATGAGGGTGGGATAAACTCTGCTTTCCCTGTGGGGAGATGTCCAGTGATGCCTGGCATGTGTGGATCTGAGAGAAAAAGAGCAGAAGTTCTGATGTGTCTCTTGCAAAGAGAAGAGGCTGAGGGGCAGGGCTTTGGGATGGTGTTCATCAGGGTGGGAGGTGAGCTAGGAAAGTTTTCTGAGAGGTCAAGGAGATGACTGAGTCTGCTGCCTTCCTTCTGTTCCCTTCGGGATGGTGTTCATCAGGGTGGGAGGTGAGCTAGGAAAGTTTTCTGAGAGGTCAAGGAGATGACTGAGTCTGCTGCCTTCCTTCTGTTCCCTTCACTGCTCTTGTTGTAGGTGACTGGTATCTTCCAGCTGGGAGGATGGAAATGAAATGTGTTATTGGGATTGCTTTCCAGGGCTTGCAAAGGCGCTTGTGATAAGTGAGAGCAGTGATTCTGCTAAGTGAATGAAACAAGAAAATGGCTCTGCAGCCAAACTTGGCTGAACAACAATTAAAACAAAAGTGCTCCAAAAGATGCCTTTTTTCATCAGGAAAGGTGTGGTAGGGTTGGGACAATGGAAATCTGGTACTTAATTAATTAACAGCCAAATCCTGCTGCCAGTAAAGTTGTCAAATTGACCCCACCTGCTGCAATGTGCTGCTTAAATACTGCCCATGTGCAGGCTCTCTGGAGGTGGGATGCAATTTTGGATGAATGCCGCAGCTTATGTGGGAAAGATCTGTCTTATTTCTTTTAGTTTTAACTCTTGAAATGCTTGTAATAACATCTATGCCTGTGTTACTTGTGTATTAATAAAGATGAATTCACATTTGAATTTTATTATGAATTTTTTTTTCTGATAGGCGTTCCTTTGAGGCTGACCTTCAGTAATAGGTAATTGAGGGTAGCTAATCTTGTTTACTGTTGCAGAAGTCAGAGTATGTGGTATGTGATGGAAATTTCTCATTTTCCCACTCCCCTATTTGAAGCTTTTGAATCTGTATTTTCTTGTTATGGTTTTGGTGGTTTTAGAGTAGAAAAAAGAACAACCATAGAAAGAGTTGGTAGTTTTTATAGTCAATTAAATGTGAATTTCTGTGAAATTTTGGCTTCTATGCCAGTTACTGTGACATTGTGTGAATGTGTCATGTCTGAAAGGTGCTGTTTTGTACAAAAGCTTTTACAAAATAGAAGATGGAAAAATATTTTTTGGCTACTACTTTTTTTTTTTGTACTGCTACAGGAATTGATAGAAGAACAATCCAAACCCTCGCTGGTTGTTTTTGCAGTCTGACTGGAGTGTGCTAGTTTCCCACCTGTGATCTCTGGGCTATGTGGAACCTGGATTATGGAGCTATAAGAGATAATTTGAAGGAAGCGAGGCTGTTGCCTGTGGGCTTACATTTGCTCTCTAGAGACCCACATCCTTACTATAGAAAGTGTGTAGGTGCCTGTACACTTCAGATGCTTGAAGACTATTGCATGCGAACCTCAGGATGGGAGGGTACTATTTTGGCCCATGAGGAGAATGCTGGTGTCTGTCTGCCTTTTCTGTGGTGTATGCAGTGTTTGTAACAAAAATAAAATTGGTCGGAATTATTAGTCCTGATCTTCTGCCTTTATTTGATTTGAAGGTCTTCAATCAGATTAAGCCTCAATCCTGTTCCAGAAGGAACGCTTTATTCACAGAAAATAATTGGTTTCAGTGGAGGAGGAACTGGTTGGGATTTCATGAACTGTATTACACAGGATATCAGATTAATTGACCTAATTAGCCCCTTCTGCCTCTAAAAAGCTGCTATTGGTGCAAATAACATAGGGTAAAGAGATCATGGTCTTTGCTGTCTGCGTTGTTTAATGTAGCTTGATGATAGACAGATAACACTGTTTTCAATCAGTTTTTTCTTCTCTTGTCCTTGCTGTTTTCTTTGCCCTTCCCAGATCAGTGGTGTGAGAAGGACCTCTGCTTCCAGACAATGGTGATTTTGACATCCTGCATTCTGCTCTGGGTTATTTTGGGGGAAATTTAGAATCTCATTTAACTTGAATAGAATCATTATAGGTATAAATGTCTCTGGGGAACGCAGCTGACTAAGCAACATTGCAAGCTGGATTGTGATTTCAAATTAAGGCTTCAGTCACGAAGGGGTGTCCTTGTGCAGGCATTATTTGCTTGGGTCCGTGCTGGCTGATCGGTTGAGGGTTGTCTCATATTTGAAAGAGTTACTGTTCTGTCACAAGTAGAAGAGCTGAGAATGAGGTGTTTGGAAGAGCCCATCAGCAGTTATTTGGTCGTCCCAGGACCTGCAGTAGGTCCAGATTCTTGCAAGAACTTGTTGTGCATCTGGTTCCTTTGATTTGAAGGTTCAGGTTTGGCAGGGAGGGAGATAGTGATTGAACCCAGATAAGGCTGAGAGGGGTCCTTTGCAACAAAATCGTTGTCTTTTTCTCACTGATAGGTTTAGTGTTTGTGGATGACACACTTGAGCTGCATATGGATATTGTTTTCATCTTGGTGCCTGTCTGTTTTGAATCTCTGTTTGGTGCTGATTTTGGGAACAGTTGCATACCTGTGAGGTGGATCTCATTTTTTCCTTTTATCTGGCATCAAAAAGATTAAAAGGAAACTTGAAAAGAAGCATATGCTCTTCATTTGACTTGCACAGCTAATTTTCTCCTTAATACAGTGAGCTCCAGGAGTCTGCAAGGGGAGAGTTGGGGAGATAGCAGAGAGCTGTGAATCCTCCTGGATTTTTAAATGCTCTTTTGTCAGTAGTGAGCAGTAAGTGATCTCTGCGCTGTGGGCAGTTGAGCCTCACTTTAGTCTGTGTAGTTTTGTAGGCCTGGTGGGTCTTGGACTGCAGTGGTGGCTCATGCCTCGTGTAGCGTCTTCTTTCAGTAGAGGGACTCTTATCTGTCTAGAATATTAGGGTTGGAGCATTTAATGGATTCTGTTAATGCAGATAAAGCTATTTGCCTGTTGTCTAAAACCTTCACTGGCATCAGTCTGCTTATAAAACTGACTGGAAGTCCTTCTTGTTAGGAGGAACCCAACTGCTTTTCTCCCCAGATCTTGCAAGATCAGATTTAGAAACATTTAATGCGGTTTTTTCCCTACATAAACTGTAAATAGTTGGTTTGGAGACTTGCTGCTCTTGTGATTGGCGTAGTTAATTATGTACATATCCTGAAAGTCTTTGCTAGATCAAAAGAAAGAAAGTAAAATGATTTTTGGAAGGATGAGAGCAATATAAATTTTTAAATTCTGCTGTGCTTTTTTTCCGGAAGGATCTGGAATTACTTTTCATACAACAAACGTGGCTAAATCCATTGTTGAAGTGTGCTGCTTTCACCTGGTTGGACAATGAACTTGGCATAAAAGTGTTGCTTTATGCCAAGGGAGCTAAATTGCTTTAAATATTGGTGCTGTGTTCTTTTGTTACTAGATGATGGGGCAGAGGTTGTATTTAGTTCCTAGTTCACAAAGTAGCAAAGCAATCCTATGGAGAAAATTTGTCAATGGACCAGTGAATTTTAGTGCTCTTTGGCCTCTTACTGTGCCACTGGGCTGCCGGTGAAGTGTGGAGCAGATCTGAAAGCTCAGCTCACAGCGCATGGAATGAAACTTCCAAGAAAGGAGGGAGAGCATGGCATTCCTGCCTGAGAGCTCTTGCTTGGTGGCTGAGGCTAGGATCTGCTACGCTGTGCACCCTGCTGAGCCCTGCTAGGCTGCATCCTTGTTTCAGTTCTGCTGATCTTGATGGCCATGTGTTCCTGTGCAGGCAGGTACCACAAGCCCATGGGAGCTAGGTCCCTACTTGTGTCCTTTACCCCCTTTACAAGCAGAGCTTGTTCTGATTCTTGCTGGTAGCTGGAACAGTCCTTTGCTCTCCTATACAATGCTCTCCAAACCTTTTTAGGAGAAAGTCTCTTTTTAAATTAATTAAAAAAAAAAAACATAAACCAACAAAATCCAAACAAACTGAAGGCTAGATAGGAGGTGAGATGATGCCTCTCTTCTGCTGCCTTTGACTTAACTTTATAGAATGTTATCTCTTTCCCGTTGAGTCTTTCTGGAGCTACAGAAACTAGCCCTTGCGGGACCTGGATAGAAAGTGGTGCAGGGTGCATGTAGTACACTCTGCCTCTGTTCCGCACTCTGAATGGAAAAGAAAGTGCCCTGAAGATATGAGTATTTGCCAAAACAGTAGTAGAGGGGCGCCTTCTCACTCTCTCCTGCTTCATGTGGAGGAGCTCTTCTGCCTTTTCCCATTTGCTTCACCAGCAGTCACATTTAGGTAGTTTGGCTCCCAGGGCTCGTTGCTGTTGTTTTTCCTGCAGTCTCTGTCCACCACAGCTCTGGCAGCTGAAACTTTCCCTTATCTGGCTGGTTTGGAGCTTCCTTGACCTGCTGTGATGTGACTTGAGTGCAAGAGCCTGGTATGCATGAATTGAGCACAAGAGGCGTTCTTCTCTGTTTGGGAAGAAAGGTACAGAACCAGTGTTAGGAAAGTGCTTGTACCTGACGTGGTGGGAAGGAGCCCTCCTCTGTCTGCATGACTGAAGTAGGTCAGCAGGCGAGGTGACTCTGTAGCGGAGAGGAAGTCCCTGGTTATTTTTCACACTCTTCATTTTCTGCCTTATGGTTTCTATGAAGCTGTAAGTCCCTCCCAAAAGAACGGTGGCTGCCCCACAAGTTGCTTTTGAGAAGGATTCCTCACTGTGTGGAAGAGAGGAGTAGGTTGCCTGCTAGCCTTGCCCCTTTAGATATAAGACCATGATTAAACAATTGCAGGTGGGTTTTGTGTGTGTCTGAAGATTACAATTACTAATTAAAGACCATCTGTCTGCGTTGCTGAACTGTGAGCAACTGGGTGGGATATGGGTTTCTTCTGGTGTAAAGGTTTGCTGGGAAAGCAGATGCCCTTGCAGGGATTAGCTCCAAGGGAAAAGGTGTTTCTCTCTTGCTGATATTCAGGTGCTCTAGCTAATGCCACATGCAGATGCTTGTCATTCCAAGTTAATGATGCCTTGTTCCCCCAGGTCTGAAGGAGGATGTGTAAAGAAGATAGAAGTGTATTGGCAGGATTCCTTCTCTGGGTCTGGTCTGTTCATCCAGCTCCCAAAACCACTCCAGTGAATTTGCTCAGGAGCCGTGGGAAGAGCTTAGTTGCTGCTGAGCTAATGGCCTTAGCAGCAGTTAATTATGCCTCAAGTATTTTGGGCTCTTGAGAAACGATTAGAGGGCAGAGCCTTGCCATTTCCCCCTTCCCAAAGATGTTGCACAGTCTGGCTTTGAAAGTAGAAAACTTCCCTTGCAGATCACTGTTAGTCAACTAGTACTATTCAGCTGGGAGAAGAGAAGGCTGCAGGGAGACCTTATAACAGACTTCCGGTACTTAAAGGGGGCCTATAGAAAAGACCAGGACGGATGATTTAGCAAGGCTTGTTGTGACAGGACAAGGAGTAATGGTTTTAAACTAGATTTAGACTGGCTATAAGGAAGAAATTTTTTACACTGAAACAGGTTGTTCAGGGAGGTAGTGGAGGCCTCATCTCTGGAAACATTCCTAGTCAGATTGGATGGGGCTCTGAGCAACCTGATTGATTGAGTTGAAGATGTCCCTGCTCCTGCGGAGAGGTTGGACTAGATAGTCTCTGAAGGTCCCTTCCAACCCAAAGCATTCAATGACTCTACTGCTCCCAGTGTGGCCTATGAAGGAGCTGTGTGGATTTTCTTTCATGTGAATAAGAGAGTGATAGTGAAGAGTGGTTAATACTGAAGAGCCTGCCATTGATTCCTGGCTTGCAGCAAGCCCTTCTCCTTCCTTTAGTTGCTAAAGCTATAGAACAGAGGTGGTAATGACAAGATCCAAGTTTGCAAACCACAGGCCTGCACCACAACCAAGCTGTTTTGTGCAGGGAGAAGAGCTGTCTGGTACATTTGCAAGGTGACTCATGAGTTGAGGGTTTAGATACCTTGCAGACACCAGCAGACTTTTTTTTGATAGTTGGTCCTGCTCACGGTGTTTGCAGGCAAAAAGGCGATGCATCCCTTGCCTGTAGGTGGTTGTGCTCTGCGGTGGAGGAAGCAACAGGAGACAGGATCCCAGCAGCAGGGCTGAGTGGCCCACTTGGAGATTTCTTTCCCATCTTGTTCATCAGTGCTCAGGGGAAAGCTCTGGATAAAAGCTATTGGAGCATCCTGAGACTGCATATGACTTCTTAGGCAATATTAACCACAAGCTAGACTGTATTTTTTCACTGTGGTTTCAAGATGAATAGGCATTGTAATGTGATACAAGATCTACACATTAATGTGTATGATTAGCCTGTGGTAAGCAATGTGTTTTGGTGGTCTCTGCCCTTATGATGTTCAGGCTATCCACAGAAAAACAAAACCCTTGAGGTAAGGTTTTCAAGTAAAGTTTCTTCTTCTAGGTATCTTGGACTGTTTTAATGTCCTCGCTTTACATAAATCAGTCTGTTTGCAAGGCCTGAGAGCACAGGTTGTGAACTTCACAGCCTGAGTCAGTGGAGATATGAGGCTTATGCTTCATGGGAGACTGGGCTGCTACAGACTCAGGTTCAGCTGGCTTCTCTGGTGGCAGTACCCAGCGTACAACATCTTTCCCTCCTCCTGAGTCTCTTTTCTTTTCTTTTGGGAAAATATTGTGCTTATTGGATTGAGAATCCTGGCTATGTAAGCCCATTGTAGTGATTTGAAGCTGGGGACTGATGCCAAGACCTCTGTAGTCGAGGGAGGATGTCTAAATTCAGATCAGCCTGTTTCTTGCCCCTTCCAGAGCCAGCAGCTAAGGATGATGTGTGAATGCTTCCCGGCACAGGCCTCACCTTGGGGCTTCGTTCATTGGTGGATTTAAACTACGTAAAGGGAAGACACTTCCCATATTGTAAGGTTTGGGGAATTGTGCAAATTCCTTTTGACACACTTTCATACAATTTAATTTAAATTTGTCCCTAATGAGCTAAAACACTACCAGCCTGAAGTGAATTTTACATTGATTTGAATGGCCTGGGGACTTTTTTACAAGGCTTAGCTCACTTAGTGTTGCATAAATGGCTTCAATTTAATTGGGAAAGGGCTGGTCTGTGTGTTATTCTGGCTTTAGCAGCAGGACTTGCTGTGGTGGTGCAGTTGAGTCACCCTTAGAAGAAAACCAGTACAGAGCATACTGAATATGCGAACCTTGGTTCCCTTTCATGCGGTGTCCAGCATGTGTGGTCTGCGAAGTTAGATGTATGGGTGGTTACAATGCTGTTCTGGATAGCCAAAAGTTTATTAAGAGCTATTGTTTGCTATTGAATAATGATTGTCACAAGTATGAGGAGTTTTATTGGGTCTTGGAGCAGCTTAGCATGATGGAATCCAAATACCTTCTTGCATCTTCTTTGCAGCAGGAGGAGACTCTTTCATGCACTCTGTGAGTGAGCGCTTCCCTAGTTTGTTCTTCCAAGAAATCTCCTGCCTCATACTTCTCAAAGCTGGGCCCCAAATGAGTTTTGTCATGAAGAAAATTCTGTTTGTGTTTAAGTTGGGGCCATTAGTGTAGAGTTAGTTAAGGATCCTGCAAGGAAGGAAAGGATGGATGTGGTTCTGGTTTCAGACATGGGAGAGGGAGTCTAAGATTCACCTTAGCCTTGATATTCTTTGTTGTTGTACGTTAATCTTGAGTTAAGCCAGTGTTGGAAAGTTTTGCTAACCAGGGTGTCAGCCTTACCCTGGGGAGTAACTTCTATGTGCTGGTATAATTTATGTCTGTGGTGGATTGCTAATGAGTCTATTGTAGCTTTGCTCTGTATTGTTCGCAGAGGATGTTTACCAGCTAGTGCCATAATTTATTGTGCTGTTACTGTATTTCTAATGACGGGCTTTGTAGGTATAGTACTGTAAGGAACTTGAGGAAACAGTCAAATCCAGTTTCTTGTCCATAGAGGACAACCAAATGTACCCAAATATCTTCTGTCAGACATTTATCCAACTGATACTTAAAATATATCTTTTGAAGATTTCACAGCCTCCTGAATTAGTCTGTTCCAGTGCCCCTCTGCTCTTCATGCTTAATTTCCTTTCTAGCTAATCTAAGAGGATTTATCTTTATCCTTCTCCTGGAGGAAATGGGAAAGTTGATCGCCACCCTCGTTCAAGTCCATGCGAGCCAAGTCTCTTCAATGTACAATAGTTTCCACTACAACTGTTTACCTGTTTGCCAAATGCAGGTAGTAATTTGTGCTTTGTTCTGCAGCACTGGTAGAACTTTGCCTGTGTGAAGGCATCCTGTAATTGTTTGATCTAGCCTGATTCCAGGATAAGGGCATGCTGCTCTTTTCATCTCGGGAAGGTGATAAGTAATTGAAGGATAGAGAGGAACCTCACCAGCCTGCCGATAGAGCGGCTCAAAGGCAGGGGCTTTGCTTATGTCTCCCTTTGGCTGAGGGATTGTGTGCTCTTGGAGGTGTAACGTCTTCATTGTTTAATGAAGATCTAAAGAAGTCTTTATCCATTTTACACTAGCTGCTCTGGTTCCTAGCTAGTTCTGTAGCAGTGTCATTAACACAGAGGAGGTGGGGGGAGTTGTGGGATGAAGCTTTGAAGGCATTGTCGTGGGCAGAGATACTTTTAGTAATCTCTGGAAAGGTGCAGCATGTGGCGGGGAAAAGAGCATGCTGGCAGATGGGGTGAGTGTGGCTGCAGTCTTACCAAGGAGACATCGTTGTGAGGCTTTCATGCTGTGGCAGACAAGTGGGTCACAGTGTTGATTTGTCACCCTGGGCAGTAACTTCTGCTGTTATCAAGAATGTGGTGACATGCATTAAAGGCATTTCTGTAGTGAGGGGCACCAGTACAAGATGGTAGGATTGATCTGTGTGCACAAAGAATTTTGCCCATGGAGATAAAGGGCTCTAGTCAGTCTCTCTGAGTGAGCTTCTTGCATGTGCAGCCTGGAAAGCAGCAGTGGAGAAATGATCTTGAAGACTTGTTCTCTTGGCTGCAGCAGGAGTGACCTGGACAAGTCAGCTGGGATGTAGTTTCCTCGGTGATCACTGGGCTTATAAAGTGTCTTACAGTCATCTGAAATATGTGGCAAAAGTGACTTGTGATGGTAAGGGTGCTTTGATTTGTGACTGTCTCTCTTTAGTGGTTGTGTTTTTCCCTCTCTCTTCCTTGCTGGAGCTACCTTTTTGTTTTTCCTGGTTAGCTTTGCAGCCTGTGGGAGTACACCTTGCGTGTGTGTGGAGGCTCAACTGCAGCGTGCTGGGAGGGGCCACATGAATACAGTGGGAGCGTGAAGGAGCAAGCGATGGCCTTTAAGCCTGCCTCAGAAGAACTTCCTGAACTGCAGTTGTGTTAGCAGTAAACTGGCTTGGCTCGTGCTCTTGTGCTTTGACATGGTGGGGCAGGAGAGCTGCCCCATGTGTGTCGGCTCCTTCCTGAGCGTGCCATGTGCTGGGCTTGTTTTTGGCTTAGTTTGGTGGTGGGGTAGCTATGTCCAGGGAGCAGGGGCTGCGGGCATTTGAAGTTCAAAATCTTCCAGCTGCAATCTGCCTGTTAATTGCCACCAGGCCCTACTGTAGGACCTTTATCATGTAAACGTGCCTTGCTTAGGCTTGATCAAAACCCAGAAAACTGATGGTGTGGGAGGCACTGTGTGCTAGGACCTTGACGGAAGGTGCGAGAGTTGGATCCACTTGAACTGACTTTCAGGCTTTTCGTGGGTGGGTGCAGTGGTAAAGTCATTCACTTAAGGCTGTTTAGGCAGGACATAACCAGCAGCTCTTTTTCGCTATGGTTATGTTAGAACAGTTTCTTTCTAGCAATGGGTTTTAAGTGAGCTGGGTCCTGTGTTCCCACCCAAGAGGGTGGAATTAACATCTCTTCTGATGTTATGTGACCCTCTCCCAGGCCTGGTGCAGTCTGCCCACTGCTGTCAGCTCAGGTTGCCGGAGTGCAGGACAGAGATGGTTCAGACTCGCATATCCTGTGGGCGAGATGAAGACCTGACCAGAGGCTTGGGAGGCAGACTTGGGACCCTAATCCTGGCTCTGCTCTAACTCTGTTTTGTGGTTCCCAGACTCATCTAGGAAGTGCATTGTTGCCTCTGTAAGGTCAAGGAACATCTCTTCCTGTCCTTGCAGAGATGGTGCAGGCTGAAAGGGTGCTATTTGTCTGCGTGCCACTTTGCAGAGGTGAAAGGAACAACAAAATCAGTGCTGATTAGTGTTATATCCCTTCTCTAACCCTGCTACAAAGGGATTTCAGACTAACCTCTGAGGAGCAGGGAGCAAGATTACTTTCCATGGATATTTTGTCTGGGACCTTGTTTCTTGCTGGAAATAAGGGATAAAAGGAAGGTCTTTGTTGCCATATCCTGACTTCTAGTACAGATTATTCACTGATCAAGAAAATTTTTTTTGAAATATAATGCAACTGAATTCATCTGTCTTGCAAAATAAAGTTTTCATTGTCTAAAGATTATTTAATGAGTCACTTAAGGAACCATTAAAAAACAACTTAAAATAAACTTTTTAAAGAGCATATGCTCTACCTAGTAGAGTAAAGTAGCTTAGTGGCTGTAAATTTGTTTCTGAAATTGTTTTTTTTTCCCTACCTAATAACCTTTAGGTGATTTTTAAAGTCTGAATTAAGCCAGGTAAGAAGTGTGTGGTGACTGCTGATTCACCTATTCTGTTTCTGAGGAGAATGGTGTGATTGCAGACGGCTAGCTTAAGATTCTGGGTTTGCGCTGGTCTGATGGGTCAGTCTGGCCTGTAGCAGCAAATCTGGACTCCTTACCTTTGATTAATGTCAAGATACATTAAAAAATAGTGCCAGGCTTGCATATCTCTTGCAGTTCTTTTCTTTAAAGAAAGATTTAATGAAGGATCTGTGCTTTGCTTCTATGTTGCTTTGTGTTTGTGGCATCTTCTTTGATGTATGAATTCAAAGACAAGGAACAGAATGTATGTGTGCGCTCTCAGAAAATGTCAAATCCTTTGAAGAAGGAAGGAAAAATATCTTTAAATGGTGATGTGAGTGTATGAGTAGCTTTGCATGGATTTTTGTTCTGCACGTATAGATCTTAGGCTGAACTTCATTTGTATCTGGACTGCGTGCTGGCACAGTCCCAGCACTGCAGGCAGATGTATATGAACTAGCCAAATAATACTTCTTTCCAACACACAGCACTGCTAGACCTCAGCGTGACAAGTTTACGATAGTTATAATGCTCTGTTGTTCCAGATGAAGATATGAAAGCTCTTGAAAAACACTAGTTTTTGTTTCTTATCTTGCTAGGGTGGAGGAAGGGCACGAAGAGAAGCGACTGTAGCTGGATCCCCTTCGTAATCAGTTGGTGGTCATTTATGGAAGATTAGCAACTGATCTGCTTGACTTTTCTTACAGTGTCTGTGCTGAAGAGAAAGCAGCCACTCGATCTCTAACCTGTACCACAAGTATTGCTTTCAGAAAAGCATGTTAAATTTCTTGGTGTTATCTTTGGGCATCGTTGTATCTTAACTCCTCTTTCTCCAAATGATGTTTTCTACTCTGACGGGGTTACTATCTGTAACTCAATCTCCTGTTCTTCTGAAGGAGTTTCTGTGCTGTAGACTGCAAAAGACTTGCCAGCAGCAATCCCTCTTCCTTCCTGAACAGAGTTGATGTTGGCACAGACTGATAGAGGAATAGTAATCAGAGCCTATCACTGTGTGGGACTTTAAACTTTTTACTTTTATCAGATGATGTGAAGGTAAAGAAAACCTCCTAGATAAATAAACCAAAAGCTCAGTGCCATTTCTTTCCGAAAAGAATGTACCGATTCCTGCTTTGACTGGCAGTATTTGATCTTGACGTGTATGTGTGGAGATCTTGCTGCCTGATCCATGTCTCGGGTCCTTTACAACTCTGTGAAATCCCATTGAAGGCCAGGATTGTCACGGATCAGATTGTCAGGTAGCTGAAGTCTTTGGGGGCTACAAATGTTGCCTGGCTTACACTACTGTACCTAGAGAAGGATTATAAAAGTAAAATCACTTTTGCTGTTTCACAATCTACCAGTGAGATCTTATTAGTGGTGACATAGAAGCTCATTAAATCTGTGCATCGACAGGGTTGATTCTAATTCAAATATGTAAAATTATTTCAAGTTTTAATGAACATTGGAAGTCAATGGCAGCTGAAGGGCCTGCATGTTAAGAATCAAGTAAAACAAAATGCTTTGTAGAAATATGACAAACCTGATCTAATTTTGAGCAGCAGGATGGGGATGTTGTTGAACTTGTTGGCCTTTGGAGACCCCTTCTGATGTGAAGAGTTTAAAAGCTATCGTGTCTTTTAACTCTGTACAGCATTTGCAATAGATGGGCTGGATGGGATGGGAGGAAACAATCTGGCATCTTTTTCATGTCAGGTTAACAATGGCACGGTATCTTGTCCAACATTATGTCTGCCTTGTTTCAGAATTCATGAGGCATCAAGTTTTGGTTTTTGGAGTTCTCGGAATGATCATATTTTCTCTTCTGTGTAAAAGATTCTTCCTTATTTAAGACAAACACTAATACCGATCATAAAATTATAAAATAGTTTGTGTTGGAAGGGACCTTCAAGGTCATCTAGTCCACCCCTCTGCCCCCCACAGCAATGAGTAGGGACATCTTCACTTAGATCAGGCTGCTCAGAGCCCCTTCCAACCTCACCTGGAATGTTTCCAGAGATGGGGCTGCCACCATTTCTCTGGCAAAAACTGTTCCAGTATTTCACCAACCTCAGTGTGAAAAGTTTCTTCTAGTCTAAATGCACCCTTTTTTAGTTTAAAACTATTACCACTTGTCCTATTGCAACAGGCCGGCTAATGTATTTGTCCCAATCATTCTTGTAGGCTTCCTTTAATACTAGAAGGCTGCTACAAGATCTCCCTGGAGACCTCTCTTATCCAGGCTGAAAAAGCCCAAGCCTTTCAGCCTTTCTTCACAGAGGAGGTGCTCCAGCAGTCTAATCATCTTCATGCCCTCCCTCTGGACCCTCACCAACAGATCCATGTCTTTCCTGTGCTGAGGGCTCCCAAACTGGATGCAGGAGTCCAGCTGAATTCTCACCAGAGCAGAGCAGAGGGGCAGCATCCCTTCCCTTGACCTGCTGGCCAGGCTTCTTCTGGTGCAGCCCAAGATACAGTTGGCCTTTTGGGCTGTGTGCACACATTGCTGGTTTATGTCCAGCTTTTCATTCACCAGTGCCCCCAGGTCCTTCTTGGCAGGGCTGTTCTTGGTCCCTTCATCCCCCAGCCTATGTTAATAGGGGCACTTTAGTCTGGAATAGGTGCCTCAAAGTCAAGAAACCACTTTTGAAGTTAGTGGAGCAGGAAGGCTTGTGTAACTTCCACCCTGTGTGAATAAAAGGAGATGAGCCGGCATAGAATGAAAGGGTTTTGAAGATGTGAAGGGCACATCTTCAGAGGTATTGGTGCTTCTAGGTGCTGCATATTTCAATTTAAGCTGACACCTAATTTATGCTTTAGAAAATTGCACCAAGCCTCTCTTACACCAATCTGTTAGAGATTGTAATAAATAAATCCACCTTTGAGCCTGCCTGTGATGGCAGGGGACAGCTGAGTCTCAAGTCTCTTCCCTGACAAATTACAAATGTTTCTGTGTTTCTCTACCAAAACCTGTTGATTCTAACTAAAGAACAATTTCAAAATTCTTGAAGCGTTGTTCTCTTTCTTCTCTGAGGTGAAATGTAACTGGAATTTAGCAGGTTGCGTTTGTTCATCTTCAGAGTTGCTTTTCAGTATTCCTTTTCTGTAGCGTTGATGTGAAAAAACCCTTCCATGCCCCCTGTAGCATGGCACAGCTTCTGTTGCTAAGCTATATTTGTATTCTTAAGTTTTTGCATTTCTATAAAGGTATGCTGTGCTATTAACTGCTTGCATAAATATAGTGAGTATATCCTGTTCAGCAGAAAGTTGGAAGGCTGCTCTTGTCAACAAGTGTCTGGTGAGAACATAGCTCTTCGAAGAAATAACTGAACTGCAAAACAGGGCATCCGATCTAAAATCACAGTCAAAACGGTTATTTAAACACTTGATCAGCTTGCCTGTTGTTGTATTGAGGGTAATGCTGGGAGCTGTGAGGGAGAGAAAAATGTGGTACAACCATTGTGAAAGGCGAGTAGAGCCTGGCCAGGAGGTACCTGCTCCCTCTGGCTGCACTTTCCCAGTTGTCTGCTGTCTGTGTTCCCTGTGTCGAACTGAGTGGTGGTTTGTGGTGCATTTATAGATTCTGTTCCTCTGATGTATTTCACTTTTTTAATAGTTCCATTTAAGATAAATCCAAGACCTAATAGTTTAGTTGAATATTCGATTAATTCCTTTCTTGTATTAATCCACAAGAATTTGTGGAAGCCGATAATGTGTGAGATGATTGTGTGTATGTAGCTGCGGTGCTACAGCATGGATAGGAACTGTTTGCCTGACTTGTTTAAATTTGTTTCTGGAGCTGGATATAGAAGCCAAAATGTATGTGGTTTGTCCCTGTAATTTTCCAATCAGCTTTCCACTTGTGCTGTCAGCTGCTCAGAGGGCTTGTTCTTTTCCTGTAAGAAAATGCTGGCTCCCCAAGCGATGCACAGTGAAGAATTCCCTTCTCTCCCCTTGAGGTGTTTGTGTGGTATGTTTTGGTTTTTCTTTTTTCCTTTTGTTTTCTGTAAAGTGTCTCAGCCCTTTAACAGCTCTGGAGACTGGAGCGCTTGAGCTACAGGAACAGACACAGTGTGAGTAGTGGTTGAGCTGAGTCTCAGCTGGTATCAGCCCACCCTTGTGCCTCCAGTTGGAGCCTGAACTGGCTATTGCCAAGCTGGTCGCCTAGATCTGCCTGTGGCTGGGCTTCTGCAGATGCCAACTGTGTGAGTTGTGTAGCAGTGGGTTTCCAACAGGACTAAAATAGCCAGTGTAGCTCTCTCCAGGCAGATTTTGTTGAACAGCTGGCCCATGGTGATGACTGTCACTCACTTCAGGCCTGGAATGTCAGGTGAGTAGGATGACATGGAGTGTTACGTGTATGGAATTGGCTTTTCCAAACAGCTTGCTAGAAAAGTCACAAGTACACAGCTGAACACAGCAAAAACACACAGCGCTTGTGTGCACGTGTTCTGCTCCAGAGTAGCTCTGCAGACGTCTGCAGCCTCTGAGTGCCAAGGCAAGAGATCTGCCCTTGCCTGCCTGTGGGTGTCTTGGACCCTGGGTACCTGGTAGCCTACATGGGACTGCAAAACCTCCTGGGAGTTTCTGGCTGTCTGCCATACCCCAGTGCGGCCCAAGACTGTGCACTAATTTAGATGCATTGTGCTTCACTATGCTGTCATATAATTGAGTATCTGTTAGAAACATTAGAAAGGGGTCTGTTTTTAGTCTGAGGGAGGAAAACAGATGTTTTATTCTCTTGTGAGAGCTCAGTAGTGATGCTTCAGCTGTTGCTCCAGATCTCTGTGATGACAGCCAAAAAGGCAAAGGGAGAGACGTGCAAGTCAAAAGGAGTTGAGGAGAGGAATATATTTGGGAAGGAAAAGAATGGTTATTTCCTGTGCAGAAATTGGCATGTGGAGTTTAGTTCTGGAGTGCATGGAAAGCATTGTCCTCCAAGTTAGTAGTAGCTTTTAAATGGGCAGAGACAGAATCTATTTTCATTGTGATTGTTGTTTCCTGGACCAGATAGATCAAATTCTTGGAAGATATCTACTTACCAGAAGTTAAGAGAAATTAAAAATGATGCCTGCGTTATCTAGAACTGTGCTGAAAGCTGGGTATGAGATAGCCAGAGTTGTGAGAGGCTTGCATGGGCTACAGACTGGTTGGAGCTGCTGAGCCAGAAGCTCTGTAAAGAGTTCTGAAGGGTGATAGGCCTGGGTCAGTTGTGTCCCTTCTCAGTCCAGTGTCCCAGGCAGAGCGTATGGTGACAACTGCCCAGGCTGCAGGTGGGCGCTGGTGCGTACCTGCTGATGTGAGGTCTGGTTCTACCTGCATAGGCACCCTCAGGTGAGCAGGACAGGACTGGGATGGTCCCTTACTGTGTTTGTGTCACTGGGTTTTCTGGAGTCCTGGTTTCAGCTAGAGTCACTGGTATAGCACCAATAGTAAATCTCTGCAAGCTTTCCCTTCGAATTGCTGGACATTCATTGAAAAACAGCGTTTAACTGTACCCTGGGGAATGAGGGAAATGATAAAATAAGAAACTGTTATAATCAACAGCTTAAACCTGTAGCTCTTGATCTTCACTGACCTGCCTTGACAGTATTGAGTAGCAGAAAGCTATAGGAAGCCTTCTGTTTGTTGTTTGGGCTGTGCTGATCTGGCTGCTGGGTTAGATGTAGCTCAGGTGCACCCCTCACTGGCAGAGGAGAGACTGATAAGTATTTTAACCTGTGTCTCTAAGGGATATCTGGGCTCTCCTGAATGGATCAGAAAGGTGTTTGAAATGCAGCATGTCCTCTCCAAAGCTTGTCTGTGAAGGAAGACCTTGTGCTACTGAAAACTTCCCTTGAGGGTAGTGCTTGCCAGTACCATGTCGGTCGCTGCATGTTCACCAGCCCTGAGGGGACAGGAGCAGATGTAGGTCCAGTGGAGAAGGGCAGCATGTGTTGAGACATCCACTATACTTGAAAATGATGCTGCTCAGTCTCAGAGGCTGGTTCTTTGTGCTTCTCTGCACATTTGGCTCTTTCCTTCGTGCATCAGAGTCCCACATGGTTCTGAAATCTTTTGAAACCCTGAATTTTAATTTTGTCACATAAGGTTTTGAAATCATCTCGTTGTGATACTGGGCACTGGAATAGCTGTCCCAGAGTTACGAACAGCACTTGTTAGGGCTGTCATATAAAACTTGCCTGAAGATCTGCAGGACATGCTGTGAAAGCATATATATGTATATATGGATATATTAGAGGAAAGCTTTGCTTGGATTCTTGTTTGATTTGCTGTGTTTGCTGCTGAGGCAGTGAGCTCTGTCCTAGCCTCGCCCTATGGATTGTGACTGTCTGCATCGTAAAGTGATTTTCTTTGGCTGCAAATTTATCTTGTCTTATGGTTGCAGGCGAAAAGAAAGTAAGCAGCCTCTTTCTTTCACTTTCTGTGGTTTAGTGTAGTCTGAGTCTTCTTCCAACTGCGCTCTTCAGCATAATACTTTGTGCTGTTCTTTCTAAGTAGTCAGACCTTTAGGCTCTTTGGGAGCTGTAAAATCAGTTATTTACTCGGTTGTTAGAGCATTACAGCGATAGCAGCACTTTGCTGCAGTTCTTAGGAATGGAAAGTGAAGAAAGGATTCTGCAAGCAGAAACTGAGGGGGAATTCCAGGTAGAAATCTTGTAATTACTGAAGCTGGAATGTAGATAGGATGTAGAAGCTATTACCCTTCTGTTAAGAGGCTAAGGCTTTCCGTGTGGCAAGTGGTTGGAGCTTCAGCTCTTACAGTCTCCTCTGGGTGAAATGATTTTGTGGACTAAAGAAACAGCTTTGCAGGAATTGCATTCCTGCTGATTTGATGCCTCCCTCCATGGAGGAAGCATTCCCTCCTGCCACCTGTGGCCCCTTTATTTACCTAGCATCCTTCTCTTTACCTACTTGGGCTATTGTCTGTCTTTCTGCAGCTAACAAAGGCATCTTTAACCTTTCTTCTCCTTTTTTTCAGTGGAGTTCTTTGTTGTTGTACTATTACGATGTTGTGTATTATGTTGGGAGACTCTTCTCAAAGATGAAGGAGCATGTGGTAGAAGCTGAGCAGGCAGTCTGACTGCACAGGGCTCAGAGCTGCGGCTTCAGGTGCCAAGCTGTTTCCAGAGTTTTGCAAAGGCTGTGGCTGCTGAAAATGCCATCGCATCCTTAATTGCATGTATTCTTTTCTACTCTTAAAAGCAAAATAAAAAGCTTCACTAGCTGTGATCCAGAAAGATGCCAGTGTCTGGCAACCACCCTCTACCCTACTCAAGTCGGCTCTGCTGACTCCAGCACAGTGGCTTCTCAGCCTCCCTGAGGTTTTTTTTTCCAGCTTTCTTCCACATGACCAGCAGCTGGTGGGGCTTGGCTGTGTTTGCACCTCCTGAGTGCTCTCCTCAAGAGTAAAGGGCTGTGGATGATCTCACCTAGATTGTGTGTTTGCCTTGTTTTTTTCCAGATGCTGTCTAAACCCTTTCTATTCCTGTAGGTGTTAGAGATGGAGTCAAGGTCAGCACTTCTGTGCTGGGAACTTTGAGGTGCCCCAGCTAATACAGTTCTGCCTAAAGGCGTGGATTACCAGTGTGGTTTCTTGCTTTGTCTGTGCGCCGTAGCAGGCTTTTACCTCTCATGGACAGGAAAATAGTTTTGTTAGATAAACTCCAACATGATCTGCTAATAAGGCAGTTTGCTACACTAGCCGTTTACTAGTTGTCGTAATAAAGGCTTTCAGTTTTCTTATGAAAAACAAAGCAGAGAATTGCAATGGCTTTTTTCCTTTCCCTGATATATTCTTGTTGCTCTTTTGTAAGAGACATCTTAGCACTCGTTGTAGGATGCTTCATTTTGCCGTGAGCTCCTGGGATGCAACTTTTCGCCACAGCTGTAGGCTCATTCAGGGATGTGGTGAGCCTTATCCCCCGCTGATGCACACAGGCGTGATCTCATTGGTGCTTCCAGAGCAGCATCCATTTTTCCTTAATGGCTGAGAACCTGGCTGGAAGTGTAAGCACTCAGCTGGCGGAAGTGGAAACATACAGAAGGGTGGCAGTGTTTGTGACTAAGACACTTAACTGCTTTTTGGTGAGGAGCCAAAAGCAATAGCAGCTGGTATTGCAGGTGTTTCATTTTGGTGTTTTATGTGAAGTCACTGAGCACTGAATACCACCACGCAGATATCCATACCAATGAAGGGCTGCAAAAACAGGAGTACCTGTCTGAAACAAGTGTTTGCTGCTGCTGGTTTTCAGCAGCGTTTGGAGTAGTTGAAACAAAAAAGAGCAATTTAAATTGAGACTTTACCTTCAACAGCAAAAAGTCTCCTGTTGTATTACCTCAAGTGCTGCTTTTCTGGAGATGGAGCACAGCCTGTGGTTTGTGTCAGTAGTGATTTACCTTCTGTGCTGTCCAGAGCTTTGACCTTGCTCTGGCTGGAAGAGGCAGCTGTGCTCCACAGCGGTGACTCTGGAGCTTGTGATTCCCTCTGTGTTCTTTGAGCAGAGCCTAGGGCTTACACGCTGCTCTTTCTCACCACGGTTACGTGCAAACGCTCAAGGACCAATGCAGAACCTTTGCCAAAGATGATGAGCTTGTTCTTTGGAAGTCACCCCTTCAGTTCCAGTGAGCAGAGGCAAGGCAGGGCAGGGAGCAGTGTGGGGGGCGCTGGCTTGATGGAGCTCCTTCACCTAGGCCTTGTCAGCTCTCCTGGAAGCAGACGTCCATATTTCAGAATGATCCCATTTTTCTTTTAAGCACCTCCATTTTTCTTTTTGGAATTTCTGCAGTGATAACTTATTGCTCTGTGGTGCATTTCCTTCAGTTACTTTGAATTTTTCTTACATTCTGTGCAGTCTCTAGCTCTTACATCAGGAGACAACTAGGTTTTTGTTGACTTCTTTTACTGGATCCAGAAGATTGTTCTTGGAGTTTTTTTGATTTTTGGCTTTTCTGGCTCTAAAAAGAAGGGTGCCCTGTAGTGATAATTTCTTACAACTTTTTGTTAGTACCTCCCAACATTTAAATGACCTTAGTCCTGAGATTTGTTTCACTCTAGAGATATGCATTATTTACTGAGTTGCTTATCTGATCTATAGATGGAGAACTTTCAATAACCAGGTTTTTACTCGCTTTGCAATGCTGGTTGTTCATGGGGTGTTTTGGTTCATCCATTTCCATCAGTGAGCCCCGTCAGGCAGTCACTTGTCTCTTCGTCTTTACTGTCCTTCCTCATGGTCCCACGATGCTGTACCATTGTAGGCTGGTGATTTGGCATCAAATAAGCATCTTCCCTGGACTTTGGGGTGATTGGTTGTCCATAATTCAGAGATGCTGCTCCTTTATAGTCTTTTGCAATCAGTAGTTTAAAAATGCTGATGTGTGCTCTGATGTGGTCTTTTGTGTTGTGTTAGAGCAGTGGGAGGGGAGTAGGAGATAGGCTGATGGCAGTTCTCCCTGCTCTTCCAGCCCCAGAAGACCTGTGGGAAGTTGTGTTGCTCTGTTCTGTACAAGTGAAGTGTTGGCCAGAGGCTGAAATGGTTGGGACTGTAATGTGGAGACTGTGATAGCACTGGCTGTCGTACTGGAGAGGAAGGGAGGCTCTGCTGACCTGCAGGGTCAGTACAGTCATAGGAGCACAGGGTGGGGGTTGGCATGGAGGTGCAGGGAAGGTAAAGTTGCAGGATGATATTGGAGAGCCTAGGACTCACAGGAGCCCACAAGTAGTGGAGATCTGAGAACTTGCACAGGGAAGTCAGAACCTCCAGGATTTTCCTTTGCGAAGGTGGCATGACAGCATGATCAGCCTGGGCCGCACTGCCTGTAGAGAGGGCTGTTTTCGTGGACCAACGTACAGCAGGGGACGGATTCACAGCAGAGAAGGAATAGCGAGGCATCTCTGGATGTACTGCCAGGAGGGGAGAAGTGATTGTCAAGCATGAGGTAGGAGGGACCAGGAAAAGAGATATAGAGATGGAAATTTTTGCATGGTTTAAATCTAGATCTGTTTAGTGTACTGCTAGTCTGATGTGCTGAACAGCTGCATGCTGTGCTATAAGGAGCACCTCAATGCTAATATTGCCCAGTGTATGGGATCTGGCCTCCCTGCTAGGGAAGGATGGAGTGCCAGGGCTGTCTCTGATTGTTCTCAGCCATAGGTAGTGTTTGCGTTTGATCTGGTATGGCCTAGTATGATTCTGGGCAGAATAACTGATAGGCAGTGTAAGAGGGCAGTGTCCTGTCCCTGTTTTCTGTAGCTCTTTTCCTCATTCTTCTAAATCCAAAACAGATGTCTTGCATCTCATCAGTATCTTGAAGCAGAAGAAAAGTCCCTAAAAGATTGCTCTGTTTGAAATTTTAAATTCCTGTGTTAGTTACATTTTTTAAATATAAAAGATATAGAAATCTGTAGATGATGAAAAATAAAAAGCACAAGAGATTTTGGTCCATGTTCCAATGGAAAAATTTGTATATCCAAACCAAATAGCTGCTTTCTTGAGGTGTTGCTATGTTGAATGATGAAGCAGTGCCCCACAGCCAAAACTGTAGATTTTGAAGGTGGTGTCTGTGACAGAATGGGTGGGATCTCATGTAAAGAACTCGGGAATAACTGTTTCAAGTCTTCCCCTGTTCAGCTCTTTGACCGCAACTTGTAGTCATGCCATTAAAACCAGTTGTGCTCATGTTGCTGCCACCTTGTTTGCTGGTGTTGAATTTGCAAGTTGTATTGTACGGAATAGCACATGGGACCTGTGTCTGTACTAGGATCATTGGGCTGAGGCGATGCGCTCATGTTGCCAGTGCAGGTGTGATCCTGCCTCAGAACATGAAATAGTAACTGCTGGAAAGGCAGGAGACAGACTCCTCCAGGGTGGATGTGGTTATGCTCGTGTGCATGTGGAACACAGCAGTCAGCATTTCATAAGCTAACTTCACGTTTGTCTCTCTGCCAGAAGTTTTGTTATTGTCCTGACCCAAAAACCATACCTGACTTCAAAACTAAACTTGGAACTGTCTGCTGCCTTGAGCTCTTGCCTGGTCTTGTGTGCCCAGTTCAGTTGTGGTGGATGTTTCATGTCTTGAGGATCAGGACTGCTCCCTGTCTGACTGAGCAGTACTTGTTGATCAGTGATGGAGCACATTGGGGCTCATCTCAGGCTTCTCAATGTGTAATCTGAAGCATTCTCCTTTTTTATAAATATATTAAGTTTACTTAAAGTATGTGAGTGCTTCTCTGTGCCCTTTATGATTCCAATAGAATCTAAGCAACCTAAATGGAGGTTGGAGTGAGGTGGGTACTGGTCTCTGCTCCCAAATAGCAAGTGATAGGATGAGAGGATACGGCCTCAGGTTGTGCCAGGGGAGGTTTAGATTGGATGTTAGGAAAAATCTCTTTACTCAAAGAGTGGTGAAGCACTGGAACAGGATGCCCATGGAAGTGGGGGAGTCTCCATTCCTGGAGGTGTTAAAAAAGCATGTAGACGTGGTACTTTAGGACATGGTTTAGTAGGCACGGTGGTATTGGGCCAATGGTTGGACTTGATGAGCTTTTAGTGGTCTCTTCCAACCTTAATGATTCTAAGTATTTAAAAAAACTGGTTGAATTCTCTTACAGTTATTTTGCATATTGAGATTCAGAACTTTGTCCTTCCTACCTCCCTCCCCTCCTCCAAGAAAGACCTCACAGACAGCCCCCAAATTGAAGTAGCCAAGAGGTGTCTCCACAGTGTTGGAAATGAGGAAACGGAGCATGAATGAAGCTGGTGACACAGCTGGGACGGTGACACAGCTGGGACAGAAACTGTATCTCCAGCATTCCCACTGGTGTCTCAAGCTGCCAAGTGTGGAAGGACCAGCGGGAAGCCAGCAGAGTGAAACCTGTGGAGATGTGCTGTTCAGTCCATCGCTGATTCCCTGCAAGAGATGTGGGGTAAAGGTTTGCGCAGCAGGCAGCACATCTCTGTTGCATGTGACGTGGTGTGGAGAGTGGAGGAAAGGGCTCACCTCTGCCCTGTTAGTGCTGGCTGTTGTGGTAGCCTGAGGCTGTGATTCACTGGTCACTTTGTGCTGGATCAGCTGGTGCAGGATGGAGCTCTTGCTTTCTTGCCCTTTTATGGGAGTGCATTTAGGTGTGTCTTGTTCTAAGCTGTACGGATGCATTTAATTGTCTGCTGTGCTTGATGAGCATTTGCAGATGATGGCAGGCTGTCTGCTCTCTGATATGTGGAGCTGCCTGCAGGCCTTTCAACACCACCCAAGTATTAAAGGACAGATGCTTTGAGTTCTTTGAAGTAAGTTTTTAATGACCTCTTTGGAAAATAAAAAAAAAAGAAATGAAACACTGTGTTGCATCCCAGGAACTAACAACAGCCTTGTTTACTGGGAATGATGGTGCCTTGAGACCTGGCAGTTGGAGGGAAACTTCTGGAGTCAAATAAGCAAAGTGGCTGAGCCGCAGACCTAGGGCTGTACAGCTCTGTGTTTCTGCAGCAGGTTTGGGAGACCCGAGATCTCCCTTGGGGACCTGAGTAAAAGGGGGCTAAAAGCAGCAGCTGATGATCGGTGTTTTCTTGGTTGAGGGCTGGGGGCCTCTGTGCTACTAGAGATATGGTACAGTTGAGTCCTACCCTTGCTTGGAGCTAAAGCAAGACCTTGGCTGATGTAAAGGCCTGGAATAGCTCTGTAGCAGCGTTATCTGGAATTTCGGATGAAGAGCTGCCCTTTGTGTTCCTCGGTGTGGAGCAGTGCCTGCTGGCTGGCTTCACCGGGGAGGGTGTGCTGCAAAATCACAGCAACAAGGTGGGGTGGCTGCTGGCAGGGCCCGTTGCTGCTCTGGCCCTGCGTGATAGCCTCCCTGCTCCTGAGGTTCCTCCTGGTCATCTGTGAGTTAATCCAAGCAGAGTTTGAGGAGCTGCTGCCATGGAGAACTGGGGTGGGTTTTTTGCTGCAGTCAGTCCAAAACAGCAAAGGAGGCACCTCAGGAGCAGGGAGAATTCAATTAATTCTTCGTTCCTTTGCGATCATGCCCTGTATTTTCTGTTCTCTGTCTCTAATGGATACGTGGGATCTCAATCCATGCACAGTTGAACTTCCCACCTCTGACCTTCAACTGTGTCAGAGGCCAGTGGCACATCGGGTCGATAAATGAATGCAGTGCAGTAGGGAATAACACCTGCTCACCCCCAGGGGTGGCTTTCCCAATAGTTGTCCCAGCCGCCACTGTAATTATCGTGCTAATTAGCTCTCTGTTTCTATAAGCCCAACAGCAGAAAGTCTTAGGAGGCTTAGCTCATCCTCACTGTCTGACCCTAGGGGTGGACTGCAGGGTAACGGCTGCGTTTGCACTCTGCTTGTGTCTCCTTTTAATGTTTGAGTGATGAGTTCCTCTTGCTCTTTCCGGCTCGCAGGCAGTTTGAAGAAGAGATGGATCCCTTCCTCTCCTGGGATCAGATTTATCCCCCGGGCACACTTTTGTAATTGCAGGCAGCATGCTGGTGTCTCTGCACAGGATGCTGCTTGGATGTGGCTGATGCGATGGCTGTGAATAATGACCTGCGTTCAGAGTCCCAACGACTTCTCTTAAAAGCATCTCTCTGCTGATGAGGATGGAAAGCCCATCCTCACGCTGGGGCTGTGCTGCCAGACCCCGGCCGGAGCAGCTGAGTGAGCTGGTGGACAAGTGGGCAGCTGGCTCAGTGGTAGATTGGATCCAGGGTGCAAGGTGAATGTAAAAATGAAACACAGGTTATGTGAAAGCATGGGGAAAGCTCTCCTTTAGCATATGAATAGATTAGAGATCTTGTGGGCATGCTGCAAGTGGCGTTGAGATAAAAAATGATGTGATTGAAGGACCTGTTGATGTGCAGGAGCGGGTTGGAGAAGGTGAAGTTAGAATCTGGGAGAAATTAAGATCCAGTTGCTTTTGTTAGGAAGTTTCTTTTTAGGAGACTTGACATGGAGTAGGCTGTTTCCTCAGCACGTTTTCGTGGCCTTTGCTGCTATAGAGCTGAATTTGGAGTGAATCTGTATGACAAGCGGAGGGTGGAAACCTTGAGCGCTGATGTGCACAGGAGTCGGATTCGGGACAGCAGTGGTGCACGGAGGAGCCAGCGTATGGTCTGAGTGTGAAAGAGCTGGGCTGGGGACTGGGCACTGGTATGAGGAGCTGGGTTCTGGGCTAAGCCCCGGCGTGTGCGGAGGAACTGGGTTCTGGACTGAGCGCTGATGTGTGGAGGAGATGGGGTGGCGACTCTGCGTGGGTGTACAGAAAAGCCCTTGGGTTCTGGGCTAAGCCCTGGTGCGAAGCGGAGCTGGGTTGGAGACCGGGCACCGGGTGGGTGGAGGCGGCGCAGCAGCCGCGGTGGCTCCAGCGGGAGGGTTACAACGGGCTGGTTGGATGCGGCAGAGGGTTCACTACAAGCAGCAATCAGACTCCGCTGTTATTGGAGGGGCGCTCCCGGTGCCGGGCAGCGCCCTAAGAGGGTGATTGAGAACAGGGCACAGCCAAGCGGTGCTGCAGGACAGAAAGGAAGCAGTGGGCAGCTCTACCCCGCCAGTACCGGCGACAGAGGCCACTGTACCCGTAGGAGCGGCCGTGTTCGGGATTGCGCCGGGCAGGTGCCTCGGAGCGAGGTTCCAAAAATTGCGCCGCGCAGCGAGGCGGACGCTACTGTGTTGCTCAAGGTGTTAGCAGGGCTGCTCTCACTACGCGTTCATTGAGCAGCCACGCAACCCCCAGATAAGGACGGTTAAGCAGTCGCTATTCCCGCGCCGCCTCTATGAGAAAGCCAACAGCGCGCAAAGTCAGGGCGAGGCGCGGCGATCGGCTCCCTCCCCCGCCGCCCGGCCCGGGGTCGCGCCCCGCTCGTCCCGGCACGGAGAGCGGCATTTCTCTCCTGGCTCCGGTTTAAGCCCTTTTTATCGACGGCCAAGCCGCTACCCAGAGTGCCCCGCGCCAGGCGTCGGTGATTTGCATATATGATTTGCATAGGGGCGGGGCACCCGCGGCGGGCGGCAGCTCAGCGCGCCCCCTACCGCCCGCGCGCAGCAGCGCACGAGTGGCCGTCCTAAGGGCTGGCAGAGCTCTCGCAGCACCACCCCTGTGGGCACTGGCTGAGGGAGACTGGGATGTTCAGCCTGGAGAGGAGAGGGCTCTGGGGAGACCTTAGAGCAGCTTCCAGTACTGAAAGGGGCTCCAGGAAAGGTGTGTGTGTGTGTGTGGGGGGGATCTTGATCCATGTGTGCAGGGATAGGTTGGGGGAAATGGTTTTAGGTTGAAAGAGGGGAGATTGAGGTGACATGTTAAGAAGAAAAGTTTTCCTGTGAGGAGGGTGGGGCACTGGCACAGTTTGCCCAGAGATGTCATGGATGCCCCATTCCTGGAGGTGTTCAAGGCCAGGTCAGATGAAGTGTTGAGCTCCTGGTACAGTGGGAGGTGTTCCTACCCATGGTCGGGGGGTTGGGACGGGATGATCATAGAATCATAGAATAGTTTGGCTTGGAAGGGACCTTAAAGATCCTCCAGTTCCAACCCCCACTGCAATGATCTTTAAGGTCTCTTCCAATCCTAACCATTCTCTGATTCTACAGAGTCCTGCCAAATACTTAGTGTACAAGCGATAGGGTGTATTTGGTCTATGGTGTATTTTTTGCATCATTATTAAGCGGAGCTAATCAGAGTGAGTTTTCTGATCTGCAGCTTGTCCTGAAGCTTCTCTCAATAAAGTGACTTTCCCTGGGTTTCAGTTATGTCATGAAAGCATTGGGTTTAATTTCTGCAAGTGAATAATTAAGCAGCTGTTATTGCCACTATTTTCTAATTATAAACATAATAATTAAAATTAATGAGAAATGTTAGTTACAGCAAATACTGAAATCGTTATGTGTATGGTATGCATACATTGCATATGAATGAGTCTAGCATTGAGCAGCAGCTACAATTGTTGGCTTTGTTGAGTTCTTGGCATTGGATTTCAGCTTGTAAATGTCACAGGGAGTAATCATTTGAGGTCTTTTCAGTTTGTAAACCACTCGGCTTGCCTGGCAGAAGATGTGCAAGGGAAGGTTGTGTGCATCTGTGCAAGCCTGTTACCAGCTCTGGAGCAGATGGGCGCAGTGCTGGTGTTTGGGTGGGAAGGGGCCCTTCTCCCATGGAAGCGTGTGCCGGTGCTCCTGCCTCTTGAGTGCAAAGGTTGGAGATGAAGGGCTGCACACTAAAATGCTGTCTGTTCTGTGCTTACAGGTGGTTCTCCTGGGGATTGACATAATTTCTGCGCTCGTGTCCCGCTTGCAAGATCGCTTCAAGGCTCAGATTGGCACAGGTGAGGGTGCTCGGGGTGGGGGGGAGAGGGGAGGGTGTTGACATCATTGTGTTGAGGTCCCCTTTGGCTGCTGTGAACAAAGCCTTTCTTCTCCCCAGGAGAGCTCTCTGGAGGATTTTGGTGTTTTCAGGCTGGGCTGAAGGGTGAGAGGGCCAGAACTCTCCATCAAGCAAGGGGGTAGAGCAGAGAGGCTGTGTCATTGTCACAATTTCCTGATTAGAGGTTTGGTTCTTCCTATTTTTTTTCCTCAGTGCTGCCAAGTTTACTTGATAGGCTGGGAGACTCTAAGGACTCGGTGAGGGAGCAGGATCAAGCCTTGCTGCTAAAAATCATGGAACAAGCTGCTAACCCTCAGGTATGCCCGACAGCCCTTTGTGGTGTGAGTGACTGACTGGCTTCTTAAAGGAGGACAACTTTTTTCTATCAGAGGTTTTTCTTCTGTCTGAAGTGGCTTCATCTCTCCATGCTTTGTTATATTTGCTTCACTTGAGAATGCTGTGGCATGTCAGGATACTCATAGAAGGTCAGTCTCAGTGGGTTTCCCAAGGATTCGATGGGTGGATGTTGGAGTAGTTGTTCTGGGCTTTTGGAAGGTACTTGCTTTCTGTAAGTATTGCTTTAGCTACTCGGGTGTTACTGTCAAGTCAGCAGAGAGCAAAGAATCAGTCAGATCTAAAAGTTCTTTTTCTGCTTGTCCTGATTGGAGGAATGTAAACCTTAAATATAAGCTCCAGAGGTGTTGTATGTCTGCTGGAATAAAGAACCTGCTACTTCCCCTGCCTCTTCCCCGGCCTCATTTTTTTCTGTCTCATGTTCTTTTCTGTCTTCCACAGTATGTGTGGGACAGGATGCTAGGAGGATTCAAACACAAGAATTTCCGGACGAGAGAAGGGATTTGCCTCTGCCTTATTGCAACACTCAATGCGTAAGTTGGAACCTCCTGCAAGCCTGCGTTACGTACAAAGCCTGCCCTGTGATTCACACCGTTGCTCTTTTGTTCTTTGTTCCCAGATCTGGAGCCCAGAGTTTAACATTGAGTAAGATAGTGCCACATATATGTAACTTACTTGGAGATCCAAACAGCCAGGTAAGCTTTTGCTGTGAGTCACGTTGAAAGGTTGTGCTGATGGCCTTGCTGGTTCTGGCTTGTAAACTAGTTAATTGTGCTGCTGCTGGTGAACTCTGAACAATGCTGTTCATGAAGAGCCCTTGGCTTGTTTTGAAGAGGTATGATTTGAAGCGGGCTTATACCAGCATGTCAGTTCCTCTAAGAGTTCAACAGAACAATGTGAATCTGCTACTGAGATGAGCAGAGCAGGTAACCTGCGTGGGAGGGGAGCTCATGTGCCCTACAGCCTGATTGCAAGCGAGGCTGCAGGGATCCCTCTGGGCTCAGTGCAGCACCCGTCTGCCTTCAGAGAAGAACCAGTCTGGGCAGGAAGGGGAAAATGGGACCAGTCGGACAGCCTGGCCAGATGCACTGCCAGAAGTTGTACAGGGAGATTCTGAATGAAGGGTGGAGGGAGGGCAGGCTGTAAAGGAACCTTAGATTAGTAAGTGCACGCTAAATAAAAAAAATACACCACTTGTCCTACCCACTTTCTGTCCTGCCCTGGACAGAACCTACTCTGAAATTGGATGCAAGCATGTGAGGCTAGTGAGAAGGGAGGGGTAGGAAAGCAGGCTTCAAACTTCTGTCATGTGATGTGTACTAGCAATTTTTGAATATCACTGTTGCTCTCACAGCACGGGTGACACATACATGATCCAGGTCTGAAGTGGGTGTTTAGCTGGATTGAAGTGTGGGACGGCCATGTTTACACTGGCTCTGGAGAGCTGGCGGTATTCCAGGAGGACCAAGCAGCTTTCCCTTGCTGGTTGTGGTGGTGCAGGAGGGTAAATCTGTTACCGCAATAAGTTTCTAAAGAAGTTTAATGTTCAGGGTCTTTTGTGGTTCTGAGCTGTGACTGAGCAAGCTGTTGCCATTCAAGCGGATACTGGGCTTAGCTTACTTGGACTTGTTGCACAGCCAGACATCTTGGTCCTGCCGTTGGTGAGCTGTTGAATGAGTTGGTGAAGGCACGGAGAAGTGCTTTCCCTTTGTGTTGTCTTGTCCACGTGCTTGGCACACAGCTCATTATCCCAGTACCGAGCTGCTGCGGGAAATGAGGCTGATCTCTTGCCCCTTGTCCTGGATCTGGTTCTTCATCCCTGGAAAGCCCCTGTCCGAATTGATGGGACACAAATCGCTGTCCAGGTGGCTCCTGGTTGAACAGTGCCTGCTCTGGTCCTGCCTCCCCTGGGGCTGGTTCTGCACTGCCAGTGCTCACTCCTGAGCTCTGGGAGATCGATGCTCGGTCAGTGCTGCCCTCTCTTGGTGAGAGATGATGGAGATACAGCTCCTGGTCAAGTGCAGCGTTTTTCCTCTTTGTTATGGACATGGAAACTGTTTCGTTACTGCCCTTTCCAGAAAGACTGTTTTTGTTGGTTTCTTTTCAGCTAATACAATTGTGTCACCCAGTGAGCATCTAGTATGAGAACAGGGCTTAAAGTATGGCTATTTTCTCAAAAGTAAAATGAGTATTAAAGCTTTGTTATTACTGTGGTACACTAAACTGAGTGCGACAGCAGGTGCTCCCTGCCTTAGCCAGTGTGGCGTTTACCCCTGCAGCCTCTGATTAGCTTGACACACAGGCAGTCCTGGCAGAAGATGCAGCCGGGACCTCTGTGGTCGGTTGCCCTGCGCGCGGTGGCTGGAGGGGGCACCGCAGCAGGCTCGGGGGATGGCAGAGCGTGCCCTAGTTGCCCACGTGTGGGCTGGGGCTGTGGGGCAGATGGGCTTGTTGCAGGCGTGCGAGGTGCAGGTGCTGCCACCTCTCCTCCCTGACTGTGGGAGGCTGAGAGCAAGGCTGGGTCAGGGTCTGCTTACCCAGGAACTGGGGCTCAGCTGTGCCCAGAGGCCCTGCCTGCTGGTGTACGGGGCTGGTGGGCAGAGAGAAGAGAGGCAAGGGCTCTTGAGTCAGGCCTGGTGTGAGTGAAGGCAGGGGTTTGAAAATGGGTGGCGGTGACCTGCTGAACAGGGAAGGCTGTGGAGCAGGAGAACGGGGCGAGATCAGCGGGTGTCAAGTGTTACGTTTTTTTGGCTAGGAAGTAGGGCACGCGTGCCTGCCCTTTGACTCCCACCTGTAGAGATTGAGCCCACATATTTTGAGATTGAGCCCACAAGACATCCTCTGTCTGGTCTTGATGTGTGGGGGTGCTTGGGTGGCTGCCAGGCCATCTTCTATGAAGCAGAAATGTACAGCTTTGTAGGTGGCATTTCTGTAGGCAGAGCAGATAATCTGCATTCTCTGCCTGCCATGTCCAGTGGTGGAGGGAGTTCAGTAGAGAACTGACACTTCAGCCACTTTTGTGGCTCTTCTGTTGGGTGGAGAAAAGGATGTGCTCAGCTCAGTTTGGTAAACTTGCAAAATTCGTGGTGACTTGGGTGATTGATTACTCCTTCTCTGCTCCATGTTAATCAACTCGGGAGCAGAATTTTGTAAGACAGCGTTAAAAATCCATTTGTTGTATAGTGTGCTAGCGATATAAGGTCTGTTAGTGTGCGTCCCCTTGCTTTTTCCATCTGTAAATGTACCTCTTGCACATGAAGGTTGGAGCTTGGCAAAGGTAGTTGAGCTCCCTGTGTATGTGTCTGGGTATCAAACCCTTCATCTGATCTCTTGACTGCCTTTTTATTTCCCTTAGACCTGCTGATACTGCTAATGTCTGAAATGCAGGGATGGAAGCTTGTTCTGTGGTGATGTGAATAGTGGCAACGGTTGTTGCTGAGAAATATGCAAATTTCTTTCTCCAAGGTAGGGCAGGGATTTATTTATTTAAATTATGAAGACAATTGATTTCTCTCATCTTCCATTCAGGTTCGAGATGCAGCAATAAACAGTCTTGTGGAAATTTATAGACACGTTGGTGAACGTGTAAGGGCTGATCTCAGTAAAAAAGGACTACCCCAGTCTCGGTGAGTGGAAAATGTCCTTATCTTAACTATTTTTTGGCTGCTTTTTATTCCCTTCCTTCCTCTAGAAGGTTTCAGGAGCTGCATGATTGAACGTTTTCCTGTGGTCAGTGTGGTGCGTTTTGTTTTGTTTTTTTTTTAATCTTACAAACACTCAGGTTGCACTTAACATGGATCCTGTACCTTTGGCCAAATACACCACAGCACCTTTGGAAAACCAATAAAATAGTTACAGATGTGTAATTAACAGATAATGAGATGTGATAAAGATCTTCTGCTCCATTGAGCCTGTAACATGAATGGGAAAGAAGTGCTAAGGCTAAAACCAAATGTGTGAAGCTGTTTATGTTTTTTATGGTGTTTCTGCAAATAGTTAATGCAGGCAAAGTAGCGATGGACTGGAAATGCTCCTACAATTAGAAGTGTCCTCTTCAGTAATGTAGATTTCCAGTGTATCTCTTGCATCTCTAATATCGGTTGTTTCTCAGTTTTCTCATCAGCCTTTGCATGTTGTGATTTTTGTTTGAATTCTACATAACTTCTCTTGACACTGATGTTGACTCAATGACCTGAGTGAAGCAGGATTTGTCGTGTAACATCTGAATTTAGAAGATTCCTAAAAATTCAATTCACTTGTTCACGATGTGTTTCTTTCTTTAACTTTCAAACAGATTGAATGTAATTTTTACAAAATTCGATGAAGTCCAAAAATCTGGAAACATGATCCAGAGCACAAGTGGTGAGTAGAAGTACTTGAATTCTCTTTTGGGGTGTTTATAGCAATTTTCAGCTGGTGAGGCATTCAAATGGACACAGAGTAAGTGTTCTGTTAGGGAAGACAAGTGTTGGGTGATCATTCAGAAATATATAGCTTTTGCAGAAAATAAATTGATGTCTAGTCTGCTCTGTTTTATGAGCAATGTCAGGAGGACAATGAAGCTTAAGTTTCAAGAGCACAAGGTGGTGTTAGAGCTGTCCTTCTTTTCTCCTGAAGTGTCATTAGGGATATAGAACTTCTGATTTTGAGTCCTTGTGCGTCTTTGTTTAAATTGTTCATAAGGTAAATCAGTAATTTAAAAGAAGAAGTCTTTACAGTTTAATGCCCTGAATGGCAGATTTTAATGTACGCATTAATATTCTATTTAAAGCTTATATTGTTTAGGGATTGTATTTTGTAGTTCCTAAGTTTGTGTGCTTTGTATTACAGTTTATGACTGATAGCCAAAGCCCTTATCAGAGCCTTGATTCTGTTTTTTCTTGTCTGAGACTAGTACTTGCTTGCTTTTAAAACACATGTCTTATTAATGCATTTCTTATAGTTAAGCTTTTGAGCTAGGAAGTATTTTTAGTAAGTATCACTCATATTTAGGGATAGGTTCTTGGGAGAATTATTGGTAAAGGAATTCATCTTTCTGCCAACAGCCAAATAGAGCAGAAAGAAGGAACATGGGTTCAGTGCTGCGGGTTCTTTATCAAGCTTGCATCCCTTGCAAGGCTGAGATGTCCCCATGGTCTTAGAAGCCAAGAATGTAGAAAGGTCTCTGCTCTTTTAAATAGGAAAGAAAGTCTTTTTCACTCCTAGGCACCATTCTTCTTGCTGTATCCATTTTAAAATACAGTAAACTTCATTCCTGCAGGAAATAATAAAATGGACTTATTTGAAAATTCTGAAGTTACATTTTGGATTATTCCAAAGTGTGATGTGATTTTCTTGTATGTCTGGGAATGCTGAAGACCTAGTGCACGTGATGGAATAGGCTTAACTTATGCTTTTGCGTGATATGGAAAAGCATCGGCTGAGTATTTAGTATGAAATAGGTGAGATGTGTAAGATTAAGCATCAGTTAAAAGCAAGAAACTGAAGTTAACTTAGATTTGCAATTCAAGTTTTAGCTGTGCAGTCATTTTCGCATGTGTATGTCCCAGAACAGTATGAGACACATCGCTTGCTCATCACTGGCTTTTGAGAGGTTGTTCTGATCTCTAGACTGAGCATTCTGGTGCACGCTGGGATGTGATTCAAGGCTGCAGGAGCAAGATGGGATTATGGGGATGACCTCTTCTTGGCTGACATTTCTCAGAGTGCCATCTCTTTCCAAGAAAGCAGACCATTTGGTTCAAAATTCCATAGGCATGAGTGGGGTTTTTTTGTCCATAAGTACAAGTAAAGCAGCTATGGGTGTTAGATCTGCTCGTTTTAGGCTTCATTGAGAGTTATTTTTTTCTTCTTTTATTCCATCCTCCGTCACTATTTAGATGAATATAAAGATTTAGCTTTCATACAGTGCCTGAGGTTTTGCACAGCTTCTCATGTCCTTGAGCTCATGGACAGGCTTTTTTTGCTTCCATACATAAGCATGCCTGTCTTCCTCACTCTGCATAACCCGATCTGCTGATGTCTCACTGTCCTTGCTTGTGCTGTGGCTGGATGCAATCCCCAGAGCGTGTGCGTTAGTTTTTCTCTACTGCCAAAGCTCCTGTTTTGGCACTGAGACTGAAGAGTAGCCTGGAGGAAAGGGAGTTGGGGGGAATGGAGAAGTGTTATGGGATCAAAGACCAAGATGTGGAAAGGCCTCTCCCACTGCTCTACAGGACCTTTTCATCTTTCCTAACAATAAAAAAAATCTGTAGTTGCATGAGTTAGCTTCGCATATTAGAACTTTTTTTAAATTAATAATGAGAACATGTTATTAATACTTCTTTTTTGTGCGTCTAGCGGAGGGCTCGGCTTCCCATAGTGCTATAGACTGGTTTGTTACTTCTTCCTCACCCTCTGAGCACAGCACAAATAGAGCACACAGGCTGACCATATCTAACATGTCAGCAGCTCTGTGCAGCTTCCAGTTTATCTTTTTGAGGTTGTATAAGCCAGTGGAGGAGGCTTATCTTCACCCATAGTCACAAGTTTGTTATGGCCTAAAGATGAGCTAAATTTGTCAGGTTTCTTGTGTCTCTGACACCTCCTGCAGCTTTTGAACAAAGGTGACACTTTCAGCAGCTGTCAAAAACACCGGGAAAGATGATAAGTACTGCACATCCTGAAGATTTGCCCTTTCTCAGGAAGCAGCTGTGTCAGTGTTGTTAATCCTTTGAGACTGGCAAAGTACAGTATTGATTGTGGGGGATGTCAGTCTGTCATGATTGTACCTCTCCTTTTAGATTGTAAGCCTGCCCGACATGGCCTGTAGCGGCGGTCAGTGTGTGAACACACTACTAACGTGTTAACCTTCGCGTTATATGGCCTCGGTCAGATGACTTCAGGCAATATGGTAGAGTTGTACTGTGTCTTAAAAGCTTATGCTATTCCCTCTCTGTAGCCAGAGTGTACTCGTTCTCGCTCTACAAAGGCTTCGTGACTGTCCCCAAGGTTTTGGGAGGCAGACTGGCACGTGTTCGTGCAGACTGCAGTCTGTACGCCCCTCTCAGCGTGAAATGTCAGTGTGAAATGGCACCGTGGAAGCTCCCTCATGCTGAGTTTTCTGCCCTGAGCTCCTCCTTGTGTTGGGTGCATACTGGCTGCAGAACGGACCTGGCTGAAAAGTAACAGACTTCACCCCTTGGGCAAGGGCATTCTGTTGTTCAGGGTTAACACATGCCTCTGAAATGCAAAGGATAACTGAAGCTGTATCATGAGTTCCCAGCTCGCTAACAAAGATCAAGTCTAACTTGTTTTTATTTGCTTTTATGGGTGAATATGGTGAATCTGTACTTCTCTGGTGGGTAACCCAGAGCAAGCTGTTGGCCAGAGTGTCACTCACAACTGTGCCACTGCTCCTGGCCTGGGGCTTTGTGATAATTGGAAGACTTGAAAGTAATTGTTAAACCTAATTTACTGCAGGACATAGTGATGCTGGGCAGGTGGGAAAGCAACTGTGGCTTCTGCAATGGTGAAATATGGCAAAAGAATTGGTCAAAGACTAATGACTAAAACTGGTCTCTTAGCTCTGCTACTACTGTTTGGGATAAGTTTTCTCTACCAGCTCACTGAGGGTTTGAGTAAATGAAAGTAGTTGCAGCATCATTTGTATATCGGGTGCGATTTGGAGATTAGTGAGTAAGCTGCTAAAGGCTTTTTAAATAGTGGTTCCCAAGACGCAGACAAACAGAAATCTTAATTGACTAGAAAAGGTGCTTAAAATAATAGGGCATTTTCTGATCCCATGAATAACTCGAGTCAACTCTAATCAGAATATGAATTTTAAGTCTATGAAAATAACTTGTCTTTTATATTTACTTATATTTCTGTACTGTGGTCCACTAGTGTTTCTCTGAGTTTATCTTGTATTGCTTGATTGTTTTTTTGGCTAGGTTCTATTTTTATCATTTAGTAATACAACAATTAAATGAGTAGTGGGGTGGGGGAGGTTTGCATGGTGATCTGAGGTGTTTCATTAAGTCAGAGGGAGGTTTTGGCATGCCAAAGTATGCTGCTTGTTGCTAGGCTACCAGCAGCTCTTATAGCGAGAATATGAAGTTAAAATGCATGTTGGATTTCTCGATGATTCTCAGTGCATCTCTCTTGTATTATTTGGTGTATCATTAGTCAACCTCTTGAAACAAAAATTATAGGTTTTCCCCCTTTGGGCTTTCAGCAAACTAATTATTTTTTGTGTAACTGCTTTTGCTAATTACGGAGATGCTTTATTCCCCTGGGACAAATACATTTTCAGCATGAAAGAGCCAATAATTGCCAGCTAGTCAGCTGCTGACTTTGCGTGGCATTGTGCGATGATCTTTAGTTGGACGTGATACAGAGAGCGGCTATTGGACTTAAACAGAGACTCCAAGAAATTTATGCTGCATGGGCTTCCTTGTATTATGGCTGGAAAGACCTGAACATAAAGCATACAGTTTTTCTTTGGATTTGAATTGTCTTTGGATCAGATCCTGGACTCCAGAAGACTTTATAATCAAGTTTCAGGACAGATAAAGAATGACTCGATGATCTACTGAGAGATACAGGCTGATAGGGGGTAATCCAAACCGAAGCTGGTACTACCAAAACGTTTGTTTTTTATACTCTGGCTCATTGTGAACGTCATAATATGGACATTCTTTGATGTAATCCTTCCTTTTATTTAGATGGCACAAAATTTTTGGGAGATGCTTCTATATTGTTGTGCGCAGGCACACAATGTGCCAATATGATGCCTGTGGGTAGGGAGGGGATTAAACTTTCTTGTCTATGCTGAGTTTTGACTGTGCTCAGGAGTGGAGGAGGCAGCGGTCTTGGGCTGCAAGGAAATCAAAGCAGATCTTAAAGCCAAAAGTCGGGAGCTGAGATCTCTCCCCTACAGATACTTGCACAGAGTAAGGTAAGGAGATGATGTAGTTTCAGTGGTTGCCTCTCTGAGTTAGTCTTCTAAGGGTAAGCAGGTTAATTTAAACAATACTGAAATGGCAGATGTGATAATTTCAGTTACTGAAAGCCTACGAAGAAGGAACAATATTACTCTTGAATAGAAGTACTTCTGTATTTGAGATATTGCTTAAGGTAAATATGCTATTTGTTGAATTTGTTCTGTTTATGATGAAGTTGACAGCTTGGAGGTGATTAGATGGAAGCGAAGACTATTCTAGTTTCCTGTGTTTTGGTGGTAATAAAGCAGAGTCACTGAAATGTTATTTTGGTATCTATTATAAGTAGGAAAAATCACCCACATGTGCCAGGCATTGCCATGTGTCTGTGGGTGGGATTTTGTTTGTTTGTCAACACACATCTAAGCACCAGGATTACATGGTGGAAGGAGGAGCGACTGTCTTTGATAATACAGAGAGGGTTTGAAACAGCAAACGCTGCACTATGCTATTCTGCATTTATACCTCCTCCTGCAATTTAGTTTTCCTTATGGCTTGTTCTCTATGAATACTGTTTTTGAGTTGAAATAGAAAATGAAATAGAAAATTCATTTCATTGACTCAGTATTCCTGTGGCATAAAAAAAGCAAGGAAATATCCCTTCACCTGCACAGGGGCTGAGAGCAGTAGTAGTTCTGAGCAATACTTGAGTGAGTTCTATTAACTGGTGGTACATCCTTGTGGAGGGTACAAGTGGACAAGACGAGCTCTGCTGTGTAATACACAGCTTTGTAAATAAGCATGTTCCTGCCTCCTGGATTTTAATCTTTTATATTTAGATGGGAGGGATGTGAGCGAGCCAGCATGGCAGGACACGCGGTTCTCGGTTGAATGCTGAGCCGGCTTTTATTTTGGAGGAGAGGTGGCAATCTCAGCTGGGTCACACACACAAGTCGTTCAGGAGGGTGGAGAGTTTTCTGGTGGCGAAGTTGCCGAGAGACATGTACTGTAAGGCTGCTTCGGAGCACAGTGCTCTTCCCCAGCACCTCAGCAGCACTGCAGATAATGACTACAGGGAAAGGTGGGTGCTAATGAATGTGTCGCAGGGATGGATGGCTTTATTTGTTAGTGTCTGAGTATTTGCCTGTTAAATTTCTTTTTAATGATGTGAAGAGACTGAAGCAATTGTGCTGTAAAAGTTAAACATAGGCTATTTACGTGTTTACAGGCTATTTTCAGTTGAACAGCTGAAAATAGCTTGTAAACATCTGCAGCCTGGTGTCAACATCACGCGCAGTTTAAGCTTCTGTATTTGATACATGTATTTGGGTGAAAGAAGAGGATGTGTTTATATAGTTGAACTGAACAGATTGTGAGAGGTGAAGGACAGGTATTTTCAGACAGGCTGGACTGTGATGTTTTTGATCGATCACTGAGGTTTTTATTTCCTAACTGTTTTCTTTTGCAGCATCAGATGGGAAGATTATTTAAATTGGTTGTAAGTTTTGAATAACACTGTATTACAGTTCCAAGGACGTGCCAAATGGAGACATCGCTGACTTTTCTGCGTTTTTGTGCTTTAACTGTGTTTCTGTAACAGAAAGGGTATCTGTGGCAATTGGAGAGACTGGAGAGGACTAGGTGAAATGGAAAGGCAGAGGAGCTCTAAATCTATTCACCTGTAAAGAATTAATTTGCAGGGTGGAAGCGTGTATTTGGTCTATTTTTGGTACATCAGAAGCCCATGCCTTTCGTCTCAGCTTTCAGAGGAAATGATTTCTGTTAGCCATCTTTGCAAAAGCTGCATCCTTCTCATTTTTTCTTCCCTTCTTCTCTCCACTTTATGTACCCGTTGTCCTGTTGAAATCCTTATTGCACTGAGGATGTAGTAGACTAAATTTAGGAAGTCTGAGATGATTGGAGTTGTATAGACCATGGGTTTGTATTGATACTTACTATCTAAAGATAGGAGTTAATTGGCGGCTCTTTTTGTAATGGATTGAAGGTGGAAATCACCTGGGGAAATTGAATGTTATGGAATTAATACTGCATGTGACAGTAGGTGCCATTTTTTTACAGGCAGTTCTTCATTTTAGGGGCTTGGATTGTTTTGCAATATTATGGTTTCACAGTGCTCTTCCATGGCAATTATTACATTTTTATTTTTAGAGGAGGCAGGGGATGCATTTGTGTGCTTTTACTTGTGAGCAGTCAGTAAATGTCTTCCAGCTCCAGGAACAAAACACCAAAAGCTGTCTAGTCTACTTCTCATCCTGAACTACATCACCTTTCACAGGACACTGTCACCATCTACGGCTGACAGACCTTTTTACTCTGGCTACTCCTGTCCAGGTCAAAGGAGGAATTGAGAACAGTATATTGTTTTTCCGAAGTTGGAATTATGTTGAATAATGAATGTACCTAACTGCTTATTAAAGAAAACAAGCACATATCTGTTGTTAATGAAGCATGATGATTTTATCATGCTGGGAGCTTCTCAGCTTTGAAAAATCAGCTGGTGGAATGAAGAGCCTGGGGCATAGTCCAGCTGGTTTTATCTGCTGGGAAATGCCTGACCTCCAGGTCACGGTTGGTTGCCTGAACTGTGGTAGTAGCAAATGTCAGAAGAAAAACAAGTGTGTAAGTTGTTAGTGCTATTGTGTCTTGACCCTAGGATTCACTTGCAAAGAAGCAGCAGACCAGAGTTTGATTGTGTGCGCATCATCACTTCCCTACCCCCCCCCGCCAGTAATTTTATATAAACACAGAAATGGTATTTTGACAATGCTTTTGGAGTAACCAAGCAGAACCACTCTACTGATGCAATTCAGGGTGTTTCCGGCAAACCAACATGAAATGTAGGCTAAAGGAGTGGGCAGCTAACTGATGAGATGATGCTGTTTATTGAGGACCTTATGAGCAAAGATTAACATGCACAATTCAATTAACACCAGTGGGGATTAAATGCATGAATATCCTGCATGTCTGGAGGTGAGCTTCTTTACACAAGGCCTGTTCTCGTCATCCCTATTGGTGAAAGTACTGTGTGGATCTGAGGGACCTCAACGGCTGTCTTGGAGAATGCATGCATCTTGGAACACATTGTAAGGGTGAATCTACTGTCCAGTGTCCGTAACAAGAATTAGAATGATTTAGAAAAGATCCTACAACCTTCACAGGGAAACTGCAGTAACACCTGGTAAAGCTGTGGAGCTCATCACATTTTGGTAATGCTTAGTACTCTTGCTGTCTCAAATCTATGGTGGTCATTGTCTTGAAAAATCTTGACCAGTTTCCTGGTACCTTCTGTCCTGCTTTGCCCAGCTTTCTTCTTTGTAGATCTTTTGTGAAAAACAGTTTAAGGATCAAGACTGGAGCAATATTATAACTCCAGTGACATTTGCGCATGCAGGGGATAACTCTGAATTCCATAGTTCTGATCTCTGAGCTTTGTCATTTATTACAAACTGCCTCTTCCAGGGGCAAATTTATCAGTAGGATGGTTCATACACCTGCACACGCACACATATATCTATTGTTAATGTAACAGTGATTTGGAAGTCAGCCTTTTAATTGTCAACAATTCTCTGGGAGACAGATATACAAATTACTCAAATATTTTAAAGGAGGAGTGGCATGCTAAGGGCAACCTGTTGTGAGTAAAAAGTATCCCATAATTGTATGTTGTGCAGGTAGATGAAGCTTATTTGGGTCACATTTGTTTATCTATGTAGTGCTTTGTGTCTTTAGTCTGTATTTTGTTTATGTCTGTAGTGTTTGTTGGAGAAGCACAGTAGTGTACCTCATCGAGCGCAGGTGAAGGTATCACATGCTTTCTGCTGCTATGGAAAGAATTACAGAAGTGTTCTTGAGCAGGAAATTTTGCCAAAGGCTCACAGATAGTTCAGGCTCCACAAAAAATGGTGGAGGGGTTGAGAGTCTTTGTTCCTCCTCTGTATATTGGCTGGGTGCTAGATTCTCTTGAACAGGCTCCTGATACTTAGCAGTGAATGTTCTGAGCTGGGTTTATATAGAATCACTGTCCCAGTTAGAATTAAACTGCTGTCATTTGGCCATTGCTGAGGCTGCTGATTATGACTGCTTGGGGAGAGATGAAATTTCTTGCACATCTTGTGGAACACTTGTGGAATTCTTATGCTGCTGCTCTCATTTATTTGATGAAGTTGTTTTTGCGGTTGAGAATGTAACAAGTGAACTGAGCGTGGCTGCTGTAATTAGCAGCCTCTGAGGCCAGCAGTCACCCTAACGTAATCAGTGAACTATAGGATAGGATTTTGGGGCTAATGAGAGTACGTGAGGCATCCATGTTTCTCCTGCTGGTTATGAAGAGCAGCATCCTTGCCCTTTCAGAGCAGTAGCATAACCCCAGTAGCTGCAGCTACCATAACCTTAGTGAGATTTTTATTTAAGTGTCTATACTGAAAAGCACCTGCTTAATTTCTGAAGAACCTAAGAGCAAATGCTTGCAGGCTTGAAGGTGTTCCCATATCTGGGCGCTTCAAATATACGAATCATTAACCTTAGGCTGGGTGAGATTTGACTGCCAAGTCCATTTCTGAGAAAGACATAATAATACAGATGGTGTATCCAGTTTTAACATACAGTGGTAGAACAATAACTGCAGTTACAGCCATGTGCGTTGGGGGCATGAAGAGGACCTTTTTTCTTCTAAATGCAGGACTGGACAAATGCTCATTTGTTACTCTAGTGGGAAGTACAGTTAATACGTTGTCTGTACTTGGCCCTGGTCTGGCATTACGTCGCCCTTCTCCTTCATTATGTTTGGCTGAAGTGTTTTGTTTGTAACTTAAATAGATACAGTGATGTGAAATAGAGCAAAACCAAACTATAATAAGTAAAAGTGTCCTATTTTTTGTAGTATTAAGACAGCAAATACTGTATAATGACTAGGTTTCTTCTGCTGAAGGAATTAATTCTGCCTTGCTGCTCTGTCAAAGGAATCTTTTTGTTGCATTGTACAAAGCAGTTTGAGTATCTTTCTTGTTTATTCTCTTGAAGTCCAAAACTGCAGACAGACCTGAATAATCCTGGCTTGGTTTACGCCCTACGTGTAGCCTGCAGGGAGCTCACTGCAGCCGGAACTCCATGAGGAAAGCTGCTAGTGGCTGCTGCTTTGCAGTTGGCCTTCAGAATCAAGCCAGGTGAATTTTAGCACAAACAATACCTGACAGAGGAAGAGAAAAAAATACCTTAAATCACTGTACAGTGTCACCTGAGCTGGTTTTCTCAAGAATGGCAAAACATACAACTACATTTCCAGCCCTGATTTTTTTTTTCCTGTGGGCAGACCTGACCCACCTTCCTTCAGAGCTCATCAAAACACCACAAAAGTCCTTTAGATGCTTGACATGGACATTTCTGGTATTAGATGCAGATGCTAATGTCCAGTGGATGTGATTTGTACCTGGACTTCATTGGAGACCAGAATGGATTGTGGTTTGATAGTGTTTTAGATGCTTATATGAAGAGGCAAGGAAGGTAAATTTACACTCTTTTTTTAGTTCAAATTTGATCTCTTTTATGTTAATGGATGCTTTCTAATGATTTAAACAGGAAATGGAACAGGGCCGTTTGTAAACTGCTGGTTGACTATATTGTAATAGCATCGTATGGGTGTTATAGTCCTAGTTTTTCAGAGGGAAGGGAGAAATAGTTTTGTATATGAAATAGTTTTGTATATATATGGGGTTGGCACTGCTTCTTCCAATGTTTTCTTTATGCGGTTGACATATGGAGTTGGTGCTACCCTTCACTGCTGCGTAATGAGGCTGTTCCCTTTGGTGCAGTGTGGGTAGAGAAAAAAGAGTACATCTTTAAGAAATCATGCATGTCTTCCACAGACATCTCTCCTGAGTAATGGAACCCCTGTCTAGTGGAGCTCTGTCTCTTAATGAGATCAGACATTTCTAATTAGGTCTGCTTTATGAAGAATGGGTCTAACTTTGTTCTTGATCATTTATATTTCTCCCTCTCCCTGACACCCACCACCCTAACACACCCCAGCTCTTGCTTGTGAGCAGGAGAGATGAAGGGCAGTCCTGCAGCCAGCCCTGGAAAGGCAGGGCTGGGCACTCTTCTTTCCCGCTGCAGCTTTGCCAGTGCACTTCAGCTCCCATTTACGCTCCTGCTGTTTGAGCCCTGTGCTGGGCAGGAGCTGGATCTGCAGAGAATTCTAATCACATGGAGCTTCTGTGATGTGGAGAGACAATCATGCTCCTTTTCACTGGAGACTTAAATAAGATCTGATCCCAAGCTTCCACCGGCAAAATTTTTATGCACCAGCTTACTGAAACTTACTCTCCGTACCCTCCCCCTTAAGAAGCTTCATCCTTGTCTCTAGTGCTTTCCTGTTTGTTGTTTGCTCCTTGGTGGTTTTTTTTTTTTGGTTTGGTTTTTTTTTTTTATGTGCTGGATCTTGTCTCACCACAGTGGGCCTTCTCCAAGGAACAGAATCTGGGATGAGTCTTGGGTATGAACATTGTGCTCCTTGGTTGCTGCTCCCCTTCATATTGCTTCCTGAAGCATAGTGTTATAGGCTCTAAAGCAGCCTTGTCCCTATTTTGTCCAAATTATTTCTTGTTTATAGCAGTGTGGTATAAGTGCCTTTGCACTCTCTGTTGCCCGAGAGTGTGAGAGATGTGGTAGGACACTGGGGCACTGCGGAGTTTTGTGGCAGAGGTGGGCAGCGCAAGGTCCTGCTGAATAGTAAACATGAAGCTTTTATTTTATTTTCTCCCCCTAGTCAGCATTAAAAATAAAGTTAAAAACTGAAGTGTTTTATTTGCTACTCTCAGTGGTGAAAGATGATTGCCTGACAACCATGGGAAGCAATGTTTTTAATAAAACCAGGCAGGGGACTCTATCACCTACAGTAGGATGTTCCATTCTGGGCCTGAGGAAATGGTTCAGCCCTTTCCACCAGCTTCCTCCTGGGAAGGCTGGATCACAGAGCTGTCTAAACCAGAAAATGTTTTGCATGCCCCAGAAAATGTTGTATGTTATCAGTCTAATGCAAGAATCTACTGGGCAATGTTTGATAATGCTCTCCACCCTTGGCCGGTAACTACCCTACCAGCTGGTTTTGAACATGGGTGGTTTCTGCTCCCTTACGGCATGGGGGCGATTTCTGTAAAACAGCACAGTACAAATGCCAATGAAAGACTGTGATGAGCAGCTCATCTTTTAATTTTTGGGCTAGAATCTTTCTCTGTACCTGTAACACAGAGATCACTAATTCCAAAATACCTCTGAACTGGAATTAAGACCTTTTCCAGCAAGAGATTTTCATTAGGTTTTATGCAAGTTCCAGTAGTTCATGTACAACAGGGACTGAGGGGACAGCGCTGTGCTAATTTTTACCATGAGCTGATAGTTTTTGGGGATAGTGAATGAAACACTGGAACAGGTTGCTAAGAAGATCTCCATCCATAGAGACTTTTAGCGCTTGGCTGGATGAGGCCCTGTGCAATGAGGTACAGCTTTGTCTGCCCTGCTTTAGGGAGGTTGGATCACTTGCCCTCCACAGGTCCTTTCCAACCTAAATTATTCTAGGATTTTATTTTTCCTTTAGCAGGAGGCAGTAGAAAGATCTCCAAAGTAATCAAATGTCTTTTTACTCGGTACTTTTATAGCTGTGTGTGTTAGTAAGCTTAAGACAAAGATTGCCATTGTCATTTGAGATGCTGTGTTTGTTACTGAATGCTGCAGTTTTTCTAGAATGGTAACAGTGCTAAAAGCAGAAGAAAATATGACCTCAGCAAACAACACAGCCTGGTGTCAGCATGAAATGCCTGCAAGCCAAAACAGAGGCACCTCTATAAATGGCAGCATGTATCATTTAATTTACATCCTCTGCTGATTTGATGTTATTCTAGAACTGATGAGAATACTTTATTCTAGTTTTATTGGTCTGTCATCAGTGTGACTGTCAAGTTGGACCATGGATATATGTATAAAGAATTAAGATGATTACACTTAGATTTTAATATTAAGAACTTAAAGCTTGGTATTTAATTGTAGATACATTCTAATTGTTTGTCTGAAGAGCAGCTTGCTACAAATTAGTAGGCGGACTATTTTGTTCCATTTAATCTTCTTGCCATTCTTCAAAATACTCTTTTTAGAAGTCTTCAGAACCTAACTTGTAATGGTAAGCTTTATTTCGCTGTCTGAGCTGTGTGTTCCAGTTCCCCATGCAGAAAAACAAAGCATTTATTTTAACTCATGATATTTGAACGCATTTTATTCATCTTGGTGACAGAGGAGTTTTTTTGACCACCTTAATAATGTTTGCCAAAGGAAGCTAAGTAAGCCAGGTTTAAATGTAATCTAGGTGGCTAAGAAACGGGGCCCCCACCACGTTCTAGGCAGTAGTTATCAGTGGTTCTTTTATGTCAGTGCGAGGGGGTTTCCAGATGCCAGCATGAATTAGAAGGATCCTGGTTCTAGTGTTTAAAAATTGAATACAAAATCTACTATAAGACAAAGAGGGAGTGGAGGCTCTCTGGCCCATCTCCTCTGTTCTGCTTTTCAGTTAAAACTTCATCAGTTCAGTCTCCGGGTTGGGGAGGAGTGCAATAGTAGGGACCGTTTGAAGCTTTGCATGGGAAAGAAAGCAAGCCAAGCAGTTCAAACTGAGGCTAATTGGAGCATTTTACTTCTTGTGAATGCCAGTATGTAAAAGTGGCCTTGAAATGTCACGTCTTCATGTCTCCCAGTTAAAACACCTGATCTTACTTGCTTTAATCTCTGGAGCAAAGCTGAAAATGAATCTATAGTTCTCTGCCACGGATGCCAATTCCTCTGTTGCTAATTCTGGTTTAAGTGAAGGCAAGCACAGATGGCTGTTAAAGAGAACCAGATGATTTGCCGGCATAGTGGTGGTGTTTGCAGTAGTGAGACTTGGACAGGCTTGAGGCTGCTTTGTTGTTATTGCTTTTAGTTAAACATTTTCATTTAGAAAGTTGAAATTCCTCAGTTTTGTCCCCTTTTTTTTCCCGTTTGTGGTGGGATTCATTTATTTTTTTTCCATTCTAGCAAGGTGGTGGTTGACCTTTTGCTTATTGTAAAGGATCCATTCTCTTCAGGTGTGGAACCTAAGTGAGAATGTGGCACGCAGGGAGAAGTTCAAACCTAGGATGTGCCTTAATTCCATGAGAAACTTAAGGATTCCTCCCTCAATAGTGCCAGGAGGCAAAGGGCTCCTTATCCCTTCACAGACCCTTTACTTCAAACTAAATAAGGACAAGAAGAGACCCTCTCCAGAGGGGCAGTGTCAGCATAGTTTCATCTGTTTAGCTCAATTGAGTTAACGTGGGACAGAAAGCTCCCCAGGTGCTGGTTAATATGCAGGCTAATGGTTCAAAGGTTGCTTCCCTGGCTGGCTTGTGGCTCCTAAGTGTGGGTCCAGTGATTGCCAATGTGTAGGGAACCGTGGGGCTTTGCGCAATACCCAGTGGACTGAGGTGCTGCTGGTCACCAGTTGCTTCAGACTACCCCAGCAGTACAAATGGTAAATAGCCATTGTCTAACCATTCAGTTCCAGTCTGGACAAAATAATGATTATTGCTGCTTGGAAATAAAGTAACTACTCTGTAATGGAGGTGAGTGATTTAGGTGGCTTAAGGGACCTAAGTGGTTGGCTTGTGAGCCTCAGATGAACCAGTCTAATACTGCTCTTGTGTTCTGTGAAGCCCCAGAACCTTTTCTCTCTGAATAGACCGAGAGCCAGTAAAGCAGTTGGCCATATATGAACAATAATTATCTTTAGACAGAAATCTTACTTCTGGGATGCCTGCAAGGATACAGGGCTTCAGTGCTCATGCCTGTAAAAGGAACGAAGTGGTCTGGCACTCAAAGCTGTAACTAGTACTTGCCTTCTCCAGACGTGCTGAAGGTTTATCTACACATTGAGTACAGAATTTGGGTTTAGGGATTTGATAAGATGTTATTTTTCTGCAAAGTTTTTATTCCTGCTGCTTCTGGAAGCAGTGCTGCTAGTCTGCCCCTTGTGTTTGGTTTTCAGTAACAGCCTTTGTCAGACTGCAGTGCCCTATGAGCACTCCTTGTTATTTTGGTTACACAATGAGGCACCAGCAGCCTATATTGTGTGCTAAAAATTACTGACTTGAGTGGAGAGAGATTTATGTGGCTTTTTCTTCTGCAATCCAGTCTGCTGACATGTTCTGATATGCTACTACTGATACTTTTCAGTTTTCTTCAGTTCTCATCTTTATAGACTATAGTCACTTGTTCATGCTAATTTTTTTAATGTTAGTTCTTCATACTGATTCTTCAGATAGTCTGAACAGTGCTTGGAAACAGCTGCTAATAATAAAAACTTGCTAATTTGGTACTCGTATCTGCCTCCGCTTTTCACACCTCCTCTGTGCTATTACCACTTCCATACCTGATAGTGTTTGAGTCATGGAGTTTGTGAGCATTTTTTAATGTGCCAACAGATAGTAATCCTGCCTGTCAAAGTGAGTATTAGCACTTATTTACATGTAGCATAACACCAACATGTTCGCTCCTTCTGCTTGTGACTTGTGAAAATGTAAAGCAAATCCATAAGCCTGGAATCTCACTGTTGCTTCTAAGCAGTATTATACTTTAAAATGAAATTATTTGCTTGTCAAGCTCCTTTTGCTTGGTGAATGAATAAATGGAAACAATGAGTCTCTCAAACTATTTTAGAACCGTTTGAAGTTGCTTGTACTTTGGGACTGATACACTCCTTAGGGCTGCAGGTCGCTGTGAAAACCCAAATGAATAAGCCAAGAAGTCAGAGGTTCAGAAATGAAACATTTGGATCAAGTCTGTAACTCGTTGTTGTGATTTGCAGATTGGCTTCAGTGCCTCCTTCAGCTGGTAGAAGGAAGATCTTGGTGTCACCTGGATTCTTGATGTTGCTGCACCAAGTAGTGCATACAGTAAATAGAAACTACCCAATATGTATGTATATGCACTTGTACATAACACAGATGTGTAGCTTTGCACATCAAGGGTGAGGCTATTATGAAATGGGTTATACACAAGAACCATCACCTCCCTTGTTTTAGTTTTTACTCCAAAACATATTGTGTTTTGAGCAACTTACCCTCATTTTTTAATTCTTCCCAACTCATATACTCCTTTTTGACATGCGTAAAAGGAGAAATCATTTTTCAAGGAGTCTTTCATGTGAACTTTTAATACTAGAAAGCGGATCCAAGCCATCTTAGTCTTGGTGCATCCTGGTAATGTTTGTACCACTGACTCGAGGCATGCTCCTGTACCTGAAATGAAATGTGTTTAAAATAAAATATTTTAATTATTCTTTACGCCTTATTCTGTTTTGTTCCTGCTTTGGAATATAAATCCTAGGTGCATCTGGATGCAGATGTAGGGCATGAGACACAAAGGGCCTTAATCAACTTGAACTTAGGCTTTTTTATTGCCATACAGTACCTGGGTGTGTTACAGAGCATCACATGTGAGTGAGGATGTGCAGGGTGAACTTGCCCTTCTGAAGAAAATAATCAGTTTTGCTTCTTGTGAAATAGAGACAGTGCTCTTCTGCACCTCTGCTGAGTCATCTTTCCTCTTGTATATCAGTGTGAAGTGAAGGGAAGATGGCAACAAAATCATCTGAAAAATACTCAGTGAAAATAGGGCTGTAGGAGATGATGCAGATGTTAGGAAGTGTCCTCTTCCTGTCTTTGGTTTTAAAGATGCTTGGAAGAGCTTTCCTTCCCTCTGCTCTTGCTTGTTGTGTCTGTAGTCTGAAGACTGCACATACTAACCTTGGGGTGATTATCTTCATAGTGAGCTTCAAAAACAAATGTCTTCTTCCTAGACATCACTTACGGGCAAATGCACTGGAAAAGGCCAAGTAGAAGACCATTATGTCAACCTGAGAACCTGTCAGAGAGTTTCTAACACTGCTTGCAGGATGAGCAGTCTGCTGCAAAGGGGAAGGCATTTTTCTAGAAGCTGAGCCTTTATATGGACTACACTACGCAGCTTGCAGTTTAGGAATAAAGTGGAAATGTCATGTACGAAAGGAGGCAGCTCTCTACTGAGCAGGCATTTCGGTGCAAGGGGGAGGAAGCTGCTATCGCATTTGTCTGTTTGAATTATCAATGCAGTGATCTTTCAGGGTCACAGATGTACAAAATAGCTGTGCCAGCCAGACTTGCCTTAGGGAGAGGAAAGATCTCAAGCTGCTTAGAAAATGGTTCCTTATATTAATGAAGTGTTGTTTTCTTTTTAATTTTGACTTGTTGTCTCCTTTTAAGTCTTGTGTGGAGGCAGCTTTGCCTGTGTGAAACAAGAAATCTGCGTAGATGGAAATTGGTGGCTAAGCTAATCTGTGAGACTGGGGTGGAGGTTTTCTTTGCATCTGCATAAATCTGACATTCCTTGTGGCTTTTCAGATCTGGGGCATTTAGTTTCATGAATGCCAATGTTTGCTGTTGATGTTGCCTCACTTAATGATTTCAGTGCCTTTTCTGAATGAAGAAGGATGGTAGGACTTGAAGCATCAGTGCTCACCTGATGCTGAATCTTGTTCTACATCAGCTGCACTGTGCTGGCAGAGTCACTGGTGAAGAGGTGTCACTGCTAAGGAAAGATGTGACTCTTTTTCCAGCAGTAGTGAAAATGGCTAAGGCAGGCTCTGCCATCAGTGTTCCCAGCTTTTGCATGGGAATATCTTTGTATTTTAATGTCTTCTAATTCCCTTTAGGTCAGTATTTGTTTTGTGAAGTTTGTAATGGCTATATCCAGAATAAGATGTTTAACTGGGTTGTGATTAATGTTTGTATTCTTTGTGGTAGATGTGAGTGATTCTGCTTGGCTTAACTTTCTTTAGGGCTAGGTTAAATTATATTACTTTACATTTGCTGTAGCTTAAGAGCAGCACAAGGGCTGTTACCGTGGCTCAGCTGGTGTCTTATAACTTGTTAAGCAGCAATAATTTGATTGTGAGTCTGAGTCCTGAGGCAGATTCATCCTTCGTTTTTACTTGACAGACTTTGTCCTTGAACCAGAGGAGATCTTTTGCCTGCTTGTAAATATGTTTATTTATAGCTTCCACCACCTCTTACTAGGTTCTAAGTTTTGATTTAAACCAAATGACTAAGGTCAAAACTAGCCTGCCCTGAGTCCCTTTGTTTAGATTTTCTGGTGGGTGAGGTGGTCTACAATCAAGTGCTATAGGAGCTATGATAAAGGACCTGGTAGAATTCAGGTCAGATGAATGGAGATTATACTGGTCTGTCACATCACATTTTTCTGATTCTGATTTCCTAATTGCTCCTGACTGATATTTTTATTTGATGTGGCAAATAGCTTTATGTGAGGAAACTGATTCTTTCATCATTCTTTCATGAGTGTAACAGCTGTGGAAGTTTTCTACTTTGCACACAGTACAGGAGAGGAAATCAGGATGGTTACTAAAAAACTCGAATGACCAGCTGTGTTATCAGTTAATTACTGAGTCGCATTTGTGACCAAATTTCAGTCATGGCAGAAAATTTTAGATGACTGAGTGCCAAGTTTGTTTTTCCTGGGTACAGACTGCTTAGGATGCTGAGCCATAAGGAGAAAGTGAACAGCGCCATTGATGGAGGCTAAATAATAATGGGTTAGGCAGCATTATGTTAAATAGATAGATTAACACACAAGCGCTTGTGTTTCTTTGACTGCCCTTTTTCTTTTAGAAGAAAGGGAGGAGAATCTTTGCACTTATTTTTCCTATATATGAAGTCTGAGTAATATCAATTCTTTTTAACTGTGCTTTGACTGCATTATTTATTTTATAAGTGCTTTGGGAAAAATGCTTTTCTCTTTGTAGCACAATAGAGTCCCTCTACTTACTCAGGGTTTCACATGGCCTCTGAAATATGAAAATCATGTTTGATAGTCTGATGTCTTTAATGACAAAAGCAACAGAAGTTTCAGCAGCGTCTTGACTCCACCTTTGTATTTCCTTTTTCCTTCCTGAATATGACTGCTTTACTTGCTGAAGCTAATGATGATGTTTGTTCATGGGGAAGAAACATGGAGGGAAGGAGCTTTATCTTCTGTTTTAAAGGAGTTGCAGGAGGGGAAACAAGCTTTGGGAAAACAGAAGCCAAGTTAATATTTTATAAGCTGTGACACATTTTTGGCGTTGGAGCCTTCTTCCCCATGACTTGTTTTCCTTAAGGCAATGGTTTGCTTAAAATGCAGCTTTGAAGGGTGGGTGAAGAAGACTCGAGAAACTGATGTGTCTCAGGAATTGAAGCTTTCCACTTGTAGATCAGGAATTCAGGCTTTGCTTATTTGAAGTCATATTAAATATGAATTTGATTCTTTAAGATTCCATTATCCAGCCACATGGAAACCATACACTGTACTGAAGGGTCTGTCGAACAGGCCCCTACGTAGGTTACCAAAACCTCTCCGTGCTTATTTGAAATCACATAGAAGGCAATCTGAGTTATTAGTGTTTAAAAACTAATCAGGTCAATTTTTGCACTGCCTTGCATTCACTTTCATTCCCAATGTATAAAGCCAGACGATTAGCTGGAAGCAGAATTTTTCCTAGTGTGATGGTGACTGAATGAAGGAAATCCTATACTTGGACATATCTTCTTGCATTTGCTGATTCTGACTTTTCCCGATGATCTGGAGTCAGCCTGTTCGTGAGGGTATTTTGCTTCTGTTTCTGCTGTGTGTCAAAAAATGGAAATAATCCTATTCAGATCATACACAAAGAACTCTGTGCAAAGTACTACAAGAAGTAACCATTATTGAAAATCCATAGTAACTTTTAAAAGTTACTGAACAAGCATTTTCCACTAAAAGTAAAGCATGCTATAGTGTTCTGAGGTTGAGTGCTGCTTGCTTTTTTTTTCCTTCAAAGCAGTCACTAGAGTCCAGAATGTTTTCATAATCTGGGATATTTTTGTTCCCAGTGTCTCAAAACAGAACAAACAAAGGTGGCTTCACTGATGGCAAACTTGCTGCTTCTCTGCTAGTATCTACCAAAATGGGTGTGATGTGGGTCGATTGGAAATAGATGAGCTCTAACGAGATGCTGGTCTGAGCTCTGTAGGTGAATTTATGAAAGCTGGTGTGAGCTGCAAACTTTGGCACTGGCAGGATGGTCCTGAAGGATGAGTTGTAGGATCCTTTCTGTGTGCAGCTTATCAAAGCCAGCCCCTGCTTTCCTGCTTGATTGCTTGCGTAGAGGTGAATTGAGGTGGTGGTGGGGCAAAAATGCTCCTCTTCCTTGTGTTAGTTTTGTTAGTTAAGAGTAGGCAGAAGCAGAAACTTTTTTGGGTTTGTTTCTTTCCAGGAGGGCTGATGCAGCCAGTCACTTCTACTAAATACTCCAGAAGAGGAATCTGCATCCGGGTAGTTACCCTGTCCCTTTCCCCTTTTCTTTGCTAACAGCAGTGGTGGATGCTGCCAGATCTTTAACCTACTAGCAATTTTACCGTCCCAGGAGCTCCTGAAGCCTTTGCCAGATGTTTTTTTTCTATCAGCAAAAACATCTCAAACCACTGTTTGGTAACTATTTCTAGATACAGAGCATAGCCAGGTAATAAAAATCCAACTTTGAATTATTTTTAAATAAACATAACTTGTCTGTATGCTTTGTTTGCATATGTGCCTTCACAGGCTGTTGCAATATGCATCTTTGTAAAGATTAAGCATTTCCTTATGGTAGAAATTCCTGGTCATTGTGCTTGTAGAATCATAGAATAGTTTGGATTGGAAGAGTCCTTAAAGATCATTTATTCCCAACACTTCTGCCACAGGTCGGGACACCTTCCACTAGACCACGTTGCTCAACTCCTCATCCACAACCCTATCCCTGGAAGTGTTCAAGGCCAGGATAAGGGCTGCTTTCAATCCATTCTCCCTCCAGCCTGTAATTGTGCTTGGGATTGCCCCAACCCAGGTGCAGGATCTTACACTTGGCCTTGTTGAACTTCATGAGGTTTGCACAGGGCCATCTCTCAAGCCTGTCAAGGTCCCTCTGGATGGTATCACTTCCCCTCCAGCGTGTTGACTGCACCACACAGCTTGGTACCGTTGGCAAACTTGCTGAGGGTGCACTCAATCCCACTGTCCATGTCACCGACAAAGATGATATTTAACATTGGTCCCAGTACCACCCCCTGAGGAACACACTTGTCTCTAGTCTCCGCTTGGACATTGAACCATTGACTGCAAGTCTTCGAGTGCAACCATCCAGTCAATTCCTTACCCACTGAGTGGTCCCTCTGTCAAATCCATGTCGCTCCAATTTAGAGACCAGAATGTCATGTGGGACAGTGTCAAATGCTTTGCACAAGTCCAGGTAGATGAAGTCAGTTGCCTTCCCTTACTGCCTGTTGTAGAAGGCTATGAGATTTGTCAGGCGTGATTTGCCCTTAGTGAAGCCGTGTTGTTGCAGCTGATAATCTTTCTCAAAATATACATAGGGTGTCGAGTCACCGCCCATTGCTTCCCCAGTCTTCCTTTCATGGTGTTCCTTTTGTCTCCACCACCTGCAGTTTTAGACATTCTTATTGCATGGTTATTGCCCCACTGAGCATTTTACAGTATTTTAAATGGTTATCTAATTAAAGTATATTAATTATGCATCAGGCAATGCACTGTGGGTGGGAGTCATTGATGTGTAATGTGCATAACAACGCAAGTTTTGCAGCTGTAGTACCTCCATTCTTACATTAGCCTTTAACTAGGCAGTTGAACATCTCAAGACAGAGGTCCTGGCTCCTGTTTTCTGTGGCTGAATAGAAGATGTAGGCTGACAGCCTTGTTCAGGAATAACTGCATGTGTGTTTCTTGGCTTGGAGGTATTCTCTCTTTGTAGGTATTTATAGAAAGTTTCTGCCACAGGACTTGTGTGCAGCAGTAGGCTTTGGACTGGGAAGGATGTTCTGTGGTGGCTGAAAGTGAAATCTCCTCCTGCATTTCTGCCCTCCCTCCCCCAGTTTGCTCTGCATAACCCGAGGCAGCAAGATGCTTTTGGCCTTTTTGTGTCAGTGCTTTGTCCTAAAAATGTCAGGATCCTCTTTCTTTCCTAATACAGCTCTGTGTACCAGTTGTCAGTGCTTTACCCCTCAGTGCGCTGCTTGTATAGAAAATGAGCAGCCCTTCAGGAAGCAGTAAGTGATAGCAATATAAAATGCGGTTTCCTTTTGTTGACAGTGATGCCTGTTATAGCAGTCAAGATCTGAGCTACAGTTGTGATAATTACTGGAGTAAGCAGAGGGATTTGTGCAGGGAATGCCAGTTGGGGAGTGGAGAAGATGCATTTTCCTATGATGTCATGGGAACAGATGGTGCTAATAGCTGGAAACCTGAACCTGGTCTGTGGGGCTGGAGGCACCTGATCAGTCTGCACTGGGTGCTCTTGTCCTTTGCGAGTGAAAAGCATGTCCGTTAAAAGGCTGCAGATTCCTGGTGTGCCTTTAATTCACTTCATATAGGGTATGGACAGTCCAGATAAGGCAGAACTTCATCTATTGATTCCCCAGATATCTGCTTTTCCACTTGGGTTTTGGCCAGTAAAACCCAAGCCGTCACCAGCAGATGTCTCCCTGGGAGCTCAGTTTAGCTCTGTCTTTGGTAGCGGTTTTCCTGTGGCATTGCTGGGTAACAGCCCTGTGAAACAGAGGACTGGGTTTCAGAAGTGGCTACGCTCCAAGCAGCCTGCCAAGAACTAAATTAAAACATTTTTTTCTAATACTTTGTGATGTGATTTCTCATTTCTCTGAGCCACTTGCAAATGTCCTTTTTGAATATGCATAAACCAGATTTGAAGATAAATAAGCAAATATTTGGGACGCTACTCTTATTCTTAGTGAGATGAAAAATTACTTGGGGAAAAAGGTATGTTTAGGAATGGAGCTTAAGCCAAATTCTGGTAATGCCCTAAAGGTTTCACATCATTAATGTCCCTTAGCAACTCTATTTTCAGTTTACTTACATGTTAATGACACATACTTCTCACTGCTGTTGAATGGCTGTGCCTTTTAATTGCATTTATGTAAATTTTAGAATAAGGTCTGTGCAAGGTTGACCATCGACCCAGGCAAAGTGAGCTGTTTCCTGGGTGGTGGGTGTTGTGTGGATGACCGGTAGCTGGATAATTCCACTGCTTATTTTGCCTGCTACCTGAATTTCTGACAGAGCAGAGGCTCGCTGCAAGCACAGACAGTCCAGGCTGTTGCTGTAAGTTTTCTAGCAAGTGCTGAGAGCCGGCTGAAAACTAGAGGTGAAGACGAGGGGAAAAGTTTTTTGCTTCCTCTTCAACCTGAAGAGGAATCCCTGCAATGTGTGTGTGTATGGAGATGCTGCCTGAGGGAGCTCCTGTGCTTTTACAGACCTGAAATTTGCTGTCTTGTGAATGAGGGCAGAGTAATTAGCTTGCTTTTATATAATTATTTACCTTAATAATTAAACTTCACTAAAACTGAAGAGAAACAATGTTGGCACTGCGCAGCACAGAGGATAGCTTTATCTGCTCTTCAGGGATGAAGGATGGCTTTCCTTACAGCTACACCGGTCTGGAAATGCCACTAATTCCTATAGTTCTGGAAAAAAGAGAGTTTCTGACTCTAAAAGACCCCCTTGATCCATTGTGAGCCTTTCTCATTGCTTAATGTCTTTAGGGCTCTTGGTATACAACCCACTTTGTGTTTTTATCTGCAAAATTTTGTGAACAAGAGCGCTGTGAGGAGGGAGCGGGGTCTGTGCTGGGGGCTGCTGCTGGCCTGTTCCCACCCCGTGCAGTGTAAAGAGTGTTTTCAAGGGTGCACAACAACAAAAGGGGCAGCACCCTCAAGCACAGTCGACTGGGAAAGCTGTGGCAGTGAAATACAGATGTAACACCCTGTTGTGGGCTGTTTAATGGCCCCTGAAATAGTTGGTGTGTTTGTGGAAGTCTGTGTTCCGAGATAATTGTATCTCTGTATGGAGAACCTGGCTATGAAGGGCAGGCAGGTGCCCTGAAAGGCACAAGAGTGAGCCTGTGGGTGACAGGAAGGGTGAGTGCAGGGTACGGAAAGGCTGGTTTCATGCTTTAAATTGAAAGTATATATAAACATGTGGCCTTTTGGGTGTGTGTTTTTTTCCAAAGTGTGCGTTGTGGATTTCCTGATGCTCTTGAGGTCTGGGGGGAAAGCTGTGTGGCTGGCTTGAAGGGGCACTGTGGGAGTATTGTATTTCCAAGGATGACTTTGCGGAAAAGAGATCCTTATCTTTTTATCTTCTCACTTTTTTTCCCCCTTGTGTGCATGTCTGTGTCTGTCTCTTATTATGTTCTTTTTAAACAGTGTAGGGCAAAGGCAGTCTGAGCAGCGCCTAGCACATGGGCTTGTGATTCTTATTTAGGTGTTTGTATGCACTGTACTAAAGTAATTAGCAAAGCTAATAAATCCTGGCTATTTTTATGGATTTATCTCAGCTTCCAATTTCGGAAAAAGCACTTTGTCTCCTCTGTTCTCAGTTGTATTAATCCTCACATGCGATTACAATGCATACTGTGGCTTGTTAACATGCTGGCATTAATATTGTCAGCCTTATGGTTTTAAAAAGTCATGTTTGGAAGCAAACAGGCTCATAAATATTGAATCCTTTTTATTTGTCTCTTGTTTTCAAGTCTTTAAAGCTCTTGTTCTCAAGCTTGCTGTTCTCAAGCCATCATGGATACAACTTAGATCGAAGCCATCTGAATCCAGGATTGAAAATTGTAGTATTCTTAAGAAAAGCAAATTCAATCAATCATGAGTTGCATGACTTTAGAGGAGTCTTCTGCAGGAAGATTTGTCTGACTTACCAGGCCAATCCTTGAGATCAGATTTTGAATGTTACTGGGGCTATTGCTTATTCTCTCAGGGAGAAGTTAGTATTTACTTCCCATGTGCCGACTGGATGTGGTCAGGTCATCAGTTTCCTCAGTTAACTTTATCATACTGGAATTGGTTTAATAAATGTCAGAATCCTCACTTACATAAATGTGCTTTGTTTGTCATTGTCTGCTTACAGGGGATGGCAGACAGCAGTACTCTGAAATTGCCATAGCCATGCGCTTGAAACTGAGCAGGACTTGTATCAGAACAACTGCCTGTGTGAATATGATCTAATATCAGGAGTAGATAGAATGAGGGAGCAGCCTTAACTTTCCTGGCTAGGGAAGGAAAACTGAAACATTTTGAATTAAAGAAAAGCATAAGTGTGTGGAATGATTATTAAAATAAAAAGCACTCATCCACTTGCCTGACATGACATTCTTGGCTTGCATCTCTTAAATACCACCTTACCACTGGCTGATGGCAGCTGTATCACTGTTCTGCTCATAAACGTACTGTCTAGATTTACACTGTAGAACCCTATTCAGGAGACAAACTCCCACCCACAATTACACATACTCTAGGTTTAAATAGGGCAGAATTTGTGAGCTGAGAGAGTGAAAATAGGGTAGTGGTGGCAGACACAGTCCTGCAGACATGATCATCGCTGTGCCTGGCTCAGTCCTGGGGAACCCTTGGAGGGATCCCCCACTGAGGTTAGAGAACTCCTTTAAAAGCCACTTGTGAAGGAAGATGAGAAGGTTCATTGAATTATGCAAAAAGATAGCAGTGGAGTGAACTGACACTGGAGCTGGTGGGTGGGTAAAGCTTGGGAGAACTGGACCTGAGGGGATGGGGTGGCAGCTGGCACTGGGGTGGCTGACTGGGGACACTGAGCCCAAGCGGGTGGCGTTTTAAAGGTTCAAAATACTGGGCCTGGTGTGGAGGGTGGGGAAGGAGGGGCCATGGCTGGGATCAGGAAGAGGGAGCATCTGGGAAGCTGTGGGAGATGGCAGTGAGAAAACATGATGATGTGCTCTGCCTGCATCCTGCTGCTCATGACTGTGATTCCTTTGTTTTTAAACACTTAGTCCTGCTGTGGAGCATATATAGGTCCCTTTACCTTCAGTGGGTCCCTAACTCATTTTTCTGGAGAAACCTACATGATACCTATAAATGTTTGGGCTGAGCAGGCTTGCAGTGAGGCCATATGTGGGTTGGTGTGTGCTGGTGGGAAGAGGTATTTAACTCAGCTGAAGCTGTCATGTTTGGAAGCTGCTGGTACACCCGCAGAGAGGAGAGTGCTGTGCCTTGTGTCCTATGAGAGTTACAGCTGGAGAAGGGATGCCAGAGGCTGGCGCTTGGGGAGGGCACAGTTTGAAGTGTCTAAGGGGTGTCTGTCTGAAAGATATTGGCCAATGCATGTTGGGTTGTATCTGGGAAAAAGAAGAAACTCTGGAGCAGGCAGAGCATCTCTAGGTTCCACCTTCTGGCCATGGTGCTTTAGTCTATTTAGATGTCAAACATGAGATTTAACAGCTTAAATTTAAATGCAGAATTGGAGGGCAGTGAAGGGGTGTCCTGTAAGTAGAAATTCTTGCAAGTTGCCCACTCCAGAGGCACTGACTCTTGGATGTGGATTATGACAAATGGGTACAGTGGGGCCAGAGCAGATTTAGTACCTTGCAGAGTAAGGCCTAAAAACCATAGCAGGGCATCTTCTTTAGGAACTGACTTCATTGCAAGCTGCTTTTCATGCTCTGTTGAAACTACAGAATAGCTCTTTTCTCCAAAGCTTACAGATAAATAACTAAAAGATTTGAATTGGACATCTTAAAGTTTTCTAAAAGTCAGAAAGCATCTCCTTTCATTGGAAAGGAAATTTGAGACTCAATTACTTTGCTTTAAAAGGTCCCAGACTGGTGGTTCAGGCAGGGAAAATGCTGGCCCTTATTTGTCACTGTTCCTGAACTACTCCTACAGTCTCTACTCCCCATTTTACACCTTGCCCAGACCTGAAGGGGTTACAGTTTAAAATGAATAATGACTAAATTTATTCGTCATGGACAAATGATGACAGCTGTTGAGATGCTCCTGTTAGCAGCTTCCCAGGGGATAAAGTCAGGCTGGTTCCTACTGCAAGCCAGCTCAGCCAGGCAGAGTCAGCTCATCTTCATCCCGGATTATTTGTCCTGGGTTTCCCTCGCTAGCAGGGAATTTCCTTCCTAGAAGTGAACCAAAGTTTCCTGGGCTGAAATGGATGTTGAGGAGAATCCTGCAGGGCTGCAGCCATAGAGAGAGGACTGGAGCTGTAGCTGTTTAAATCCACGTGTGAAGACAGCATGCTTAATGAATACGAGGGGCAATGATTGATTATGTTCTGGACTGAAAGCTGCGGCGCTCTGTGAAGCACTGTTACATCTCGGCACGCTATGGAAAATATGAAGGAATGTTGAGGAAGCTTATTTGCAGAAGGATATGTACTTGTAAGCAATCTTTTTTCTTCTTAAATAATTTAAAGGTATTGAAAAATGTAAGGCAAATTGTGTTTTCTGTTTGTCTGAGACAGGAGTGGTGAGCAGACAAAGGCCTCTTTTATAGGGCATGTCTGTGACGGAGGGGACTATGTGGCCCTTATAAATGAGCACTTTGGGGGTCTTGGGATGGGAGAACATCAATGATTGTTTAATTTTAGAATGTGGCACCGATTCCGCTTCAGTGCACCTCTGCTGGAGTCATCAGAGTTACACCCATGCTGGATTTACCACCTTGGGATTTGCAGATAGGCTGCAAAAAATAGGATCTTTGTTCAAATGATTATTGTGAACAGGAGTCAATGAATGGGGGAGGAAAAAAGGGCTTTTTAATGATGATGTATAATAGCTTAGTTTTGTCTTATTTTTTGTACTCCCGTGTTCAGGTTTCTTTCTGTTCTTTGTTTCTCTTTCTGTCCTGCACACGTGCTGCTGGAAGACTTGATGTGCAGTTCTGAATGTGGCGCTGTCATTCTACACTGCTCAGAGGAGAAAATGCTGTTGGGTTATTGAAGGGATATTCTGATTTGATAAATATGTAGTGCTTAGTTTGTAGACTTAACAAACAGGGAGATGTGATTATAATGCAAACATCCCCAAAGCTGTGGGTTGTCTGTTTGGTTTTGTTGAGTGTTATTTTTCAGCTAATGCTCAGAAAAGCCTGTTTTACACTGAAATGTTAGTCGATGCAATTGCTAAAATGCTACAGGAGAGTGATCCTTTTAATATCTCTTTTTCTGAATTTTTATTATATGAATTAGCAAACCACACCCAGTTTTCTTTCCAGAGGAGCTTTAAAAATGCAGCTATGAGAGGAAGCGAGTTAACTAAGACTGCATATAAATAGTCTGAAATGCAGCTGATAGAGAGCGTTATTACCAGATGAAAGTGGTTTTGAAGTAGTAAAGTACCTTTTATTTTGAGTATGACTGACTTTCTCTTGGCTGGTAATATATATGACAAATAATGATTTGCTTAGTATCTATATGATCTTTTGAAATAAATGCAGTTGGGACAAATTTTGCTCAGAAGTTTTGTATTCAAGATTTGTACAAGTCTTTCTGCATCACTTAAAGCCCTTCCTATAGGATTCATAGATTATACATTTTAAATTCTATTTTGATCTGCCATGACTTTCTGTGTAGCTCTCACTAAATAATGTTTTTGAAATAATTTCTCTTTGAACTAGGCTGTATCTTTCAGGGAAAAAAAGAATTCAGCCTTGCTGTTTAAGAGCTGCCTGTGTTAGAATCCTCTGGGTGAACCCCCCTAACCTCACAGGCAGTCAGTCCTGTGATTATTGCAAAAAATGGAGGTTGGAAAAAAGGGGAGGGGGAAAAAAGGCAATTCAGAACTTAATTTGTTTTTAACCTCCAGCCAGTGACCTTGTTGTATATTTTTCTATTAGATGAGAAACAATGTTAGTAAATCACTAGAAAGCTATGTTAATAAATCTTGTGTTGTTGCTTTAACACAGAATGTAATCAAACAACTTGTTAAGAATCGGCCAGGCTAAACAGTCCCCTGCAGTGAAATTTCATTTAATTTAATTAAAACCATATTTTCCAATCCTTTAATCATTCTCATGGTTCTTCCCTGAGCTCTTTTCAAATTATTTTTGAATTACACGTGTCAGAACATGACCAGTGTCAATAGGGAGGTAGCACAACCTCCGTGGCTGCCTTAGGGTACTTAGTTAGAGAGAGAGCCTACATCCTAAATGTGGCTTCTCCCTAGCTATGTGACCTTAAATTTCTTGATGTTAAAGTTCGTGTGTTCACTTCCATCGTGTTCAATTTTACCTGAACAACAGCCCAAGTATCTGTTGTTATTTCTTCTTCGCTATTTTTTCCTAGCCCATTCCCATATTCCAAGACTTCTTGAACATCAGAATTAAGGGAGAGATGTCCTTGGCTACCTTTTTTAACTTGTTGGATAGAACCATAGAATCATTTAGGTTGGAAAAGACCTTAAGGATTGCTGAGTCCAACTGTAAACCTCTGCTGCTGCCTACCTGTCGTTTCAGTCTTGTGCTGTGATCAGAGTAAGGCATCATGTGCATGGATGCATCTTGGAAATGTGGTTTTTAGGTTTTTAGATGATTTGTGACAGTACTCTTGTGCCCAGCAGCTAATGAGCTGATACCAGTTTGGGTAGGGAAAGTCCTTAAGGCAGCTGAGCTGAAGAGATGATACGGGCTTTTCTTTCTGTTCTTTGGCCTCCCCTAGAATGTGTCTACACTGTTATCAATTTATTTTCTTACTATCAGAAAGCTCAGCCTGTATTGAATTTCACTCATTAGTGTCTAACTGGGAGCCTCTGTTTGTTACTAGTTATTCCCAGGTGCTTTCCTGAATAGGGATGGATTAAAGGACATGCTCGAGTTTTTGCCAAGTGACATTTCTCAAATGCAATATTTCTGAAATGATGGAGAGCGGGTGTGTGCCTTGCACTTTTGGAGAGGGACGGATGTGAGGCAGGTCTCAAATCTTGAATGAAGTGTTAGTGCGGAGAAGCTGAGTGATGGAGACCGAGGTGGCTTTCTGGCCTCAATAAATAACGTGCGCCATCTATATCAGCTGTCCAAACATTTTGTCACCTTTCAACCGAAGGCCGGTTTCTAAAGTGGATTAGCTAATCTGTGTAAAACTGCAATATAAGCACTCCTTTGGCATTGAAGTGACCTTCACTGAGAATCAAAGTGACTGTAATACGTTTTAAGTTAATTTATGTTCATGTTTGGAGGTAGAGGCTGCAGTTCTCTTTGGATGCACATAAAAGGTTCAGTAAGTTCTACACCTTAAATTTATGGGTTTTATGGATTTGAAATAACCTTTTGTATTTCTTTGTAGAGTATCTCTGGTGATTATTTCAAAAGTTTGAGGAGAATTGTAAATCTGGATGGGTCTGATTAGCGGTCTGTGCTTTATCAACAGTGGGATATTTCCTGGGTTCCCCTGTTTATTCTCATTCTGGTGCAGGCACTCGGCAGGGTGTGACAGGGCAGCTTGTGCTGCGTGATCCTCCACCCCACTTGGATCTTGGATCTGCTCATGGTCTTGGTTTCACTACAGCCTGTAGGAAAGTAGCTGGCAGAGGCATAGGCATCAGAAACACAGACTGCAGACACCCCAAGCATCACCTGTGGCTTGCATCTTTCTGAAGTAGATTAGAAGTTTATTCTTTTTATCTGAATGCATTCATTGAAAGGGTTTATAACATGGTGGCTGCAATAGCAAAGTATTGGGCTTGGTGGCCTGGTGACCATTTGTGCGCAACTGAATTTCTAGCATGAAGGTGTTGCTGAGAGTTGGCAGAACAGACCTGAACATGCAGCACGTTTGCCATTACGTGGGTGTGTTCCCTGGGACATCCATTTGCTTCATTGGACTTACAGATGAGTGTGCTTTTTTTGGCAGATAAAATTTTTGATGATGAAGACTCCGTGGATGGGAACAGACCTTCCTCAGCCAGCTCCTCTACATCTTCAAAGGCCCCTGCAAACTCACGCAGAGTTGGGATGGGGACTACCCGCAGACTTGGGTCTGCAGCTCTGGGCTCCAAGTCTTCAAGTAAGCCAATAGCAGATGTGATTTGGACTTTATGTGAAATATTTATAGCGTTCGTGTTTGAGCTTATTGCAGGGACTTCCGTGCTGGCTCTCAGGATCCAATAACAAATTTTCCCTTGTGAAATCATTAAGTGAATGCTGCCTGTGTGCCACAACTGAACTTTCGTAGAATGAATCTCCATGCAGTCCCCACATCCCTATAATATGTTTTTTGAATTTGTGAAAGGTTGGACCTGTGTTATGTACTGAGGGCTTTGCGTAAATCATGTCAATATTGCAGTGTGTAGATTTTTGCCTTTATAGCTGCCACTCTACTTGAACTGAGGCAGACTGCTTACAGCTGCAGGCTAAACTTCAGCCTATGCAATCTAAAATTGATACACTGGCCTTTTTCTAAGACCTTTGGGCATTGCTGATAATGAAGGTGCAGAGAGAAAAGTGAGCAGTAATTCTGTGTGACCTATAGAAAAAGAGAATGTTCCCGATATCATTCAGTCTGTATCTGATTAGTATTCCAGAGACTATTTATCTTATTTGTCTGTTTGTGCACCTGTCAGATCTGTACTTTCATCTATTATAGAAAGGATTAAATCCTTTAAAATAAAATCTCCCATATAATTAAAGCAAATATTCCCTTTCATCTGTCGGACTTATGTCCCCTAACTGTTGAGTGACTACTGTAATGACTTCCCTAATGTGCCCTCTGTGCCTAAGAGTTGAAGGGTGCTGTGAATGTCTGGTCTGTGCCTGGCATTGGATTTCCCTGTCTCTGCTTTCAATACATCTGCAGCACTCGGAGGCAGCATGGATAGTGAGCTTTCTCCTGATTAGGTGCTTTGATAGCTGGTCGTTTCTTAATTGATTCTCTTGTTGCTAAGAGGATTGAAAAGATTTTTTTCATTTGTATGTCAGCAGCCAAAGAGGGAGCAGGTGCTGTGGATGAAGAAGACTTCATTAAGGCATTTGAAGATGTCCCAACAGTTCAGGTAAGTTGAAACACATCTTCAAACAAAGAGTACTGAAAAACAGAAGATGAATGTAGTATCTAGTCCTAATTGCTGGAAGATCATGCTTCATAGTGATGTTGGCAAACCTTTAAGGGGAAGGCAGATTGGAAGTTGGAGGAAAAAAAGTTTTAAATGGTGGTATATTCCAGTAGTTTGAGTGAAACCCTAGGAAGTGGAGGGAATGGGGGTGGGAGGGTTGTGATAGAGGTATCACAGGTGCGGACGTGGAGCTGGGATTGGATGTACATGCTGCATAGTAGAGTCTGGCCAAACAAAAACTTGAGATGTGTCATGTATCCTGTCTTCTTCACTAGAGCTCTGTTTCTGGGACAGCTGAACAGCACATGTATCCAGTCACGACCTTCTGTAGGTCTTCACTAATACAGCCACTAGCTGCAGGGGGAAATCTGCTTAGAATTGTGAAAATATAGTAAAATAATAAAAGATGGTCTTTTAATCATCTTGTGGTCATTTAGCAATTTTTGACTGCAGGAAATAGGTGTCAATTCTTTGCCTTGTGCAAAGCATGTGACATTCGAACATTGAGGGGTAAAAGATGGAAGAATGTAGTTGGGAAGCAGTCTGATTTTCTAGAGTAAATCTTGCATTATGGTGCAACTCCATATTTTAATTTGCAGATTTATTCCAGCCGGGATCTTGAGGAATCCATGAACAAAATCAAAGAGATACTATCAGATGATAAGCATGACTGGGAACAGAGAGTTTCTGCGGTAAGTAGTGAACTTTAGACATGAACTCTATTGAAGTAAGAATTGCTGCACTGACCTTAATCCTATGAAAAGGGTATGGGGAGAAGCTCAGAATAAGAGTAGAATGTAGTTTAAGTGGTGAATATCTGTTATGGTCCCCCAAGCCTGGGGGAAATGTTTCCTTAGGAGACTGAATTTAGACCACGGCTGTGTAGGAAAATGCTATTTGAGACACAAGAATCCACTGAGACAGTATCAGATCAAACTGAAAGTCATGCAGCAAATCTAGATGTAAAGCTAGAAATCTGCTAGTGGATGCTGAAATCAGAATGTCGGTGTTCAGAATATCATAAAACTTCCTGATGAGGCAGAAATTTGCTATGCTTATGAGGAACTTGTTTATACTGTTATGAAAGGAGAGGTGTAAAACAATTCAGAAAGAATTTACACACTTAGGTGAATAAATAAATATAACTGTGGGAAATGTGGAAGTGGAAAATCAGATGTTACGTGCATGCCAAGCCTGAATATTTTTTACTGAAGTGAACTGTGTTTCCATGATATAAATAGATGCATGATCCTGTCTGTGCTGTAGGCTTTCATCAGTGGTGTAGCAACTTTGACATGTCTGTCAAATTCTGTATTACAGATCTGAGTGGCAAACTGTGCTGATTCAGCTTACTTCAGTGTTTTTTCGCTATACTGAGTCACAGCTTAAATTGAGGCACTGTACAGTGCATCAGTGTACATGAGGGCACATGAAGAGGTCCAAAAGAACGTCTATAGGATAGAACAGTGATCTCTGAAATATTAATAGAAAACTTCCCCTTATGATGGGGTCAGGATTCCACTTCTAGTAGAGCCAGATAATTATTTTGGTGAAGTCAATGGATATATTTTAGATATACATCAGTATTACTCGGATCTAAGTATGAATCATGCCCTTCAAGTCAAATCATCTTTTTAATACAATACTTAGCTGCGAGAGCACCTAAGCTTTAGAAGCTCTTGTAGATAGGTAGTTTCTGAGGGGAAGAGAGGAGAACCTTCAGGATACTTTTGGCTTAAAAAGTAATGTTTGGGTTATTAGCAATACGATTTAAGTAGCTGTATGCACCACATATATATATATATATACATCAGTTAGCTAGCGTGTTTATCATGCTTACTGTGCTAACCTGTAAGATGAATAAGAGACCTGAAATAATGAAATTGCTTGGACTTTAAGAACAAGAGTTCTTCAATGCAAGTTGAGGAACAGTTGTACAAAGACCCTGGAAACTAAGTAGCAGCCGTGAATGTAACTGTCATTGTGTTCATTGCCCATTAACAATCAATGCTTTCTTTTCTGGTGCTCACAGTTGAAAAAGATCCGCTCCTTACTTTTGGCTGGAGCTGCAGAATATGATAACTTCTTCCAACACTTAAGACTTTTGGATGGAGCGTTTAAATTATCCGCTAAAGACCTGCGGTCTCAAGTAGTGCGCGAGGCTTGTATAACATTGGGGTAAGTTTACTTTCTAAATGCACTTGAAATGTGAAAAAGGAATAGAGACTGGTTAAAACACATTTAGGATATAACTCATGCTGCTAGTACTACATAGTTGTAGGTAGATTGTGATTTTTGCTGCAGCTATTATACCCACGTCCATGTAAGCCACTAATTGTAGTTTTGCCAAACAGTGCTCTTGAATTTTAAGTGATGCTGATTTGAGATATACTGAATGAACAAGCAAGCAATGCAATCGTGCACTGAGTAAGGAAAGACTGAACAATAAAGCTGAAAATGCATGTTTTGTTTTAGTCTGCATCGAACTTGTTTTTATTTTCGATGGTTTGTTTTGTGAAACACTTCAAGGAAAAGGAGGCTGCTGTGTTTCTAACAGCTTTTTTAAAATTTGTGTGTATTGAAGCAAAATAGAATTTCAGAGAAGCTGTAATACAAACCAACAAGTTCAGAAGAATCTGTTCTTTCATCGTGATCCCATTTTTTTTTATAATAAATTTTTAGCTGTGCTAGTTACTTTATTTTATGCTGAACTTACTGTTTCTCAGAGTTCAGATGAATGTAGAACTGTAGTTTGAAATGAAAGCAAAGGAACCGTTTTTTTGAAACGTGATGTCCTGTTCTTTGGAGATGGAGAGGAGGTGACAGTTGCAAAGGCAGAGATGCCAGATGTGCTTGTGTCACATGTTCTGTAGAAGTCTGACTCGCTTAATCCTCACCATGCTTACCAGCCTGACTTCATTCTGTTTTTCAGACATTTGTCATCAGTTCTGGGAAACAAGTTTGACCATGTGGCAGAAGCCATCATGCCAACAATTTTTAATCTTATTCCGAATAGTGCCAAAGTCATGGCCACTTCTGGTGTTGTAGCAGTTAGATTAATCATTCGAGTAAGTATGCATCAAAAGACAACAATGTGATTTCCAGATACTGTGGTATTTCTGAGAAAATGTGAATGTTATTGCAATGAAAATTAGAAGATAATCTTTTTTTGGGGATTGTGCTGGGCTCGGCTGTCTCAGATGTCGTGCAGCCTTGTTTAAATGTTAATAGTTAAGCCCTGCCAAAACAGTAGGAAAAATGTTTCTTTGCAGAGTAATATGTTTACATGCCTCTAAGAACTAAGCAAGCTTTTTCCTTTGCATAGGTTTTAAACCTGCCTTGCAGGACAAACTTATTGTCTTAATTATGCTCCAGAATTCCTTGTAGACAGTACAGGTTTCCTAAAACCATTAGATCACAGAGGTGACTTCGGGCTAGTGGTTCACTGGGGAAGCTGTAGTTAATCTCGTGTATCTCAAGTTGTTAGCACTGACAGTTTAGATCCTCTTGCAGTGACTTCAGCTCCTTAAGTGACTGGAGCCTGTAATAGAAGAAAACAAAATACCTATTTAAATATATTTTAACAGATATATAGTATAAAATATTTTTAATAATAAAAAATCCATCTGTATCTGTTGGTGTTCTTTTATTTAGCAGTTCTGTTTTTAAGAATTGAACAAAAATAACTATGTACATAGTAGGCTGAGGTGACTGAAGGATGTGGCCTTTCATTCCATGGAACTGAGGTGTAAAAATTTCTTCCTGGTTTTGTCGTTTGTTTTCTTCTAGCATACGCACATCCCTCGACTAATACCCATCATAACCAGTAATTGTACCTCCAAATCTGTTGCAGTTAGAAGGTGAGTGTTTGGTTTGAATTTATTCTCTTTTTAACCAGTAAATATGTTCACATGTACTTTGTGATAATAGTCATGTATTTGTTTTTACTCATGAAAAGGGTTATGTACACAGTTAAAGAACGCATCTCATTCTCTGCTATGAGTTGGGATCAAATTCAAAGTCAGCTCTCCTGTATAAGCTACAGCACTGCAGAGACGAATAGGCACTTTCTGGAAGAGAAATGTTTTTTAAACTAATCTTTTTGTTTACATGTCACTGTGATAATGTCATATTATTTTGGCTTCTTTACAGACACATTCCTATTCCCACTTCTAGCTGTTCTAGTGATGCTCTTTTTTTTGAGCCAGTCAGCAGAAGTAGCGTTCTTTGATAGTGTCACCTGGAGGTTGGACTGGATGTCCTAATGGTCCTCTATTTGTACTTCAGTCCACAACCTCACTGGGAGACTCTTGCCTGGTGCATGTAGATTAGCTAGTGCTCTTCTGGTTAAAGAAAAAGAAGGGCTTTGTGGCTGCTGAATTTGGTGACAAACCTTGAACAAATAACAGAATGCTTGTGTCTTGGCTTCTTGACATACAGAAGAAAGACTAAAGTTGAAAAGTCTCTTTCCATGTGGAGCTAAATGAAATTTCCTTGTGAAGCCTGAGCTAACGGGTACAACGTAGCATTAGCATGGCTCTTCTGAGTCTGTATCCTGTTTAATGAAAAAGGAGGCTTTCTGGATTGTTTTGTGTCAAGCCCTCTCCTCAGACTTTGCTGTAAAGAGATGCCTCTGGTTACTACTTCAGGCTGTTTATTGATGGCATTTATAGAGATGTTGATGTTTTTTATGGTGGTCATTACTGAATTCTAATGTCCCCAAAAGCTTCATAACAAAAGATGGCTGTTCTAGAGGCAAGTACGGCAAAAGTGGTGTGCCTCTGTTAACGTGGAGAACTCAGCATTGTTTCTCTTTCTTCTCTCAGGCGCTGCTTTGAATTTTTAGACTTGCTGTTGCAGGAGTGGCAAACACACTCCCTAGAAAGGTAAGCTCTGAAAACAGGTGGAGTAATTCTCTTCTGCTTGTATGTGTGTGTAGGATAATTCTGGAGAAAGGATAATCTAGAGCTACCCGATATAATCTCACCTCTTACCAGAGATATTTTTGCCACAAAAAAAGCACGTACGCATGTGCACACACAACATTCATTCCTGTGGTTCTAGCAGTCAGAGTTCAGTCAATCTGTCTCCATGCAGCCCTGAAAAACGTGACTTAAGTGAATCCCTGAACTCAATAGATTTTGTTGGCTGCTTGTTCCACTGTACCCCTCCAACCCTCTTTGCACCAGAAGTTGAGATGATGAAGTGAAGGCTACTAAACATCTGTCAGGAGTTTCTGAGGCTTCTACAGCACTTCAAACTAATGAGCAGCGAAAATAATGGTGGGAGCTTTTTTCCTTAGCCCTAAAGTACCCAGGCAGTTTCCATAGCTAACTAAAGACTGACCTATGAAGAACAGTGCTTGCCTTTTCCTAGTTAGCAATATGGGTGAAATAAAACTAACTTGTAAGAGTAGCTAAATAAAGGCTCTAAAGGATCTTAAATGGAAATGGTAGTATGTGATGAACTCTTTATTCCTGGAGACCAAAGGACAATCAAATTAGTCATTTGTTTTTAAGTGTGATGCATCTGTCTGGACTGCTGGATAATGTTTCTTTCCCTTCTTATTTCAGACATATATCAGTGTTAGCTGAAACAATAAAGAAGGGAATTCACGATGCAGACTCTGAAGCCAGGATAGAGGCAAGAAAGTAAGTGAAAGTTGTTGGTGGTCTTTTCATTCTCCCCTGTTTTGCCCCAATTGTGTACTGAGTCAATGATATTGCGTGTCAGTGACTGAAGTCCAGACAAGTTACGTTCTCCTGGCAGTGAATGCCAGCTTTCCCTTGAAGGGGAGCGTGTACTTCAGTGGGAGGTGATTGTATAGGCATGAGTTACAGATGTATTGCACCTTCTAATGGTGCTTGTTTCACTTTGTTCTTATAATATTTTACTGCCTTATTGTCTGTCTGAGCAGGTAAAATGCTTACCTGACTTGTTCAAGAGTCTAGAGTTGAGAACTAGTAACATCATCTTTCTTTGGGTTCCTTGTAGTTAACTGAAATTTCTTCTGTTTAGTATAAAAATAATACTACTATTTCTAGTATTTTTTCCCCTTTTATTTTGGCCTGTATGCAGAACTGGGTTAGTTGCCACTCTTGAAACAAAAATCCTTATGTTAGTACACTGCTAAATGGTATCCTAAATTAAGGAAATATTTTATGACATTGAAGTAATATCTTTGTGTGTATCTGTAGGAAACTTTAATATTTGCAACTATTTTTTTTTCTGTTGAAGATCTCTTGCATTTCCATTAATATATTTGTACTTACAGTAGTATGCTGAGTTACCAGAGTCATGCTCCTCTGAACAGAACAGTAGTGGAACATTTTTCTTCAGAAAGAGAGTGCTGTAAAACGTGGAATCAATGAACAATAAATTTTGTTAATCTAAATGTTATAAGCAGAGATGTTTCACAGTAGGCCTATTTAAATCCTTTTGAAAGGGAACTTGTCCATCACTGAAAAGTACAGTAGGCACTGAGACTTCACAGCAGGTGACTGGTTAAGTTGAATAGACAGCAAGGAGAATGGCATGAGACTTCGGAGGGCATGCTTAATTCTCTCTTACCACGTTTCTTAATTAACAGCATGGCTAATTGTAAGACAGAAATTTGTTTCCTCCTGGTGATGTGAGAATGCACGTGACTTCTCTGAGCCTCTGAAAACTGGCTGTCACACACAAACAATTCTTGATTCATTTGAGCTAAGGACCTTACTCTTAAACTGCCCACTAATTGCCCCCTGAAAAGAGTTCAGAGCCTTCATCTCCTTTGTGACAAAAGTGAATAGTGTTTAGCCATTAGCCACTAGATTTGGATCAGAGAGGAATTCTTCTCTCATCTTAAAATGCTCTTTTTTCAGTGTGGCAGTGTTTGGAAACCTATACGAGCATCTCCTTTGTTTCCCTCACTATTTCTTCCCCAAAAGACAGTCAACAGCCTCAACTCAGTACAGAAGATTTGTATCGGCAGCATTGTAGAAGACCTGTTTGTTAAACTCACAGAAGAAAACAACACCAGCTGGTGCTTTCCTGAACCAGGCCCATGTGTGTTTAAGCTTTTGGCATTTTTTTCAAGTAGCTTTTGAGCGCCTAGTCGCAAACCAGTATCAGCCTGTGGCTTTGCAGTCTCCCATGTACAGTAGACAGCTGGAGGGATGAGGAATTCTTCTGTAATAAAGCTTTTTTGACTACTTGTGTTTTTACAGCACACCAAATGATGTGTTCCTGTCTTCTTGCTTTAATTTCATTTGTCTTGTGTGGCTGCCTGACCTCTACAACGGTTTGAAGAAAGTGAGGTCTTGAGCCTGTCATAGGGGTAGTAGGTGGCTGAAATGGCTCCTCAGCCCAGTCCACTAATGCCAGTAGTGAAAAGGGCTCTGACTGTACTCTCTGCTGCCTCCTAAAATGTAACAAGGAAATGTTCACAGCATTGTGCCTTGCTTCCAGGTGTTATTGGGGTTTCCACAGTCACTTCAGCAGAGAGGCAGAGCATTTGTACCACACTTTGGAGTCTTCCTACCAGAAAGCCCTGCAGTCACATTTGAAGAACTCTGACAGCATCGTGTCCTTGCCACAGTCAGATCGCTCCTCCTCCAGCTCCCAGGAGAGTCTCAAGTAAGTCCTTTGATGTCACTACCTCTTGTTTTTTAAAAAATTGCGGATAGCTCCATTGAATTGGAGAAAGCCATTAGATTGCTTTGTCTCATCTGGTCATTGCTTGGCCTCAACGCTTGGCTTCTTCAATTTAGTGTTTTGTTTTTTTTTTTTTATTTCAGTTAGCATTGCATTAAAATATAGAGCTAGCAAAACCCATTACTGGCTTAAAAAAAAAATCATTATCTTGACTCCATAAATAATTTTCTAGGAATCTTTTTGTGTTCAGCGGATATTCTTAGTCATTCCTTCCATTTGTGCTTAAAAGTGCTTGAATTGAAATTCTGTTTAGTATTAATCCTAGAGGAGTTAGTCTGCCTCTTTCAATATAACAGAAAAAAATAACCAACCTAAATTTGAGTTGTAACTATAAAATCAATATGTAACTTTTCTGTTGATTGTATTTATTTTAGCTTCTCTTAGAGGTAGTCAGCTTATGCTCCAAATGTCTGCAGGTTAAGTGTTAGACCTATATAAAAAATACCTGTAACTATCTACATCTACAAAGAGTGTTCTTAAAAATCTCTTCTTGATCAAGTAACGTACATACCAGTTTTTCTTAGTGCTTTTGTAAAGAATTTTGTGGTGGTGCTGTATTTATTCTTAAACAGTAGCTTTGTTAGTCCATCCCTGTATGTAAATAACTTCGTATTGATTCAGTTGTGTACTGAGGGAACAGTAGAACTGACTATGAAATACCAGTTTTTTGTTTTAATAAGTATTTATATTAACTTCTAGCCGTCCATTGTCTGCCAAAAGAAGTCCTACTGGAAGTACTACATCTAGAGGTGAGAAAAGGAGCTGCTAAATGTGCTCAGGTGTTGCTGAGGAAGTGTGATGAATTAGAATGAGACTTTCAGACACTAGTATGCAAACAACAACTTTAATCGCTATTTGCTGCTCCTTAAAATGGCAACTTACTATGTAACACTTCTAATTAGTTTCGGGTTGTACACCACATCCTGTGCACCAACTGCTGAAATAATGGTGCATTTTGAAAGTTAGTAAATCTGTTATTCCTTGCACCTGAAGGGAAGGCTAAAGAGCTTTGAAAATTCTAGTCAGGGTATTTTTAGCTGTGCAATAGTTGGTATAAACTACTGCTTACACTAAGATATGCAGCTACACAGTCTAACGGTGCATTAAGCTTTACAATTTTCTGTCACTTATTCTCTGTGGTTTCAGCACTTACTGGAAGCATCATCTGCACATGAGTCCTACAGTCTTAGATTAGCAATGAGATGGAATTTATTTTTACTGTCAGATGTAATATTCAGGTGCAGCTTTCCTGTCCTGAGTAAATGCATACAGTAACCTAAATAATAAATTGTAATACAGAATATAATAGGCAAAACTTCATTGTTAGAAGATAAGCTGCCTTCTACACCTGACTAAGATAGGGTTCTGGCTGGTGTGTGTATACAGTACACCCTGCTGAGACATTTCATTCAAGGAGCTGTTGTGTAACCTACTTGATTGTGCACACAAATACATGTTTACTTGCAGCTAAGTAGAAGAGCTTTGTGCTTAAGAGGATAAGCATCAGCATCAAGTGATGGGAAGAGCAGTCCTCATGAGAAGACTAGGTGTTGAGAAGGGAGTTAGAACCTCGACTGAAGGATCTGCAGGTCTAGCCAGCAACTCACAAGCTGGTGATGGGTTCTGTGGTTGAACTTTCCCATCATTTCTTTATTACTGGCCTGGCAGCCTTTTGATCTCAGCATTTAAGTCGGTGTCTGATAAAGTTCTTAGAGGTAGCATCAGGTCAGCGTTGAAATATCTTTGCAGGCAGTGTTGGGGAAACCCACATTGCTCTGATAAAGCATTATTAGTTGAGGTATTTCAGTGCCAGCAGGGAGTGTTAAAAATAGTACATTGAACTGTTAGTCAGGCTCTTTGAAGCACACAGCTCAAAAAATTAATCTTCTTTATTCTGGATCTCCCACTCCCATCTGCAGCATCTACAGTAAGTACAAAATCTGTGTCAACACCAGGATCTCTGCAGCGATCCCGCAGTGACGTCGATGTGAATGCAGCAGCTAGTGCCAAGTCAAAAGTGACGTCTTCTGGAGCATCTACCCCCTTCAGTTCTGCTGCAGCCTTGCCCCCAGGCTCATACGCATCACTAGGTAAATCTGCTTGTTCTACTCTTGCAGTTAGCTTTCTTTACTGCTAGAAAGTTCCTCGTAGTTTTATTTGAATATTAAACTAACTAGAAGAACGTATCTCTGAGATAGTTACCAGCTCTCCAGGATCAGTGTGTGATCTCTTGCCCTTTGGGATTAAGGGAAAAATTGCAACAGAACTGACTTGAAGCGACTTCTTAGTTTTTGAATTGTATACTAGTCTGCGTCTCACTCTTCTTTCCGGGGAAGGGCAGATCTTATTACGATTCTGGGACATTGTTGAGGAAATTACTGCTCTCTTCCTTCTGACATGTCCTCCTATCTCTTTTCCTTCTCTTCCTTCCTTCCTTTCCTGAAACTGGTTTTCCATTAATCGTATTATGCTTTGAATAGTACATCTTAGTTTTATCCTTCTCTTTTACAAAAGAGAAAGATGTAGAAAAAATCAGCCTTCTTGTTGCACCATGCGGGAATATATGTATCTGTTCCTTACTCTGATCCCTTTTCAATTATAGTCACGTATCGCATTATTCTCTCAAGGCATCTTATATCACTTTCGGGTGCTTCAGGATTTCTTACAGCAAAGTTTGCATTTGATCTTTTTCTCCTGGAGCTGCCATAGGAGGCGGCATGGAGGAGGAAATGTGAGGCGGTGATTGACACTGCATTTGCAGAGCTTCGTCTTAGTTATGAGCAGAGGTGATCATCTGAGCTAATTTCTCATTCTGCTGGTTTCACGCTCGTCTAATTCCGAACTTTTTCATTGATTCACCCTTGCAAGAGGGAGGAAAATCAGAACTTGGTAATCTTCATTTAAGCTCCGTAGATTGTCTTCACTGAGTCAGTTGAAAAGTTGCTTCTCCTTAGCATAGAGCATTTGTCTTTAGTCAGACAAAATATACTTGGTGAATTACATCCATCTCATTTCTGTTGGTCCTTTTGTAGACAGGTTTCTTCCATTTCTGAAATATTTTACTGTGGGTTGTGTGTTGGTTGTGTTTGGTTCAGAAGCTGAATTCTTATTCTGATTTAAATTTTTCATACTTAGTTCAAGATTCAGATACATTGGAGTGAAAGCATCACACAGAATATAAAGTTGATCGCATAATAGTGTGCCTTCCAGCTTACAGATGCATCCATTTTTTCAGTTGCACTGCACACCGGCTTCAGTGGCAAAAACTGCTTTGAAACAGTCCAATGTAATGAGGAAGAATGGAAGAGGGGGTAAAGCATCTAATAAAGCCTTCTTTGTCCTTAAAGCCAGGATATTGAATGCATTGTTAGCCTAGCTCTTAAAACAGACTGTAGGAAAAAAGCAGCAAATATACCTTAGGTGATACAAACATGGCTGCTCCTGAAGTAGTCTGCATCCTTTTGAGCCAGTAGAGACATTTGTCACCTGCACATTCCTACAAGAGAAATGGTGAGGCAAACAAAGGAAATGGAGTTTGGCCAGTGCTGGTTATTATGGAAGGAAAAACCTGCAACCATGTTCTTCAGATACATTGAGCTTTGTTTTGATGCTCAGTCGACTTTTTTTCATTTCTTTAATGGTGTTATTTTTTTTTTTTATATTTCTGTAGCTAATATATAGTGCCCACCTCTGTTGATGTTACTAATTTTTTCTATTAACCCTTTCCTTGCTCTTTTTTTTAATTTGCCTAAAGATGGTACTACCACTAAAGCCGAGGGTAAGCAGTCTCTTTGTGTAACTGAGGTGTGTCCACAGTCGTACAACCCTACCTGGTCTCTGTTCTCAAAGTGTTATCTGGTTCTCATCCATGTTCACTGGTGACCTGCATGAAATGTTGCATGGTTGTCCTGCTCATTTTGATGCCATGGGGTATTCTTCATTTTCTCTTCAAGCTCCTCCCCACTAATAGGCACTAGTCTACTTTTATGACTTCTGATCACAAAGGTGTATGTGGGTCTCCTTATCATGGCACTGTTTTCATTTGAAGGTGGCCTGTGCGTAGATAAAAACAAAACCAACCCTACCCCCCAAAAAACCAACATGGGGCTTGTGCTTTCTTGCTGCACGATGTGTAAAGGTTTGCTGTGTTTTTCCATCCAAAGCTCAGGTCACAACTGCCAAATGCTTTCGGGAAGAGACTGGGCAGTGAGCGAATTGAATGAGATGATCACATGGCAGAAAAATGAGGACAGTAAACAATGATCTCTAGGGAAGGAATATTTGATCAACCTCTTTAAACATGAGTGCTTTCTTATTGTTGTTAACTGTCTGAGTGAAATGGCTTACATCTAAGACAGTTGGAGGAAAGGCTTTCTTTGCAAGCACACTGAGCCTGCTAGTTTGGGAGTGCTCCCAGTCTGTGTCTCTGGCTTGTTGTCAAAGCTCGTTCTTTATTTTTCTCAAGCAAAAAAGTCACTGGGAAATCACTCTTTCTGAGGCAGACAGGAGTTCAAAACAGGAATGCCTAGTAAGGATATCACACCCCCTAGCAAACTTATTTTATTCAAATGCAAGTCTCTTTTCAAGGGATCTATTACTGTCTCGTGGGACTGTGCTCGTATCCTTGGTGGCTGCTCGTATTTGGTTGTGGTGTTGTCAGAAGTGCTACTGTGCCATTGTGACATGTGTATATTTTCTTCTTTTTCCTTCCTATTGATTTATTATTTAGAGGGAAAGATCTCTACCAGTTTTGGAACTGTCACGTAATATTAGTGTTGAGACATGAGCTGGCTCTGGGTGATGGGCAGGTGTTTGTGCTTTGTGATCTGTCAGTAATATGGAATATGAAGTTGGCCTAAACACCTGTATGTCTAAATCAAAGGCAAATTCGGTGGAAGTTCCAGATTGTTGTAATAATGAGATTTTTTTATTCACCTCTGACCCTTCCTTTTCCTTTTCTTTTTCCCCCGTCTGGTTTTCAAGATTTTCTATTTTTGACCTAACTTTGAGACGTTGAATGTTTAATAATAATTTATGAAATACCCTATGCAGCTCTCAATACTCTCCTAGGCTGTAGTAATATTCATGGAGGCCTGTTCCAACTGCTGTCCTCTGGAATACCTTTATTTTTAGCTTATTAAATACTTTATTGTCATCATGCAAAAGTGTGGTCTTTTTAATTTGAGTAGATTTTTTTTTTTCAGTTTGGCTATGTTGGAATCAGATTGGACTTAGTGGAAATCTGTTATAGAAACCAGCAAGTCACTTGAGGGGAAAGATTGTGAGGTGAATGATCAGGGATGGAGTTTACCATCCCCCTCATATTTTTGCTATAGGATTCTCTTTTCTTGAGGGAGTGAGCGTCAGGGATGATTAGAACAACGTGGCACACTACAGCTGGAGCAGTTGAAGGTTGATTTTAATCACTGTTTGAAATTCATCATCTTATTTTCTTTTCTTGAGGCATTTGAGGGAAAACCAGCCGTTGTTCAGAATTTGCTGTATCTTACAGATGAGGGCTGAGAATGGTCTTCTGCCAGCTCTGATCTTGCAGAGTTTGCCAGGAACTAAAGAGAAGGCAAAACTCTATATTTTTGACATAAATGTGAAAATTAAGGAGGCGAGGGCAGGGGAAGAGAAAAGCATCCCCTTGCTCTGGAAATAGTTGTAAGAGGGACTCTGAACATAAAGCAAGAGTTCTATCCACAACAATGCCCAATGTGTTTGGGGTGTTTTGCAGGTCACCAGTAAGTACTTTAAAAGCAAATCCTTTTGGATTCTTGTGTGGTTCAGCTTGATGATAAATTTGCAGTGTGGTTCCCGTCGTGGTTTTCTTCATCCACCGTGTAAAAGTTCTGCACCTTCCCCTCTAGCAGGAGCCAGCATTGTGCAAACTTGGCAGTTCCCATCTGCTTTGCCCTGAATTCTCAGCGTTTTGTTTTTGAGCCAGACATTTCAAAACAGGAGCAAGATAAAGTGGGTTATGCTGGTGCAAGAATACAAGTAAAGAGCTGAGTATTGGTCCTTTGGTTTTAAGTAGTGTCATTCTGATTGACAAATGCTCTTGAAATGCATTTCCTTATGAAAAGGAGGCTGTACACCGCTTAAGTGTGGGAGGGTCTTCTGCTGCCTCTGTGCTGTGGGGGCTGTGTTTTCATGCACAGCACAATGTCTTGATTGCCCAGACCCTTCACACATGGGTCTCTCTTGAACTTCATTAAGAGCTTTGCAGGCAGAAAGCTTGTACTATCTAAACCTGTATAGTTTTGATCAGGACTTCACAGCCAATGCTATACAGTTGTGCCCTATATCTGATTAAAATGAAACCTCAGAAAAATTTCTGCTTGTTTTATCATGAAACAACTTTTCAAGGAATATTTTAAAAAGGTGCATAGCCCTGACTTTCAGTACAGAACAATGGCTCACAGGGTTTGTGTTACCTGCCTGCCGGTTTTTTTCAATGTGATCACTAAGGCAAGCCCTTCAGATAAGCCTTTCCCAAAAGGAGGAAGCATAAATGCTGCTCTGTCCTGAAACTGGCCAATTTAAAACAAAATCATCAGTCTCCAGAGTCAGGAGCACATTTTTTAATAGTCTTTATTATTCACCAGAAAGGAAATAAAGTCTGTTTTGTTTTTCTTAGGCTCAGAAAGAGTGCTCTGCTCTGTTGGACATCTTGAGCCTTACCAAAGACTTTGGAATAACATATGTTTTAAGAGATCACCATTCATGTTTTCTTTTCTGTTTAAAGGTCTTGCTTGTTGTCAAGGGCAAGCCTTGATTCAAAGTTATGAGTGAACGTGATATCTTGAATGGAAATGTTCAAGTAGGGGTTTTCTTTGTTCTCTTGGTCCATCCCTTTGCAAATGCTGACTTGATTTGCCTGTGCCTGTTAATGTAGGGCAAAATGGTGCCACTATGGTTCCCTCTGCTTTGGAGGGAGTTCCTGTGCAAAACACACAGGCAGTGTATGCTGATGGTTTCCAGTACAGGTCAAGTGATTCTCAGGGGAAATTATGGTGCAGAGCCAGGTCTTATACTGGTATAGTGTTGGACACATGCTAAATATGCATGGAAACCATTCCAGTGGTTTTTGCAAAAAGTTGGCAGATTTATCTGTAAATTGTATCTTTATCTGTATCTTTAATTGGTGTGTGCATGTCTCGAATGTCCACCTGTCATTTAGCGGGGACACAGCTAGGGGTCTCCTAGTGGCTCTTTCAGGAATGTGTTCCTCCAAGCTGGGGAAGAACCCAGTGCTGAGTAACCAAATTGCATTAACGTGATCGGTGGAGAGATCATTACCATCCCAATGCTTCCTTATTGAATTTGTCTGGTTGTAGGTGTCATTATTCACAGCATGGAACTGATTAAACTGATTTAACTCAGTTGTGGAGCTGTTATTTCCCATTTCTAGACTATTTGAAAGCTGTTTTCTTCCATGTAATATTCAGGCTGGGTCTCACAAAGCCTGTATCTATTCTGAGCATGGGCGATGGAGATGCTGTAGTGTCCTCTCAGAGGGGCTCAGAACAATGCTGCTGGATGAAGACTCTTGTAGCACAAAACCATTATCGTAGAGTCTTCCTGTGCTTGTTCCTTTTTTAAAAAACAAAACAAACTTCATAGATCTGTGCATATTTTAGACATTCCAAGGTTGATTCTGATTCATTGGTTGTTGTAAAAACTGGAAATAACCTTAAAAAAATTAAAGCAAAACCCCCTTAAAAAAATCCACAAATGGTCTCTTGACACAGAGCGTTTATATGGAGTCTCAAAATACTTTCTCTACGAGCAGAGATGTCAGATGTCAAATTTATATCAAGGGCTTTTTTTATGGAAATACTTCCACGGTTTTTGGAAACTAGTTGGGGCAGTCTTTATTTGTTCTTTTGCTGTGCTGCTGTTGTCACGATCCACTAATTCTTTTAAGAGGAGGAGGAAAATAATGGTTATGAAATATGAATTACTGCATCTGCAGTTTGAGCTAGATAAACAAACCTACTTGAAAGCAAAGAAGTTTTTGGAGGGGAAGTATTTACTTGAGTTCAACAACAAAAATGTTATCTGAATAACTTAATTTGATACGTTATTTACAGTCTTGGTTGAAATGAAGTTTTCTGTCTGGGGTAGACTGATAGGCATAAAGCCACATATAGTTGAAATCTTTAAAGGAATATATTATAGTAGAGATGTGTATAGATGAACTTATATATATACACACACATATTTTACTTGGTATAGTATATATTAAAAAAAATGAGAATTTCAAGCCAAATATTGATTTGTCTTACATTGCTATAAAGCTAAAAGGTTTTGGGTATCATCAGACCAATTTAAAAATTGTGCATGCGGGTAAAGATGAGTTAACATATGAAACACTGCAGATCTCCCTCTTGTGTTTCAATCTGATACCGATTTGCCTAAAGCAGTTTTGAATTCCAATGGGTCATTTTTTTTTTTTTTAACAGCTAAAACATGTACTTGGATAGGAAAAACTTAGCATCTTAACTTTTTTCTTGAAGAGTAGCTTTGAGTCACTTATTTTGAACCATTTCTATGCAGCAAGTAATTATCTGTATGAAAAACCAAATACATAGTTTTTGAAGTTAAAAAAATATTCAAACCACCTTTGTAAAGTATATTAATAATTTATGCTTCAAGGAATACATATAACTGATACCGGATGGCACTCTTTCCTTGTGCTTGTGTGAAGAATTTGACCTTGACTTTAAGAGACATTTTCCCCTCTCCCCATTTTACTTTATGCCATAGACTTAAAAAAAATGAAGTTCTTCTATGGGAGCTGTTACTGTGCTATCAAAGTATTCGTACAATTCAACATCATATTTGTGTCATGAATTTCTAGTTCCTGCTATTCCTGTTATCATCTGAACAATGCAAGTCTTGTGCAGTGTTAGTTGAAATGCTTGTCAGCCTTTTCAGGAGCATAAGAGAACGAGTATCAGTGTTGGGACTCTGTGGAAGGGCAACTCTTCATCCCACGTTGTTCTCTCTGACACCCATTGGCCAAAATCATTGTGCAAATCTACCAGTCGAAAAGGGAGCAGAATTTTGTTCCTGGGCATTCATTCAGAAACTACTCAAGTTGGTTTATGTCTGTCCACTGACTATTTGGGGTTTTGAAATAGGTTTTAGCTCTGTATTTCTAATCCTGCTGATAATCAAGTTAATTAGTTCTAAGTCTTTGGTTCATTTTTCTTTCTTAAAGCCCCTAGAATTGGTATCATATGCTAACCTTGGTTTCTTTTTGTATAGTATGTTAGGACTTGTGTTTCCTGAGGTGGGAGAGTAATTTATTACATATTGTTCAATGTTCCCCTTCTTAAGTTACCTGCTGATAAAGAAAAACAGAACCAAAAAACCTCCAATGCCCAGGCTTTCTGTTGACCTTCTGTAAAGATGAAGTTAATTCCATTAGTAGTTCCTAAGGCTGGTCAAGTTTACCTTCTTGTCTTAGCTTGTACCCCTGCTGCCTCCAGTGATGTTTTCCTGATGCGGGGAATGAAAGGAAGCCTTGAGGCTTCCAACAAGAGTGTGGTCCTGCTTCCTCCCCCATGCACGTCTTCTTTGAAGCTTGCAGTGGGGTTTGGGGTATGCACCTTGTGACAGGTCCCATGGTGATTCTGCTCCTCTGTGTGTAGCTGTGTGTCTGCCAGGCTTGCAAGCAATCGGAAAGGGCCTGGAGAGAGCTGCAGAACTGTCTCTGGCTATGTGACACGCTGACTTTTTGGTAAGGGGCAAGTAATATCCTAGGGTGGAAGAGATCTGGGGCTAAGAAGAGCTTAGCAACCAGATTCATGATCTTGGACCCACATGGATGTGGGCAGAGCTTGTTTAATGGAGGCAGTGGTTAAAGTGTTCCATGTTTTCCTAGGTTTGTGGTAATTATTTCTTCTGTGTCACTTTTACAAATAATTGTTTGAGCATAGAAACCTCTGTCTCGCCCACTGAGCTGTTTTAAAATGAGGTGTTGGGGAAGAGGTGTGAAGTTCAGCTGTCTTCTAGGCTTTTTCCTGGGAAACAAGGCTAGGCTTTCTTCTCAAAGCTGAGCATCTCCTTGTCACTTTGTCTGTAAGAAGCTTGCAGGCCACGTTATGAATATTTTGAGAGATCAGTGAAGAACAGTCCTCTCAGTCCGTTCAGCTTGGTTCGCTTACCATCGTCTTGTCCTGCGTGAGTGCCTTATGAGAAGGGATTTTTTTGTGTGGGAAGTATGTATGTCCCTGTCCATATTTCTCTATATGCTTAGGGTGGAGACAAAGAATAGGAGATGAATATCTGTAACTAGTGGGTGCAGTTGCCTAAGCTCTTCTTTTCCATGTTGTGGTTTTTTTCCTTTTATTATTATGCCTGAAACTTGAAGTCATCCTCTGAATGCAGGCTAGCACTGGCATTAGGCCTGAGAAACAGCTTCAGAGTTGGCCGAGAACCGAGTTGTTGAAAAGTGCTGATGGAGGCTTTCTTTGTGTTGCTCTTAATTATCATTTCTTTCCCATTAACTAGAGACAGATAATTGAAGCTTAGCACTGGAAAGAACATTCTGTAGGAAACCGCCCTGCCCTGGAAGGGGATGAACTGATGACCCTGTAAGCTTTTTCTAGCTCAAATTTCTGTGGCTTTTTCACGAGGAAAGGACAGAAGAAGGACCAAGAACACTTTTTATCCATTCTCTGCTTAAATAAAGAGCTGACACACAGAATAATTTTTCCACAACGTTGATTGTGTTAAATGGGACTCTCCATTACAAGTAAAGTTACACTGATCTTGGGATAAATATGAGGGATCTGTAAACAGCAGGGAAAATTCAGTGAGCCTGAAATAAAAGCATAGTAAGGCTGTGTTGACAGACTCTCGCAGGAGTGCATGCCAGCCTGCGCACGTAGAGCAGGATATAAAGCACTGAACTGCTAATTGGAAATCCCAGTGATGGAATTTCTGGGGGCATCTGTCACGCCAGTCTCTGGAAGGGTGATCATCTTGTCAGAAAGTAATAATTGGATATAGGAAGAGGCATTTAGGAAGCTGAAGTTTTTGTTGTAAATCCTTTGTAAAGAAGCTACTATAGAACAGAAGCAAAAGCTGTAGAGAGGTAATATTTTTTAATTAAACCGACTGATAGTGTTACAGAAAGTGAAGAATTTTTCAGCCTCGTGGATCTTGACTGTATTTCTGCTTCCTTCCCTGTGTCTCAGCCAGTCTAATGAAAGATGTTGCCTCTCCCTGTAGAGTTTTTCTTTTGTACCCTGGTTAATTGTGTGTATAGCAGCCCTGCAAGCATAGGACAAGCATGTTAGAGGCTGCTGCTTTTGGAAGAAACCTATTAACAGTCTGCTTGTCTTTGCATTCCTCCAGGTCGGATTCGTACAAGGAGACAGAGCTCTGGCAGTGCCACAAGTGTTACCTCGATGCCTGCTGATACCCGAGGCCGCAGCCGGGCTAAAGTGGTTTCCCAGTCCCAGCGTAAGAAGTGTTTCATTTTGGGGGAGGAGAACAAATAGCTAGTAATACATTTCTCTTGAATTGTGGTAGCATCAGCAGAGGGTTTGGCTCACTTCTGCCAAATAACATTTGGACCTGTAGTAAAATGAGTCCCTATTCAGCCACCGTGTGCTGAATATATTGAATTAACAAATATGGTCCCAAATCTGAGAGCTTCCTTGCTGCTTTTTTTTAACCAGTTGCACAGCAGAGTTTCATGTTGCTGGGATGCGTAGGACTGAGCTTGTATTGGGTCCCTCTGAGACACCCTCTGTGTCTGTAGCTGACTGGGTTCTTGCCGCTGCCAAGCTTCTTCTGCTTATGTGACTGTACTTCTGTATGTGTAACACGTGAGCTGTCGAAGTTAATGTGATTCGGTATCAATTAAAAATAGGACATTATCTATTTTGTGTAGATATGGGGAAAAGAGTTCTGCTCTTTGATTCACATGACACATCTGCACTCTTTAGCTACCGGACAAGGCATAGTTTTCCTCTAGGAGCCGAGCCACACGTGCGGTGCTGTTGCGTATTTGTCATGTGTATCTAAGGAGAATTTTGTCACTTGAACTTTAAAAGGAGTTGGGGGGAGAGAGAAAACTTTCACTTGTACTTTGAGGACCTTCAAGCCTGTGGGTAAGAGGAGATGGGGTTTGTGGAAAGATATGTTTGTTCTGAGGACTTGTCTTGCTTTGCGCCCTTATTTAAAGCTCTTCTCTGTTCATGCTCTCATTGCTTTGCTCTGTCATGTTGGAGGGATGGGGAAGCAGTTTATAGCATTGTGTTAGGCTGGGAGAGCTGAAGAGAGAAGTAGTATATTCAGGATGAGGCAAAATAGAAGTCTTTCCATTGAAGTCATGAAGGAATTTGGGCTTTGGAATGCTAATCTAAATTGATTTCTTCATTTTTGAACATAAAAATGATCCAAAGCCAGAAATGACCTTTTTTTCCTAAACTTAGTTTGGTGTAAGAAGATCAGACCAGATGAGACAAGTCTCAGAAGTGTTTAAAGAATAGTTGAGTATCCAAAGATTTCAAAGATTATGGGCTTATTTTTTTTATGGAATGTCTTATGAAGCATAATGATGGTCACATCTGAACCTGTTCTCTTGGTATAGTTTGCTGAATCCTGATTCCAGCCTAGCCCAACCAGATGTGATCCTTATCCTTAAGCTGAATATTGCATGAAATAACTTATGAATTTGAACATAATACAGTCACAGGATCAAATTCTCCATGCCCACACAGTGGATAATCCTGTTGTAATTTTGCAGACTGGGCTGGGGTGTGACTTAGAGGAGAACTTGGGTGTCAGTGTGTTGGTTGATATTTAGCTAGGCAGCTGATCAGCCGTGGGAAATGGTTAGTTGCATCTGCACGTTAAGTCACTGCATTATGCAGAGGCTTTAGGAGTGACATGTTTGTGAATAAATCTGCCTGCATTGTGTATAGCATAAACCGCATGCTGAACACTGTATTGTCTTGCTGTCTTTTAATTCACTTTTTGCCTGTCCTTTGGTCTGCCCTCATAATGAAGGATCCAGATCAGCTAATCCTGCTGGTGGTAAGAAACGTTTTCCCTTTCTTGTTTTCTCATGTTGCTTCCTTCACATTTTTTAACTGCTAAAGCTTCCCTTGCTCTCTGCTAACTGTGAGACTTAAAAAGCATTCTCTTAAAGTCATAAATCCAAATGTGTACAGGAAATGATTTTGCTTTCTCATAGTAATCAAACATGGTAAGCCTGTATTCTGCGTATTGAAGCTGGCTCATTGCTGCAGTGTAAACCTCAGGTGCTAAATTCTTCTTCCAGTTCGGTGCAACCCTGCTGACATCAGTGAGATTGCAGCAGTGTCACTGAGAGGAGTATCTATCTGCCTTAGGGTGTGGATGCTGTGTGTGAGTCTGGCATCTCTCACGAATGTTCTCTCTTATTTTGAGAGGGAGCCAGCACCACAAACGGTATTGGAGTTTGTGATTTAATTGCTTTGACTTTGTCTAAGAAAGTAGAGGGGCAAGTAAGTTAAAATAATACATGTGTTATGGTATTGTCCATCAGATTAATAGAATTGCATACAGTCTTAAAATTAAGGCAGAAGAACGCCTGTCATAATAGTATCTGAAACTGAAATTTCTGTGAGATGAGTGGGTACTTTTTTGAAAGAAAACTACCTGAATATTGGTTCAGGGTGTGAGCTTGCCTGATTATGTTCTTGCAATCTTTTTAAATATACTTTTCCTGCGTAGTTTAGCAAACAACTTGAATGTTAGGAATGGCAATGTTGGCAGCAAATTTTCAGTGACTATTACATATCTGAAGAAGCAAAAGTCTTGAAGAGTCTTGAATCTATTACTCCCATGGTTCTTTGTGATTACCTTTAAGCTTGCCTTACTTAATTTTCAAACAACGTACCAAATGAAGATCCACAGCAAAAAAAATTCCTGCAGTTGGAATGTAAGCATATCAATAGAACTTGATTAGTAGACTGTGATTAAATAGAACTCGATTAGCAGACACCATGCTTAGAAGAAATGTCAACTTGCCATGGACTATTCAAACAAACAATGAAAAATAAACCAGACCAACTACTCTTACTCAGTTTGCTAAAATTTTTTTCCAGCTGAAAACCAGATAGCTTAGATTTAACCAGTGAGACCTAAGTACACCAACATGTGACAGGCTCGCTTGGTTTACCCTTTGTTGTGTTGACCTGCTGCTGTTGAGATATGTTTTTCCCCTGCTGAGGTATTTTTTTCCTGTGGATTTTCTTCACTGAATTATTGCAGGAAAGTAATGTCACCACTGCGGTGTAGTGTGGAGATACCTAAGCTACTTTGCAACAGGTTTGGTGTGCCAGAAGCCAGCTTGCTGTAGCACAGCAGTCCACGCAGGCTAATTTGTGTTGCTTTGCAAGGAAGTGAAGCAGCCTGTGAATTCCATGCTTGGTGCAGCAAGGCTGCTCCTGGCACCTCCCCAAGCTTGTGTAAAGCCAGCTGGGGGTACTCACACACTGCGGTGTCTGCTTTAGTCTTGATCCCAGCTGAGCAGTGTGGTTCATATAGGCAGGGGCTGCTCATGTGCCAGTGTGTATTGTCCTTAAACTCTGCTCAGTTCTCTTCAAAAGCCCTTTACTTTTGAGTGATTTGGATCAAATTCTTAGATAGAGCTGATAGTATTCCAGTTTTGCTGTCAGAGTATTAAAAATCTTGAGGGTTTTTAATTGTTTTTTTTTTTTGGTTTTTGTTTTTTTTTTTTTCCGTTTCTCTTCTAGCTGGTAGCCGGTCTAGTTCTCCTGGTAAGCTGTTAGGAAGCGCCTATGGTGGCCTGAGCGGTGGAGCATCCAGAGTCCAGCCAATGCCATCATCTTCAGAGAAGCGCAGCAAGATCCCTCGAAGCCAGGGATGCAGTCGAGAGACGAGTCCCAACAGAATAGGACTAGGTAAGAATAATCACTGCAGTGACATGCTGCCCAGCGTGCTCAAAAGAGGAGCCACCCTGTTGATTAGGAAACTGTTTACATGTTGCTGTTACTCTAATGAGCTTTTCAGCTGGCAGGTTAACGTGATTGTGGTTTGTAGGAGAGAAATTTTAATTTTTCAGGTTGAGCTATATTTTCAAAGTACGCCTAAAGGTGTCATGAGATGCCTTCTGTTTGAAATTCAATATGAGCGATGTTATTAGATCAGGCAGCAAAAAAGTTGTCGTGAATAACCATCACAGCAAAAATACCTCATTTATCATCAGCAGCTTAGTCCTGAATTGAGTTGAACAATCTTTACACTCAGTTGGAATCAAGAACAAAGAGCACCTTCTTGGATGATTTTAGCAATTTTGTAGCTTAAATGGTTTGCTTGTCTCATCTTCAATATCTTGGAGCCACTTTCTTAGGTGATGTTTCACACTTATGCTTTAATTACTGTACTTCCACTATTGTTGTCTCGATGACTGTTGTATAAATATTGTATAATAGTTTTTATTTTCAAATTTATCAGCAGACTCATTTTTTTAAGTCAGGTGAGTAAGCATCATTATATATAAACTTCTGTGTATCTGAACTGAGCTGGACAGGTATTCAGTGTGTTCTATCTGAAAGAGCAAATATTTTCTTTTTTGAAATGGAAATTATTTCAGAAGTTTGAAGCTTATGTAGAGGAAGAACACTAAATAGTACTTTCGCTAGATTATTTTATATCTCTAAAAGGTTTACTAGTAGGTTGAAATTGATTGAAATATCCATGTTGTCAATTAAATACTAGCTATTGCTTTAGTAGTCATATTTTAAATTCAAGCTAACTTTCTTTTTAGAGTATGTTCTTAATTGAGAAGTATCTTATTCATTTTTCAAGTGTATTGGAATGAATTTAAAGCACCTGAGTGCATATGCTGTTATGGTTTATAAAAATACTGAATGTTTATTGTGATTATTTTTCCAAATTCAGTGTTCCTATCATGTCAGATCTAATTTATGGCTTCTGTATGAATACATTGTGCTTTTGGGTTCATTGCTCTTAAATGTGAAGTGCCTCCCAAATATTAGAGGCAGTTGTTCTGCTATCATTGTGCAGAAGGATATTGTTTTTAGGAGGAAACAAAGAATGATGGATAGTATCATCACAATTGCTTAAGCTGATGATCGCATTTGTGTGGTCTGATTTTAAACACTCGTGAGCATCGGAAGGGAAATTGCCAGGTGTAAAATCCTCACTCTTGGGTTGCCTGCTTTCAGGTATATTATGGAAGCCTTGAATTCTTTTGAAAGTCTAATTTGTTACCTTGCTGCTCTGATGTGCTCCCTGTGAACACAGTCAGTGCTTGTTCTTTGGGAGTGGGAGAGAGCTCTGACAGATCCATCGGATGTGTGGCTTCTACCCGTGCTCCCAGTTGGTGGCCACAGTCTACTCTTTGAGGCTGTTATGGGAGCAGGAGAGTCTGATACTTGTGCCTTTAGCACTCAGTTGGATCTTGAAAATGTTAATATTGGCTTGGATGGAGATAGTACTTGAGCTGCCATCTTTATAGCATTATTGCTTTGTATTTATTACTTTGTAGCGAACAGTTTTTATGCTTTCTCATTGTGTTGCTTCAGTCCCTATCTTTCCTTGACTTTTTTTTTGTTTGTTCATTTCATTAAATAGACTCCCACTCACCTTGGCCCCGAGTATGTGAATAGACTTGTTCAGAGTCTATCAGGAGAGTGCTTGAGCATACATAATACATCAAATGTAGAAGCAATACTTTAGGCTTTGTGGGATTATTTATATATTTGATTCACATGTGTTCATCCCGTGGGCTAAAACACCTCTTAAGTATGTGGTCGCATTGCAGTGCAGTGGGTGTGGAACCATTGTGCAGATCAGGCTGGTAGAACTGGGTGATTCCTGAAGCCTGTTCTTCACTGACTTGTGTAGTTTTTGCAGAGGTGGCTCAGAGTTGCAGCCAGACCAGTGCTGTATGGGTCCTTGCATGCAGTAGGGCTTTACCCAGGAACCATCTGCTGGAGTTTTTCAGGCCCTTCTGGGGCAGTGGCAAGCTAGTAGAGCCTCTGCATTTGGATGCCTGGTAACATCGGTAGCTTGCTGCTAGCTTAGATTTCCGTAATGACCACAAGTATCCATGAAGTATGCTCTTTCTGCATGCTGGAAACATTGAAGGGGTATGTTATTTCTCAAGAGGCAGCATGAGGCACATCTGGCATGCTGAGGTTATCTCTCTGGAGCTGCTTTGTGGCCCTTGGTGGTTTTAAGCTTGCCTTTGCTGCCTGCTCAGTGGTGATACCCTGTTGGGGAAGGAAAAGTATAGTCCAGTTAATATCAAGCTTTTCTTTGAGCCCTTTGAAGGAAACATCAAAAAAGGTGATGTCCATTTCCCGTGGAATGAAAGTTTATCTGCTTGACACTAATCCTGTGGGACGCTCAGGAGATGGTGTAGGTCTGAAAGGGGTGATTCAAGATTATCGTTCTCCAGAAACTGCAAAAGCCACAGCTGGTCATTTCATTTCATGCAGCAGTGGTTGTTCCGTTGGGGTTATGCTGTATGTTTATTGGAAAGCTGAAGGCAGTTCCTGACTTGCCTCTACTGGGTGTACCCAACTGCAGGAGCTTTACTTTGGCTGTTACAGTAGTGTTTACAGGCTCTTTAAAATGCTTGTATTGCTGTGAAAAGAAACTTCTGCTGATTTTTAGTCTCCTTAAGCATTATTAAAAATCACACCCTAATGAGATACAGGTTTCTTCCAAGTGGCAGATTGGTTAACGGGGGCTCTATTGAGTTCTGCTGTTGGTATTTACATCTATTGGGTTCCACTGGTGTAAGACAGCACAATATTGTGTTTTAATAATTATGTGAACCACATCCAACTGCTCTGCTTTTCAAGATGAAATTGGTAAAAGTTAGATGTATAGGACACATCTGGGAAGTTGGGACTTTACTGAAAGCAACCCACTTTGGTGCTGTCCTGGGCTCTCAATTCAGAGCTGGCTGCAGGCACGCTCTCTGCTTCCATCCTGCCTACTCCTTTTAATCAGTTCACTTAATTTCTGTCTGACTTTCAGGGGTTAGGAATTCCGAAATTTAAACTAATGTCTCTCTTCTCTGCCTTTGCTGCCTGCACTGCAAAGGCAGGCTGGGACTGTATGAGAGACTTGTCTGACTGACAACACTGCTGCCCCTTACTGCTGGCAGTGCCCAAAGAAAGTGCTCTGAACAGCTGATATCCAATCTTCTCTACACAGCGCAGCAGTAAAAATGTGGGGCAGGTGCCTGGGAGTCCACAACAGACATATCATTCATTTTTTTCCAATTCATTCTTTTTCCCCTGCTTTTGTATTTGTATCCAGTAACATGCAGATCTTTTGTTTGACTGTTACTCATGACGTACCTAGTGTTTGGTTTTGGGTGCCCTGTTTGTGCAGTCAGTATTGTGCTTCATCTGCAGCATTACCCTACAAGTCTGTTCTCATGCAATTAAAGTGCATTTTCTTCGTACTTCATGCAGCTGCTGTTAGCTGTTATGGAAGGAGGATGTATTGTGTGCATCCATTAAACTATTTTGGTTAATCGTTCACACCTCTCCCTCTCTAAAGAGCTTTACTAGTTTTAGCAGGGTTTTGTTATAGAAAAGATTGACTGATCTTCTCTGCTTACGAGAAAAAAAATTCTTGTGCAAACCAGATGCGAAGGCTGCCATTATTTACATATAAGCATGAGACCCAAGAATGAGAAGTTTGCTTCTAGAGTGTCCTCAATTTCAAGCAAGTATTGCTGTGGAAGACTTGAGTGTTACTTTCACCTGTAGTTCACCTGTCATCTGAGGTGGGCTTTTTGTACTCATGGACCCTAATTTCATTCAGTTCATATTATGTGGTCAGTCCTATTTACTATAAGACCATGTAACTCGGAAGTTGTAGACATTATAGTGATCAACTTGCTCAGTAGCTCATCTTGTGTTGTCTGACATCAAAATTCAACCATTGGAACCATTAATTCATCTGAGATGTATCAGCTGGGTTTTGCAAAACTGGGAAGGATATGGCAAACCAAGAATCTGGCAGTAGCCTATTTGAATCGTAAAGCCTAAATATGAAGGTTTCTATTTTGTTCTGTACTGGTTTCCTCAATACTAATAGATCCAGGGTCTGTGAGCCCACTGAAACACTGTAGGGGAACTTCATTAGCCCGAGTCTAGGTATTTAGGTTCTGTAAACAAACCAATAGAGCTTTAGAAGTATATATATTTTCTGAATTGTGCACATGGCACTACTTTTATAAATATGAGGATAGTGTTAAAGTATTAGTATAAAGCAGGTTCATGTTGTATGTATGTGCCTCTGCTCCATTGTCATCAAAGCTGCTAGATTAGACTTTGCTCCATGCATCAGAAAATTCCTTAAAGGCTTTTCCTGAACACTTAAAATATGCTACTGCATTTTCAGAACAGCAGAAGAAATCCCTCTTTAGTCATTAAATTCCTCAAGGTAAACTCATAACAATTAACTGGTATTCTTTTACCTAAGAAAACATTGTGTTATCTACTGGGCATAAAGGTGCAAACATCTTTTGTGTCAAAGTGACACAGAATGTGCAGAGGAACAATACAGTTTTAAATACCTAAAATGCTCATTGTATAAAATCATAAAATTAAAATCCTTGATGTTGAGAGACCTTCTAAGGGCCTAGCTCTGTTTTTCCTACTTGGGCAAAACTTTAGCTAAGGGCAGTGGGATTGGTTTTTACTACGATAACAGCTTAATCATCTATCTTCTGCTTTGCATTTGGCCAGACGAAGAGTGAGCATATGAGGAGTTCCCATGATACAGCTGCCAGGCAGGAGCCTTATTAGGCTGTGGGAGATCGAACATTTGATAGGTGCCAGACCAAAGATGAGAGTCTTCTTGATGTAGGGCTTTGTCAAAGTAAAGAATATAGTTTAAAGCTCCCCTTAAGTGCACATATGTCTCAGTCTGTGTGCATATAAAAGCATAAAAATAAGGTTTTAGTAATGTTTGAGCGGCAGAAGTTAAATAACTTCTGTGAAAGATCTGAACCCGCTGCCGTCTTAAAATTCAAACAACTTTTTAACCCGTCTTTCAGGAATTCAGGGTCTAAATGCTTTTTCCCAGTATCTTTCGTTAGAGAAAAAAACCCTCTGCAAGTCTGTACAACACACTTTTTATCCTTAGGATAATTGTTCATTGCAAAACTATCCTTGTGAGAAACAAATTTATGTAAAATTGAATATTGGTATTGTGACTACTTTTAAAAATTTTGACCTGGTTAAAAACATTACTGTGTTGTTCCAGCAGGGTGTTATCTTGTAATTAAGGAAAAAATATTCCAGAAGGTTTTCTTTTAGCTTCATCTGCTTTGCGTGTTTGGTAACAGTAGAGCTCCCTTAAATGATTAAAGATTCCTGCTCTACTTGAATAACAAAACTTGAATTGCTTAAGGAAAAAGCAGACTGTCAACCAGACATTGAATGCTGCTGAAACTTCACATTGCAAACACAGCTCAGCATGTAAGGTAGTTGGTTTGTGAAGAGCCTGAACGGGCTGCTGCAAATTATAATTACTAATGTACTAATTACCGTAACTAACAGAAATGTGACTTGACTTTGAGCTTTCTGTCCTCATTAAACTTGTTCACCTTCTCTGAAACTCTCCATGCTGCATGCTAGCACGGAGCAGTCGTATCCCCCGACCCAGCATGAGTCAGGGGTGCAGCCGTGATACCAGCCGTGAGAGCAGTCGAGATACAAGCCCTGCTCGGGGCTTTCCTCCACTTGGTGAGTACATGTAGGCATTGGAGCTTTAAGGGTCAATTTTTTCCTCCTTTTCCCTTGTTCTGGTTGCCCTTTCAAGGCACTGCCAGGTGGAATGAGCTTGTTTCCCGTCCTCTATTAGATTCCTGACACACTCCCTATTTTCAACCCTGTTTCCTTTCTATTTTCTTCTGCATGCTTCAATTCTGGTTCTCAGCACTTCACTGTTAGCAGGAAAATATCTTAGGTTTTGAAGTTTTGTAATGTTTAGTTTCATTAAACCAGCTTATATGGGGCTGCTGTGCTTCACTTTACGGCGCTGATGGAAATACACAGGAGAGCAAGCTACTATTTTCTAGGTCACGGTGAAGTAGTCGGTAGTATCGTGGACTGTTGAGTGACTCTAATTATTCATGATCTGATTTTCTTACAGCTGGGTACTGTAACAGTATGTAATTTCTTTACTAAATTCTCCAATAGAGATAGAAGCTCTTTTTTGTAGAGTGTCAATCACGAGTTAACAATTTGCACATGCCGTTTCGTAGGAGACTTTTTCAAGCAGCCTAAAATGATGGAGGTTTTAAGAGATTTTCATTAACGTGCACCTTAAGTGTACAGGAAAAATGGAAGATATCATTACACTCACAATAAGCAGGAGTTTTTCTGCACAGTGATGGAAACGTTTAATGTTTCTTGTCAGACACCGTAGCATATATTCAACCAAATACATTACTTGTATGAAAGAACCGTTTGTCATCTCAGACATAATGAAATATAGTTATCTCCAGACCCTCCTCATTTATGTATTGATTTCTTAGCTGTGCATGTGGTATTAAAAGTGAGAAAGAAGCTCTTAAAATTTCATCAAGGCTGAAGAATGGTATTACGGGATCTTTCGCACATAGTGACAAAATAAAGGTATATGATGTAGTGTGTAAGTGCTTAATTCTGCAACTTTAATCCAATAGTGAGAAAAAGTTATGAAAAATAGAGAAGGGCAAAATTTTCCTATTTGGTTCTCATACTTGATTAATATACTGTACTTTAGTCTTTTAAGCTTAGATGGATGATATCATTATTGATTTGGCCATCAGTGCAGAGGCTGGTTGTCTTCATTGGCAAAAATTCTATTGATTTCAGTGGTGCAGAGTGGAATCTTCAGTTTAATACTAGAGAGGCTTGGGGCTTCAAAACTTCATTGTTTTGAGCTATAAAATAATCTATTTCCATTATATGTAGTATCTCAATTTTTGGTGAAAAATAAGGAGTTCAACTTAGAGTTCAGAACTCAGTTTATAGCTCTTTAGGGTTTATTTAAGATAAATAGATTAACTTTTTATGGATTAAACGAAGCCATGAAGAGATACACAATTGTAGCTCATTTTTATAGTTACCTGCCTAGCTTCAATTTTGGATGAAGCTTTTTTTCTCCAGCCAAAGTGTTTAAGCAGGCTGGATGTTGGGTTTAATTTGTCAGTGTTCTATGTCATTGTGCTTGCTTTGTTTATTGAAGTGAAAATACAGGAATTGAAATACTGTCTTTAGCCATTGTTCTGAAAAATAAATGCAGTGTTACCAGGATCGCTGTTGGTGTGAATTTTGCACACCAACCCCACTGAGTGTAACTCCTACACTGACTGTAAAATTTCAGTTGCAGATGTCTGTTACACTGGTTGTAACGAACTTTACTGTGGGGAGATGCTAATTTCATTTTAGCTCATGATATTTAATTAGAAGATTGCATTTCTAGAAATACATTGCTATTGAAAATCATGAAGCAAAGGTGGAGAGGAAGTATCAATGTAATAGTAACCCAATACAGTTGACATTTTTTCTTGTGTTTTCATTGAAATGTTTTAAGCTCAGACATGTTCATGAACTTGTTAAGTATGTAATTAATCTGAAAGAAATTGGTATATGTCAGTTTAAGACACAACTGTATGGCTCTGCAGTATTTCTAACACCCAGTTAATCTAAGCAGTAATACTAAGATAATATAATCCTACTATGCATGGTCTATTTTTGCTCATAAAGATTAACTTGTATATTAGTGAATTATATTTAAGCCAGCTATATGCAAGCTGATTCTTGGGTTTAATAGTGTTATAGTCAATGTCGATACTGACATCCTGACCTTGCAAATTGCTCTGCTTCGTTTTGGGGCTGCTGTGCAGGAATGCATGTCTGTGCACCAAATCTCTTGCTTCCTAAGTTAGGGAACACCAGTGAAGAGTCACTCTACATTCAGCCTCCTTGCAGACATGTGAGATTTTTTTTTTTTAAATTGTTATTCCTCTTTCTTCACGGGCCTTGATCTTGCAGTGACGTCCATAGGGGCACAGCAGATAGCTCCAGAGAAAGCATTTGTGAGCTCAGAATCTTAATTTTGTGTTTCAACCCATAATCTTGCACTGAACCTGCAAATGTTTCATGAGTTACCTATGGTGTCAGTGGGATTTCTTGAATAAATGCATGAGTTTTCCTTAGTTAAAGACAGCATTGCTTATTCTGTACAGCTTTTAGTCAAACTCTCACAGCTGGGGGGAAAAAGCCTTAAATTTTATTTTTCTCATTTTGATGATTTCTGCTTTATAATTATAGTATTTGTATTTATGAATGCTTTGCCTGAAACAGGAGACTTATAACTTTGCTACTGCACATGTATGTACGTAATTAACAAAACCTATTTGTATTAGAAGGCGATTCTGCTTGGTTTTTTCAGCTTCTTGGCTGTACTAGTAACGATGTTAAAGCAGCAAGGCCTTCAGTGAGTCTATGATGCTCAAATAAGCAATCACTTTCTTGGGTCAGTTGCTTTGAGCTAGACACAGGAAAGCCTCTTTAGAAAACTATATTTCTGTAATTTGGAAATGGCTGGACGAGCTTTCCATTTGCTTTTATAAAGAACCCACCTTTATGTTGAATCCGAGAACTGACAAACTCTCCAAAGGCATTTTGTGATTCATGTGCTGCTGACAACTGGAAATTGAAGTGGGAGCTGTATTTGGCTTCAGCTTTTCTGCTACTGTGTGCTCCGTTGCTATTAACAGTTTGTATACATGTGGTGTAATTCTAGGTAGGTGTGTGGTATACGTATTCAGATTATCTGTGTATGTATGCACTCAAATTCAAGAAACATGTATGCGAAATTGTTAAAAGCAAGAGACTTCTGGTTGTAGCAAGAGTTACGATGTGTGTACATGCGTTTACCTGGAAAAAAGACAACCCAAAGACCTATATATGTTGGCTGGCTGACCTCCCTGTATGACTCTTTCTACTTCTGTGGTTACTCATTCTCTTTGTTAATGTTTTTTTTATGCATAGGCTAGAATGTTGTGGAAAAACACCTGCAAGCTCAATTCCTAACCATTCATCATGGCTTCACTTTGGGGTTTAGATCAAACACATCTAAATCCTGCTCTGTGGTTAATGTGCTCCACGTTCTCGTGATCGCTGTCTTCCAGATCTGTGGGTCTGGAACGTGACTGATGTGCACTGGGTTTTTTTCTGAACTGCACCGGGTTTGGGACTGTTACAGATGAGTTTTGTCACGCATCGTGTTTATGGTCATGGGGGAAAGGGAGGAAGCTACAGACGGAGGTGTCGCTGTGGCGCTTGCACTGTATCTGTTATGCATTCATATACAGCGTCATTTCGCTGTCGCTATGAAACACCTTTACTGGTAGCGGTCACACGCATCCCCTTTGGATTGTGGCATTTGCTGTCTTGGGTTAAATGTGTGTTAATCCTGTGGGTGTTGCCATTCCTTCTACTTGCAGCTTCTCGACGTCATTCCAGGTCCACTAGTGCTCTCTCCACTGCTGATTCTGTTGGGCAGTCAGGTGAACAAGCGCTAACTGCATGAATCCGCTTCTTATCCGTAGTCTTGTTTTACACCATCTTAACATTTGCTGTCACGTGCATCAGCCAGCACTTGGCATGTGCTTCTCACCGCTGGGGGGCTTTCTGTTCCGTTTTGCTCAATGTTGGCTTTTTGTTTTGAATTTCATTTATTGGATGTTTTTAATTTTACATATTTTAGGAACATTGTGAGCAGTGTTTAAACAAAGGGTGATCCAGGGCTTTCTCAATTCTCCTGTAAATTGGATCAGTTGCGCAGCATGGGCTAAATCCTGACTGATGCAGAGTACTTGCAACTTCTGTTTGTATTTCATCTTTAGCAGCGTAGCTGTTCCCAGTACGTAGGACTGGATCCCAGTAGGTTTCAGCCCATTTATTACTGAATATTATGGACTGAAAGTACGTTGTGGGATCCTCTCCAAAATACACGAGAGCAGCAAGAATTAAGCACCTGATGAGCTTTCAAAATGAACTTTGGAGGATAATAAGTGCTGACCCACCCTTCATATAATTCTGAAGGCCTTGTCCAAAGTACAAGGAAGTTGTTTAAAAGATGATTCCCTTAATTTCACTGAGCTTTTGCATCAGAAGATTAATGCTTACATATAAGTAGAAAAATCTGCAGATTCCAGTGGCTTCTTCCTCACCTCTGGATTCACAGTTGCGGAGAACTTGCAAATCCTTTTGGAATCAGGCTATTTCACTGGGAGTCTTAAAAAGAAGTGAATCAAGGCTGCAAGCTTTGGGTCAATAAAAACTTAGTTGTGGGGACAAAGATGATGTCAAAGATGAGTGGGGCTTCATTGTTTGGTTGGAGGCTGAAATTGCGTAAAGAATTAGTGCTGCTGAAAGTTACTTAATTAACCCCCTTCAGGTAGGGAGTGAAAAATACCCTGTTTCTCTTAATTCTAGTTAACTGGCTGTCACTTACCTAAAACTCTCAAAACATTTCCCATGTCAGCTTACTTGGCAGAAATAACGCAAGTTGATTTGACTTTCTGGCATTTTTCAAAGAGACAACTTCAATAGGCATTTAGCAAAAATAACTGAAAAGATTAAAAAAAAACCCCCAACCTCAGTTTTAAACCTTATATTAAGGCTTTGTTTGCATTCCACTTCCTGCAATAGTCGCTTAAAGTTTGGCTCCTGTGATTTAGTACAAAGCATATTGAAGTTGTATATGGTTACTTGTGTCCTTAAAGAAGGTGAAAATCTCCCTGAAAATGTCAAAACTGGGCCAAAAATGGTGGTTGGGAGTTTTCACGAGGTTTGTAACCAGTATAATGGATCTAGACTGGGAGACAAGGAAATATGGCCAAAACTCACTTTGCTCATTTCTTGCCTAGTAATATTGGGCTTGCTTGCACCGGTTATTCCTGAAGCCAGATATATTCCCAGCCCCACGTTAGAGAAACGCTGAGGTTTCTCCTCAAGTCTAACTTCTGCACTCGGGTATGGCATCAGTGTCTTGAGGAGAAGCCCAGAGGGACTTGAGTGTTATGAATTTAAAGATCACTAGGAGAAGTATTTTGGAAAATTCCTTATAGCCATGGAGACAGATAACAGCAAGCATGATGCACCTTACTTAATTTGTTAAAAAAAGCTCCATTTTGTTTCTTTATGCTGGATATTTAAGCTGATCTACAACTGAATTACTTTGTCATTCTGTTCTTCATTTTATAAAAAACCAAACTATCTTCCCTTTTCTAATGTAATACTAAAGTAACGTGAAAACAAATGAAAGTGGTATTTTTGATGCTATGTTATTTCAAAAGTTAAAGCCAAATTTTGATCTCAGTGACAGTTGAGTAATGTTACTGGGTTGGGATTAAATACAAAACTGATTCCAGAACTTGTCTCAACATTTACCGTCCTTGTACCGTACCAGATATCATTTACACTTAAGAAAATACTTGTATTCTGTACATCTTTGCAATGTGTATCTCTGTGGTAGTGACTTTAGTTTTGATCAGACCTTATGCATTATCACCTTCACTGTGCTTCTGCTAAGCATGTACAGACCTTTTCCATTTTGGAGACAAAGGACTATTTCACCTAAATATTTGAAATGATTCTTCAGCACAAGTGCATTAAAAAAGGGGATAGTAATAACACATACAACTTTTATTTCTTTGTGAAACTTTATGATTTGATTACTTTTTGGCAGTAGTTCTATGAAGTTTATTTTTTTCCCTTGTAATGTGTTTTGTAGAAAATGTGTTTTTGTTATGAATCGGAAATGTCTTGTCTGGGTACATGCCTCTGAGAAACAGTAAATTTCGGTAGCTAGCACTTCTATTTGAAATAAATACTAGCCTTCAGTTGTTTGGTTTTTTTGCTCAAAATATTTCAGATTAAAAAAATATCTTCCCTGTTTCCCCCAGCAGCACAACCTGATACACTCGTTAAAGCCTCAGAATTAGGAGAGTAGACTGGCAAACTTCAGCCTCCAATTTAAAATATGGATGTCAGTGTGAGCTAATTCTTTAAAAGATATTTCAGTGCAATAAGTTTGTAAAGAGGAAAGCAAGGAAGTATTGTGATAAGGGCAGTGTTTCCCCCCCAAAATACAGTAAGCTGCTGATTATTATATTTGACCTCAGTTTAATGGAAATCCACAATATAGTTATGCATTTCGATAAACAGTGTTTTTCTGTTGTTAAATTAAATACAGATGATCTAATAAAAGGCCCCTGTGTCTTGATCCCTCTGTCGTGCTTCTTGATGACTGCCTCTGATGAGGCTCTGCTGAAGGCCTATTGAATTCATGCAGCTTGGTTCACGCACCACCGAATTTTCTGGCAAAACTCTTATTGGCATGTGTGGGTGCAGGGGGGCAGAAGTATAAGGTACATCCCAGGAAGGATGTTCCCAGTCCTTCGTGAGTAAAGACAAGCCCATGTTGAAACAAAAATTTCAAATGCCGAAACCAGTCTCTTTCTGTTTATAGACCAGAGCCACGGTCCCAGTAACACGGTGTCTGATCTACCAGCATCTAGAAAGACCGTGCTGCCAGAGCCTGTCCCACGATACTCAGATCACTGATTCTCTCATATCCCTGCTAGCCTGCCTTTCTGAATTTGGCTTTTGCCAAGAAACTAATTTCAGTAACTTTTTTGGCAGACTGGGCAAACTGTAAAGTATCCTAATTAGTATTAATAGTGTAAATAGCTTTTTGGACTAATTCCTGTTAGTCTGGATGCCACTAAGAGCTTTGCTATCAAATTCGATGGGAGAACAGTATTGTTTGATCAAAAATACTGGTTTTGATATAATAGAGCTTATAAATGGTATTTCAGTCCAGTGTATGTTTAAAAAGCTTCTTAAAAACAGTAACAAACCAAAAGTTGGAGTCACTTCACAAGCACATAAATATTATTTTTATACTCTAGGGTGTAGGGGGAGAATTTAGTGGTTAATCAAGCCTTGAAACATAAACAGGCTAATCTGGTGCTGTCAGTCCTGCATCCTTGCCTGGGAAAAAGCTGCAGGATTTATAAGTGCTCAGTTATTAACATGTTCTGATGCTGGGCATGATTTTGTCTCTTTGAAATTAATGAGAAGCTATCTCTTGATTTCTGAGAGTGCCTACTTGGGACTGGCATGTCTACCATATTAAAATACAACTTCAGAATAACTTCCGTTGAGAAAGAAACATGAAATAGATACCCTGCTTCCCAGCTTTAGAAGAATAAAAATATTTTTTTAAAAATAATGCCCTGAGGATCCAAAATTCTCTCTGGGGCCCAACAAACAATAGTTTATTACTTGTTCTAATGGCAAAGTCTCTAGAGCTGTGCATAAAAGCGTTTAGTGGAAAAGCACTGTGAGTTCCCAAAGTCCGTGGGGAGAGCTGCTCAGGCACCTGATTAGGATTCCGAGTGAATGTGAATTCATTTAACAATCCCTTTCAATGTTGTCTTTTGTGCAGACCGGTTTGGACTCGGACAGCCAGGCAGGATGCCTGCTTCCGTGAATGCCATGAGAGTCTTGAGCACAAGCACAGATCTGGAGGCTGCTGTGGCTGATGCACTGGTAAGAGGAAAAATACAAAATGCTTCCAACACCGGAAAGTGGCTTAAAGTTACCTGTACGTACGTTCTCCTCTTTCTAAATAGCTTTGTTCTGACTGTGCAGTGCCTGATGCTGTAGAGTTAGTTGCCTTTTGCTGGCTTTGGGTGTATTGGCAGCAGTATTTGTTTCCTTATTCCATGTTAGTTCTCCGCAGTTGTTACCAAACAGACTGCTGTGCCTCGGTGCTACAGCTTCAGGATGTGTTGAATCAGCTGTTTGTCTTCCACTTTGCTGTCAGAGGATGAATGCGGCACTGTGAGGATGCTCGATACCTGCGGAGTCAGGGATTTCTATCAGTCCCATTACCTGCATGGAGATTGTCAAAAACTACAGTGTTCCCTCTGTTAGTGCTGATTCCTGGTCAGGTTTCAACAAGAACTGAGAATTTCACAAGTTCCTGCGCTGAGTTATTTGCACCTTGCTAGGTACTTGGATTGGCTCATAACATGGCTTGTCTGTAATCAGAACCATCTCCTGCAGTTAAATTGAAGTGTATTTGTCTAGTTTGCTGCTAGTACTTTCAAACATTCAGTGCATTTCAAAGAAAATCTCTTGTAATTTTTAAAAATTTCATTGTGCTGTGTAATCTTGTTGTACTATTATAGTTCTTGGCTAGAGCCCAGAAAGTGCTAAGATAAGTGTTAAGTTAAACCTTTGGATTTACCTTGAGTATTTGGGGGAGAAAGGATGTGTAGAGGCAGGAGCAATTATTGTGCAGCATTAGCTGTGTACCTTGGGTCTTCTCCAGCTCTAAACCTGAGCCGAGAGGAGGATTTCCTGATGTATGTCAAGACAGATATCTTGGTTCTGTCTTATGGATAATGAACCATGTCCGCACAATTTGTGATAAATGTCCTTTCCCCATTTCCTAGTTTACTTTCCATAAGAATGGCTAATATTTTCCCGTTTTCATTTGATTATCACCCCGCTCCTGTCACCTCCATTTCTAGCATTAGAGTACTGCTACAGAAATGTCACTTTTTACAAAATCTACTTTTCCATTAAAAAAAAAAACCCAAGTATTTGTTAATAGTGTAAAGGTAGGACAGTACATAATAGATGGCACTGATGCATTTAGTGGGCTGATATAATTAGTGGCCATTTTCGTTACCAAATACAACAGCTTGTGAGCCAATTTCTGCTCTCAGCACCTCAAATTTGCTACCAGAGCAGTTCAGGAAATAATCATAGGTGATGGTTTGCCTATGTAAAGGAAATCAGCCTGTTTCCCTGAATGTCCATGGTTGCTGAATACAGGTTTCTTGAGGGAGGAGAGGGTCACAGTGTTTCAGTTCACTGCTACTCTGCGAGATCTCTTTAGGTGTGACTTAATCTTCAGGTAGACTCAACAGTTCCCTTTTATCTATTCCACTCTTTTAAACAAAATGACGTTATACTGGAATGTTAAAATCTTAAAGGGTGGGATGCTTAAAAGGTAGATCCTTAAGTCTAGCTGGAAAGCGAGTGGTGATGCTGCTGACTGGTTGATCAATCTGAATTTGTATGACTTCAGGGGATGCAATGTGGTCTTGTTGTCCCCCCCTCTTTCCCACCACCACAATTTGCTCTTTGTCTTGGTTATATTCTCACAACAGAAAATTTACAAACTCTGTTCAGGCTCCTTTTGAGGGAGCTGATGCCAGCTTTTACCCAGCAGCCTTCTTTTCCCTGTAGTTGGAAATGGAAAGTACAGCGGGTCCTTCTGTGAACTCTACTGTCTGTGTACAATTCCTGTTGGATTCACTGCTTGTGTTTGAGAGCTGGATTTGGCCTAAATCCACAGGGTCTATACTGGGAATCAGTGCTTGGATCTGTCAGAAAACCTCAAAGGGTGATGGAAAAGGCCTTTAAGCCAGAGGTGCCAGCCAGGGGGTCTTAGGAAAAGCTGAGCTTCAAAAAAGTGTAGTGTAAGAACTGTGAGTTGAAAGAGAACTTGGTTAAATGTGCTGTACTGGAGATAGTGGCTTCCTGACATCAGAATTTCTTTTCCAAGACTCTAAAAGCAAATGCTACTAATAATGGGTGGGGAAATAAATCACTAACGAAAACTCTGGTATCTTCCAAAGCAGAGTTTTTGAAAAGTAAGCAAAGAGGTGGTGTATATAGATTTGTCATGAAAAAACTTATTAATGGATAATCTTACTTCCAAGCTCCCTAATGGAAATTATAGGCAATGCAAGTAGCGCAACAGTTAGGAGGTAAAGTCAGGTGTTATTGTACCCACTTTTATTTTGCGTAAACTGTATTTTTTTTTTAATTTGCTAAGACACATTTGCTATACATTTTTGTTGCAAAAACAATCCCTACATAAGCTTCTGACATAATTCTCTATGCTTTTTCCCACCCTTCAATATTTTCCTGCCTACAGCTGTTAGGAGACTCCAGGAGCAAGGTACTAGTGCTTTCTTGACTTTTTATTTCTACTTTACAACTTTCCCCACCCTTTTGCTAACGCCCATGATACTGCACTTGAGTTAATTTCTATGTTTCAATCCTGCAGTCCTAGTGGAAGCAAAACTGTGGGCTTCGCAAGTCTAAGAACTACAGGACTGTACGCTGGAAGGAATTCTATAGCAGACACTTGAGAACATAAAAAAATCTTTTTCTGATGCATTGTCTTATCAGTCCTGTTCCCTTAAGAGTTTGTTTTGTAGTATAACATTTTGTTTTTCTCCTATAGTTATTCTAACATTACTTCTGTAAGTATCAAGGTTGTCAAGGATGTACCTAAGGGAACTGGGTCATCTAATGCCATGCTAAGGAAATTACTGATATTTCAATACTCAGTTCCCTTAGCAGCCTCTGGAAAAATCCTAGCGTGATCTAACAGAGAAATTGTCATCTCCTATATCCCAGTGCATTTCTAGAGTCACTTAATTATCAATATCCAAGTGACTGTGCATGCTAACATGGATTCCTTCATCCGTTTCTTTCTTTTTTTTTTTTCTTTTTTTCTTTAAGTAGAGATTGTATCATCATAGAATCTAACAGTGAAACTGACCATTATTGGCATTAGAACAACACACGATTTCATTACCAGCAGCTAATTCCACTGGGTATAAGTGTCTTGCTTTCTTGCTGGGGAAGGCAGGCCCTGCTCCCCTTAGTCACTCAAATGGTCTCATTGAAATCAATGGGATCTGTCTTACTATACTGTGAGAGGTAAGCAGGGCAGTGTTTGGTGACCTCTTTAAAACACGTGTGTCACTATAACAAAAGCATTAGTCTTCCTTTTAATGATTACAGGTAGAATGTTTTTCTTTTGGCATTGATGTACCTGTATATAATCTACTAAGTCTGAGTTTCCTCTTTTCCAGAAAAAGCCTGTGAGAAGAAGATATGAACCCTATGGGATGTACTCTGATGACGATGCTAACAGTGATGCATCAAGCGCTTGCTCGGAGCGCTCCTATGGTTCCAGGAATGGGGGCATTCCACATTACCTGCGGCAGACTGAAGATGTGGCCGAGGTCCTGAACCACTGTGCCAGCTCCAACTGGTCTGAAAGGAAAGAGGGGCTCATAGGTCTTCAGAACTTACTGAAAAGCCAACGGACACTGAGGTGACCTTGATAACTTTATAGTGTTAGTCATTCATGAGAGAGAGCTGTAGTCAGGAATCAGTAATGCTTACCTACCTTACGCTGACAGTAGCTTTCACAGCTGTGAAGGTTTTGTCTCTGCAATGTGGGGCTTTGCTGTTAGAAAAATTTCTGCTATGTCATCAGTATAATTTGTCTTAAATTTGTAGCAGTAATATAGACGGGACTCAGGTAAGTATGTTATCTTCTTTTAGCTTTTCTCTTTCTTGTGAAGGCCTCCAATGGTAGCTGCTTGTTGCAGCACAGTGAGATTTCCCACAATGATGGTAATGTAATTGCACTCAAAGGGTGTTACCCTTTTTAATTAGCCTGTTTGAACCTTCAGTATCTTTTTTCCCCAGCAACTTAGTTGGTGAAGCAAACACTGCACTTATTCTAAAATGGCTCAGGGTGTGTGTGTTTCAAAGATGACATCAGACGATACTTTCAGTATGTTGAGTATACTTTGACTCTTCATGAAGGCTGTGTTAGGTATAATTAAAGATTATTATTTGTAACTCTTGAAAGATCTTTTATCAGAAACTTGAGTCTCCTGTAAATGATGTTATTTATAACATAGAGGGAAGTTTCTGAAGGCAATAAAGTAGGTGTTCCAACTCTAAAACTGTGCTTATGGTAGGAGAGGCAGATTTTTTTCCCTTGTTGAAAGACACATAAACCCTTCATACACCTGTGTCATGGCAAATATTAAAAGAGATCTTAGAATTACCCAGTAGTCATGCGGAAACTTCATATGGCCACAGGTTATGTTAACTGGCTCTCAGGCCATAGGCTTCTCGCCCTTAGTTTACAGTGAAAGTTCTTGGAAACAAGCTGTTTATCTTTTGGCTCCTTTGAAGATAACGTGCACAAATAGCTGCAACATTTTTATTTTCTTATTATGAATAGTATGTACTTAAATTATGACCAAGTTTATAAGTGGTTGTTGTGTGGTTTATAGTGCACCTACTTGGATTTGCGCAATTGTTTCCATTTTAAAAGGCATTTACGGTCGCTGAAAATATTTGTTGTTAACAGACTGAATGAAAATGTACTGAGAGCAGGCCTGGAAAGGTTTTGCCATCATAAGAATATTCCAGCACTTCACATGATGTGGTACAGTCCTTAAAAGGGAAGCGCTACATTTTTTAATATATTGGTAGTTAGAGTCTCTAGATCAGAGATGCTTTTTGATGTGGTCTATTTACAAGTTGTAAAAGATACTTCCCACATATATGCTGTCTTTTGTGGTTTTTTATTCAAATGAATTGTCTGGAAAGTCTCTGGCATCTCGTACACTTGCACAAAAAGGTTGAGTGAGATTTTAATTTTTGTTACAAAGGTGTGTCAGGATGATAACCAAGAGTTTGAGTGCTGTTGGGGACAGTTTAATGGAAGAAATACTGAGACGGTTGGGTGATGAGCTATTTACTCAGATGAGTAGCTCTTAGCAGAATAGAAATGTGAATAGAATTCGGTTATTGTTTTCAGTCCTGCAGGTTGCAGTGTTTGAATTGTATTGCTGTCACTAGTCCCTTAAGCTAGCACGTTTATTTAGCCTCGATCCTGAATAGTTTATAAACCTGTCCCCAAAACTACACCCCTTCAGAGTTATATTTTTAATTTGATATTGGTTTTAGCTCTCTAGATTATATTTCCTTTCAGTCTGCTTCCTTGGTTCAGAGTTGATCTGGTGCCTGCTCTAATGATTAGATTTTTATCACCTAATTTGTTCCCACGGCATCTTGCAGAACATTATCAGGGTGGTTAGTCCAAGGGGCAACTCTGTCTGTCTTCTAATTAAACCTGATATCTTCTATTGTGCTATGACGAATTTAATAGAAGGCAGTGATGTGGCTGCTTTTTCTTTAGTACTCTGAGCTGAAAGATGACAGATCCCATATGAAGTGAGATTTGCGTATCCAGAAAGATGTGCATGCAAAGTGGTGTGGTACTTACCTATCCTCTTTGTCTTGTACAGCGTCGTTTGGCCTAGTCCTCCAAGGGCTTCTTATGGGTCTTGTAAATGAAACAAGACCAACAAGTCCCTTAAGGAAATGTTTTTCCATTGCCTGTTTCAATATAGTACGTGGGTTGTTACCTCAGTGCATGAGCTTTTAGAAAGAGAGACACTTATGCCTGTACTCTTTATGTAACCTTTGTCCAGAAAGAAAATTCGTGAGAGTAGTAAACAGGAGTTCATTCAGAGAGCTGCAGTCTGCATGAGGTCAGGAAAGCCTTGTAGAGTAGTCATTTTGAGACTGCAGTCTCATCCTGAATGCGGCTGACAGCTTGCTCTGGTATCACTACAAAGACTTTTTCCTCTACTTCAGACTCCCAAGTCAGCCTTTCATGCATAGGTTTTTTGAAAAAATGTCCCGTGTTACTTGTAAACAAGCTAACGTAAAGCCATTGCAGACTACTAGCATGTTCTGGCCTCTTCTTTGAAGCTTATTTTGAGATGGAGGGAGATACGTTGGTGGATTGTAGAATTAACATCTTTCTGGAAAGGGAGTACCTGTAGTCGAGACCTGAATGGCTGTTCTCTGAGCAATCCATGTGCATCTCACTAGTTGCTCTGGTTTCATAGTAATTGTGAAAAATATCTAATTGCATCCTCAGTATGCAGGAAATATTACCTATCTTGCTCTGTTTTTGTTTGCACAGTATAGATGCAAAACTTATAAGTTCTTTGACAGTTTGTATTACAGGAAAACTGAGATTTGTGTTGTATTTTCAATACATTGCAAATAAGAGCTTGGGCATCGAACAATTCTACATTTGACTCAAACTCAATATGAAGAGGATTCATATGTCGTTCTTTCCCCTCCCTGTCATAAAAGGAGCATTATTGAGCATCTAATAATCTCCTGTGAATAGGAGCTTACACTTAGATTGTGCCTTGATTAAATTATCTTTGGATTTACCAGGCTGCCCACTTGTTGCTCTTCTAGGTCTATACTTTTGTGTCCTTAATGTGCCTGCTCTCAGGCTTCAGAGTCAGTTCTGGTGTCTGTTAATACTGAGCGATTCTAGACTGATTTTGTTGAAGCTGCTGAGAATTTAGACCTAAGTATTTGATTAGTATATACCCAAACAGCATAAAAGTTCTGCTTGGACTTGAAAATTTAAGTTCCTTGACACAAAGGAGACTTGAGATACCTGTTCCTAGGCTGCAAAAAACCCGTGTTTCACTGAATCAGTGACCTTAATGTGGGCAGAAACTAAATACCTCCCAAAGATGCACAGTTCAAGTTGTCTTCTGCCATCCACAGTATTGAAGAAAATAGAAGCTGCAGAAAATGCAAGTGTCTGGCTTCGATTTATTTTAAAAAAAAATTATTAGATTTCTTAATGTAAGGCTGCTGATCCCAGCAGCTAAACTAAAATAGCAGGTAAGACTTTGCTTCAATTTTCAAAGTTTTCAAAGTGTGACTTAAGTAACATTTAAATAAAGAAGCATAGATTTTTCAGCTGTTAGTATTTACTAGCTTTTTTGCTGCAACGAGAGCTCTAGCATTAATACCATATTTTATTTATGTATTTTAGCCGAGTCGAGTTAAAAAGGCTGTGTGAAATATTTACTCGCATGTTTGCTGACCCTCACAGCAAGGTAAGATCACAAAGACTTGGCTCGTTCTCTTGTGTTACCATGTGTGCACATTTGACACTGTTCCAAGATGAATGTTTTGTATTTCTACCCCTGCCATCTGCCGGAGAAGACTGGCATCTATAAATCTCCTTGATTTTTATCTATTTTACAATGAAGGGATATCTCATTCTCTCTTATGTTGCTAGAACTGGTTACTCTGTGCTTCCTAAGGAGCAGCCCAATGCCTTTTAGATGTCAGCTCCTGGAGTGAGAGATTCAGTGTTTTCTGTAGTTCTCTAGGGGACTGTCTTGGTGGTAGCACTAAAGTGAGGTCCACAGAGGGTGATGAGCCACAGTTCAGCATCACTGGGGTTTGTTTGTTGCACACACCAGAGAACACTATGGAGTCTCAATGATGTATTGTTCTGGATCTCATAAATAATGCCTTTAATATAGCCACTTTGCCTTCTTTGTAACACTGACCTTGGAAATTAAACGCTGGGGCATGGATTTACAGACATCTCTTAAGAAGCGAGCTAGGGGATGGGGAAATTGGGCCCACAGGCACTTTCAGACCCAGTGGTCTTCTGTTGACAGGTAAGCGGGAGCAGGGAGAGGGAAAAACAGTTTCATGCTCTTGCCTGAGGTTCGCTGGTTGAGGGCAAACAGTAATGTCTGGGGAGATACATCTGCTGTTGGGTTAAATACAGTTTTAGAAAGAGTAAGTTGTATAAATATTTGTACCTCAGACCAATTTGTAAACAATTTCTAATAAAGGTGGAAACCTCCTGGCCAAACACAGTTGTCTGTCACAGGTCTTGCTCGAAGTGTGCATTTTTGACAGTAATTATAGTCCAGACCAGCTGTCCTTGCACGCCTCCGAGTGTGGCAGTTCCTACCTGTAAGGCCTAATGCTCTGGCTCTCAGAGGTTCAGAAGATGTTATCATAAGCGTGAAGTTGTAGCTATTTGTTTGCAAGATATTTCCAATTTCTGAGGAAGGTGAGGGTTTATTGTGCACTGGACTCAAATGTGTCCTCTTTGGCAGTGGGATTGTTCATTTGCACTGCTTTTATAAAATTATTGCTGCAAACTCATTAGTTGTGGTGTTAAACACATGTAAGCCTTGGTACATATAAACATATTACTTTTGAGTGGGGAGACTGGATCTGATCCAAGGTATAGAATATTATAAGGAACTCCACTGAGAAGAGAGTGTATTTTAAGGAAATGTGAACTTTCAATGAATGCATCTTTTATCTGTTGACAAATTGCATCTGAACAACCAGCCTTGATCACTATGTGTGCTAACGAGTGGTTTGTTTCGTTGCATGGCCTGCTTTGCTGTGGAATTCACAAAAGAGAGTAAGTGTATTCTACCCCCTTCCTTCATTTGTTTCATGTGGTATTTTAATACGACACATTTTAGACATGTCTTGTATTTTTTTTTCCAGAGTAATGTAGTCACTAAAATAATTCATTTGTGAGACTGTCTATAACAAAATCATCCTGAAACTCAGTGTAAACCCCTCCCCTTTGATTATTTTTATTTACATCGTGGTATTCCTTTTTTGTGACATTTGTTTTGTTTATAGGTCTTCAGCATGTTTCTGGAAACCTTGGTTGATTTCATCATCATTCATAAAGATGACTTGCAGGATTGGCTTTTTGTTCTCCTCACCCAGTTGCTGAAGAAAATGGGAGCGGATTTGCTGGGGTCTGTGCAGGCAAAGGTTCAAAAAGCTCTGGATGTCACCAGGTACAGTACTCGGATGGCAAATGTTGCGGAGGTTTTGCAGGATTAGAGGAAGGCATCTAATGAACATTTTAGAAACCTAGTAGTGTCATATGTTTTGAGAGCTCAGTCTTGATGAATACCAGAATAAAGGAGAACAAAGTTATGTCACAGTATTTCAAGCATTGAATTAAAAAGGCCTTTCTTTTTCTAAATAGAAAACTTGAACGCATAACATTTAAAACGTGTAACTGATAGTTTTTGTTAATTTTTGGGGTTTTTTTGGTGTGCATATGCTTCAATATCAGTTTTCATTCGGATTATGTATTTGCAGTATTCAGAATTTGAATGATGCTTTGCAGCAAAGTTCAAAGCATCTTTCATGTGTTCAAACAGCAAATGAAGGTTGTATCAGGATAAGACCTTGCGTGCTGCTGCAGTGTACACGCCAGTTCTGTAGTCTGTCCTTTTCTAAGGACGTCCAGCACAGGACACTCTTACGATAAAGTTGAGCTTGTCTTGGAAATTAAATAATTAAGAAAGAAATAGTAGTAATCCAGGAAGAGATAGCATAGAGGAGGGGAAAAGAGAAGGGAGATTAAAACCATTTATAAACCTTGAGGAAAAAGATGAACTGGTCTGTTACTAGAGATAAGGGTACAAATAACAGCCTGAAATGAAGAAGGAATGAATGAGTGTGCCAAAAGCTGGATAAATGTACAGAGAGCAAGTAGAGGAAGAGTGTATAAAGGTATTGATTTAGCATATTTTGGTAGGATTAAATTAATAATCCCCAGATTTGGAGTCTGTCTAGTTGATGGTAAAGTTAAGAAGAAAAGCACGGTAGGTATTTAAATCTGTTCTGTAAGCTTTAATGTATTGTGTTAATTTAGTCCTGAAAAATTGTTGCATTACATTTTTGCCTTTGTTTTCTTTGGACAGAGATTCTTTTCCATTTGATCAACAATTTAACATTTTGATGAGGTTTATTGTAGATCAGACCCAAACACCAAACCTGAAGGTTGGTATCAAAAGTCTTTTCACTAAAGCATCAACATGGTTGTCTTTCCTTGCCATGTCGGGCATAGAACTCCTGACAGTATAACTAGTCCTAACTACCTGCATGATGTAGAAATTCTGTTTGCAATCTTGATTAACTCTTTCATTCTCCTTTTTAATAAATCTAAATATCTTTAGAACAGGACCCTGTGACTCGTCACGAGTCAGTAAAAGTTGAGCGTTAGGGACACTGAATGTATTAAAATTCCTCTTCACCCTGGTCTTGGTGGGAAGAAAACCTGTCTATGAAGGACAGAAGGAACCAGACTCAGTCCGAAAAGCTGGAAACTTGGGACCATAGGCACATTTGCTTGTTGCACAGGTTGGGCATATGGCAAGTAAGGTTTGGGGGGGGCAAAAAAAATAACCAGAGCTTTCTTTTACTGAATCCTCCCAAGGGGATGCTGTTCTGCAGACTCTTTTTCAGGAGATTGTTGTTTCAAGACTGTAGGAACACTGTGAACTCTAGAAATTGTACATATTTATCTTCCAAAGATATGACAAATGACTCAAGTATTCTTTCTTCAGTCTCCTGAATTTTGGATCTTTTAAGATTCCAGCATCAGGCATTTGGTTTGAGACCAAAAGCTGTGTTTTGGCATCTGGAACAATAACCTCTGGTGGAAACACCGTGGTAGGGCACTGATTCACTTATGCAAATGCACAAGCAGACGTATCTATTTCAAGACAGTTCTTATAGACCATGCCAGACTCTTAATACATGAAATTTGTCATGGGTAAGAGTTGCTCTTGGTTTTTGAAACATGCTATAGAGACATATCACAGGGATATTTGTTCCTCTAAACGTGACCTAGGTCTTGTCAATCTGCAGTGGCATCTGTTTATCATGGGATAAATTAATCCTTGACAGCTTATGAGATAAGAAATCCTTTTTTTTTTTTGCTTTTCAGGTGAAAGTTGCTATCCTGAAATATATTGAATCCTTGGCAAGACAGATGGATCCAACAGACTTCGTGAACTCCAGCGAGACTCGACTTGCCGTATCTAGAATTATAACTTGGACAACAGAACCAAAGAGCTCAGATGTGAGAAAGGTAAGCCAGAATGGTGAAGTATTTGCAGTAATTATTGTTCTTCCAAAAAAACTCAAGGTAAAAAACCAACAAAAACCAGTCATAAAGGTAATGGAAAATTCAGTAGTTACATTCTAATTAAAAAAAAATTATTTTACATACCTTTCTGTCTAAACCAAATTGCCAATTCAGTAAAGACACGTTTCTGAAGTATGCCTTCATTTATTTTTTTTCTAGTATGTACTTAGTTGTGTTATTTTTAGCTACTATTACCATGCAAAAAGAGATCATAGTTTGAAAATGTGCCCTTTGTTGTGCAGTCTGGAAATATCTCTAGGTTTTTATTTATTTAGTGAAGGCTTTGTGCTTTGTTAGTCTCAAATGAAATCTAGCACAACTTTATTGTTAAAAGAAAGTAAACAAATCAGTAAGCTGCCAGGGCCTCTCAGCTCTTTTCTTTTAAGAGCTGTGTGTTCATCTCAACTTGGAAAAAACTGGCACATTTAGGTCAGGCCTGAGTAATACAGTTACGTTGTTCTTTATCTTGCTGTAGATGCAAGTGTCAGGCAAGCTGAAATGGGCAGATGGTGATACTCATCTCTCCCAAGAGAAAAGTGAGACTTCTGTACCTGGTGTCTGTAACACGATTTAAAATTACCTTCTCTTTCCAGCCCAGATGTAGAAATAGATTTCAGTAGGAGTTAAAAGCTTTGAGATGTACTTAGATTTAAAAAAATTTAGAATTTCAGAATGTAATGTTCAGCATTTCAGAATGTAAAAATTGTATGAGAAGTTTATGTTCTATATGAACTTAAAATGTTAATTAATACTGGAATAATATTTTATGCCTTTGGAAATAAGAAAATTATATTTTTATTAGTGATTATTTGATTCTCATTGAAATATCACTGGGTATCAAAGGTGCTGCAGCTGTAGCATTATCTGATAGGTTCAAGGCTGCAAGGCAACTTTTTGGGTGTGCACTGTTTGCTTTCTGGTGTACAGCTGACTGGAGGTCTAGAGAAAAAGTCTCATCCTCCTTTTTCTGAAGACTTTCTGCAACGATTATTCACACCAGTGGGACTCAAATTTACTTCTGTAACATAGTCTGCCTCTGGAAAGAAAGGGTGACTTAATAAATCCTGAACTTAGATCAGGAACGTGCATTTTTATTTTGAAGTTTCCATCTACAAAGCCAGAAAGAATTGAACAGGCAAGGACGCTGCTTCTATGTTACAGTTCAAGTAAACCTCAAGCAGTTTACTCTGCTGGTGGTCTGAGAGGGAGCTGTACTTAATTTAAGTAGAAATATACCTTGAAAAGCAAAATCTCTGCATCTTGCTCAGCAGAAGAGATATTTCACCATTAGGGGTCATCATTGCTGCGTGCAAAATTGAGTGAAGAGTATCTGCAGTAGCTTAAAAAATTGGCTGTTGCTGTGAAGCTGTGGGGAGCAGGTGTTCACAGTGTGATGTCCATCCTTCTATCTGTTCCAAAGATGTGCAGAGCTCTGGCAAAACCTCCAGCAAACTCCACCGGAGCAGTACCTGGGCAGGTGTCCTGGGGGCTGATGAAAGATTACTGAATCTAAATTCTTATTAAACCTGCATGTGACTTGGATTTGCCTTTGGTGCCTCTAGCTTCCAGATAAATCATTACACTGATAAGCTTACGTAGGCTGCTGAAAATGAGTGCCCAGGTGATCTTTATTTCATTATATTGTTGCTGTTCTATGATTTTATTAAGAACATAGTACAAACCAGGGGCTTTAGAAGAAACACTGCAGCAAAGGATTTATAAGCAATCTTTGGCCTTTAGCTCTGTCAGGACTGTAGTTAACAGACTAATAAAGCCGTTATGCAGTAATGAACTGGATTATTGAGGGCACCAACCCAGCCAGGTGAAATAGTCTAAAGAACACAATTAAGAAAGTGTCCTTCTTTTTTGGAGACTAGAACTTGGACAAAAAGTACTTTTTTAATATCAAGATGATTCATTTAAAGATTAGAAGATTCTGTCCTTGTGAAACACAGTACGATGGCTTTCAAGATCTGAGGTTTTCTAAGAGTAGAGCAGACCATGCCTAGTAAGCATTGTCACAACCTAAAATAGCAGTTGAAGTTATGGAGGAGAGGGAGGAGAACCAACTCTGTCTTCAAATGATCAGAGTAATACAAGAAGCCTGTAAAAGGTGTAAAATAAGGTATTTTTTTTCAATAGAATCTGGATTTGAGACCACCAGTGCGATCAGCTCAGCTCCTGGAAGATGGCTAACAACAAACTTTAGTTGTGGTACTGAGGAGTCTTGGCTGGCGTAGTCCAGTCTATGCTACTGCATAGGGGACTTGGTGGAACAGCGATGCCAGTGCTCAGCTGCTCGTGGAGACAGGGACTCTTTCCCTTAAGAGGTGTAGTCCCACGGCCAGTGTGGTTCTTGTCCAGATTTGAGTTACTGAATGCCACCTTAATGCAAGTAGCATCTCTGTGTGTGTGATGTCCATGCTGTTCTGCCTGGATTTTACCTTTGAGCAGATGCAGGTAAAACAAGCTTGCTTGTGTTGAAGTATTTAAATGATCTCTGCCAATGGGGAAAGCACGTGGCTGCTGTGTACATGTGATAATTAGTCATGTAGATCTGATCCCGTGGTAGCAACCAAGGGGTCTGTTCAAGAAAAGGATTATGTTTTCAGTAAATAGTGGGATTATCCTTTTATTAGTAATCATGTGTCCATTACTGTTATTCACTGTGTGTTATGGTGGTAGAAGTCTCCGCCCTGTAGTGTTAAGGTGCTGGAGAAATAGAGCAAAAAGTAGCAAAAGTGACATTTATTCAAAATACCTTTTTCAAACTGAATGATCCAGCTTTATTAATAAATTTTTATACTCTTCTGATGACTAACTGAGCACACTTCACTTGTCTGACACCTCCCTTGAACTACAGACTGTGTTTTATAGCTACTGAAATCAGAAAAGAATCCTTAGTCAAAGGAAATACTGTTGTGCATAAAGCAGTTTGTGTTCTCATGAGGATTGATATCTTTAGCTAAACATAAACTCTGTTATCACAAGGAAAACATGATGTACTTTAAGGAACATACACTTGATATTACATAGTGTCATTGACAAAACGTCGTGATTCAGTCTCGGGGCAGAAACCATATAAGCTGCTGATAGCCATGAACTATGTACGGTCAAAATTATTGTCAAGTTTTATATTTAAAATAAGGTGATCCACAGTGTGCTACAGGTAAATATTTGTCTTGTTTTAAAGATTGTTAATACTCTGGGTGTTTACCGTGCATTCAGGTTAGGATTTACTTCCTGCAGGCAGTGCTAAAAGAAAGGTGAAAGGCATTTGTCCTCCATGCTGGACAAAAGCCATTAGGTAGGAACAAGTAATGCAGCATTGTGTGGAGACATGGAATGAATGTGGTTCCAGTGCAAGGAGAGCACCTGTTGATACATTTCCGCATATACAGCAGACTCGCTGCTTTTACCCCAAGCAGAACGTATTGATGGGCAGGGTGCACATCAGGATTTCAGATAACTGAGCTCTGATTTTCATTGTCCTAGTGTCTAACCTTGTGCAATGCACCTGACTTTCCTCTGCCTTGGTTTATTATTCTGTGTAACTGGGTGTTTATTCTGATTTTTGCTCTGGAAAATGTTTAAGAATTAATGAAATTATTGCACAAAAGCCAGTTAATTACCGCACAGAAAAGTAATACAAAATGGCAATGCGAATTCCACGATGACAGGTCTGAGGACATTAAGTTAGTAACTTCACCATGTTATCACTCATATTGTCAGCAAAGTTATTGTGCAATCCTGACGTAGGTGAAGTGCTTATTGAATTTGGATGACAGGTTTGGGCTCTGCATGGGAAAATACTTTGATCTTGGAAAAAAGCCATCACTTTGAGAATGGAAATTAAAATGAGGCTTCTGATTTGGCTCTGACCAAAGCCTAAAGGAGGCTCATGTCCAAGGCTCAGGTGAATGGAAACTTTTATTAAACATGAGTGCTCAGCATTTGAGGGGGTGGAGTTGTCTGTGGGGGCATACGAGATCTTGCCTTTTAGGAGGATCTTGTACAGGCTGAAGGGGAACAAGGCCTTCTGAGGAGAGGGGGCAGTGATACTGCCTACCATCTTGTTAATCAGCCAAGCCCTGGTCTTAACGGTAAAGAACAAGATCTGTATTGCTTGATTGTCATTGGTATTCAGGGAAGAAGAAATTTTTTCCTTTGTGCCAGATTCTTACATGGCACTTCTGTTGATGAAACATTCCTATAGGAGCTTTATTTTACAACCTGAATATATTTTTACATGTTATGGGCAACCACATGTCGTTCTGCCTTCCACCTAGGTAAGTGGGAAAACTTCCAACTATCCCACTTGTTTCTGAGTTTGGCAGCTGCCCTTGAATACAGACAGTGGATGGAACTTGATCAGAAACTGCAACCACTGCTGTGAATCAAGAAGCCCAGGAGAGTGCTTGTGTTACTGTGCTTTACATGAAGATGAAGTCCCCCTCAGATCACCTAGGGGTAGGGTCCTCCTTGGATTATCACCACTGGTTTACAGATGAAGTGTAGAGATGTCCAAAGAAAACAAGTTTGGAATTAGATTTCTGTTCCTAAAACTGATTAACTGAGAAACTGTTTCTGAGTGATACTAGAAGATGAGGCAGAATTCAGAGAGAAACCTGCAGGTCAACGAATTAGCTCTTCACAGGCAGTAAAGATTTATTTACTTCATTAACTAGTAGCCCTAGATGTCATTTCTCGAAAAATATTGATATTGTGACTTCGATAGGGAAATCATGTCTATAAATAAGGCCCAGAGTAAGTATCGGTTAAATAACACCGTGATGCCTATTGGAGGTCCCACAGGAAAGCAAACACTGCCAAGGAAATTAAATCGAGCTCCTTTGCAACATGATGCCATGAGATGTCTAAACTCTGTCCTGGAGCTTTAATGTTCCATCTAGCATCAGGGTGATTTGAGCAACTCTGGGGAAGAAGCTTCACTGTAAAAGCATTCCAAAAGACTCGTAGGGAGCCGACGTGGCATTCATGTTTACTGGTGTTGGGACATAAACACTGTTCGTCATGGCCTGTTAATGGCAGCAGCAGCAAAGAGGGTGTTCGCAGAAATGCTTTTGAATGGCAAATTGTTTTAATATTCCCCCATCACAGACCCTTACCTTTCTGTGTGGGAGGTTTCTTTGGCACTCTTGCTATGCTTCTACGTCATATTTGTGAACCTCGTGAACTCCATGAAGAAACAAGTTACAAGAGACCCAGCCCTTAAACTCCTTATGGAATCTAAAATAGGACCATGTCCATACCACTGAGGTCCGCCTTTTAGCCAAAGGGTATTCCTAAACAAGTCAAACTTAGCCTAAATGCACAGAGGAACTCCTTTCAGGCATTTGCGTATAATCAGCATTAGGAAAAATAGCGGGCTTCAGCGTTTACTTGATTTAATGCTGTTAGAACAGAAAGGATCTCTGTGTCCTAGCTGTGTTTCCAAAATAGGAGCCATAATTTTCTGTTTGTTTTGAATTTGATGCTAGAGAGCTATGAAAGCCCAAATGTTTTTAGTGTATGCAGTGTAAGGAAAATGGCTTTTCCCAACATTAGTGGCTAGAAAATCATGATGTGCTTGTTGTGGAAGCATGGTGCTGAGGTAGGTTTCCTTCAAATGAATCTCTGTTTATACAGCCTTCTAGTATCCTTTGAGTTGAAAGCACTTTGTAATGTAAGCACAATTTCTTGGTTTGCTTAAAACAGGTAAGAGCTAGTACGTGATAATACGAGATTAGAAGGAATTTCTTCATAGAATGTATTATACTTATGCTTATATTACGTGTATGGGTAAGTTTGTTCTTGCCATTTATGGAAATATACACACATCTCCATAGGTACAGGTGATGTATCTATTTTGAAAATCAGGACTAGAGGTGATATTTACATAATGCATTGTAGAGCTGTGTTCTCAGCACTGTGGATAAGTCTGCTGTGCTTATTCTAGCATTTTGAAACTCCGTGCAGATTAAAGGGCCTGTTTTTATTGCAAACAATCTTACTTGGTAGCCTCTTTTAAAATTTCTCAGCTTGTATGTGGTAATCCGCCTTTCAGAATTCAGACCTAGATCATGCTAGACTTACAATAAGAGTTTCTTAGTTGTTCATGAAATATAACCTACCTTTCTAGTCCAGAAACCTTTTTTTGCAACATTTGCCATTTTGTAAGGAGTGAAGTTTCTTGGAGTAGCATTCATTGACTTGACTTCTAAGGTATCATCTAGCTGTCCCGAAATACCGAACGTTTTTGCTGTAGTCTTTGGAGTGCCCAGGATGCAAAAGAATAATCCACACATAGAGTTGTAACCCATTGTACAGCAGTAATCTGATTGTGATGATTTGGTGCCACATGATTTTTGCTGTCACTTGTTTGAAATGTGTTTGACACATGTAATGCAACCATTAGTGACTTGTAAAATCCTTTCATTATAGATTAAGTGTGTGGTGTCTAAAACACAGTAACAATATGGATTTAATCTGTACGTGAATTCTGTATGTAAATCTGTTAAATAAATTCTTCCTTTTCAGGATGTGAATGCAAACAGCATATTCTCAGAAGTCTTTTGGAAAAGTGGTGTGTTTAAAAACTTGAGTTCAAGCTAACGTGCTTGGATTATGTATAAACTGATGAAGCCATTGTGCTTCATATTACCATATCAGTGATGTGGATGTCCATACTCATCTGATTCTAGACCTGAAAAGAGAACAAGCAGGAGGTTTGGTAGATAATTTGTTAGCTTAATGCCAGCTAACACTTAAATGTCTGCTGGAAAGTATACTTAATTAACACTTGTTTAGAGCCTGCAAACACTCTTAGTAGATGTACATTAACTCAGTTAACATAAGCTGCGCTCACTGGAGAATCGAAGCATTGCCCTGTGCCAATGTGTGCTAATACAAGCTGCCTAACGTGTCATTGCTGCCTCTTGATCTCAAGTGAATCGATACTTGATCTGCAGCTTAATATGATTCCAAGTGATGTGAGAATGCTTCTCTGTTCCAGTGTGCCTTAAATTATTCAAACCACATTTGCCTTAGACTAGATGGCAAAATGAATGATGCATACAGAGTATGATTGTACTTATCAAAAGGGAGATCAGACTGATGCCCACACTGGAATTGTGAGTTTGCAAGTTCTTAACTCCTCCCTCCTCTCAACTTAGAGAGGGATGTCTGCAAGGGTGGGTGCAAGCAGATGCAAGCACCTAATTCCCCTGTGCCTGGATGGCCTGATGCAAGTCCTGGTGCCCTCTCAGTGCAGCGCTGCCAAACCTCTATGCCTCAGCAGAGTTTTTCAGGTGGTTCTGGAGACCATCAGAAGGCCGCCAAAGCAAAGTCGTGTAGGAGTACCAAGGGAGGATCCATGAGCTTGAGAGTTGTGGGTGAACTTCGAATTTTGAGCCAGTGCTGCCCTCTGCTGAAAGGAATGCTCTTCTGGTTAAATCAAATATTAATGCTTTATTGTTACTTGAAATTAAGCAAGCAACTGATTAACTCTTCTGCAAAAAGATAGCATGTGTACTGTTTAGATGATTTTAGTTGAAATATATATTTTCTCTAAATAATATCAACTTTCCTGTTTGTCAAACCCAGACCATGCATAGTTGGGTGGGTGAGGATTTGCCAGCTAGGACAACTACAGCTTCCTCAGGGCCCGGTGAAGGAAACTTGGAAGAGAAATGTAAACAGGTAGACTAAAAGCTGTGTGCACTAATCACACTAATCGTGTTTTGCAGTCTCAACTCAACTGTCTAGCTGTGTAAAGAGGTCTTGAATGGGAGCCTGAAAAAAGCGTGTGTGTCTGTCAAGTAATTTTTGGCTTTGGTGTGCTTTTCTGTAAACTCTCTTGTTGTAGTCCCTTATTAAAAATCCGGATATTAGGTCTTCTCCTTTTACAGGGCTGAAGGTGTTGTGAGCCCGTCTCCAATAGAATTTTGACTAACTTGAAAACTGCTTTCATGTAGCTTAGTCAACAAGCTGCTAATTCTGCTTGGTCTACTGGACCAGCGACAGCAGCAACCGTAAGGCACTTGTATTAAGCTTAGGCCACTGACCATGTCTCTTCTTTAAAAGAAATAGATTTTTCCAATTAGCCTTGATCTTTTTGCTTGGTAAGCCTATACCATTTCAAAGAGACTTTTGTATAATTCAACCAAGTTGCAGAGGTTACTGATTTTGATAAATCTGGCCAACACCCCCCTGTCTAGGTGAAAAAAAAGAACATAAGGTGCTGAAGCAGCTGTGTCCCTTTAGCAGCTGACGCTGTTGGGCAGCGTGAATTGCACCCGCTTAAGTGTGAAACTTTGGGAGCTGCTATCAGTTTGTGGAACCTGATCCCTTCCTGCATTGTTATAAGGAAAATAATTAAGTTACATAAGCGATCCTTTGCAAATGGTTCAAGAACGTGACGTGGAGCCAGGCCCCCTCACTAGAATAGCCAGGCTCTGAAGTCACTAGAGTTTCTCCAGCTCAAGCCAGCAGAGAACTGCTTCATTAAGATTAGATAATTAGTAGAGTCTACGTTATATGTCACTGAAAGAAGATGGATTAGTGTACCACGCTAATGGTACCGGGACACAAAGACAAGGGAAAATCCAGATATTACTCTTTCTTCAAATTATAGACCATCAAGCATAAGTATTGCATGGAGAATAAGTTTTTTATTGCTTGTTTTAAATTTACCTACTCCTTGAGTAATCTAATGAAACAGAGGCCAGATTTTCAGAAAGGACTGGTGATTCTGAGATTATGAAAATGCCCTGGTTTGTCACAAGCTGAAAATCCACAAATTTATGACTCTTTAAAATTTTTCCTGTAAAAGTTGTCCTTTAACTAGATAAACGCATGCTAGATAAATGAAAATTAGAGGATTTTCAAGTGTGTCCAGATCTAACTGTTAGACAGGTGTAGAAACACTGCTCCTGATGCTCTTCGTTACTGAAGTGAAATTAACTGTGTTAGAACTGGGAAGTATTACAACGGTGAAACTTGGAGCATGTTCTAAATGTGATTTCAGGCTGGTATGGACCTTCTAGCTTTTGAGGTCAGTGAGTGATAGTATTCTTAATTTTTATGGCAGCAGGGACCAAGGCCTTTGTTAAATCTTGAGTAGGAAATCATGGCTGAACTTCCAAATAATGGCTTCTGCCTGAAATAAATCTAGAAGAGCAGTTGGATGGCTGAGGATTTTTAAAAAGAACACAGCTGAGGTTAACCCAAGTAGCTCCAATGTGGCTTTCGAAAACTTTACTTGAGCAACACTCCTAGGCTCTAGAAGTACTTGGCTTTATTTCAGAAAGCATAGACTGTAGGTCTGCTTTCTTTCAGGTGACATAAGATTGTAAACAACTGTTCAGCACTCTGTTCAGAGCCCAGTGGCCTATTTGCAAAGTTGCCGAAGAGCACCACGTACGCAGGATACTGGCAGACACTCCTGTATTTTGTGCAAAGAGGGAGGGTGGGCACAGTCCTATTTTCATGAAAGACAAACCAGAAAAATACAACAAAATTGACTTATGGGAGGCAAAACTTCCCTCAGATATTCCGGTAGCACGACGACTGTGCTATCAGTTTTTGTGTTAGGGTTAAACTGTACCAACTGGTAACTCTGCTTCAAAGTGAAGCTATGGGATCACAAAGTTCCCGGAGAAGCTTTGGTGCAGGTTTTGCTCAGATCTATGAGTTGCATCTTAGACCTCTCTGGCACACAAGAAAGGTACCTCCAGAACGTCACATCATAGAGTGTGTGTGCCCTTGTGCCTGTTTTGCTCTATTTGCTTAGGAGGTCTCCAAGGATGACCTTATTTCTAACCCATCAATGGGAGGTATGTGGGACAAAGGTATCCGAAATCCTTTCCCACCTCACTGTTCCTGTGTGAGTTTCTGACTTACCAGTTGATACATTCAGATATTCTAGTCTCTGAGCAATCTCTCAACCTGGGAACCCTCTTGGATCAGTTTTCCTGGTGTGTGGTATTTAGTGTTTGTGTTGGTTGTTTTTTTTTTTAATTTCAATGAATATGAGATCTGCTTGTTGTGACACAGAAGACCTGCATGTCCACTTCCTAACCATCCGGGATATGCATGCCATTCACAAATGAGAATGAACTTTGGCATGATTTATCACTTTGCATTCAGCTCAGCGTGCTGATTGTTGTTCTGAGATCTCTTGTTTGCAGTAATATTTTTATTACAGAAAATACTGTGCTGGTGAAAACTTAAAAGTTCTTGGATCAAAATGGACAGAATTACACATCCTTGTTGGATACCAGGCAGGCTTCAATGGCAGAGTTGCCCAAAACTTCAGGTCAGAGGAGGGTAGAGTATGGAGTTACAAAAGCCATGGGGAAAATTATCTCCCCACTTCTTTCATCCTTAGATCTTTAGCATGAAGTGAATAATGACATACTGTGTTTCTGTTCAAGTCGGTGAGAGTTTTGGCAGGAAGCAGCATGATCCATCTGGAATGAAGAGTCCGAAGACCTGTTGTTCGCTGCAGTCCCTGGAAGCTCATTGAGTGTTGTGTGCCTCAGTTTCTTTGTTGGCCATGTGAAAAGGAGGTTACTTACCAAGCTTGAATGGATGGAAAATGGTTTTTTTATTATTCAAAGCTGTGTTACTGTAAATTGAGGTCAATAGCAGAAGGAATAGTATAGCTTGAACTGCAATTTGCACAGTGAGACAATGAGGTACTTTGATTCCCCTCCACTATGAAAGGGGTTTTGTGTACCCGATCTGATCATCTGCTAAAGGATTCCACTTCACAGGGAAATGCAGATACACTTAATTATTGCAACTTCACAAACACATTACTTACTAAAAATGCCTTTGAATTGCTGAGAACAATATATGTGCAGTAATTGCCACAGCAATGAGTTATATTTTTACCCTTTTTTAAAGTTCTTTTTCACTTTCAGGAAGTTTTAGAAACTTCCTGAAAGGGTCAAACGTGTATTTGGTCTTCCTAAGCCTATACATATGCTGTTCCAAAATAAGAGTATGCGTAGCTTTGCTTCTTACTTCTTACTTTGTGATCGTAAGCCACTGCTTTATATCCAGATCTGTATTCTGGAGGTTGATGTGTCGATGGTTCCACTCAAGTTGGAGAAGGTGGTGCTGCAGACCATCAGAGGTCCTTCATTGTTGCTTCATTTTTTATTGTTCTTTTAATAATTTTTTTGTATTTTTGTATATTTTCAAGGCAAAGGCAGGGGAAAAGAAACCCCAAACCAGAACTGGTGCAATCCACGTGGATTGTATGCTGCTGGAGAAGTCTGGTTAGGAACATGTGATGTTAATTACTATTGCAGATCTGCACTACGTGATTTATTCGGCTTCCGTTCCCATTTGATTCCATTGTCTTAGCTCAGGATATGCAGAGCTGTATGTTTGCTAATGGAGTTAGTGGAGATCCTGTTCTGGCAGCTTTTCTCCCAGGCTTTTGGGGCAAACCCTGTCTAGTGAAAGGAATGGTAAAATTCTCAATTGTTTTAGTGGTGCCCTGGTTTCACTTATTAAATTTAGGGAATCTGGTGGGCTTAGGCTGTCCATGGATGAGACAGAGGTAGTTCTCACCATCTCAGTAAATCTTCAATTTAAAATGGAGTCTCCTGTTGTTGAAACAGCCTCAATGGTGAGACTTGCAAGGAGGGGTGGGAAACCAGAAACAGGGATTATATATCTGATGAAACAAACTTTTCAGATCCTGAGCAAGAGGAGAGATTGGATGGGAAGAGAGCTGGTCCCATTTGTGCTTAAAAGAGAAAGTATGGGAATGACAAATTGCTGCCCTAGGTTATTAATCTAAGATTCTGGGTTTACTTTCTTCCTGTAAATTTCTGCAGTAACTTGTTCAATTGAACTACGTGCTGAACAGGACAATGGGAAGATTTTCTCCCTACCTGTGAACAGCTGTACACTTCACTTCTGAGAAGTTAATAATATAAGTGCAAAACTATATTGTATGCTCCAAGAACTTAGTGTTACCCATAGCAGTTAGCAATTCATTATGGCATATCACAAGGAATATGTCAAAAATTTTTCTAGTACGGGAATCTTTTTGAATGAAACACACAGTGTTTACCGTAAGGATCATTGCCAACAGAATGCATAATCTTTTTAAAGAATAAAAGCTGATGTTTTGTTCTTTCCTCTTTTCAGGCGGCACAAATAGTCCTGATTTCTCTCTTCGAATTGAACACTCCTGAGTTTACCATGTTACTTGGTGCCTTGCCAAAAACATTCCAGGATGGTGCTACCAAGCTTCTGCACAACCACCTCAAGAACTCCAGTAACACCAGTGTGGTGAGAGGCCCTTGTCCTTGCTAACAGCAGAGTCCCAAAGACAGATGCTCATTGAGCTGTGACAGATGTTCAGTATCATGAATTATCTATAGCTGTTGTCTTGAAGCAATAGGGCAACAGAGGCTTCTCTTTGATGATGTTTTTATAGGGACAGTTAAAACAAAAAATGAGATTTTTAAATTTAATATAGTTTAACTGGTACAGATTGGGGGGAAAAAATATTACTGAGAAGCATGTGAAAGTTGGTGTGGGGTTTGAGCTTTCAAGTTGGTGCATTTGAAAATCCTGCCAGTTACAACCTTGTGACTAAAACAGAGATCCTGATACCACAGATTTTATGGGCTTACCACTATGTGCATTGTCTACAAAGAAGCTTGCAGGATCTTTGATGTGACCTACAAGGTCTCCTCAGTCTATGCCTATTACATTATGTTTTGGTTTTACAAGAAGCTCTTGCATATTTTTATTCCTCTGAAGCAATATCTTAGAGGATTTAAGTGTGCTTCTAAACTTCTTTTCCCTCTAGAGCAGCAAGGAGTAGGGTGGTTTTTTGCTTTTCTTACATGGAAATCTTGTGAAACTTGCTGGAATCAGAACCCTCTTATCTTTGCACTTCCAGAGGGACAAGTAGACCTCTGTGGACCCTAGAACTTCAGTATTAGGCTTGCAGGCAAATGGACTGGATTCCTAGTACCTTTGATTTTATGTGAAGAGAGTCTGAATTGGGAGCAATTTCTACTCATTTTGTTGTGGTATAAAGATTGTGCAGGCCACTGGAAAAATGATAAGTTAAGATTGCTTACTTATGCTTGTAACAAGCACAATCAGAATGCTTTAGACAATGTGCAAAATAGCTGCATAATTTAATTGCTAAATTGCCAGAGTAATGATCTGCATACTTTGGAGCCTGGCAAATCATGTCTGAGAAGCTGAGTAGCCTCGGGGATTGATAAACCATTTCTCTTGACAATATTTTCAGGCTGTAGATATTGCGTAGTTAAAATTGCAGGTACTATGGATTGTGTAAAAGTGTGCATGTGCTTTCTTTATCCTCAGAGCAGTACCTTCAAGATCATATGAATGATTACATGAGTCCTGGCTGCAGACATTGTGGCAGGAGCCAGAACCAAAACTGCGCTAAGCTTGTCTGGCTCAAACAAAGACAGTATTTGGACCTGTTGTTGTTGTGTACTCTTGCCCTGTGCATTGCAACACATTGCTAATCCCTGTCTTCCTGCTTTTGTGCCAGGGCTCTCCCAGCAATACCCTTGGTCGGACTCCTTCCCGACACTCCAGCAGCAGAACCAGCCCCTTAACTTCACCTACCAACTGCTCCCATGGTGGACTGTCTCCAAGGTAATGTGATAGGCTAATTAAACCACTTGCAAAATATTAAAGGATTTCAACACTGAGTGTGCATTTGCAGAATGTGACTCACTTTGAAAGCAAAAACAAGACCAAAAGCTTACAGTAGATTGCTCCAAAGAAACAGGGTTTGAACATGATAATACGTGGTTGGTGATTGACTTCAGTGTTCCAGTCCTCATGTTATCTGTGTAATCTTAATGTCTTTTCTTTTAATATTTATTTTCTTTCATAACTAGGCCTTCTCCAGAATCACGTTTGTGGGTTCAATAAAGGTAATATTAAAAGGCAGCTTTAGAAATGAAGTCTTGTTGAGGCAGCAAATATCAGAAAGTATGTGATGACTTTCAGGTCAAGGTTTTCAGATGGTGTTTATTTTTAAGGTGTGCCCTTGTGATCAGTAATTTATCTGACTGCAGTACAGTGCTTGTGCTGCTGAGAGAAGCGTTGAATCTCCTGTTCCCCTCTTATGCTTTTTGTGAGGATGCAGAACAAGCAAAGGTGGTGACTGTGTTTCAATTCTGAATACCTCTCAAATCACTCTCCTGGCTGCTCATCAGCAGAAGGGTGATCTGATCCTTTGGGCAGCAGGTCTATTGCAACCAGATGCTTTGCTGAAGCTGCAGATGCTACCTTAGGATATGTTAGTCCACCCCAAAATCTTTTATTGCGCAAACACGGACTATTGGATATTGGGCATGTGCATGTTTTGCACCATAAAAACTTAGAGCAGAGGAGATTGGAATTTAAACAGTATGCTCTGGGACCATAGAAATGTTGGAGCAAAGTATTAGGCTGTTGCCTGGACAAGCTTTGATTCGTGCTGAGAAAGCTTAGAAGCTGCTACTCTTGTCTGCCTGCCTTCTCCATGGGAGGTCACTTGCCTTTGTCATGGAAGAGACAGAAGGAAACATGTTGGGCGAGAACTGCAGTTTGTAGTCTAGTGTAGTAATTTACACTGAAATCTGTTCATCAACCCTGTCGTGACTTGCTAAACGTTGTCTGGAGGGAGGGATGCTTAGACACGCAAGTTACCTTGTGTCATGAAGAATATAGGCTTTTAGCCTTTAATGAGTAGTTAGACTAATTCCAGCAGCATATGAGGAGCACATGGGGTTTGCTGGGAAAGTTTTGGATCTCTAAATACATCTTTGACTCCTAAATCTGCTGTAATCCAAAACTAAAATGAGTTACTGCAAGCCAAGGTTGAGTTGCCTGTTATACATACAAAGGTTTCATTAAGAAATTCAAGTGATAGAGTTTCAGGGGAATGGTTCCAACTATGTTGCTTCCTTTTTGACTAGTTTGAGCATTGTTGCCCTGCTGATTTCTGTCATGGGAAATTATAAACTGAGATATGTCTCCCTGTGGCTTTTCTGGCCACCTTTGCATGTGGCACTTAGTTTTATAAATCCATGACCTTTTACCATGCTTTTGGGGTTTTGCAATTGAGACACAACTGTGTTTTGCCGTTTCACTCACTGCTTTTCAGTTTGCCTTTGCATTCTTCTCAACTCTTGATGTCAGGATGCATGTATCAAAATATTGATTAAAGCATTCAGCATTCATACTTTGTTGCTGTTAGGTCCTAGCATTTTGGGTTTAGGAACTGGAGGGTTTTTTGCCCGTGTGATTTATTCTCAAGGAGTAGTTAGATATTATGCAATTCCAGAGTATTCTGCCATTAAGTTGTTAAGACCCAAACTGTCACTGTTGCAGTGGTTCAGGAATTTGCTTTGGAAAACAATCATTCCTTCCATTTTCTATGGAGAACTTGGAGATGTTGATCCAAAAATTTAGGTGTCTTTTCAAGAAGTGTGTCCTACTTCCTTGCTAGTTATGTCAGTGATGCGTAAAAGGTACTCTTCAGTGGTAGGTGAAAGTGGAAGCTGCTGTAAAAGCCTTTTGAAGATTCAGGGGAAAAGGTCTACTTTTTTTTGGTGAGTGACCTTTGAGCAGTAACAGGAGCTGCATATTTTTGCCATTTATAGAAAAGGCAGGGGTGAGTGCTGCGAATCAGTGGCACTAGCTTCTGATGCTCTGCTGGACTGCATCTTTCTTGAAAATGTCTTCTGTAGCACAGTTTGAGCGTCGTCCTGACTTACAGAACACGGGATAATTTAGCTCTTGATTCTAACAAGTACATGTGGCCGTCCTTCTTTCAGAAAAGGCTTTGGAAGATGAGATAACAGATTACAGGAAGTAGGGTACACTGCAGGATTGCAATTGTTGGCGTAGAAGCTTCTGTGTCATGTTTACATTACAAATGCTTGTAATTTTGCTATTCATCAGTGTTGTGAAATATTACTTTTTGTCTCTAAAAACATGGAAAATGAGCATACCTGAGTCATTCTGATAGTGTTGTGAAAGGATAAAGATACCCACAGTTTCTCTGTGTAGCTCTCCTCTGAAACTTAGGCTTGGCTTTACGTTTTTATGGGACCCATTGCCAAAGGGTTGTACTGAAGTTTTGAATGGCTATTGCTTCCTGGGGTGCTTCATGTACAGGCCCTGCTTACCTTGTCTGTGCCTTTGGCTTGTGCAGGCACTTGAAGGATTTTCTCCTGTTCTTAATGCCAGCTTTGGTTCTGAAGTTATACTTTCCTTAGAATTGTTTCTTGATGCACAGATTGGAGGAGTCATATCTAGAGATGTGTGTCTCTTTGGGGCTGGGATATGTGTAGAAAGGATACTTTGGGTCATGTGGGAATGTAAAAATGCTGCTTTCCCATATTCCCATTGTTTGTGGACAATATCCTAAATATTAATCACCAAGTCTTCACTGATAATGACTTTCTGTGGTGTGTATGCATGCCATTACCCTCAGATCACCTTACTTTCCCCATGTTACTGCACCGACTGATTTCCAGGTGGCCAGTGTTTTAATTTTTGTGTGTTTGTATTTGTGTGTGCTACGTATATTTGAGTTCTCTGGATATATTTTGAATGTTTTGGTTGAACTGGGCTTTGCTGATGCAAACAGCTGATTTGCCTATCCAGATGATAACATCTGCTTAAGCATCCCCTGATGTTAGTGTCTTCAGAAGGATAGCGTGCATTCAGGGGCTTGAGCAGAGTTCTTCCTTCTCCTGCTTTCATTTGCTCCATCCCGTTCTGCTTCATGATCACTAGAACATATGCATCATGTGTGAGTTACTTCTGTGTTTGTACCTGTCTTTTTTGTCTTAGCAGTTTTAGTTTTGGGGATGAGGAATTATGGAGGGAAGAGGTATTTTCTGAAGAAGAAAAGCAGGGGAGACCACTTGGGAAGACTGAAAATAGAAGGGGGAAAAGACAGACTTCTGACTTAGGGGAAAAAATGTTTCCTGGGCAGTGCTCAGATGAACGGCTTGAGTATGTGTTTGACAGAGAAAATCTTCTGAGATTTATTACATGAATGTAAAAAGAAGGATACTTAGTTGTTAAGTCCTCCAGTGTAGGAATACCATTCTGAATGGCAAATGAACTTCTCTAAACTCAAATTTAACATTCGCGTTGTGAATTTTCACCTTGAATTCTACAGGAATATTTGAAGGAATATCAAATAAATAGATTTGGTGTAGTGTTCTTGCCTTTCCTAGTAGCCCAGAAACTTGTGCATAGTTCCAGTTATTAAAAAACCCAGAGCTAGTCCTTCAAAGATCTCCAGAGGGAAGGCATCAAAATAAAACACTAATAATTTTATTTGGCTCTGTAAATTTGCATGCTTATTTTTTTCACTGACAATAGGCAATGCCATTAAAAATAAAATCTGTCAGTTTTCAGTATTAAGTTGAGCAAGGCAAGGCATGGAAAAACAATTAAAATAAACCATCCACCTTATACAATTGTCCTAATCCTGCATTGTTTGGTGGCCTGTTTGCAGGTAGGTGGGACCTGAGCTGTGAGGCTTCTGATGAGCAGTGTGGGTGTCTGGTGATTTCCTTAATAGTTGTGTGTAATACCTGTGGGTTTTGATTGCTGGTTAACGAGTTAATTTCTTGACACCACTCTTCAGAGGAGTTTTCAGACGGCTTTGCTGCTGTTTGCACGGGGAGCAATTCCTGCTTCTCATCTTGCAGTATCTTTGACTTGCGTATACACAAATGTGACTTTCTGAGACAGTGTACTTGAACTTAATAGAAATAAAGCATTATCCTGAATACTCCCCCCAGCTCAAGCATCTACTGTCTCCTTTAGAAGATGGTTTTGAAAATCGATGCACCATAAAGGGAACAGGGCAGAAGCAAACGATAGGCAAATTGGTACAGGGATGGATGCCTTGACCCAAAGGCGCAGAATCAAACAGTAATCAGAAGGGGCTTGTGAAAGTTTGATGAGAGATCTGAATTGACGTAGAGGTTGGTTTCATCCAGTCTTTCCAAGTTTGTCTGCTGAAACCTAGGCCAAGTCCACAGTTTACATGATATGTTTCCACTCTAGACTGACTTTCACTGGCTGTGTATTTTTTGGGATCGGTTTGAATCCAGTGGAGTAGGATCCGATCTTAAGCCCTGCAAAGCTTTGGTTGTGTAGGGCCTGATTGCAGGCTCTTAAGAAGGCACCAGGAGCCAAACTAGACAAGTTACCTTAGTTGGTCTGATGAAAAAGGACTCAAACTTTCCTTTCTTCCAAGGAAACCCTGTTGCTTGCAAATACCTGATTGGAGTTTGAATACAGACGTGTAGTCAGGGTTTGTTCACTCAGAGCATTTTAATAGTTGTTTATAGAGGCTATATCGATTTGTAAAGTTTACTGGTTAGTACACGCAGGGACTATTTTTTCTGTGAACCATGTCTTTATGTTAGGAATAAAAGTAGAAATTAATAATAAAGGCCGAGCCAATGACTTATGGGGCTCAATGGAGTATTCTTGTTTAATTTTGTTTCTATTAATTTTTTTTCTCTCTCTCCAAGGTAGCATGACAGCATTAAACCACTCAGATTATAGTTTCTTTTTTTTTTCTCCCTCTCCTTTCTCTGTTTTTTCTCTCTTTTGTTTCTCCTCTGATCGCGGCAGTCGGTTCTGGGGTTGGAGTGCAGATGGGCTGTCGAAGCACCCCCCTCCCCTTTCTCAGCCTAACTCCATCCCCACTGCTCCTTCCCACAAGACTTTCAGACGCTCTTACTCTCCCAGGTAACAAGCTACCTCTTAAACCAACTTGTCAGAGGTGTCACAGTATTATTTACCTTTCACGCTGTGGGATTTGTTCAAATGTGGGAAATGATTTGCAGAAGCTTTGGTTGGAAAAGGAAAAGAGATGATGACGATAGCTTTCAGAGAGTGGAGGTGGCAGGCAGCCACTTGCTCACTGCTCGGGGAAGGTGCAAGTGGGAAAAAAAAAGTGTGTTTTTCCAGACTTTTCCTCCCTGTCAGGTTCCTGAATAGGTGTGCATTTCACAGTTGGTTTCCAACGCAGAACGCAGTTGCTGAGCACTTTCAGCAGGCACTGGTTGCATCTAGATAACATGAGTAAGATCTTTCAATTTGGCCACACTGTGCACGTGGCACAGGAGTACTTTCAAACAGACAAATACAGCTCAGTAGTGATTTCACATCTGCAGTAGGGAATATCCATAGGATAATGAGGATGAAGCTTGTGTTTGTGATTTTACCAGCTATTTGGCACAGTGAGATTGTGGAACACTTTGGAAATTTGTAAAGTGAAATTAAAATTGTCCTTACAACAAAATTTAGAGGTTATTAATCGCTAATTTTGACATCTCTTCCTCCTTATGTGCTCTTGCATTTTGTTATAATCTGTATACAGATCTTTAACAAGTATACTGGACTAAAGCTGTATACAGGGTTTAATAAAAAAACCTTCCGAATGCACATTTAATTTGTCAGACCTCTATGCTAAATTTCTTGGATTTTTTTAAGTTTATGGTCTGACAAGAGGCTTTCTGTAGGTGTGTTTTCTCCTGACTTAAATATAGCTGTTACCTGAGAAAGACTATATGTAGTTTTTCCTTGAAGCAAGAGGTTCCTATCGAAAATCAGAGAAAGGAGAGTGAACAAATTGTTGTTTGAGGTTACAATCTGGGAATCTGTGATGTCTGAGAAAGAAAATAGAATCCCACAGTCTGTACCTCTGTGAATACCTGCAGAATTAAAACTTTAAATCAATGTTCTGACTCTTCTAGGACGCTAATATAGCTGTGGAAGAGATCCACGTTGATTTTTGGAGTTAAACTCATTGAGAACTTTTTTCCTCCTTTCATTAACTGACAAAGGTTTGGAATAACTTGATATATATTCCAGGCCAGAGCCTGAAAGTGCAAGGGAATAGATTACTGTGTGCTGCTTGAGGATGCTAAACTGTTGGTTATTTACATATAGTTTGGATTGGAAACTGAATAATATTTTATGGAACTAAAATATATTTCATGTCAGACTGGAAAACTGCCAACCTTCATCTTGATAAACTTGTAGAGAGCTGCATTGTTTCAGTGCAGCAGAAGATGGAAAATAATGTTGTGACATCCCTAAACACTGCTCATCTCTACTCACTTCTTATTCATCCTGTGACTTTGCTCAAGTTTTCTGCATGGGTCATAACTTTTTTTTTTTTTCCCTTTTGTGCCATTATTTTTCCTGCAAGGTGGGTGTAGTTCCATTTTATTTTTTGTTCCCCCATTGTGTTGTCTGTGAAGTATTCCAGCACACATACTGTCAATAGACAAGTGTGTTCATATGTAGAGTTTTCGTTTATGTCGCACACAGCCGTAATGTGATCTCCTACACAGACTTACTCTTGACATATGAAGTAATTGGATTCTTTAGATTTTTATTAATGTGTTTTTTTGCTTTGAAAAATACATCAGGTTGGTGGCTCTTTGTTGGGAAATTGCCTTAGTCCTTTAGAACTGAAGAGTCCATGCCTTGGTCTATTCTTTGGTAACAGTGTCGGGCAAAATTCATCCCTAAGGAAAGAAGCGATGATTGTAGCAGAAGATTTAGTGTCAGTGCATCTGTGATTGTTTCTCTTTTTGTGTGACTTTGGTAAGTCGTGCCATCTCTTGGTGGGGGTACATGAGTACAGTCACATGTATATCTTCTTGAATGGTGGTTTCATTGCTCACTTAAATAGTATGAAGAACCCCATAAGATATATGAACTAAATGTGCTTGAGCTCAAAATTAACATTTTCAAGATCATATGAAACACAGGCTGTCATACCCTTGCTTATGCATATAAAGAATCTAAGAACTGCCTTCACTTTTGTCTGGAAAGCCATCACAGTGCATTAGTGTCATTCAGCTGTTTAAAAGCCCTAGATACTTTGACTTCTGTAGTTTTATAAACAGCTTTTGTTCCCCAGTCTTGGTCTGTTCTTTAGGTGCTTGCTTTCTTCAGTGTTTAAAACTGGGGAATTGTTCTTTGGTTTCTTTGCCAGAATATGTGATGCTTGTGTGATCGTAGTGCAAGTGCGTTGCTTGGGAGCCAGGGATTATGGCTATTTTCAGTGTGTTAATCTCGAAGGAATTGGGCAGCACCAGTCTGACTTCTCCTCTGTCTGAAGTTCCTGAGTTTCTTCCAGAAAAAAAAAAAGTAGTGGTTCTAGATATTTAGCATCCTACTTTTAGTTCTGTTTAAATTAGTAGCTGTGTACCCAGGGTTCAGAAGAGATTTTGTGTCTTTTTTTTTTCCCCCCACCCACCTCACAGGGAATCTTTCTTTTGTGGGAAACGAACACAGCTCTTTGTTCAGCCATCCCCCTCGAAGCCCATCCTGTCATCCTTCCCCAGCTGTTAAGAAATAGTAATTCACCCCTGTAGGGAGCCACTTCTTTCCATTTATTGGCAAACAACTTGATGTAAATGTCTCAAATTCTTTTGGTTTATTTGCTTCTGGCTCTACTAAGATCCCAGACTCCCCCAGAGAAATTGTTCTCAGCTACTGGGTCGCTTCATTAAATCTCTCTTGGAAAACTGATTGTCATGCAAACTCAACTTCTCCTCCTAGACAGAGCAAAGCCCTGCCAATAGTGCCTTTTCATTTTCTCCAAGTGTGTAGAAGCTTCTCTTCTTAGCCACATCCTCTCTGCCCTGGCATGCCAGGTATTTTTTCATGGAACTTAATTTTGGATACTCCTTAAGGCATCCCCAAAACTTGTGTCGCTTTATGCTACTGAGAAATTTCTGTGGAACAGACCGACTGCGAGAGAGCATCAGATTTCAGTGAGAGAATTCCCAAACTTAGGCTCAATACTGAAATGCATCTTTTATCAAGACATAGTGCAAGTGGGTTTGGTTTTACTGCTCTGTAAATGAAAACAGGACGTGTTAGACTAAGGTTTATGTCAAGATGCATTTTCTTTTCCATTTAATTTTGTCACATTTGAGTCCATTGGTAGGATATGTTTGATATATTATGAAACTTGAATTTCATTGATTTCATTTCCACTAGCTGTCACAACCCTTTGAGTTTTCATGTTGATAGATTTTCTTTATTTTTCCATTTTAAATAACACCATTATTATGCTGGGGGTAGTTTTTTTTTTTGTGTGTACAGAAGCTAGCACAGTCACTACTGTGGAACGTAACAAACAGTGGCCCTAATTTCCCCTCACTTACAGCGATGTAACACCACCAGTTTCAGTGAAGGGGGGCTCCTAGATTAAGCTCCGTTTCAGGGGCAACTCAGACCCAAAGTCTGCTTTCATTCCATCTGTGTTTTGTTACAAGTCTCTGTTAGAAAGGGTTCGCTAAATCATCAGTCTCTGACTTGGTATTGTTTTTGTTAACGGTCAAAAGCAGATTCCAATTATTTCATGCGTAACGTTTCATATATGTTTGGTCTTTAGTATGCTGGATTATGACACGGAGAACCTAAATTCTGATGAAATCTACAGCTCTCTTCGTGGAGTCACAGAAGCGATTGAAAAATTTAGTTTCCGTAGTCAAGAGGACCTCAATGAGCCAATCAAACGTGATGTAAAGAAAGACTGTGACATTGTAAGTATTCAATTGTTTAATATCCCCCCCTCCTTGGATATGTGAAATTTTAAATCATTGTGTTCAACTGTGACAGTGCAAAATACAGTTATTCCTACTGTATTCTTGCAAGCATCTTTGGCTTATTGGTTGCCAACTTCTTGTAACTAAATTATGAGGTCCCACTAAAATAGTCCCTTATGTCTGTTGTGAAATGTGCCCATTGGGTTTTTTGAGGGAGTCTTGTGTATGAAGGAAATAGTGCTAGTGTTCCTCAGGCTTAGCATGACTCGATGATGGCTTTTTCATGGGGTGTGTCAGGTCTGTAGTGGGAAATGTTAGTTCTCAAAATGCATGGGGGATTTCCCTCTCAGGCTCATTTCTTTGTCCATAGAAAGGACCCATAATCACTTTGGGTGCACAACTCGTATTGTCACTTATGCTGCGTGAGTGGTTACATAATTATCTACCGTGTGAGACGTCACATGTTTTAGTTAAATACATGGACTTCAAAATGTACAGGAGCCTTAACGATGATCCTTATTGGTCCATTCCAACTTCAGATATTCTATGATTGTGTGTCAGTTTTGCTTCCTATCTGGACAAACAAGTTTAGATTAGTAGATTAAGTTAGCTTTCAAAGTTAAACATTCTTGGTCTGAGATTTTTCTTCAGGACCTTTCTGTTGTTTACTTCATGTTAGCTTGTTAAATGTCATCCAGTCTCCCATAAGTGGGTTGTGAAGTTTCATCAGGAGGAGGATGTTGCTTTTGCTTCCTTTCTCTTTCTTAGAAAATTAGTTGTGTTCCAGAGCTTATCTTCGCCAGTTCATGCAGTTTTAGCAATAATAACTTAGATTTAGGAACATTAGCATAGCTTTTTGCCCTATGATCATGAGATACTTTTGGAACAGTTGTAGATGTGTAAGGGAAAGAGGTGGTAATCCAAGCTTTATGTATGCATGAATGATTCTATGTATCTTCATATTAGTGGGTGAATTTAAGAAAGGCTACAGCTTCCAGAATTTGAGCAGTCTCATGTATTTTCTGTCTGTTTGATCCCTCAGGTGTCTCGAGATGGTGGCCTTGCTGTGCCTACCGGCGATGTCCGTGGAAGCAGTGACATCGTGGAAGGAGGAAGGATGGCTCTAGATAACAAAACCTCCCTACTTAACACCCAGCCTCCCCGCACCTTTTCAGGGCCACGTGGTCGAGAGTATAATCCCTACCCATATGTTGACACAATTAACACTTATGACAAGACTGCCTTGAAGGAAGCAGTGTTCGATGATGACATGGATCAGCTTCGGGATGGTTTGTATCAGCATATCTTGTAAACTGCAGGCAGCTTGTTCTGTTCGTGGTGTATTTGTGTATGGGTAGTGCGCTCGGATACATCTGCCCATAAATGTGTTCTGTATTACTTTTTATCTGAGCTGAAGAGTGGTACGAAAATACTCTGTGTTGTCATGTATCAGCAGAACCTGATCTGTGGATATTGAGAAAAATGTTAAGCTGGAGTTTTAATTTTTGTTTGCCTAGAGTTTCCCTCAAACTAGTCCCTTAAGCATCTAAATGCATCTCTAAGGACACTGTTGGGGGGGCCATCCATTAAATGACATGAAACACTCAGTAACAACGAACTATTGAGTGAGATGTTTCAGTTATAAAGAGTGGAAGGTACACTAATGAGTCACTGTTCTTTGATCTAAGGTCATACATGCAATCACTGGTGTTGGGTGTGTGTGTGTCTGGGAAAAACTGTGGCAGTTCTCATCTTGTAGAAGTAATTATTGGAACTGGATGAAATTCAATTGTCGTCTCTTCCGGGTTCATTAGAAGCCATGTGCAGATTCATGAGCTTCGTTATGAACTGGGGTGATACTGCAGGCTAGTTGGATTCTTTTGCCTGCTGAACTGAGGCCACCTGGGATTTGGTGCATTTTGAGGGGGACCCTTGTTATCTGCAATTTTGTTCTGTACAGGGTTAGTAATCTTTACATCCTTGATCTTTTTCCCCATTTCCCCAAATGATTTGCCCCCATTTGTCCTAGAAGTACCCATTGACCATTCAGATTTGGTGGCTGATCTTCTGAAAGAGCTCTCCAACCACAACGAGCGGGTGGAGGAGCGGAAAGGAGCTCTCCTGGAACTGCTGAAGATCACAAGAGAAGACAATCTTGGAGTTTGGGAGGAACATTTCAAAACCATTCTGCTCTTGCTGCTGGAAACACTTGGAGACAAAGATGTAAGATGTAGATTTTTGTATTGACTCATGTGCGCTTTCATCTGGGGTGATGGTTCTTCAACGCTAGTGAAAGTGAAACCTGTTGCTTCTGTACAGGATCTCATCAGTGATGCTGCACCGCTTGTTTATTCTTGTGAAGGTTGACAACTCTGCTTTTGTTTTCAGTGCCTCTTAAACCACTCTGAAGTGTTCCAATTCTCCCCTCTTCCTCCCAACTGTTAGTAACAAATAACTAGGAAACTGAACTAGATTCAGACTAGAAGATAACTTCTTGTACAAAAATATCAATATTTTAAAAGTTGTTCTTTTCCAAGTTAGGAAGTTACAAGCTCTCAACTATATCATACCCATTCCCCCCAAAAGGGAGAATAAAGGCACCCTACAAGATTTACTTATTTTTCTCAGTGTGGTTTAAAGATCCAGGCTATTAGATCTCATGGGTTGTGTCTCTGTCTCTTGCAAAAATGTCATTAAGAACACCCTGCTTTTATAGGGGATCTTGTTTTGAAGTGTTAAAAAAAGCACTGCATTATTATCACAGCTTTACCACTTTGATCAGCTATCAAATATGATTTACAGATTAGACTTTTCTCCACATGGGGCTATTTGTTCAGCCTGCAGCACAGTGATACTCTACGGTAAAGGCTCAGCACCATGCTGCGCCTTCACATCAGAGCCATGCTCCATCTGAATGTTTTAATATTTAGGCTTCAAAACACTAAAGCACTCAGTTCTTGTTTCATCTAATACAAAATCCATTGTATTTTTTTATACTCCTTGTAAAGTATATCGTTCTGAAGCAGTGTAAGTGGCTGACGTTTTATCAGTTGTTTGTGGCGTAAGCATGAGTTGCTCTAGTCCGATGTGTTTAATCGTAGCGTCATCACACCTATCAGAAGATATGGTGGCTTTATCTAAATACATGTGAATTGTAGTACTGCATTAATTTTTCCAGATGAATAGCAAGGGATATGCTTTAAAAGCTGAATATAGAGTAAAGTAAGTATTCCTCTGCTGAAATGATAGAATCTACCCGCAGTGGCCACGGGCCAAAAACTTATGATAACAGTTATCAAACAGAAATTGAAGCAGGTGTTACAAATCCCTTCTCCTAATGATCTTTTGATATAAAAATTTAACACATAGGTCTGTATTGACTACAATGACTGACTGTTCTTGAAAGTAATTTCTGCAGGGGTTACAGGAAGAGAGTTGATTTTACTGCATTAGTAGATGAGAAACAGCTTTGTCGCATGGATGGAGCTCAGTTTGAAATCTGCAAAGCAAAGTAAGAGAGGAAGGGCAAAACAAATATGATCTGAGTTTCTTTGTAGGTTCATGTAATGCAGACATGCTGCTTGGGGTAAAAATTTGTACTTTACTCCCAAAAGAGTATGCAATTTAAAAAAGTAGAGGCATTCTGATTCTTTCCTGCATCTGTGACAACAGTCATTTTAAGTGGATTTTTGTACAAAAGCAAGCAAGGAGACCAGTTCTGAATTTTGGTGATATGAATGGCACTGTTCACTCCACCAGAGCCTGTAGAGCGATACAAGGCATAGGGAGCCATGAGAATTTACTTCAAACTGCAGTTTTGAGATGTGACTTTTTGTATGTGGAATTCTCTTGACACAGCATTCAATAAGAGCTCTGGCACTGCGAGTCCTGAGAGAGATCTTACGGAACCAGCCAGCAAGGTTTAAGAACTATGCAGAGTTGACCATCATGAAGACATTGGAAGCACATAAAGATTCTCACAAGGAGGTGAGTGAACCTTTCAGTGTTGCTACTGGGAAGGCAGTATGGACCTGCTGAGGAAATATTGGAACTGTGAGATTAAACAGGAAAAAACATTGACTCATCTTGTCAGTAGAACAAATTTCCCAAGTAAGAAGAGGCAGAATTATTATGTGCTGAAGGAGGGAGGAGAAAAGTTGAGGGTGTCATAGCTGTTTCAGTGGATTTGGAGCTATATGGAATTGTAGGCCACTGTTTACCAACTTCACGGGATTTCCTTACTCATTCTGGGAGAGCTGGAGATCCTGTTTTGGAAAAGTGCATGTTTAATAATTTTGCAGAGCGCGTTTAGGGCAGTGTGCTCCCTCTGTCTGTGTGGGTAAGGATAGGAAATGTCCTGGAGAACTCAAAGCCCATGTTCAAGCAGAACTGTGTGTGAGAACTGAGTGGTGAAATTGGGCTATGCTGGAGAACTGGGAACTGGTGAGTATCAGGAAGCAATGGACAGAGGCCATGCTGCTGAGAAGAGACTGAGACAGAGGAAGAAGCAAGGGGAAGGGTGAATTGCATTTTCTTTTAGTGAGAGAACTCACGTGTAAAACTAAAATTATCTTCTGAAGTAAAATAAAAGTAAAGGGACATGATGATAACATTTAAAGTAAATGAATTCAAATTACATTTAAAGTCTGTCTTTGTAGGTCGACTTCTAGGCTGAATCTTTCATCTATCTTGTGCACGTTGCAAGTTTGAACTAAACCTTGGAAAGTGCTGTGTTAATTTCTCTATGTGTCTGTGATGGCTTTCTTACGAAAGTCCTTACTTTGAAATCTGTGATACTTAGTCTTCTCTGCAACAGGCTTTTTCTAAACTACCAATTTTAGACACCTCTGTCTGGAGAGCTTTGACCGTAAAGGTCGTATAGATCGTACTGCTCTGTTAGTGGCATAAGTTTGTTAGCTGTGCGTAGCAGAAATTGTACTATTTAAAAATCAAAACAACAAAACAAAATAAAAAATGCCCTCAGGTAAAGAAACTTAACAGGCTGGGTTTCTCTAAAATGCAAAAGTAGAATGTGTTTAATCCTTTTGTGAATGAGGACTGTCATGCCGTGCCTGCCTTCCTCTCCTTGATTTAGAGCCTTTGCACTCCTGTCATTTTCAGTTCAGAGTAATAAGAAGCAGTTGTAAATTGATTTCCTGATAAAGCAGTCAGACAAAACATTGTGTTCTGAAGGAGTGCCTTTTATTGGCAGGTTTTCCTTGTTGCATATTTCTCAGCTCACCTTGACTCTGTGCCCTTTGTATTTTTTTCCGAGTCCTCCAAAACTGATGTTTCTAGCAGGACCTTTCCAGATTGTCTCTGGCATTGTTCTTAATGCCTCTCAGAACTCATTGCCCTCGTGGGACTGGTGGTGTTTTATAGAAATCAAGCACAACATTGAACAAGGCTTTCGGAACCATGACGCAGCCCATGAAAGGCATCATCTGTCTGTTAGCAGCTTGAGAATATCAGCATTCATGAAGTTAAGAAAGGCTTCCCAACCTGCAGTTGGGTTTCTACATGAACTAGGCTAAAGATATACCTGGGAATATGCTTTGGGTATTTTTACCTGTAACTGGGGCTTGGCAATTTAGTTAAGTCTGAAAAATTAAATGAGCATCCATGTGGGCATGGCTCAGTTGGTAAATTCATAGCCCTGGGCCAGAGCGTCACAAATTCCCATCCCATGTTGGCCCTTCAGCTCACTTTCACTGCTGACTTTGCAGCACTGCTCTCCAGAAGGGATGGAGGAGCTGCCCTTTGAGTTGGTCAAGATTAAGTGAAGATTCACCAGTTGGTGGTAAAAGGGCACTTTCAAAGAATTGCTGAAGAACAGAAGGGAAGGTCTCGGTGGTCTGTTTTGCACTTTTTCACTAAATCAGAAAAGTAATAAGGGCAGTGGTGTACGGGTCCTTTGACTACATAGTGTCTTCCCCTGTACTGCAAAAACTATTTTGAGGGAAGCTGCTATATAATTTGGCTAGGAGAGTGTTAATCCTTGTGCCAGTGATGCCTTGATAGGATGTCACTCCATCCTATATTTGTTATGTTTCCAGGCTGCTATGTTTCTGGGCTGCTTCTGCCTTGTATTAGAAGACAAGAATGATCCTGGTTTTATAGTTTGAGGTCCTGTGATATGTAACAAGCTGCAGAAAATAACTGTTTTGAGTGAGCTGCATCTGTTTCAGTCTTTCTTACCTGATTTTCCCCTTCAGCACAGGGACTGCTAATTGCCCCAAGCTATTGCTCTGATTTTCTTATGTGTGTAAGAAAAATCAGTCTAAAGTGACTAAGGAAAGAGGAAAAAGTTTGAAGAGGAGCATAGTACAGAACCCTTAATTTTTGGTACTGTCTCCAATAGGTCGTTGTACTAAGAGATGATTCTTTGGAAATCGAGAGGGAGCTTTATTTGACTTCCTAAATTTCAATATTGCTGCTGTTCAGCATGGCCAAGAGGGATCAAGTAAAAAGTTATAACCAACATATTCACCACTCAGCAAATGCCACCCCCTCCTCTGTTTGAGTGCTGATATCTCGTTGAAGTTTGTCTGAAACAAAAGGGTCTGTGGTTTTAGTCCAAATAATGTAATTCGTGTGAAGCAGTGTTAGCATAGTTAGATATCTTGAGATGCTTGGATAATCAGCTGTGTCCAAGCCGAATTCTTTAGACAGTTGAATCTGCCATGCCTAGAGCTCTTCTGCCTTTTGTTGCTGAAGGCAAGGTCTAATGTCAGCAGAATGGCACAGCTAAGAGCACCGCTTCTCTTTCCAGGGACGCAGGGGAGGGGAATTTGGTACATGGAGTTGGATGTTCAGTCACATCCTGTTGTAAGCGTGAATACAGGAGATGGGCAAAGAACAGACCACAGTGGAGCTTCAAAATTAATGTAACTCTAGGCTACAGACTAAGAAGACTCTGTTGGGATCCATGTTTAGTTTGCCTTTTTTTGACTTCAGCCTGTTTTATACTGTTTTTAGTATAACCATCTATTCAGTGCTGTTGATTTTATGGGGTGATGTGAAGAGTCAGGCCTGCTTCAGTCATAACTGTAAATATTTATGGAGGTTGACACGTAAATGCCTTTCACTTACTTTTGTGGCATTAGAATGTAATTGAAGTTGTGGATGGTATTAAATCTTGTTGATTTTTATCACTCTTTGTTTGGAGTTATTTGGAAGAGAACCATCTTTCTGTTGCCAATTAGTTAATATTAACTCATTTGTTCCAGTGTAGTTACTCACCCATAACTAAGGAGAGATACTGCCTGCTGACCCAATACCATTGATATGACATTGCTTCAGATTCATACCAGCAAAACGAGTATGTTTTTATTATTGACTGTATTGGAAGACAAATGGTTCATTATCTTGGGAAAGGGTTACAAAGTGAAAATAAGCAACTAAGCCTGTAGACCTATGTGATGAGTATTTTCTGTGTGTAAAGAAAGGATATTGTGCCATGTCTTAGATATCTAATTTTGGTCTCTTAATATCAAGAAGGTCCATAGACATAACATGGGATGTAACATTCTTTGTTGTAACCCTCTAAAAGAGTGTTAAAAAGAAGAAATCACAGCTATCCATTAACTGCAGATAACTACTACTATCTTGCTGAGCTGCTTTTAGGCTGGCCTCTTGCAAATCATCTTATATATGTCACTGCCCTCTGATGATGGTTTGATTTATGGAGGTTTCTGCAAAATGTAGCTTTCTAAAGAAGAAAAGCACTAAATAATCACAGTCTTTAAGGTTAATTGATAGCCCATGCTGGAAGCTACCAAGTGCTGCATCTTGGTAGTTGTTGGTGTTTCATAGTATATCCTCATGAGCTTTTTCTAATTTCAGGTATTTAGCGCGCAGGAGAAGCAGTCTAATCTACTTCATCTTCTCTGAATCCCTCATAAAAATCACATTGTTTTTTCATCTACTTAGCGCTCCACTTTGCTGAGCCCACTTCCTGCTTTGCAACCAAGTTCTTAATTGTTTGTTCCTGTCTGGATCAGACTGTAAAGCCTTCAGGGACGGGAGTTTGCCTGGCTGCGTGTTGGTAAGCCTGCATCGCCTCCAGCTTAGATTATGCAGGCTTTAGGTAACCACCTCTAGATGGCAAAAATTGGCTCAAAACCATAGCTGTGTGCCTAGTAAGCCCGAAAGCAAGATCTTATTCTTCTGCTTAATAAAATTCTCTGGCATTCCATGTATTTCACAATAGCATACAAAGCCTCTAAGTTTTCAGCAGGATTTTACCCACGCTGCCTCATCCTCTGACTCTCTGCAGAGATGGTGCAAGGTAGCAATTGTGGCAAAGTACACCAGCTGATGATCCTGCATACAGCTCTTGTATAGGTGTGCAGATGCTGCCCTGCTGAGACCCCAGCATGTTACCCTGATGCCCTGTGTTGCCTATGAACATTGGTGTGTTCTGCCTCAGGCGAGTCAGGACCTGTATTTTTCTTTCCTTATTTGCCAGTAGTTTGTGTCACTTCAAAGCAGAAATGAAACCATCAAAACCATTTAGAAAGCTTCTGTGTATCGACCAAGAGCAGGTTACCACAGACGAACTGCTTGCTGTGAAGACAGTGATAATGTCTTGCTACAGAGTAATAGCTGAGCAGAAGAAATTTCACAGGAGAGAGTGTCTTGGTCCTGGCTGTCTTAAGCAAACATGATCCCATGGCTGCAATGCATTGTGAATCAGTTAAACCAGTGGGAATTATCATCCAAAGTTTGTCCAGCAAATTTTGTAGGATGTCAATGATGCTGATGTGCTTTTCTCTTGGAAGAAAGGGATCTGCGAAAGGTGGCTGTCTTGACCGCACTCTTCCTAATACTGCACTTCGGCATATCCCCTCCCACTGAAATGAGAGCATTTCATGCGCATATTCCTGGGGCAGTCTAACCTGTTACTTTGAAATGTACTCCTTTATAGCACTAAGGAAGACATTATTAGAGGTGAACAGCCTGCCTGTGTGCTACACCTCTCTGGCTTCATGCCTGTGAATATGGTTCCTTCCCTGAAGCAAACTGTGTAGAAGTATAACCATTTCTTTCATTTGGGAGACTCGCTAGAGAGGTCTTAATGCACAACAGATGTCTTTTCAGGAACCCATCAGCAAACAGTTTATGCTATGCCAGCAGAAGTCAGGCTGAATCTAGTCTCAAGCCTGTACAGTGTTAAGGTAAACATTTGGAAAGAAGAAAAACCTGCTTCTTTAAGGCAAAGTGCTATCACTTAGATCTGCATTCCTGGGCTACCTGCCCTGTGTTGAATGATATCGAACTATCCAGTTCAAGCCATAGTTTGCTCTAAGCTTTTACTGGGAGGTAGAGTCATGTTTGTGACATACCTTACACAAAGCTTAGTGTGTGTTTTTAAAATACTGTAGGCTCTCTCTAGTCTTGCCCATCTTGCTTCATAGCCACCCTTTTGAGCCTGCTGCTTCCAACTACCATCATCATTTGATGGCTTTGCTAGTTTCCTTCATATTTCTGAGATCACCGAGAATAACTGTATTAGGTCAGAAAAAGGTTACTTCACTTGATACTCTGCCTGACTGACTAGCAAGAAGCTGAGCGTACAGTGATGCTTCCCTGTTAATATCCTCCCTCCTTCCAGCTATCAGAAGCTTACAGCCTTGCCATGCTAATGTTCTGCCTGCCTCTCTGTGTTTTTGGTCTTTGTTTTTTCTTAAGTAAACTTGTCTGGTTTTAATCCTCTTGTGACAATGAGCTCCACGGTCTGAGCATGTACTGAAACAGCGCTCTTTCTCAAATTTAAAGGATGCATTTCTTGACCACTGCTTCTTGTGGTGTCTGCTGTTAGTATGAGCCTAATGGGTTTGTTCCTGTTGCTTCCCAGTGTGTATCTGTTGGTCTCGCCTCCAAAGACTGGAGGAAGAACTGTTGCTTGATGCTGTCTGCTCCTTTCTCCCACTCCTTTTAAGGCTGTTTCACTTTGCTGGTCAGGTTAAAGGCCTGATGAAAAAAGATATTTGATTTTTTTGATATTGTATGGTATGTATAATTCGCAAGACAAGTGTTGTGCCTCACGGCAAAATATCTTTGCTAAACTCTGATATAATTGCATGTTCTTATTGCTGAATGACCTGGCAGTTTGTATCTTTTGATAATGCACTTCCCTCTGTGTGAATGCTGCTGATTTCTCTGGCCTTACCAGGTGAGTGGGGCTTCAAGAGTGCTCTATAAATATTCAGAGACATGCTTTCCCTCATGGGCTGCAGAGTTTGTCTGGGTGGCTGCATGTTTTGTTCTGCCAAAGCCAGAAGGGAAGACCTTTGGGACAGAACTGGTAACTTGCATTGCAGAATGGTGGCATTCGACTTTCTTAGCTGGCAGGGATGGGCTTGTCTTTTTGGCTTAGTCTCAGCTGGTATTGCCCTGCCCCTTCCTACACCATCCCATGCCAGCCCTTTCCAAGGGAGCTGGGAGCTAGTTACTGGTAGAGGCTCTGGTTCAAGCAAGCGTGTAAGAACACGCTTCAATCCCATTGACGTCAGTGAGACTTCATCATGTTACTAAGGGTAAACATACGGTTAAGGGGTTCGCTGAAGTGTGGCTTAGATGCAGACACAGTCTGCCAGATGTGCTCTTGGAAGACTTGGAAGTCTCCCTGGTGTTGTCACATTTACAAGCTAATATCAGCAGGAAGCCTACTGGACACGTGTAATATGTCCTCCTGTATTCAGAAGGAAGGCACTTCAGGGAGAAGTGATGTGAAACGCCCAACTGCTGCGTAAATGCAGCCAGGTCCTTGCTAGAAATGGGCAGCTTTGCTGAAAGGAGGATTTGCAGGAGCATAAATAAACCCTGCACCTTTACAACTTTTCTTGCTGACCTTAAGCTTGCAGTGCTTGCTTACAGATGAACCTTGTTGCTATTTGAACCCTCGTTTGTTTTATGAAACATTACAGCTGTATTTTAACCCATTGTACTTGGAATTGGTTAATAGGCTTTTAAAAAAAGGTTTTGACTCATGCACTTGCCTCTTACCTGCTACTTAACGTGCCTGGTAAACTGTATGCAACCAACAGGATGTGGAGCTGAAACCCGGGTAGAATTACTCTTTGAAATTTTTACCTTCTCCTGCTCTTTTAGGAGTTTACAGTAGTATATTGAAGATCAGCATCTGACCCTAGATGCATTCTAAAATATTGCTGCTTTCTTATCGATACGAGAGGGATTTAAGATTAAAAAATATATTTTTTGTTTGTAGTGAGTTGCGATATGCAAGCTTTTTTTTCCGGAGAGTATCTGAAAACCTTTACTAACAGTATTTGGAATTGTTGCAAAGCAAAATCCTAAATGGCCTATGTCCAAATAGTTGTAGTTGGTGGCTTGGCTGAGCTTGAGTGGCTTGCTCGTGAATGTTGTTAAATTGATTACAAGATATCTGGGCTCTTCATATGTCCAGCACATTGTTTGTGGAAAGCTTGATGGTAGCAGTATTTCAGCACCAGGAAAGCCGATGTCAAAAGCTGTAGTGCCAAGAAATTAATTCCTTTAAAGGAGACCTCCTGTGAGCTCCTGACTTCATCCACTCCAGCAACTGAATGCTGTGGTACCAAAGCATGGAATTATGGCATTAGGTTTCCCTTAAGTATTCAGGTGTTTCTCTCCTTTCCCAACAAAATCATGGTAGTGCTTCCTTCTAAGATAGCTTTTGTGGAAAGAGGTTAACTTTCATGCTTCTCGTGTGTAAAATTAAAGAGGAATTACCAATGAAATGGATGGAAGAGGGAAAAACAAAACTAACGTTCTGTTCTGCTAGATAGTCATTCACAGATCTTTCAGGATGACGTTTTTTGAGTATTGACCATGTTGTGGATTGCTGTTCTTTTTGGAACATGTTTTAGTATTATAATTAAATGCTGAGAAAGGCCTGAAGTAGCTGGAGCAGTTTGACAGCTTTTCTTCTGTAAATGGGGTGCTGATACAAAAGCAGTCAAGGTCTCAGTTCTGCTTCACTGTCTTGCCTGTACCTTGCTTGAAGTATCTGAGATCATTTTCACTGTTGGATTTGCTCTTAGAGGATGCCAAGAGCCGAGCAGATGAGTTTATTTCCTGGGTCTGCAAGTATCCTGTGGCCATTCATGTTTCAGGGAGGTAGCTATCTGTCTGAGTGGAAGGTTAATGCTAGTGATTTGACTGTGAGTGAAGCAGGCTTTGTAGATGGAGGTGATTTCTTCTGGTCACTATTCACTGCTGCTGCCTTAAAATCTGTTAAACCTTTCTGGAAAATGTTTTGTAGTCTAGGCAGAGAGACATTCTTGTCCTAGCGAGGTCTGAAATAAGCTTCCAAATACTTCCAGTTCATGCATTACCCACAGTAGTTACTTAAAAATAATGAAAGCTTGCCTTCTTTTGAGGTTTTGTAGAGCTATGTCTGTCCATGTGTTGCCCTAGTCAAACAGAAATCCCCATTAGGTATTATGACAGTGTGTGGAGGAGAGGAACAAGGAGAGTCCAGCAGCTGTGGCTTGAATCTTAAGTGGTGGGAGACGTGGTTTTATTTTATTTGCTTTTTGGGGGATTGCCTGGGACAGGATTCCTAGTGCTACTTTCAAAGCATTGACTTCAGGCAACCCCAGGTGGTTCAGTTTAGGATGAGTTAGAGAAGTGATGCTAGGTGTTTGGGCATTCCACACGATCAGGAAAGAGAGTGTGCCTTGAAAGGCTGCATTAATGCTCCTGAGTTCGAAGTTAGGGACTGTCTTGAGGCTGCCTGGGAGATCCTAAGCATGAGAATCCGTGAATGCTTGCATCTTCTTAGAGTTGAGGTGTCAGACTTAAGTCTGCCCAGTGGGGCATCCCTGTCTATTTGCAATTTACCCTCCCTTAAAAGTAAACCCTGAGAGGAGGGGAGTGGGAAAAGATCAGCAAAAGCATCCTCTATTTTTTGTACTGAAACAAGAACATGGGGAGCAAAGAGTGTGTGATTTGTGGCCAGGAAGAGTTTAACCAAAAGGAAGCTTCACTTTTTTTGCCTGGCAATTAGTGCAGACACTTGAAAAAAGCAAACCTGACTTCCCATCCTGTTGTTTTATCCAATTACTGCAGAATGTAAGATGAATAAATTCTCGTGGGAGGAGAGACCAGGACTGGGTCTTTCCTCTTTCAGCTAGCTGTCCTTCGCAGTGGGGAAGAGTGTGAAACTTGTGGATTTCCCTTCCTTCAGGCTATCAGTGGAAATTAATTTATCATCTCCCTTGTCTTGCATGACTGCTCTACAGTGAGGGCTAGTTGCAAAAGGTGGGTGCTACCACTGTTGCCACTTGTTCTTTCCCCCGTGTTTTTTAGTGATTCCAGTGGGTCAGATGTGTGGAGAGCACAGCTGCCTGGCCAGGGGTACCCTAAAGCCTGTTTGTGTCTGCAGCCTGGCTTTGATTACAGTATAGTTTAACTGGGAATTTGCATGACACGTCTGTGTAGACATGGATGCCTCAGCTTGGACACCCAAGCACTTGGCAGGTGAGATGTTTACTAAAAGGTGCAACGGTGTCATTCATTATAAAGTTTAAGGAGGTCGATTTTGTATTAAGTGTAAGCTGGTGAGTTTACGTTCCTTGACAGCAGCTGGAGAGATGTCATCCTCTCACATCTCTTAGGGTGAGAGTGCCCGTCTCTTTTCAGTGACAGGCCACAACTTTGACACAGTTACTTTGGGCAGGATGTACTTCTTACCACTGACTGGAATGAAGATGGCACTGGAGGCAAAGGATGTGAATTTTCGGAGTCAGTCACCTCTTGTAGAGCCTCCTGCGGATCTGTTAATGAACATCCCTGAGCATTTCCTGGCAGTCGTTCCTAGTACACATCAGTGATTTTGGGCTGTGACGTGTGACCTTATTAATGGAAGGTTTTGCTCTGCTTTCATTCCAGGTTGTCAGAGCTGCTGAAGAAGCTGCTTCCACCCTGGCAAGTTCCATCCACCCTGAGCAGTGCATCAAGGTGCTTTGCCCCATCATTCAGACTGCAGATTATCCAATTAACTTAGCTGCCATCAAAATGCAGACGAAAGTCATCGAGAGGATTTCCAAGGAATCATTACATCAGCTCCTTCCCGATATCATTCCTGGGTTGTTACAGGTACAGAATCCCAAATTCTACTAAGCACAAAACAGCACTGAGTAATTTGTTAGGTCTGTGACATAAAAGAAGAATGGACCCTCTTGGGTCAGATTTCAGTAAATGAAAGTTCTAATGCATTTAAGTTTTCATATTTGATCTTTTGATGTTTTTAATGTTAAGGAGAAGAAAACTCAGATTCTTATGTATATGTTCCACAATTTAGGTGCCTTGACCTGACTCCTAAACAAGCTGGTAGTGACCATTTAATAAATTTGAGAACGAGAGTTAGCCACATGTTATGTCTCAGCACATCCCAAGCAATACATCTTGTAGTGTCCTTCTCTTTTTCCTACTCACTGACTTCATTCAGCCTCTTACAAAACACTCTCAGGCTGGGTGGGAAGCTGTGTTTTTGCCAGTGCTAAGGGTTGGTCTTACATTGTGAATTTAGCTTTCAGTGCTGGCTGTAGCAATGTTGTCTTCTGTTCCCCTGCACAAGCAGTGCCAGTGGCTGGGATGAGGCTGCAAGCAAGGAAGAAATAAGGGAAGGCAGCAGTGAGTGTGTGTGTGTGTGTGTTTCCTGCCGGGGCATTGTAACAACAAATCCATGTGAAAGGAGAGACAGGTGTGAGAGGGTAAGGTCCCGCGGTAAAGAAGCCTCCACGTTGTGAGCACAGAAGCTGAACAATAAGAGCAAAATCACAAATTCTCAGCATGTATCCCAACTTTGTAGTGCCAACTCGTGCAATCCTTTTCTTAAATCTCCACCCCTTGGAATCGGGCAATTCTGTATTGATTTAAACTTATATTGTAAAAATTTTTTAGCCATAATTGTTGGCAACATCAATTTGAACAGTGTAGCTTCAATGCACCGGAAAAGTTTGGGAGCAGCATGCCTTTAAAAATGCAGTTATACTTGTTTTATTAAATTGCTTCCATGTCTTAAAATGGATCTTGTTTTGGAGCCTAGTTTGCCATTTTTCATATTGGAGCTGCCTGTGCTATTTCCTCACCTTAGAAACTCATAGTTATTGGAGGAATCTCTTCATTTTGAAAAGTATTTTGGGATCATTTTGACTGAAGGACTCTGTGCAGAGGGAATGGCCCATGTGCTTGTTTACCATGCCAAGTGTGCTGACAAAGCATTGAAGAGACAAAGAGGGTCCAATGGTTTAGCAGCCTGGAGGGAAAACCCTGTGAGCAGATGGGGATCTCCATGTAAGAACAGAGCTTGGCTGGGGAGAGTTGTGCTGCTTGCCCTGTTCCTGACACGGAGCCCTGGCTGCCTTGAGGGGGTGAAATCTTCTCAGGCTGAAGAGAGCTTTGAATCTGTGTAATCTCAGAAGCAAATGCTCTAACCATTGGGCTGTTTTATTAAACGCAGGAAGCAGCTGCTGCCTTGCAAGCAAGTTGGTGAATGGAGAGGTGGGGTGATGGCCCACTGGCACATGCAGAGCAGGCTGTACCAGCCCAGCACCCGCTGAGACGCACCCCCCTCGGGGCTCAACACCACGTGGATTCTCCTGCCCCGAAGAGAGCAATTTGAGATGCACACATAAGCAAAATGCCAGGCCCTTAGGGAAACTTGAGGTCAAGCAAACTTGAGAGCGCTGTGTCCCAGCTGATCTCCCAGCAGTGGATTGTCTCTCCGTGGGTGTTCCTGTGCTGTGGGCCTGGGCTCAGCCTTTTTTCCACCTTGGTCCTCAATAGCTTGACGTTTCTTGAGCTCACCTAGGTCTCCTGCATTTCTAGTTCAGCGCTCTTTGAGACTGCAAACTGTAATTTTAGACTGTATTTTGGCCCTGCGGCTAGAACGTCATCCCTCCTCCTGGCTTTCCTGGTAGTGGTCACCCTGTATCTGAAGGAGCCAGTGACCCTCAGGCTGAAGTGATGTCTGCATTTCTCATGGCATGGCTGCTTAGTGATAAATAACTGTCTGAGTACAGGACTGATGTCACCAGCTGCTGAGTGACGTGGTGGCTAGCGTGAACTCTCCTGAAGCTGCCAAACATCCAGCACGCCTACAGGGGTCTTTCAACATGCTCTATTCTGTCCTGTTTCCTACCTGATGTGTAATCACAAAACTCCATGCTATGGAGGCGGTTCATCTATCAGGCAGCACTGTTATATGCAGTTCTTAAGCCCAGTGCTTTTAAAGAGTTGGAAAACATCCATGGATTCTTGCAGTTTCTAATGCCTAGATAGAGCTATTCTGTCCAAAGAGATATTTGGGTAGAATTATCTGTTCACAAAACAAGATTTTGGGTTTTGTGTCCTGAGTGAGACAACAGTCAGGCTGTTTTGCTGCAAAATTCATCTGCATATGTAACTTCGCTCTCAGGAGCAGCATTGGTTTTCTTTGGGTTGGATTTGTCAGGAGAAACTTTTCTGAAGGCAAGCTTGGGAACACAAGGGCTTCCCTCCAAGAAGTCTTGATCATCCAGGATAACATACGGTTGGCTGAACTGAACACGGGAGTTGTGTGTGTTTGATAGTCCTAAGCTCGTTTTGGAAAACTGTTGTTACTTAATGCTGTAAATAACAAGTTATTAGTAACTTATAACATGACACTAATAATATAAGGAACAAATAAAACATACTGAGTGATTGTATTCTCTTGCTCTGAGTATTCAGGTTAAGCAGGGCCTTTCTATTGATCATTAGGTCAGCCACGTTTGCAAAATGTTCATCAGCTCTTTAGTCTGTTCATCTCTGGAAGGATGTTAGTGAGTGCTGTTTGACTTCTGACCTTTATTTTCCCTTGTTTCCTAGGGTTATGATAATACCGAGAGCAGCGTCCGTAAAGCTAGCGTATTTTGCCTAGTGGCAATTTATTCAGTAATTGGAGAAGAACTGAAACCTCATCTCGCACAGCTCACAGGAAGCAAGGTATAAGAGTAATGCATCTCTGGTGTTTTCCTAATAGCCAGCTGAATGGCTTGCACTGCTAGCAGCAAGACCGGGGGCTCCACAGTAGCTCTGGGTCAAGTTCCCTTCACTCTGTTGAAACCTATCCCCCCCTGCCAAACTCCAATAGAACAGCACAGCACTTGCTCAGCAGCGTGAGCATTTGAAATCCCACTAAGTAAGTCTTGATAGGGTTCGGGGATCAGTTTCATGATGCGTTTGATCCTGCATAACTGCAAGCTGCCACTGAGCGGGTCCTTCTCACTACAGCCACGTTCACATCACCCGTTTGGTGTTGCATCCGGGGGTGACTGTGCAGTGAGTTGCATCAGGTAGTTGCTCTGGCTGTGAACCAGATCTGCAATGCCAGTTCATTAGCTTTCAGTCCATTCTGTGGCTGCACAGGGAATCTCGTACAAAGAGCAGCGGGAATACAGGGCTGGGATGGGTGGGAGAGCAGGTCCCCTCCGCAGCAGGTTGTGATAAGACCTAGCAGAAATGCAGGTGAAGCTTCACTCTTAGGAGAGGTATCCCTTTCCTCCTGGGACACCAGCAAGCTCAGGTGATCCTTGAAAAGAGTAAAACTCAAATTCTGACCTGATGCTGCAAGTGAAACCAAGTCCTAATTCAGCTCTGTCCTTTAGACAAGAACTGGCATTTAAAGTTGAGGTGGGTAGTATTTGATTGTTTTTCAGTGCTGCTCAGGAAGCCATCACAAGATTTCTTCTTCAATTTGAAGTCATTATACCCAAGAATTCTCTGCAATTTTAAGATGAATTCTGCATTTTTTTTTTAAATAGACTTCTGCCTGTGAATGGCTACTTAGTTCAGAGGGCTTCCTTCTGTTATTTTGAAACAGTGATTTATTTTGTGGATAGGAAGTGTGGTCTAGACCAAAACAACCTGAGACCGAGGACACTTGGATTTTATTTCTGAATTGAGTTGCCTTGCCCTTAAATTACTTGTGCCTCCAAATTGCTCTGGAAAGAGACAGCTATGGGTGCTGAGGTTTACCTTGTTATATGTGGGCAGTTAGGAAATCCCCCTATAAAATATTGGAGAGACTTTATTATCCCAGTACCCTAGGTGCCGTGGACTTGCTCCACCGCATAACTAACTATAAACATGTGAGTAATTCTTCTGGGTTTACACAGATTGCTTGCATGTTTAAAGTTAAACATATGCATGAGTCATTGCAGGATCTGGAGCTAAGGTGGTAAGGCAGATCAACACATGAAACCCATGCAAAGGAAATGCATCGTTGTTACAGCTGCAGTTTCACAAGAAGTATCAATTTAGTGAAGATATTTAAATGTCATTGAAAATCAACATTTTATAAGGCATGGAGAGTTCAGGGTGTTTCCTAGGAAGGACTGTGGCTTTTGGGTTGCCAGTGAGCCTGCAGCCCTACTGACCTCCATGGGAATCCTGCTTCCCCAGAGCAGGATTGATGCCTGTGAACTGCTGGCTGCTGAAGTGAAATGCCAGGGTGTTTTTTAAATACCATTAAATGTCTGGAACTTCAGCCAAACTAGGTATACCTTCTCACCTCCTTCCATTCTGAAATATGCTCAGCTTTGCTTCTGCTTTTCCTCCAGACCCAGTGTCAGCTCACTCCAAACTGATTTCACCACAGAATGCGTGTTTTAAGATTTGCAGTTGACTTTTGTCTGCTTTTTCTTCTTGACATCTTTACCTGCTATTTGTATTTTTATTTCAGATGAAGCTACTGAACTTGTACATAAAGAGGGCCCAGACCACCAACAGCAACAGCAGTTCCTCTTCAGATGTTTCAACGCACAGTTAATGGAGATATGTGGACATATGTGTAGACTTAGAAGCAATCAACGGTGCCTCTCAGAGACCTTTCTGCTACTCTTCACTGGCGCGCTCCATCAGCTCAAGGAGGCCATGCAGATATTTATTGCAATCAGTATTTTAGTCCCTTAAAAGCTTTTGTGTAGAATCTTACTGGTATTGAATGTAAAGGAAGCAAGGTCTGTGTCGCAGTCTTCATTAAAAGTGAACAACAGAAAGCCATACTTAAACGTATTTGTATAGCCTGCTGAAATCTTGGAAATATGTTTAAGTTAGCATTCAAAACTGAGTCCAAGAACCTGGACATGCGTAAAGCTCAAACAAATCTTGTTGGTTTAGTTAATACCCAGTTTTGGTTTCTGTGTGCTAGTTACCTGCTCTCTCCGTGTGGCCACAGCCATTCTGGCTAGGTTCTCCTCTTCTTACAAGTCTTGTTGTCCTGTTTTATACTCCCTGTTGCAGCTTGCCTAACGTGCAGGGCTCTCTAGGGAGATCTTTGCAGATGTGGCTGTGATTCCAGCCTCGGATGCTTTAATACTGAGAGATAGCAAGTGAGTAATGAAAAAGTAGGTTGTTTTTAAACACCTGAGTTTTTGTACATAGTGCTTCTGACAGGCCTCTGATGGGCTGATCCCTCTGTAACTGCTTTTCAGCCAGCTGTGCAGTGGAAAACAGCTGGATTTTTGCTTCTTTCATTGACTTTGTAAATACTTCTCCCCTCTCAACACATTCGGCTCTTTCATACGCTCAAAAGACTCTCCAGGTTAGTTGTTATTTCCCAAAGGGAATCTCCTGAGACCCAATTCTGGGACTGATGCCTGCGATGGGACACTGGAGTTGGGTGGGTGGGTGTTGAATTAGGCTCAGAGTGTATCCATAGGTGGGCATTGGGAGCTGGCAGGGCTGTATCTCAGTGCTGCCCTGGGAGACTAGCTGATTTTTCCTTGAAGTCTGTAGCATCTGAAGGGCTGAGCTTTGACCTGACCCGCTAGTGTTTTGTCCCCACAATTCCTTTGTGCTTTGGGAAAAATGTTCATCCCAGAGGACAGAAAGGACATTTGAAACTGACCCCATGGAAGCACCTGCGGAGCCATCTGGGAGAGTTCTGGTTGCCTGCCACAGCCCCTTCTGTGCCTGAAGAGCCTGCAGTGCTGTTAGCTGCCTTTAGAAACCTCCTCCTTCCTGGCCGGTCCCACGCACAGCCCCGCTGGGAGCTCTGCATTTTGGAGGGGTGCAGAGGGCTCTCTCTGCGCATTGCTGTCAGCAGGACGCTCTGGGTGAGCGTGCAGCAGGGCAGATCAGGTGAAAGACCAAGTCAGAGCTGAACCAGCAGCAGTCAAATACCGCACAGCACTGCCCTTCCGCAAAGGAACACCCTCGTGTTTGCAGAGGGTGAGCTAGCCCTTCTTCTGCCTGTAATCAGGGGAAGCAGGACGATGCTAGTGGTGTGTTTGACCCTGGGCTGGATCCTTGCTGAAGGGCTTGCCCACCCCAAACATGTGATGGATCAGAACTGAGTTTTTCTTCCAGTGCCAGTGATTTAAGAGGATGGTGGGCCTGCAGCTGTGGTGTTGGATGTGTGCTCTCTAGTTGCTCTCAGTGCCTGGATCTCTTTCCAGCTCCCTCCATTTCCCCTCTGGGGAGCTGAAGGGACATCTTGGTAGCCTACTGAGAACATGAGTTTCCGGTATGGCAGCAGGGGAGTGCAGCGGGGAGGTTAAATCCCTGGTGTCCTCCCTTTCCGTCAGTTCATCCTGGTGTGTCTCAGCCCTGGCCTGAGCATTTGTGCTGGGAGGTAATGCTTGGTGCCAGCTCCCCTCCCAGTCCCCAGCTCGGGAGGGGTTGGTGGGAATTGTGCAGAACTGTGTGGCAAAGCTTGTCAGTTCCTTTCTCTGCTGACATGAGAGCGGAGGAGGTGACCTGCTCCTCAGTTTGTCAAGATACGTCCAGGCATTTGCTGGCAGTGCTTGTTTCCTCATCTTTTCCAATGAGCAATGCGTGGCAGGAGAAACCACACGATCCTGGTGGGTAGGATTACTGGATTCCCCCAGGCTCTTTCTACAGGCTCAGAAAAGCCATCCTTGCTAGAGGGAGAATTGGCTGCTTCGTGGTTGGTGTCTCCCTTTCTGTGGACCATTCCTTTTCAACATCTTTCAGTATGCTTGTTAGAATATTCTTTTTTAGATTTTGAATGATTCAAACGTGAATTTATTTTCCCTTTTGAGGAAATATTGAGCCAACTTGTTGGCAGCAGTTAGCTGTCTTGTTTGAATTTTTAGTAGTGGGTTTGGGGTTTTTTTTTGGTTATTTTTTTTTAATTTGTACTTTTAACTGCTTAGTATTTATGCCTCTCTTTCTCCCCATCTCAGTTCAGTATCTTCTGTTCCAATTCTGGGGTTCAGAAGTCAGCATAGCTGACCCAATGGCCTGCAGTCCTTCCCAGCTGGGTTGGAGCTTGGTCCATCACTGTTTGCTGTTTATTTTTTAAGTTTTTTTTTTAATGGCACACTGTAGCAAGCCTCCAGGAATCGAATTCCTTCTCCAATGATTTTATATATTTTTTGAAATCCTGTTAGTATGCACTGAGAGTGAACACACTGTAACGTCCCTGAACTGACCCTGGCACGTGCGCTGACACTACAGCAGGAGTTAACAGCTCGTCCTTAAGGACGGGTGCAACTCCAGCAACGAGCATGTTTTCCAGTACTATTGGCACACTTGGGGCTGCAAATGGTAGAACCAGGCCTTACTTTCTGAATCAGATTTGGTTCTGTTTGTCAACAGATGCTCATTAATGTGCTACTTAATTTCTCTACGTGAGTCAGTCGAGGACTGTTCATCCTTTGAGTACTCTAGAAGTGTGTTATACCTGTATACAGTAGAGAGCATTCTGCTTAGGTATTTATAAATCATTGCGTATAATGTACATAGTAAGGTTGTCTAGTATGTTGAACATGAACCAGGGTTGTTTTTGTGTTCCTTTGAAGTACTCAAAGGGCTAGCTCTGAATGTCACCTCTCTGATCTCCAGTGTTCTGACTTCAACAAGCTGTACAATCATTTTGGTTTTCTCTTCAGCAAGCATAAAGGTCTCTTTGGCTACAAATCACAGTGTCCACACACACTTGCAGAGAAAGATCTGCATGCTGGCAGTGCCTCACCGCACCGGTGAAGCTTGTGTTCATGTTCTCCCGGCAGTAGCCACCTACTGCAGCTGCCTTTTTTTTTTTCTTGCTGCCCATTATGCAGGGCTTCAATTTTTCGTACCATAAAAAAAAAAAAAAAAAAAAAAAAGGAGAAAAAAAAAAAAGTGAATTTCATTTGCCCACCATGCTTTAGAAGTCTGAATGGGAGAAAACTCTCAGCAGACAGCGGCTCCTGGCTGCAAGGTTGCTGAAATCTCAGATGTGGATGTTTTTTTCTGCCATTGGCTGCACCAGTGCTCCGTGGGCATGGGCAAATACTGGATCCATCCGCCCCACAGGTCTACGTACTGTAGTTCTCATGTAGTGCAGAAATATCGAGGCATGTGGCTTTCTTAAGGTACACTATGTGTGCTTGCCTGGATTACAATACAATACGAGACTGTCTTTTTTATTGCTTATTACTAGCTTACAATAACCTGTATAAGTAATATAACTCGCATCTTTGTCATCAAAACCTTTTCTCCCCACCCCTTTATTTATCAAGCATAATATTACATATTAAGGGACAGAAGAATAGACGTTTGTAGAATACAGCAGGATGTTGCTAACAATGTTTTAAATGGGAAGTAAAAAAGCGCTCTGACAAATGCCATCCATGAGAAATGACTTTGTTGGCACCGTGTTCATGCGCATGTATTTTTTTCTATTTTTTCGCTTTTGTCATGTTACATTCATATCTGTATTTATATCTTATTTGTTTCACTTTTGAGTGTATCATGGCAATTGTACAGATGGTTTTTGTTAACATTTATGTGATAGAATTTGCTAAAAAAAAAAAAAAAATTAAACCCTTTTGAGTTTGCCCTAGAATAAATGGAAATTGGAGTTTTTTGTTGGGGAGAAATACTAAAGTAGATTGCTTATCAAACACATCTTTTCATTCCAGAAGCTTTTGATTGTAAAGAATTTGCTCTTATTCCTGCCTGGCTGCACTGTTTCCACGTAAGTGTCAGAGGGCGCGTGGTGGGTTGGCTGTTTCCTGCAGGCTGGGTGGCAGTGGCACCAGAGGGCAGCTGCTTGTTTTGGGGTGCTGTTTTTTTGCTGTCAGCTTTTAAAAGCTTTTGGGAAGTCATGATTTTAGGGGATTCTTGTGACAACTGGATTCTTGTGACAACTGGAGAAGTCATGCTGCTTGAAAGCTGATGGTCATGTGCAAAATAACTCAAGGAGCAAGGGCTTCAAAAGGTGCCTGGGTTATGAGGCTCGTTAAGAGAATCACAGAGGTTGTAAAATATGAGACAGTAGAAATTTGGGTGAGGAAGTGTTTGGGGAGGTGAGGGGGTGTTGGGAACTGCACAGGTCCCTGTGCTTGGTACCAAAAAACAAAGAACTTAAATTTGAAGTGGCCAAGGAGCCTAAGCGATCAAGCGCTTGGGTGTTATCCTGGGGGAATAATGACTCATCCCAGCTTAAAAACTTGTAGTTGAAGCCATGCTCTACACTAGGGAAGCTGATGCCCACTTCTACCTTGATGCTATTTCTTTAGCATCAAGGTAAAAGGTCCTCAAATACGTTCTGGTGGGTGCAAGGGAGCACAGGTTGTTGAGGTATCCTATATGGGAGGCTCTTGGTGTGAATATTCCCAGCGAGAGGAGTATGTGGAGAGCTTTACAGTGCATGAGCAGCAGCATTCAGGATGCGATGGTTCTGGCGATGCTGGATAAGGCACTCCTGGTTAAGCTATACTCTGTCTCTCCTGCAAGAGGATTCCTTTATCTGCCCTTTATACCCTCCACTAGTTACTGAGCTAGAACAAGTTTGACAGTTTTGGGGGGAGGTTTAAGCCAAGTGATAGTTTTGTTTAGCTGCAGGCCCTTCACAGCATCAGCAGCCTCACTGGTGTCTCCTGGCACCAGGCTCTGCCCGTGCCAGCCCAGCGACGCTTCTGAATGAGGATTCAGGGCTCCAGCTGGGAGTGAGGAGCAGTGAGTGCTTTCCCTGCTGCAGATGGACCATCTCACCCCTGCAGTGGCAGGGGCTTTTTTGGCACTGCGGCTTGTCAGAGCAATACAAGGGAAGGTCCAGCCTTCCCCAGTGACTCTGGATTCTTCCCAGAGCGCTTCCCATGTGCTTTTTCTTGAGCAGTGCCAAGTACCTGTGGTTAAAAAAAAAAGGCAAGAGACAATGAATAGAGCTCTATCTTGTCTGTGCCCTGTAAAACTCCAGATGCTGGACTACATTAGCCTCGCAGCCCTGAGAGATTTGGAAGAGCCCTGAAATCTGAGGCATTGCAAATGTGGTATTAGACAACCCGAGCTGGGGAGCTGGATTTCACTGACACGTGTTAAAACTGGTCAGTCCTTGCAAAACACTTCGGGGGGGAGGTGAGGAGAGGGATATCCCATAGATGCAGAAATAAGTCATTCTGGCAGTTTGTGCGAGACTTGTGCAGAGGGCTGTTTCCATGGTTGGAGGTCTGCTTTCCCTCTGGAGCAGAAGGCAATAAGGACCAGAGGAGGCTGGGCGTTCACCTACTCCATCTCCAGGAGCACCTCTGTACCCTGCAACTGGGTTTTACCAAACTTTTGAGCTGTTGCTCAGGTTATGAGGGATGAAGGGCAAGAAGGGCAACTGCTGGCTCATCACCAACCATCGCCTGACGCACAGAGCTCCTCTCGGGGAGAGAAGTTGTCTTACAGCAATGGCTCATGTCTCCGAGCACTCGCTGCCCAGGTCTGACCCTCCTGATCTCCCTTGAAAATACACTAATATGGGCTTTGGTGTCAAGACTTGCACCTTGCGGGGTTCCAGGAGAGGCCACCCCTCTTTGCTGCAGGAGCAGCATGGCAGAAGGCAACAGTTTCACAGGATGCAACCGCAGCAAGTGGAAAGTGCAACAGGAGCATCCCAAAGTGGCTGCTCCCAGTGAAATACAGAAGCAGTAGAAAATAATCCTCTCACTGCATCTTCTGGCTCCTTTCACGCTGGATTTTGGCGTGTCCCTTAGGGCTGAGACTGCAGTGCTTTGACAAAGGGGTGTGTATTGAACCACCTCAAAGTATCTGTCTTTTTAACTCCTTTGACATGAAGTCCCCTGTTGTCCTAAAGCACGATTGCTTCACACGTGGAGAATGAGGAATGGCTCCAATAGCTGGCTTAGATGGTTTTGCTGGGCTCTCCCCTACAGTGGAGGACCAGGGCTGGTGTAAGCAATTAAAGGTAGTCAGGAGATTCTCGGCAATGGTGAAGCCATGATCTAAGCACTTGCAGCCCATTTTCAATTAATTTCTTTGTCCTTGAGGGTCTGAACTGCTGCTGATTTCTTCACAGCCCAGCATTTGCAATCCCCCTCAAATGATTTTGTGACCCCTTCCCTCCCACCAAGGAGGGAGCAACTCGATGCATGTCAGCAGAGTTGCAGTCCTGGACCAGGTGACTTATCTTAGTTTGCTCCAGTTAAAGGATAAGATGTTTTGGCTTAAAATCCCTGAGAAAGTGCAGCTCAGTTGATCAGTGGTAACTTAAGTTAAATAATTCCACCGCTTCTGATTGTGCAACACTATTACTTGCTTGTGCAATGCTCGTTTACCCTCCTCAAGCAAATATTGCACACCCTTCTCTTCCCTTCACAAGCTCAAACCATTTTTCCTGCTTTGCCTTTTCATATACATCCATGAAGTATGGAAAGGGCCCTCCCTGGTGAGTACAACCCAGCCCTGGTGGGAGCCTGCTGGGAGGAGGCTCAATGCAGAACTGCATGTAGTACTGACAGACTAAATCTCCATCCCCTGCTGTGGTGAGGAAATGTGTCCTTGCAAGGCTTTTTGGAAGCTGCTTGGACAACATGGACATGGAGGTCAACCTGAGCATCCTCTGGGATGGAGAGGGTCTCTTGCTGTGTGTTTGTTTACGTGCAGAGAAAGACCATCGCTTGTCATCCCAGTCAAGGATCCATTTGTGGGTAATACAGGATTATAGGTGATATGCACATGGGATTGGAGAAGGTTGCTCCAGTAGCAGTATCATTCCCTGAGTGCCCGTACCATGTTTGGCTCTCCCCTGCAAGGGGAGGTCATGCATGGATGGGAGGACAATTACACCGTTGGAGCTGCTCCCCTGCACTGCTGCAGCTGCAGCACAGGAGGTGCATGTTTCGGGTTCTCCCTGGGGATCTGACTGCAGGCAAAGGCTTGGGAAATATTGGCTCATTAAACCAAAGGTCCTTGTGCATCATTACTCTGCTCTCCATGCTGCTTTGTCATAACTTGGTGGGTACTGCAACAGTCCGAGCAAAGCCGCTGCTTTCAAAAAAAAAAAAAAAAGTCTATTTATATCTGAACTCCAGTGCCAACCCCTTGACTGGGAGCTGTGACTCTTCTTGTTGCCCAGTATGGGGGTCAGCAGGGATGGACACTTGTCCCTTGGGGCAGGCATGATGCATAGGGGTGAGGATGATGCTTGGGGGCTTTGACTCGCCAAGAGACCAGGGGCCGGGTGCTGGGGGAGGGCTGAGCAGGAAACAGCCACCTGGGCACAATGTGTAGCCTACAACTCATTTGGGAGGAGATGGGGAGCAGCTGAGCGGCCGGCGGAGGGGAAAACGAAGGCAGCATAAACCAGACCAAGCTAACACGAGGCTGGAGGGATTACAGGGTGCTGGGGAAGCTGCTCACAAACACATCAGGAACAAAGCAGCACTCCAGAGCGAGGGGTAATGAGTAATTAATGAGGAGAGGGATGAAATTCATAATGACTCAAAAATGGCCAAGATAATGAACTCCTCTTTAAATCCACCTTTAACAAGAAAGCTAAGGGAAAGGATTTAAATCAATTAAGAAGTAAAGAAAAGCAATTTTATAAAAATAGCTATTGACACAAGCAAAAGGGAGAACAGCTGGACAGTCTCTCCATGCAGAGGCAGCAAATGGCTGAGGCCTATGGCTGAAGGTGTATGTGAGAAGAAATTTTGGTACTTAAATGATGGAGAATTGTAATGAAACCTGCCTGCACCCAGACCTGTTTGTGCAAGCCATCCCTGTGCAGGGAGCAGGGCTGACCCTGGATCAGCTGGCCAAGGGGAGCTGCTTGGCTGTGGAGCTGCAGGAGGTGAAATGGAATGAAAAATACTCCCCACTGTCTGCCTGCTGCAGCCAGCACAGGAGATGCATTGCTTGTGGCACAGGACAGCTCATGCATGTCCAGCAAACAGCAGCTTCACACTCAAAGATCTCTGTTACAGGTAGTGGTTGCTGGCCAGGTACCAAACCCCAACTCTCAGCTAAGCAGCTACGGCACGTTTTTTTTACAGAATCATAGAATGGTTGGGGTATGTAGTTGCAGATCACCTAGTTCACTCTACCTTCTGTGGGTGGGGACAACTTTCACTAGGTCAGGTTGCTCAAAGCCCCCTCCAACCTGACCTTGACCACTTCTAACAATGGGGCATCCGCAACTCCTCTGGGCAACCTGTTCCAGTGCTTCCTTGCTCTGATAGCATAAAATTTCTTCCTTATGTCCAATCTAAGTAAGTCTACACTCTTTCAGTGTTGCAGCTCTTTCTCTTCCCCTGCAGATAAACTGGGTTATACTGAAGTCTAACGTAGCGTGGCAGAGCTAAACAGCTCTGTTGTTCTGTTTCAGGTGCCCCAAGGGCTAACGTCGGGGTTTGTCTTTTTCACAGTGAAGCTCACCCTCCTCAGATGTGTCTCTGCTTGCCATCACTTTTGGTGAAATGTAGACCTGGGAAAGCAGGAGGCTGAGCAGGTTGGCAATATTTAACAACTGTGTATAGTGTAAAGGCATTCACAAATGGCAGCAGTTAAGTAGTAGTTGAAGGGGAGCTTCAGGAAGATGGCACCAGTGTGCTCTGCTCCTGGGTCTTGGAGGTGTGCTGCCTGCCTCTTGCCGGGCCTCACCCAGTGCTCTGGCTCCTGGTCCCAGCTGTTGGGCACACAGGGCACTGGCAGTGTGAGCTCTATGGGTTTTGCTCTTTCCATGATCTCTCCTTGGCAACACTACTAGATTTAACAAATCGCTGCTAATTTGACAGGGAGCTGGTGATGACGTCTGGCTATCCTCTTGCCAAGAAGTTCTGGAGCAGCAGCGGGTAGGGACCACTATCCGTTCTCATGGGATGGAGCAGCCTCCTGCGACCATCTTCAGCCACTCATGGGCAACAGGTTTGTGCTGGTCCTCAAAGCGATGTCCCTCTTGGCCCCATTTGCCAATCCTGCCAAAGCTCAGGGACCACAAAAGAAAATGAGAACGCTGGAGTTGCGTCTAAAACTTATTCATTGCCTCTCCTCTGGAGGAAATTTTTGGCTTGTTCTGGCCACAGGACACTGGGATGTTCTCTTCCTTGTCCTGGTGACTTAGTGGCTTTACACCTGTAACCTCATCTGCATCCCCATCATCCCTGCTGGGGAGTATCTCTGTAAAATCCATCATGCTCAGAACTGCCTCCTGCCCCCTCTGCACCATGGGGTGTCCTGGGATGGGGCCTCCTGCTTCCCCTGTGCCAAAATGCTCCCTCACCCCTCTGGCATGGGGCAGGGGTGGCTCAGCACCTCATGGTTGGTGCTCGGCGCTGAAAGAGTTAAACAGATGGCTCTGTCATAGGGGCAGTTTCTCACTGCTGATCTATAAATAGAAGCTGGGTTTCTAATCTGCTTGCCAGGTTTCCACTCCCTGCCAGTTTTTTCCTGCTTTTTCCTGTGTGGAGGTGTCTTCAGCTGATGCTCTGCAGCCCCTCGGATGCTGCTGAGAGAGGCAGATGAGCAGCCGTGTTCCACTCACCGTCTATCGGTCCTCCTGTAAACTATACTGATTATAAACTAAAAAAAAGAAGAAAAAAGATAGAGAGGAGAGAAACAAAGCTGTCCCCTGGCGGGGGCTCCACGTCCCCCGGTCTGTGCTGTGAGACCCCAGTCCCCTGCATTTTCTCTCCCTGAGCCACATTGAGCCCGTGACAGTGAAACTCCATTCCAAGCACTGTGACCTGATGTTGAAGCCCTGACTCTGCTCCCTGCATGCAAACTTCCTGGCCATCAGCTGGAGAGGGAGCAGGGAGTGGGGCCTGGCAGCATTTTTGGGCTCCCAGCAGGTCTCCCATCTGCTGGCTTGCCCTGTGCCTTCATCCCCTGCCCTATCTCCTCCATCTCTCCAACAGCACTAACAGCTCCATCCCTGCCGAGCAACTCCCAGGCCATAAATCCTCGTGGAGAGCATGAGGACTTGCTGGAAGAAAGAGCCGGGGATTTGCAGACAAGGACTGTGAAGAAAGACCAGCTTCATGCTGGGACAAGGGAGATGTGGACATGTTGGAAGGTGGCCAAAGATCAGCGAGAACGTGATGACTCCCAGAAAGCTCAACTTGGGTTGGATAACGGGTGACAGAAGGGGCCCAAGGAGACGTGAGAGCAGCCCTCAAATATGCGAGAGGGGAATGCAGAGAGGGTGGACACCTCTTATCTTAGGATGGGTCACGAAGTCTTGGCATTAGCAAGAAAAACTTGGATGAGGAAAGCTTAACAGCCAGGGTAATAAAGTTGACTCGTCTCCAGACCTAATTTTGACAAAATTTTGATTTGATTTAGCATACAAAAGGGAAAGTAACTCTTGAAGAGTGAATGTGCCTGAGGGTGGATCCTTCTGTTGTCTTGACCTGATGCATATTATTCCACTTACCCTGAAAACTCAGCTTTGACAAGCTCATCTGTTGATGGACGAAGAGTGGGATCAGCCGGCACATTGGGCAGTTGGCAGCATGGCTCCTTCTGAGCATGGTGTCTGTGCAAGCCGGCTCAGGTGCACATCCTGGGCGACTTTCCCATGCGTCTGCCTTGAGCTTCACTGCAGCCAACACTTTGCAAGGCTGCTGACTCACAAAACCAGAAATATTCTGCCAAAAAATGTTGAGTTTGATAAAAGTGCTAATGGGACCCTGCTGGTTTCCCTGACAGCCTGGCTCCATGCCCTGTGTTTGGAGTAGCTGCTGGGAGGAAGGTTTGTCTTTGGAGCCAAAGGAACATGATGCTCATGGCTCACAGGGCAACGGCTTTGCTGTGGCTCTGGATTGGCTGCACCAAGCCAGGGCATCCTGGTAGCATCTGCAGCCACACGACCCCCAGCACCCCAACTTACAGCTGCCCTTAGTGCTTGCTGTGTCATGGGTTGGCTTCCAGGGAATGTGTCTTGTTTCAGACACCAAACTAACAATCTTTCCTCAAAATCTTCATTAATTTTATTTTTTTTTAGGAATGAAAATTCAGCCTCCTGGCCAGCTGCAGCTTTGCCTTTCAGGACTGTCCTAAGCTAAGGATACTGTGCTGCGGGCAGTTAAATAGGATGTCCTGATCTGCACTCCAGCTCCTCTCGCCCAGGGAGACAGGGAGCACCTACCCAGACTGACAGCTGCAGCAATTTAGTCTCTGTCTTGCAACAGCCCAGCTCTTCTGGCAAACAATAAGCAATAAATGGAGAGATTTATTTGCATTGTAGCACTAATCCAGGTAAGTGGAAATCCCTTGTTGCTTTTGCATCCCATTGACCCTGGAGCAGCAGCACCAGCACAGCCCAGCTCCTGGCAGACTCAGCCTGTGCTGTGCTCATCTGAGCCCTTTTGGGCACCCCAGAACTGGGACTGAAGGTTTGGCAGCCCTCTGCCTTGCTCAACTGTGCCCACTTGGCACTGTTGTGGATGCTCCTGGGGCCATAAAGGGCTCCTAGTGCCCTTTTTACCCAAAACCTGCACTGATAGCAGCGATTCCTCCTTTCTGGGGTCATTTTATTTGTGCTAACAAATTAAAAAATCTCCTCACTTATTATTCAATAAGAACAATGCAGAACAACCCCTTCCCAAAATGCTGTATGTGAAAGACGGGCTGTCTGGCTCAGAGGACGTGGGCTTCCCAGTGTAAAACTGCAAGGATACCTGGTTCTTTTCTTCATGCATTGTTTAGTCTTGCAGCTGCCTATTCCCATTGAAATATAAATTGCAAAATGCCCTGTCCATATTCCCTTGCATGTTCAATTGTTTCCTTGGCCAACGAGCATCCATCTGCCCCTGCAGGCTTGGAGGGAGGCACTACTCAGAGATCAGGACAACAGGACCTGCGGTGAAGGCTTGTCTGAGGCTTAAGGCTGTCCTCGTCTGGGATGCTGTGCCACTGAACAGGCTGTTTGCCCTGTGTCCAGCCATAAGCAATGTTTGGTTCCACTGCAGATGAGATTTTGGCATTCTCCAAACTCCCTTCCAGCATCTTCAGCATCTGTTTCAGTTGGGTCCCCTTTGTCCTGGGAGCACTTTTCCACGCAGATCAGTGCTGATGCTGCTTCTGCAACAAGTTCAGGCTGCCAGCCTCTGCTCCCAGCTTTAATTGCAGGGAAGACTATCTCCTCCTAGAATGCTGGTAAATGCTCTTGCCAGCCTGCTGCTTCCCTGGCCATGACCATGCAGCCTGGGCAAATATCAGTTTCATGGCTTTAGGGGTGTTTGCAAGAGTTTTGCTCTTGTTCAGTGCTCCCTGTCCACCAGTTCCCACCACTTCATGTTACAGCTCCCTGGTTTATACCTGGCTGCAGAGAGTCCCCACTGAAGGACAGAGGTGGGATCTGTCTCTGGAAGTTTAGTGCAGCTTTAGAAGTCCCTGGTGGTTTTCCTTTCCACTGAGCTTCTTCATTGCACTGAGCACAAGCTGCTCCTGTCAGCTGGGGGCTGAGAGCTAGGAGATGGTATCCTTCCCATCCTGATGCTGAGAGAACTCTGGGTCCCACTGTCTAATCCTAGGTGGTCAGCAGTAGGTGGTGGATGCAGAGTTTCCTCCTTGACAAATTCACACTAGTAGGAGCTGGGGGCAGGATAACCCCTTTCCCTCTGAAGAGCTGATAGCCCTTTCCTTCAGTGCCTGAAATCCAGCCTGTGCTAAGGATAAGCCAATGCTCAGAGCTGGTGGGAGCTCTGGCAAGCAATACCTGGAAGGGATCTCAGCTCATTCTCTGATGGCTCTGCAACCAGGGGAGAACACGGAGTCTTCAGGCAGTCCTCTGAGAGTGGTTAGTGTCACTGCAGATGTAAGGATATAAACTTCACAGCAATAGGTTTAGAAAAAAATCATTGCTTGGCTCTCACCATGCAGTGTGGGAGCCGGATTCCCCTCTCGCTTGCTCTGGGATGTTGCTGCAGATTGGAGCACTCCCTTGAGAGCAGTGCTGCTGGGATGTGGGGTTGTCCTCTCAGTAGCATTTTGCCCTGTGATTATTACCGGCATGTGGTTTCTCACTCGATTTCCTTCAGCATTTAGCAATCTCTGTGTTTTGGGTGAGTGCTAAACATTAACTTAGAAATGTACTTAATAACTCAGCAGTTCGTTTGGAGCCCAGTGTGAAGAAAGGGGATGCAGTCAACCCCTTCCCCAGTCCTGTTAAAGGTTTGGGGATGCCAAAGCAAGAGAGATGCCAAGTGCACACCTGTGTTCACTGAGCACACACCTCTGCTTGGCTGAAGACATTTCCAGGTATCCACCAAGTGTTGTTTTCAGCCATCAAACCCCTTTGATTTCCTTAATTAGCATATCTAGGAGGTCCTTGCTGACTGGGAAGCAGAGTGAAAAACCTTCTCAGCAGAAATCAAAGCCCTGGAGGGGACTGGTATGTACAGGAATGTCATTAACAACTAATCCCCTCTAATCCAAGATGACATCCTTATCACATGAGGGCATAAAATGTAATTAGACTTATATAGTGCTACCTCTGTAGCATTAAGCAAATATTAACCAATCCACCTTCCCAAATGCTCCTGTGCAGACAGCCCAGTTATCCTAGATGTGCAGATGGGGAAATCAAGGCACGAGATGGTGCACTAGCAGGGTCCCCTTCTGGAGAAAGCCATGCAGACCGTGCATCCAAAAATCCAAAATTACCTAAGCATTTATGATCACTGGGGGCATGTAGAACATCTTCCTTCAAAGCCCCTGCTATCAAGGGGATGACAAATCACTGCTGATTCCCTTCACTTCCAGGATCTCTCCACATCTATTATGTGTCTGCAGGGGATACAATGCATGTTCAAACATCGGCTTCCTCTATTGTTAAAATACATTTAAATGATATCCAAGGTTTGTTTTCTGACCTCACATACACCTCAGATTCACTCCACCTAATGGGTGTTGCAGAAGGCGCCTTTGCCGAGGAGCCTTGCTGCCCTCCCCTCAGCTCTCCAAGGTGAATTTGCCCCACGATGGGTAGTGCAACTGATGGTCCCTGCCTGCTTGCAGCGATGCCACTGGTCCTGGGACTAAAGCCACCGTGCAGACTTTGCTGCCTGAACTGAGGTCTCCATCGTCCGTTGGTGCCGAGGATACGTGCAGATGGACAGGGAGCTCTACCTCAGACAGCGCCTGCATAACGCCTTTCTCCAGGCAGTGGTATATATTTTTTATATTTAACAAAATATAGAGTCTTATCAACTTCAAACAGTGGAACCACTTCAGCAGCAGGGGATGCGGCCATTTTATCAATGTTGGTTATCATCTGGTGCCCTTGACCAAGAGCTTCCAAGGAGGAAGACGCGTAACAGCCACCAGGTTTCTCAAGGCCTTCTGATAAGGCTGCCAATGCTCTCTGGTTTAAAAACAGTTGGATGTATTTGAGTGTGAAGTATAAATACCTGGGCTCTAGCAGTCTCTAAAATCAGAGACCCATCAAAAAGCTACTGGCTTTTGAGGGACAGACAGTTTAATTTGCTCCTTTTTGGAGGGGACATGGCAGAGTCGCTCCCTTGACTGCAGGATGTTACCCTTGAAGATCTGTCATATCATACATGTATCAGATTGCCTGGGAAGAGCCACACAATGCAGGGTGAGGAGGGACAGGCACAGTGTCCCCTGGGTGTTCCCCAGCTCTGGGCCACCTGTCCCCACTGCGAGCTGCTCCTGCACCCTGCAGGAACCGGTCAGTGAATGCATTGTTTTATTTTCTCCTGGGACATTGGGAGTGAATGAAACAGAGCAGTGAAGATTAGAGCTCACAGGTTTGTTTGCTTTATTAACAATGTCCCAGACTTACTGCAATAGAAAAGAAGATGCTGTCTGCAGAAAGCCTCAGCAGGCTTTTCCAGGCACAAGGAGGAATGGAACACCATCAAGGCAAAGCACTGTTGAAGTGGTTCATGGAAAGCTGTTTTGCCACTGGTGTCTTTGGAGTTGACATCAGGTTATATCTTCAGTGGTACCCATATCTCGCTGTGCTGAGGGTAGGATGTGCCCCCAGTCCTCCTTTGGCTTCTTCCCTCCCTGCTCCCTTTGCTGCATTGGCACCACTGTTTCTATGGCCACACTGGGACTCAGATCCAGGGACCGATCCAGATAAGAAACAAACTGAGGACCAAAAAAAAGCCACTTTTTTTTTTTTCTAATGGAAAAAGACTAGTTCCCAGGGGAAACTGCTCACTTCCTGGCACTGCTGGTGCAGGTAAGGGGAGATGTGAGGCATGTCCTGTGGTGAGCGGAAAGGGACATGCGGGAGGCAACACTCCTGCCTGGGCAGGTCTGTGTCACCCCAGCTCCTACTGTGGGTCATCTCAGTTGCTGAGAAGTTAATGCCAGAGCAGGTTTCTGCCTGCTGAGGAGTTGCTGCTATCTCTGCCTAGGATGGGCACTAAAACCCTATGCTTTAGAGCTTGTCTTTTGTTCATACAGCAGTTGAAACCCACAAATGCCCAAATATTAACACGTTGCAGAGTAGGGAGCAATTTTTGCCCTCTTAGGCAGCTCACCTGACAATGCTTTGCTGGCTTTATAATGGTGCTTGTGAACTGCTGTGTGACTTGGCCAACTTGTCCTCTAAAAGCCATTGAAAATGTTTGCTTTCCTTGCCGGAGGGGCCCTGGCTCCAGAGTTGCTGGGTTTCCTCCCTCTGCTTCTGGAGTTCGGGCTGCCCAGATTTAATCATGTATTGAAAAATTCCATAATAGCTTCCGACCTCAATGAATAGCATATTCAATGCTACTGGAAGGCTCTTGCATTATCTAGTTCAACATTTTTCAATGTTTGTTTGTTGGCTTTTTTTGTTGTGTGGGTTTTTTTTGTTTTTTTTTTTTTTCTTTATTTCCAGTAGGGATAGGAATCCCCTTTAAGTCAGATGTATAACCAACTGGCTGCTCGATGCAATCACTTTCCACAGACCTTTTAGGAGCAGCCTGGGCCATTGCAGGTTCTCTGGGTCACTGGCTGTAATCTGCTATAGTGTGACCTTCTATCCAGAAGCAGCCATAGGATTGCACCTGCAATCGCTGGCTTCTAAATCACCATAGGAGATGCTGCAGAAGAACACCCCTGGTCACGATTATCCAGGCAAAGTTGGGCTGAAATGGTGCTGGCAAAAATGTGTCCTCAGGGTGGATCAGGAAAACAAGGGATGGCCTGCAGCAAAGGACAACCTGCAGAGTCTAAACCATGGCTTTAGACCATTGAAGGTGTGATAGCAGGAGGATAAAGGTTGAGACTGGAGCCTTGAGGCACTCAAGAAGGAGAGAAAAAGCAGTGAGTCAACTCTGATGGCCCAGAGAGCTGGAGTGGAATGGACAGAAAATAGAAGGTAGTTGCTGTCAGCTCTAGATTCAAAAAACACATCCCAAAGCAGTGAGAGGTCACGAGCCATGGAAGGACCCAGGATGAGGAATACAGAGTCATGACCCTTGTGCTCTGTGTCACTGCGAGGGATCTTGAGCAGACGCTGGACACACACGTCTTGGTGCCTGGGTGAAGGAGAGATGCTCATTTCCTGGTTGTGAGTATGTGGGTACAAGGGTGTGAGTGAAAGTGAGTTTGCTTTTGAAATAAAATCCCCTTCCCCACCTCCAAAGTCTCATCTTGAGACTCTGTCATCATTAACCAACGGGTACTGCCTACCATCTCCTTGGCAGATGGACCTCCATGAGTAAGGCTGATGCTCTCTGTCCCTCCCCATGTCCTGTGGTCCTACTTGGTTGTATTAAATCACTCATTTTTGCCTCTGAGCTAGGAGATTCGGCATCTCTCAGGTATGTATCACCCAGGCAATCTTTGTATCTTCTGTATAGTTAATTAGATTTTAAATTTTTCCAAATGTTATTAGAATTGTGGTAATAAAATTATTAATACTTAAGACTGAGAGGTCTGGCTAAGAAATTACCTTTACTAAAAGTCCATTTCTTGTGACCAAAAGGTGACAGTCTGTGATTGTTCCCAACTCCCCTCTGCTGAGCTGGCATAACACCAGGTGAGCCACTCCAACAGGCCCACCAAGAGCCATCTCCCTCTGTTGTCTTGCTATTTACTGTTTGATTCATTAGCTTTGGGCAATTAGCAAGCTACTTAAGGAGTCCATCCCTCTCCTTTTGTAAATATTATTACAATATGGGGTTTCTTCTGAAATCCCCTATGGATTCCAAGTCACACTGAATGCTGGCACCAATAGTACAGACCATTCTTCAACACAGTTTATGCTTGGATTAGCTGGATTAAAAATATGTAATTTTACTTACTGCTAAGGTTAGAAAAGTCCAAACAAGAAGAACTCAGGAATTATTTTTAAATGTATTTCAAAAGCACAGGTGGTGAGTATAACGACAAAATCAAAATGCCAGGTGCACTAAAGAAACAGAGACTATTGAAAAGCAGCTATCAAGACTAGATGTAAATCTAACTGCCTGACACTACCAAGTAGATTATGTCACTTTGATTTTATTCTATTTATTCACAATAATTTTAATGGTGCTGTCTCTCGTAATAATCTTGGTGATTGCTGCTGCTCACACCAGGTGTTATGAGGGGGACGCTGCTGGATGGGGTCAGCTTCCCGTTCAGTGTTACTGCCTCCCTTCTGTTTGTGTTACAAAAAGTCCCTTCCCAAGAGATATTTATAAACGCTGATCAAGTTTCTTAACCTTGTTTTGATAAATGAAAACAGATGTTTGGCAGGATTAATCTGATTCATCCCCAGTGTTTACAGACAGTGGAATCTCACTGGCACAGTCCAGGGAGTCTAAGACACTGTGTGTCCTATCTTAAACAGATGTTTACATTAGGTCATTAAGAATGGCAGACCGACACCTTGTAAACACCTAAAACTGTGCAACCTTATCCTCCTTCACCTTCACACTGAGCCCTGGGGAACACCACTTGTGACTGTCCTCCAACTGGATTTAACTCCATTTACCACTACTCCTTGGGCCTGGCCATCCATGTAAGGATGATTGTAAAGAAGATAGTTTGTGTATTAGACTTTTTGATCTCAGTTAATTGATTGCCAATTTATCTAAGGTAGTTAATAGGTTTGGAGAAGCTGATGGGATGTCTGTCTCAGGATGCAACTATTTCTGTCATCCCTTCCTCAAGCTGAAACTAAATATTGGTTAATTGGCACTGATTGATTAAAGTAGAGCAACGGAAAACATCCTCTGAAAGTCCGATGCTTGTCCTTACTATGAAATATGGGAGTGCTTCTAGCTTGAGATAAAATCGTGTTGAAGACTATGGTTTCTGCTTGCATAATGACCCTTGGCTATATCCTCAGTATCTGTTGTCTCTCTTGTCCAACAGCTGTTCTGCAATCAAACATAAAGGAGAGAAGAAGTAGGTGTTTTTCTGCCATGGTATACCAAGTGTTACTGAATACCATGCATCTGAACTGCTGCTGACAATGCCTATCTACATCATGAGAAAACTTAAGGCAATGGTCTCTGGAGGGTTTTGCAGTGAGGTTAGTTACTTCACTATGAAAACAAACCAGCAAGCCTTGGTTTGGGAGTGAGGATGTAGCAGCTCTGCACTTTGGTCACTTGGATTGTCTTATCTGGGGATATTCATTACGGTTCATGCCCTCAGACTGCCATCCCACCCCATTCTGGGAAGTCTTTATGAATGCCACAGAGGTACCTCAGCAGTCAGGTGATCTGTTTCTTAAAGAGATACGAAATATGTGCCGATTTGAAAACAACAGTGTCTTAAACCACAAGTACAGCTGCCATGGGTTGTGTTGAAATGAGCTAAAATTGTCAGGTTTTCTACTATCTCATTAAATTTATTGTATATACAGGTCAAGGTACCTCACTGCTGCTACAGAAAGATAAAGAGTCTGATCCTTCCTCTACCTACACGGTTTTTACATTTGTGTAATCCCATTAATCTTTGTCAAACAATTCTTAAGTTCACCCCCATACGCATAAGAAGAAAGTGAAGTCACAGACTTCAGTACAGCATATCTCACCTTGACAGAAATGGCCCCTCCCTGGTCTAACTGTGTGGCTGTGAAGGAGAGCCAGACTGTACAGGATGGGATCCATAACCTTGGGATTTACTTACAGATCTGTCCCTGTCTAGGCGATGGGATATCAGTTTGCCTTTTAGTTTCCTCACCTGTAAGGTGAGACCACTGGCTCCTTACCTGATGCTGATAGGACATTTGCATGTGTAAGCTGCATCCACACTGTGTACTATTGTGCGATGTTAGTACTTAACTTGCTCCACAGGACTTGCAGACACAAGAGGCGACACCTCGTGCAAGCAGGAAATCTGGGATATTGAGGGGAGAAAGGAATAACAAGGAAATAAATGCATTTGTAACTAGCCAGTAGGGATGATGCTCCACTCACCTTACCTTGCCGGGGACTTCAGAGGCTTTTTATTAGACTTTGGAATTGCTGTGCCGACATCATATCAAAAGTCTTAAATTAGATTTATAAAAACTAAGGGAATAGCATATTATTAGAATAATTGTACAAATTACTGTCATTGCAGAAGTGCTTTTATGTGTAGATATACCAGTTGGGAACAATTACAGTCAGATTACATGCAGTTAATACAAGAAAACCACACTCTCTTTTCCAATTTATCTTCTTGGTTATGACTTTGTTGCATGAATCATCTAATTATAGCATTTCTATAAGAAAAATCTCATTTGATGGAAGAGAGCTTTGAAGCGAAGATCAAATATTATAATAATAATTCTCATTGTTTTCTCATATTTTGAGTTTTTACAAGTCATAGTATTTGTGAAAGACTAGCGGTCTTGTGAGCTGTACAAAGAGTTCTCTGAGGGACTATTGAAAGGCATTTTGAGTATCTGAAGGGTTTTAAAATGTTTTCCTTTCAAGGAATTTAAACTGTCTCTAAAGTGTTTGAGAAGAGATGAAAGGCTCTGTAATGCACTTCTTCATGCTTTGTGCTGTCCTATAACAGATAAATGCCCTGAGGTGGAGCATTTCAGATCTTTCTACATGTTCAACTGTGTCTAATTATTACCCTGGACTCATTTCACATTTGAGTAGTTTACATTGGAGAGGATGAGTCTGCTTGTCAGTGTTGCTTTTCCAAGCTGAAATTATAATACCTTTCCTCCAGAGTTAAACACTTTTTAGAGGGCTTTTGCTTAGAAGTCTCATTGAGGCAGGAGAGCACATGCAGTAGAGCAGCAGATAGACCTTTCGCCGTGACTGTCTTCAGAAGCTGGGAAGCTGCAGACATCCTATATGTGCTTGGGCACCACCTGTGTGGTGAGACCTGGACACTGCCTTGAGCATGAACAGGATTGTGGGGCCTGTACACAGGAACTCCTGTGTAAGGACCACAGTATCCTTTGTGGCTGGATTTCATAGACTTGATGAAATGTTAGTGGGAAGGGACCTCTGGTTATCTTTAATCTAACTGTCTGTTGTTCCAGTGTTCCAGATCCCTAGTAAAGAAGGTTTTCCTGCTGTTCAGTCTAATCTCCAAGTCATAGTTTGCGGACATTGCTTCAATCTCTTTGCTGCCGAGAAGGATTTGGCTCTACAATCTTTTTAGCTGCCATTGCATAGCTTGTGAGCTGCTCTTAGGTCCTGTCTTAACTTCATCATCATTACTCAGCAAGCCTGATGTCCTCAAGCTGTCCTCACAGGAAAAGTGCTTTAGGGCCTGAGTGTTTCAGCAGTCACCTGCTGGATCTTGTCCAGTTTCACCACATCCGTCTTGAACTGGAGGGTCTGCCAGGTGCACTTTCGCTAACATCGACAAGAAGGGATGATAACTTCACTTGATTTCCTGCATTACAAGTAGTTTGCCTTATTTGTAGCAAGGAACTGTTGTCCCATATTTAAAGTCTTTCAAGATAACCCGTGCATCCTTCTCAGTAGGGCTGCTCTCCAACCAGTTGATTCCCAGCCTGAACTGGCCCACGGGGTTATTCCAGCTCCATGCAGTACTTCGTATGTCTCTGCTAAACTTCATGAGGTTTCTGTCGACCTCAAATTTCCCAAGGTCCTGCTGGATTGAAGCACTGGTGTTCAGCATGCACACAGCCCCACCTAATTTAGTGTCTGCAAATCTGCAGAGTTCCTTCTGCCTTCTGTTCAGGCTTTTCAGACTTCCTTTTCATGAAGAGAGAGGACACAGCCTTGGTCTGTGGGATCTATGGACTAGATATCTTCTGGCACCTCTTCCTGCACTTTCACACTCCAGCCTCTCTGGCGAAGCTGGTTTAAGCAGTTCCTGCTGCAGCCTGGCCTCTGGTTGCTCCATCCCTCCTTTTCCACTCTCTGGTTGTGCTGACACCGGCGTTTGGGGCAGGGTGGCAAACCAGGCTGGTGGGTAGATGTGGGATACAAGCAACCATCAAGATATTTTTATCGCAGCTACAATTTTTTTGCCATGAAGAGAAATCTTCCGTAGACAACAGAGCTGTGAGCAAAGCTGGCCGGATTTTGGCCCTGGGTGACAATGCTTTGCCTTGGGCCACCGTTCCCCACAAAGTACTGGGCAGTGATGATCCTCCTTGTTCTGCCAGCCTACTGTGTGTGAGGACACGACTTTATTTACATGATTTTATTTATGCTCTTCCCATCCAGGACAGAGGAGGCTGCGAGGAGCTGGCAGCATGCTCGGTGACCTCAGGCAGAGGGACTGTTACTAACCCAAGGCGCGTAGTGGGCACAGCTGTTTGCAGTCAGTGTCTGCTGCTGGCCAAAAAGTGCATGCGTTCTTTTGTTGTTATTCTTTCTTTTTTTTTTTTCTTTTTCAAGCCATGTGCTGCTTTCCTAGTAGCACTGTCGGTGGCGGAGGCCTCTCTTGCAGCAACGTAAACACAGCTACTGTGTGTGCTCCATCCCAGAGAGTGCCGGTCCCTGTAATTGTTCACAATGAGACAGCCAATGCCAACAGATATATAATGAGCATTTTTAACGTGCTATTGTGTCATCCAATCATTGATCATCCTCATTGTGTAAATATTTTTTGTTTCCACAACAAAATGACTTTGAAAGAAATATTCACAAGGAAGGGGGGAAAAAAAAAAAAAAAAAAAGTTTGGTTCTGCTGATAAAATCAGAACAGTCAAAATGATTAATATGGTATTGGGGAAAGCTTGCAAACAAGGTGTAATTTCTGTGGCAAAAAGACCTCATGGATTCATCACTGCTTGGTTGTGCCTGGAAATTCAATGGCAGCTGGAAATTTGATGGTGACCTCTGATAAAAGGAAAATGGTGAGGGTTTTAATGAATGACTTGAATTAGAAAATAAATAAGCCAATCTGCGTGGTATTATTCCTGATATTTGTTTTGCTATTAAGTTCAGTTAATGTGGTTCTTATTGTGTCATGAAGATTGTGTTGACAGCACATCACAACAGATGAGCACTGCTGGCTGTTTGGCTGTTGGGGAAGGGGCTACGTTGCCTTAGACACACAGGGCAGAACAGGGAGCTGACTGTAATAGGAAGGCATATGGAAGCCTTTGGCCAGGCAATGTCAGAGATCTTGAAGATAAAAAGGGTCCCAGCGAGCATCTTTGTTCTCTGTCAAACTGGCCACAGGACCTAAATGAAATCCTTTCTGTTCAACTTCTCTTTTCTTAGGAGAAAAATTTACTCTTTATTTACATCTAGAAAATGGTGAATGGGGGCTTTAACCACAAACTTTGGGAAAGTTGCACTCATGGTTGATTACTTTCCTGGTTAAATTAGGCAATCTGTTCTTAGCCTTGGATTATTGATTTGCAGTGTTTATTCACTGCCTCTCACGTCTTTGCTGTGTGGTTCAGGAGCATTTGTCATGAGATGCTGATTTCCCATGTGAGTATTTATAGATGGGATGATTCACCTGCTAATCTTCCTCTGGGTAAACTCAAACTAGCCTCCTCGTTTCTTTCACTATAAGGCATATTTTCAAGACCTTTCTCATTCTCAGTTTTTTCCAGTTCTGCGTCATTCTTCTTGGTTGGAACACCAAGACTATATTCATACTCTTGGTGGTAGCCATTGCCCCAGACTACTGGCACCAGCTATGCCTCGAGGTGCTCTTCAGTAGAGGGCAATTGGAACCCATCTATCCTGGCTTCCATCTGAAAAGTGGACCTGGACAGGATGGATGAGGACACATCAGGGGTCAGTGGGCTACCAAGGAGAGCCTGCACTTGCCACTGGGAGCTGTCCCAAATCCCGTCAAAAGTAAAACAATGGTTTTCCAGCTTTTAGAACAATAAGGGCTCTATAAAAGCTGTTCCTGAGCAGCCTGTTCTAGTGGGATGTCCCTGCCCATGGCACGGGGGTTGGAACTAGATGATCTTTAAGGTCCCCTCCAACCCTAACGATTCTGTGATTCTGTGATTCCTTTCTTCATTCAGAACACTGCAGTTGATTAAGACCTTGAGTTTTCAGTCCTTTCCGGTGCCTTCAGTATTTTCCAGGAAATGTAGAGCAAATTAACCAGTCACAGTATGGCCACTTTTCTTGTTTATCTTGCAGGGCCTCTTTAAATATAGCTCCCCACAAGGATCCCCAAGTCAGAGGCTGGAAACCCATGAGCTAAAATACACAGAAGCAACACAAGAGACACCATGCTGACTTTTTTTCTTAAAAGCATATTCAGTGCTTGCTTGGCCATGTCAGTCTCTACAACTCATTTCAGATCCCTGCAGTTCATCCAGACGGGCTGTAACTCTATGGCACGTGCATCAGGGGAGACCTGGAGTAATCCCTGAATAACCTTGTCTAATGCCACAATAAGCAGATGGTAGCTTTTGGAAGCTCTTCAGTACAGTATTCTACCTTCATCCTTCACCTAAGTTTACTTTGGGCTTCATGGACACAAAATTGCTTATCTGATGTAGAAGTTATTGTTAGACCTTTCAGAGGCAATTCAGATGTTTGTAGTGGAAGTTATAAAGGTATAAAGATATGTAGTTTCCTTTGAATTTTGTGGGACTTAAGTGCTTAATTACTTTATCAGTCTGAATTTTTTTACTCAGCCATCTCTGTGGTGTTATAGGACTCCCATGCTCACATCCCGTTACCTTCTTGGCTAATGGAAACACCTTTTTTTTTAGGAGAAAAAGGGCATAGAAAACATGAATGTATCTCAGCCACTTCAGTGCAAAGTCTATTAGGTTGGCTCTGAGCACTGAGAAGTTGATGCAAACCTCTTGACTCTCCAGCAAAGCAGTTGAAGGGCACCCGTTTTCCACTTAGTGCTTAGCTAAAGGGATTGTAATGACCAGCGAAGAAGAAACTTTTGAGGCAATAATATCTTAAACTGAAAGTGCACATATTAATGCTTGAAGGTTTTGTGAGTTTTTTTTTTCTTGTGTGATGTTTTTTTCTTTTTTTTTTTTTTTTAATCTAGAGGATTTACATACTTAAAAATGTTCTTCCTCTTGATGCCATCTTGAACTCACTGGCATGGTACTTTTGTGCCCAAGCACAAATGTCCACAGGAAAATATACTTATTTTTAAAATATTTTTTCACACAAAAAATATCCCAAGGTCCCTTCATAGCATTAACTCAAGTAGAAAATCCATCAAACTAAATAGTCATTCAATCCCTTTTGATCATATGAGCAAAGATTTTACTGTGGCCAAATGAACAAGCATCTAAAAAGAGAGATGAAGAGCAATCAGCACAGCAGAGGGAAAGAAATTACTTTCATCTGGGATGGAGTAGGAGAGCAAAGGGAGGTTTGGGTGAGAAAGCTGCAGTGGAGAAGATTTCTTCACTGAAGAAGGCTGTGTTAGGGAAAGGGGAAGGACAAACGCTGGGTGATCAAGAGAGCCCCAGAGGGGAGTGGATGAGGACTTGGTCTGTATGATGTGGTGGATTTTGAAGATCAGGAGAAGGCATTTAATGCTGTCATGCAAACTTCCATGCTGGGGGAAGAGCAGGAGTTAGAACAGAAGAGGGCTGAGATTACTTTCAGGAGAGGTAGGAAAAAACCAAAGATGTCTTTTTTTTTTTTTTTTTTATCAGATTTGGCTAGGAAGGAGATGGGAGGCACAGGAAATTCAGAAGACAGAACTGCTGGTGGAGTTTCTATAAAATTATTTCGCAAATCTCACTTTATTTTCTACATTCAGCAACAGGCCAGAGAGCAAACGAGTAGGATTAAAGTCATTTTTCCTCCAACATATTTACTTGCTAGAAAGACAGTAAAGAAAATATTGACATGCCAGATTTGATGGGATCCTTTGTTTTGTATAGTGTGGTCATTTACTCTCCCATTGGACTACGTTGTTCTCTGGTTGGTGCAGCAAACTGCTTAAACTGTGGAAGGATATTTATGGTTCAGAGAAGTCCTTGGACACCTCAGCAAACTTTGTCTTGTTTCTCTGTCCAAGAGCTATGTATAGACTTTGCTCAATCAAGGTCTGAGCTCCTGCTGCTCAGATGTTGTGTGAGCTAGGCTGAAACTAAGAGATAAGTAGATATAAATAACGCATCTTACAAACCTGAAGACTCACAGCACCTCTGTGAAGCTGCTTAGTTACCCTTCAGGTTACTTAGTTTTTCACATCATGACACATCAGCATTTGAACTGCCAATGCCTATAGTTCTACTGCATCTGACTCTCTTGGGCTCAACCTAATGATGATCTATAGATGCTGTGACAATATCGATATTCTGTAATCATGGCAGGATAATAAAAGTTCCACCTGACAGTGAAATACTGCTGTCTCAGCTGTAAAATACGGCAGTACATCATAATACATGGCAACGGCTATCCTGAGTAAACGGCACTTTTCTTGGCTGAAATGTGACAGCTGTGTGCACAGGAAGCCTCCTGCAAAACTGACTGGAAAATTTTTAATGACCCTGAGTAATTAAAGGTCTGGTTCCATTTCTGCTGGTGGACAGACAATAGGAAATGACCAAACAGGGAACCTCCTCTACCTCTTTGTTCCCCCTTTCCAAACTATCAATCATGAGAAGGATTAATGTGACAGGAAGATGTCCTGAGAGCTGGGGCTTAGTAAAATGATGGGTGTGGACAGATCCTAGGTGAGGATCAGGATCTGCAACGGGAAATGGTAAAGAAACAGATATCTCTCCTTAGGGAGTAGGAAAGTTGGATTAGGAAAGACAGAAAGGCTTTGGATGGGTCAGGGAGAGTTTAGTCCCTAATACTATCTGTTTGTTCCTGTATGTCCACCGGCAAATTACTTTGTCTCTCACTTTTTCAGCTGGAACGTACGCCCCTGACATAAAGTTCACATGAAGCACAGGCCAGCGTAAGAGACAGACAGCTCGGAGGTAAAACACGCAGTTGTCCTTCGCTTAAGAAACCAGGGACTTCAGAGGCTCCTGAGCAGTGATTTCATACTCGGCCTCCCCGCTGCCCGGACACCTCACAGCCTACCTGAGCAGGGTGGCTTTTCAAGAACACGGGCAAATCCTCTGCTTCCCCAGGACAGGGATTATACCCTTTATCCCGCCCTCTCCCAAGACTGGGATTGCCCTGTCCACCCCCCACCCCGGCTCCGCTCTCCCCAGGACAGGGATTGATCTGTTGCCCCTGTTTTCGGCAAGGCAGGCATTGCCCTCTATCCCCTGCTTTCCCTCGGGCAGGCATTGCCCTGTACCCCCTGTTCCCCCCCAGGACAGGGATTGCCCTGTACCCCCTACTCCCCCCAGGGCAGGCATTGCCCTGTACCCCCTGCTCCCCCAGGGCAGGCATTGCCCTGTACCCCCTGCTCCCCCCAGGGCAGGCATTGCCCTGTACCCCCTGTTCCCCCCAGGGCAGGGATTGCCCTGTACGCCCTGCTCCCCCCAGGGCAGGCATTGCCGCGCACACCCCCGCTCTCCCCACCCCCCCATCACCCGCTGCCCCCGTGCCCAGCCCCCTCCCTGCCCTCGGGGGTCCCGTCCCTCCTCCCCGGGACTGCCCCATCCTTTTCGTGCCCGGGGCGGGCGGCGAGGAGGGGCGGGGCGGGGCGGGGGAGGGCTCGGCAGGCTCTGTACTTCCCCGGTGCGACCAACCCGCGGCCGCCGGGGCTGAGCCGTAAAAGCACCGGGAGCCGGCGGAGCCGCGGCTCCAGTCTGCCGCAGCCGTGCCCGGCGCGCCTCGGGGTGGGCGGCCCGGCTGGCTCCCTGCTGCTGCCCGGGCTCCCCCAGCCCCAAGGACCGCGGCGGGCCCCCTCCATCCCCGCATCCCTCCCCGCCTTTCGCCCCCAAGATGCTGTTTTGGCACACGCAGCCGGAGCACTACAACCAGCACTCGACCGGCAGCTACCTGCGGTGAGTCCCCTCCCGGCCCCGGGAGCCCCCCCGGATGGCTGCTCTCCATCCCGAGAGCCCCCCAGGGTGGGATGCCCGGCGGTGGGACCCCGCGCATCCCCCGGCATCAGCGCTGCTAACGCTTCCTGAGACGTGTACGCTCTTTTCTATCCCCCCCTTCACTTTTTTAGCGCCTAATTAGACGGCTCTCTGCACTTTGGCTTTATTGCTTTTGCCGGCTTCCCGCTTCTGGAGGGCTCAGGTAGTGCGGTTCAAACGGAAAAGGTGCGACGGTTGCAAAGCGCTGTCAAAAGTATGTGGAAAACGTCTCTTGGCAAAAGAAGAGGGCGTTCAGTTTTCTCAGGATGGGATTTCTTTTCTCTTCTTTTTGGGACGATGGGTAAAAAGCTCAGAATTTCACTTTCTGAACTTGTCTAAACCAGCTTTTTCCTGCCTCCACACAGTTGGGTTTAATTAAAAGTCCCTAATTTAAGTACAAGGGCTGCTAAACAATAGTCTGTAACATGTGTAGCACAAAACCATATTTCCTCTCTCTAAAAGACAGCAAAGCAGACAACTTTGGGAGTTTCTTTTCTGCTGGGTGCTTATGAATTATTCCTTTTCGGAATATATGTAAAGCTGAGCTCTCAGCTGGTGTCAACTGCTGCTGCTCTGCTAAAGTGTGATTTTGCTGAATTGCCGCAGTGGAGAACCTGGCTGTGGCCCAAGAGCCTTTCTTTCCAAATGTACCCCCAAATAACCACTGTTGAGAGAATATCGAGTTTGCCTGGCGAAGCACTTTGGATGCAGATAATACTTCCCTTTCAAGGAAACCCGCAGTCTTAACTATTCCTGATTCCTATCAGTGTATTTGCAAAGGATGTTTTTACTAAATAATAGTTTTCATTTATTAAATGGTACAGTACTGTGAGATTCTTGCTTTCTGGCAGCTTTAGCACTTCATCACACACCTCCTCACTCCGTCCCAGTAAGTCTGTTTTAACAACATGTATCTGGCAAACGTCTTGTTCATTCTCGCTTTGTGCTTGCAGACCTGATTGGTTTAAGACAGTGAGAACAGTAGCAGTAGAGGAGCATCAGCATCGGTACTTCTGTGTACTCTCTGTGTTAGAGAGAATTTATGGTACCCAGGCTACTTCATTAACTTCATGGATTTGTGGCACAAGTCCTACAAGACCATCAAGTTTGAGTCAGGCTTGAGCCCAAAATCCCGATTCCTTTTAATTGGCCAGAAAATGCATTATTGCTGGCCTGATGTTGTCTAGGGGGGATAAAGGATGGCTGATCTGGCAGGAAGACTGCTAGTGTGAAGGTAACCTGTCAGTGTTTTAGCAACAAACTTCAGCTTTAATATCTGCCACTATGACTGTGGTGTGTTTGATCTGGGACTAAAAGCCCTAAAACCAGTCATATGGCAGGAATGGCCTCAGGTGTTTCAGGAAATGTCAGTTGAATATACCCTTGTTTTTTTGTGGGGGCCTCTAATTCTGGCCAATTCACTCGCCATGGGAATCTGTCAAGGCATGCATTTCTAGAGGGCATTTTTCTGCAGAGCTGTGCCTTTCTGCAGGCTTTCCGTATCCACTTGTAGCAACTTTGCATGGGAAACTGAAATAGTACAATGCTTGAAGTAGTAGTAGGAAAAGTTTTTATCAATTATACTTTGCAGAGATCAAAGGCTTTGTGCATTTCTGAGACCTCTGTGTAAATTCTGCCGTACCTCAGCGGTATTTATAGTTATAGCAAGACAATATTACTGAATAATATTTTTTTTTTTAATGGAAACCCTGTATGGCTGAATTGAACTGTTTCAAATAATTTTTTCTCTTTCTAGGTAAGCTGACTAGCCCTTGGTTAAGACCAGAACTGTAAGGCTTTAGCCTAAAGATGAAATCTGGGAGGATTTTAAGGGTTTCTAATTTTTTTTTTTTTTTTTTAAGGATGGGAAATGTTGCAATAGCCTACTTTTTCCAAAACATGATTTACAACTCTTGAATGAAGAGAGTTGAGCAAATATCATGATATCTTACATACTTATAGCTTAGAAATTCTCGTAAGCCTTCATCTGTGAAATATTTTAGAAGAGCTCCATCCAAAGCCATGGATACTACTGGCCATTAGTTCAAATCCTATAGGAACAGAAGTGTGGTTAGCTCGTGTGGCTTCATCATTGCTTTAATACGGTGAAGCTTTCCAGAAACCAAATCATGAATTCCTCCATGCTTACAGTCTTCAGCAATCAGACAGCTGTTCCAGCAAGTGTAGTGGTGTTAAGAGCCTGATGTGAAATATTTGAATCTTGACTTCCCCTTGCTTAAATTTCTCAGCTGTTTCCACTGAATAGGTGTACAAATTTCTCACACCTAACTCTTAAACCTGGGCCAGATTTTGTGCTGTTTTTTTTGCACATCTGCAAAATCTTTCAGGCTTCAGAATTTTTGATCTGTTGTTCTTTGTAAAGCAACGCACATTCCAATAGCATTATGCAGATGCATGCGTTAAGAGCAAATGTTGGCATCTGGGGCGAGTGAGATGACTGTGGAACAGTATCAGATCCTGCGTGTGTGTGGAGCAATGTTATCTATTTCAGAAATCTACTGTAGGCATTTCTGTCATTTCATTACTGTAGTAAATCATCACCACTAAGGAAATAATGGTCTCTGTGGCTGCAGGAGCTGTGATTATGTCAATAACGCCAGTAAGCAGCTGGGGCTGTATGCCTACAAGTTGGTGATAATATGGAGGGAGTTGGGGTTGGAAGAGAGAATGGGGGCAGAACTAGGTGTTTCTTTCCTCCCATCTGTAGCCGAAATGGCATAGTTTGCTCTCTGGCTTGGTTTTACCATAAATAGGAGTACCTGTATTTGAATCAGGTAATTTAGTAGTTTGCTATAAACTACTGCACCATTTCACAAATGACCTCAATGGCCTTCAAGGTTGTGGGCGCTGTGAATGAACGCAGGGTGGATCATTAACTGAACAGGCAAGGAAAAAATTCTTAATGCTCATTCCATGGGGGCATGCCTGTACACACTGGCATGTTCCTGAACAGTTTTTCTTAAAGCTTTTTATGTATGGAATTACTGAAAGGAGCAGAACTGTAGACTCTATAATGAGAACGTCAAGTCTTTACGCATCTGGAGGAAATGGAGGAGGAAAAAAATAATCACTTCTTATTCTGAACTGTCCCGGTGTTCAACATAATCCTCCTAATTTGGACAGAGAATTATGTCTTAAGTACGTGGAGACAATGATCAGAAATGTTAGTGAAGTGGGAAAGGCTAATGTGGTTCTTCAGTATCAGACATAAGATAAGGATGCTTATTCCTGACGTCTCATTTTGTACTAATCATTCTGTTGTGCTCTCAGCCTTGTTAACACCCATTCTGCTTGGGGATTAGTGTGGATTGGGATAGGTCTCACTGTAAATCAGCAGGCAGGTCAGCATGCACATCTTGTAAAGGAGACAGAACTGGGATTGTGCACAGGTCCTAGTGAAACTGTCCCTGAGCACCTCTGCAGTTATGAAGGTAGCCCCATACTGTCTTAATAGTTAGTGACCAGGTTTATTGGAGTGCAAGGAGATGTTATGAGCCAATTAATCCAGCAGTTCATGCCATCATTCACCTGAATATATCTTTTTTTACACTAGAGTTGTGTCTGCTGCACACTCTCGGCTACTACTTGTAGACATTTTGCTAATCTGACATTCAGCTGTCAAAATAAAGTGCCCTTTCTTGCTTTTTTTTTCTGAAAGGCTTTAATCTGTGAACCCAAGATCTGTTAAACCAGTGTGTTTCCACAAGGATGAAGAATCTATTTTTGATAATTTTTTTCCTCATCAGGAAGACTGCTTAACTGAAAAGTAAATGTAATTTATGTTCTAGAATAGTAAATTAATTGTCAGAAATATTCTGTTTCACTAATGCTGTGTTCTTTTGTGTCTAATGCTGACATCCTAGAGGCAGAAGTTACCTTGTTACATTATACAGGCACAATTCTTTCATTTTTAGCTGTCATAATTTGGCATTTCTCCAGAGACCATTATCTCAGTGCATGAGAATCAAATGCAGCTCAAGGTGAGGATATTCCGTAAAGTCTTTGTACCTAAATGTGCGTAAACTGTATGTTACAGAGATGTCCTTGCACTACCAATCTTCAAGCAGGAAGAACCGCAGCTGTCTCCTGAGAATGATGCCAAACTGCCTCCCTTTCAGTACGTCCTCTGCACAGCCACGTCACCTGCTGTGAAACTGCACGAAGAAACTCTGACCTACCTCAACCAAGGTAGGGGTTTTACTGTACTGAAGGAGGGCGCATTTCCTGGGAGCGATTCATGGGAGAAATTGAATCCCATACTTGTGCCTTTCTGGGAGGGCAGCAGGATGGGAAAAAGAGGGAAAGGATATTTTTTCACATTTATATACTAGATTGTCAACTGATATAAAATAATGAAGTGCCATTGATGTAACTGTTGACTTAAAGCAGCGTTATAGCGTGCACCATTCCCTGTGGTCAGGCGTTGGCTTGATCTCAGACAATTTAAACCATAGCCTCCTACTTCCAGCTTAAAAAGCCAGATGAATTAAACAGATTGGAGTAATCTTAACATTGCAAGTCTCCAACCACTGCTGGAGGGCATTGCCAGGGGATGAGTTAGCAAGCTTCCAAGGGCTCCTCAGTGGTCTGGGCAGAGCCTGACATTGCTCTCAATGGCTGGCTGGGCAATGTGGATCTGCTCAGTCCCGAATGTGACGAATTGCTAGGTTCAGTACAGCAAGGTCCTCTGTAACTGAGCTCAGGCTAACTTTTACTCCTGGATAAACAAGCACTGCACGTTTCTCTAGGGTTTTTTCTCCCTTTGACAGAATTTGTGCAGACACATCCATGGTTGGAGTTTGGCTGCCACTTTGCAGCACCTTCTGCATGTGGGTCCTGTAGGGATGAGACTTCTCCAGGCACACATTATCCTAAAAATTACTACACTTATTTTCTGCCAGATTGTAAACAAGGATATTAGTCTAGAAACAAGCTGAAAGTTGTCTGCCCTGTGTTACCGAGATCCTCTCGTGCTTCAGGACGCTGCCCTAGCAATTCAAGCTTTTGTACACTGAGCATGAAGCTTGCTCAGGTGCTGCTCCAGCTGCATTTCTCTCAACATTTGTACAAAGCAGAGTGCTCGTCTGCTTTGGGCTCTGACCTCAGGTTCATCTGACTGCTGGGTCTGTGTTGCTGGTTGATAGACCCATGCAGCCTCCTTAGGAAGATCAGCCAAATGCTGCAGCCTACATCTGGGGAGCCAGATGTTTCCTGCTACATAAGCTGGCACTGTGCTGTGTCAGCGATAGAAAGATTCTTCAGGCTTGTGACCATCTTCACTGTTTATCCATCCAAATACAGCAGAGCTCAGAAGGTGATATGGGGCACATCAAGGGTGAGATGGAGATGAATCTTCCTATGAAACATTAAATCCATTCCTGTTTCAGAGTAAAAGTTTTTCTATTATGAAAAGCAGTTGATGGCCAAATACTTTAGTATACATGAGGCAGTGTCTGCTCTTTTTTTTTTTTTGTCTAGATAGGGCAAAAGTTAGCCAATTCTTTACAGAATACTTTGAGTTTTAAAAAATGTAACTAGAGCAGTTTGAGTTTTCCTGTGCAGAGTAAGACTTACTGCCTTTGCAGATAGACTACGTTGTGTTAGGCTTTCTCCTGCTCAGTATCACAAGGAGTTGTCTCCTACTCTGTCTTGATATAGTACTGACCTGTTTCCTTGACAGACCACCAGTTCTCATGTATCTTCTGCATCTTGTCTTTCATCCCTCAAAAGGACAAGGTGGGGTGTGTCTTTGCAGAATACCCCCTGGAGAGCATGAGGTTAGACAGACTTGGAGGAACAAAACAGGGATGAAGTTGTCAGGAGCTGTGCAGTGGGGCAGAGTGGAGAAGGAGCTGGGGGAAGAAGAGGTCACTCCTTAGTGACGTTGGCTTGCCACAGTGGCAACAGCACCTTTTTCTAGATGGTCTTTGAGGTTATTTGTGGTAAAAGATGATCCATCTCCTGACAGCTGAATGGTTCACTGCTTTCCTGTTTCTCTTGTCAGAGCTTTGCATCTGCCAGACACCTTCTCAGGAGCATCGTCATCTCATTTACTTAAGCTCACAAGCAATTAGTCTTCCTCCTTACTCTGAGATGCTCTGTGTTTCTTGAAAAACCTCTGTATGTAGATGGATTTTTTTTTTTTTTTCCCCTTGAGATCTCGCAATTTACCTGTTTTAAAAGCCATTTTGCTCCACTCCAGCAGGTTGCTTCAGAGACCACACCACTGGTACAGTCTTGCTTCTAGTATTGACCATTTCTGGTAGCAAGGGCAGGCTTTGACTGTAAGGTCATCTGACATGTAGTCTACCTTCATACTAAGTCCTTTAGACCAAAGTCTGTCGCCTGTGCTAGTTAGGAAAAAGGGACTGGAATCTGCTCCCATGTGGATATGAGCTGCTGTGAGAAGCTTGTGTGTTCCTTGAAGGTAACTACAGATATGGGGAGAAGAGGATGCTGGGGACGCTTTTCAACCCACTGTGGTCAGTGCTGGGGAGTCTTAATTTCTGTTGGTGGGATATGAGAGAAGACATTGCCTAGGGTTAAAAAGAGATGAGGGTTTGTCTTGCAATTCCAGACAAAGAATCGATTTGAATTGACAGGTAACCTCCTGTTTCACTTTGAGATTTGTGTTTAGGAACTTCTGCATTAAGAGACATTTGGCCTTTTTTATGACATCAGTGTCAAAACCATACTCCTCCTACACTGAGCTTCTGGAATAAAAAATATGAGATGTGTGTTTAAAAGCAAAAATCAAAGTGCTAAGTCAAATTTTCTTCTTTCAGCAACAGTTCTTTGTAGGAACCACATTTGTTTCTTAAGCTATATAGTTTCCCAGCAGATACCTGTTGTGTAGGTAGTTTCCCATTCCTTCTCCAAAACCAGAGGAGGGTGCTGCAACTCTTTACTTTGACCTGCTTAAAACAAACCAGAGACTCTCACCTTGATCTCAATTGTCCTGACTGACCCAGAGCTAGGTGCAAGTTAAAGGCTCTGACAGAAAATTAATCCCATTAATAGAATTATATTGTATGAGCCTGAGAAGATACGTGAAGGGGAACTTGAGACAGCCCAGGTCTGTGGAGCCAATACTTACGACGTGACAGAAGAGCTGATTGGCTCCAGAGCACTGTGACCCAGCTGCAGTGCCATAGCCATCTAATGAAACAATTTAAACCGTTCTCTACACCTTATCACCTTACACTGACTGTAAGCAAAGGGATGTCTCTTGCACCTTACCCTCTTTCTATGCTTATCATGCTCTGGCCAAACACTGTTACATAAAACTTCCCTTCTTCCTTGTATACTTGAGTTTTGTGATGGATTACGTTAGCAAATGGGTAACTTCATTGAAGTATGTGCCTCCACCCTATCTGTGCTGGTGAGAGTTTCAGTCATAGCTGGCTCCTCATAAGGCAGATAAAAAGACATAGTGGCTGTCCAAGCTCCAATAAAGCAATTCATGTCCAGTGTGGTTGCTTACCCAAATCATTAGAACTGTGTTTGACGTTTCTGCTTGCTGGGTGACTCTTGCTACTTGCTGAACAAATGTTCCTTCATGACTCAACCTCTTCACCACTCTAACACCTTTTGTCACTGTGAAACAGCTTTGCTTCTTGCCTCAAAACACCTATTCCACATGTGAGTGGTTCAATATCAGCTGCTGAGTGGACCGGCTCAGAGGATAGTATATGTGCAGAACTGGATAGGAGAAGGGTCAGGTCTGACAGAGCTATGGAGTGAGGAAGGCTGGAAGAACTGGGTAGCGATTGAAGGCCAAGTTGCGTAGCAGAGATAGAAGAGGAACCGGTGGAGACGTTCAGGTGAGATCCGAAAGGGTTTCATACGGGCTAGGAAGAAGAACTGTCCAGTGGCTGTGTTTGTGCACAAACAGGAGAGGGCTTCAAGCTTGTGGAGGGTAATGACTTCCCACGAGTTTTGCTTCTTGATGGATAGACCCAGATGGATGATCAGTAGCACTGGGGAGGGAGAGGTCTTTGGTCTGGCCTCTCCAGAAAGGTGAAGGAAGAAGTTGAGAGGGCTCCTGAGCTGGAGACCAGTATTTTCAGCAAGGGCAGGGGAAGCATTTGTGAGTGAGCATAAGGGAGTGAGCTTAGCTGTTGTATTAAGGTGACTTGGGGACATTCAGCAGTGGCAGGCTCCCAAGTTTGTCTGCTCCGGTTTGAAACCATGAGTGCTTGCTGGCAATGGCTTTAGAACTAGCCTGTAAATGAAGTAACTAGACTCAAATTCTTAGCTTGGTTTCCAAAGACTGACTCATTACACTTGTCCTTCCCAATCTCTTCCCCCCTGCCTTCTCACATTCTTTGCGAAAGTGGAGCCAGAGTCCTGTAAGCCCAAACTGAACATGATCTTAGTTAGTTAATCCTTAGGGTAGCTCCTACATTAAGAGATCATTACTGACCTCAGGAGAACTACTCAGCTGGTGGGGCAGAGTATAGGCTTGTTGGAGTGGCGTTAAGACATCATACCTTTCTTCAGTCCACAAAACTGGTAAAGGTGCCATGTCCTCACATTAGGAGCTGCTGCTGGCATTGCTCTTTTGGTCAGGAATTGCGTCTATCAACAGAGTTACATTGTCCAGAAGTCTTCCGCACAAACATCACCTAATGTTTTTGGAACTAGCCCACCTTTTAGCACTACTTCAATGTCTCTTGTGGATAGGGATTTTCAGACAAACAATCAACCAGCAACCATATTACAAAATTAAAAATATTATTATTATATTTAGCAAGAGGGCTTGATGCTGTTGTGTATTCCATGGTCTGCAGTCATATGGGGTGTGGTTTGACCATGGCTGGTTGTAACTAGTTTCAAACATGGACAGAAATGGGAGCAATGAAGGTGGTTCCAGAAATTGCACCAGGGAGAATGCAGAGGAAACAAGCACTGTACAGTAGATCTCAATGCTAATAAATGTGAGGAAATAAAATCATGCCTTTAAAAAAACAAAAAGCCCAAAACCACAGAAACCTGAAAGTCATTGCCGAAGAGAGCCAGCTCATGGTGCCAGAACCACATGTGGACTGTGAGCTATTGAAGTCATGATTTTGTTTCATGACCAGCATTGAGTTGGCTCGGAGCCTTAGATCTAAAGTAGTCCAAATAGCGGGTGGTTGAGGTTGATGGCAGCGGGTCACTGAGAGCAGGCTGTGTGACAAATCCAGCGTTGTCCCACAGTGATACTTAAGAGTAACGGGTCATCACCTGCCTGTAAAGTTTTCCTAGTCTCTGTTTAGCTCTGCAGATCTGTGGTATGTGACTTGTGGTTCTTGGCTGCGTGAGCATTTCAGTATACAGCTGGGTTAGGAAGGCTGGCCATCTCTGCTTTACAGTGTCTTCCAGAAGTCATCTTTATTGCCAGTCCTAGACAGTTCAGAAAACAAACAAGCTAAAACACCAAACCATGAAAGAAAACCACTAACATCTGAGAAGATCTGTGATGATACTGGGAGCACTGCTGTAGAGGTATATTAGCAACCCTCATGGAGCTAAAGATGGACTTAGTTTGAGCCTGGGTCACACCTAAATGAAAGCCCCAAATTTCAGCCCTCAAGTGCAAAGGCATGTATCTGGGTTCAAGACACGTGCATAAACTGGTGCACTTTAAAACTGTGCTGTGTTTAAATTCTGCTGGGTATTGTTGTGCTTCAGTTTACTGCAGATTTTTCCTGGTTTCTCCTCCAGGGAAAGGTGTAGAAAAGACTGGGCAGTGAGCAGCTGAAGAGGTCATTCTTGAAGCTGATTGCCAATTGCTTAGTTAGGAGACAAAATTGCTCACGACAGAAGGTGAATGAGAACCTTTGCCTCCCTTAAAGTCTGAAGTTCAAATCTGTTTTTCTAATCTACAGCTAGAGAACCCAGCTTTAAACACTGAGATTTACAGTAAATGAAAAAAAGCTGTTTTGTATTGACGTTAACTCATACGCAATTGAGTTTTTATGGGTCAGACTTGTCTGAGTGTTTGTAGTTTTCCTGGAACAATTCTTTATTTGCCTAAATGGAGTGTAGAGGAGGCTGAGTGACCAAGTCTGCTTGGGTGTGCTTCTGGTTTAATTATAGCTTTGTTTGTGGTGATATTTTTTGCTTTGCCCCATACTAAGAACTGCCTCTTTTCCTAAGAATCACTGCCATTGCTGACCAGGCCCTGGGTATTTCAAGGAGCTTTACTGCTGGTGGCCCCTCCTGTGTGAACGTGTACTCCACCCTTGCCTGAGAACACAAACACAACAATGACTTTGTGTTGTTGAGACTGTGAATATCAGGTGCTCTCTGGTGGCTGCCTGTCTGCGCATCCTTGATCGCTGAACACTGTGCAGTGCCACACTGCTCCTTGATCTCTTTACACTCTGTCCCTGGGATTGGATGGCTTAAAAAATGACTTAACAAAACTGTTTCATCTTTCCTGTTTCTGAGACTGGCTATTTAGTATTTTGGTTCTGGTGGTGCACCTCTTTGTCTTTGGAGAAAGAGTTTGTCTCCTGCCTGACTTTGAAGACTGCTCTGAGCAGGTTTTGATGTCTCAGATGAAGCCATTAATTGTGCTAGCAGCAGTTTCCCCATATGTTTGGCAGTTCTGTCTTTACTTGGCAGCCGAGGAAAAGCAATCCTGTCTCCAAACTACACCATCCCTAAGCTCACCATGAATCTTGCTTCAGATGACAGGGCACCTCTGTGTAAGTAGAGCATCTGACTTTGGTTGTCCCTATGAAGCTAGAATCTCCGTTGTCTTTTAACCAAGAAGCTATTTTCTGTTCTTTCTGTAATCCTTTCTCCTGTTGCTTGCATCTGGATGAAAGTCAAATGGGATTGTGAATTTGCTGGATTGTAGCCTGAGCACAGCTCCTACTGGAAGCCTCTAGACTGGATTTTGTTCTCCCACTTCTGTAAATCTTTAATATCTGTGAAGGACGGAAGTGCTTAGAAGTTCCTCTGAGTGTAGTGAGAAGTAAGATATTATTTGTAAGATTTTTTCCCTTGTATTCCATGCCACTTTTTTTCCTTTTCTCCATTATCCAGATCTACTCTAAGATTCTGGTAATTATGGTAGAGAAATTTTTGCCTGTGGTTTTATAGCAGTTTTAGTGGTAGGCACTAACTGAGCAGCCAGGTGTGGGACGAGGACTTGCTTTCTCCCAGTTTCTTGCTGTCGAAAAAGGGTGAAGGAAGTGACTTACATGAGGGCATCTGAGGGAGCTTCTGGGCAGGGTCAGGAGTCATGCTTAGCTATTCTGCATCTCTCTTCAACACCCTAACCCAGGACCATTCTTCTTAGTTATCTGTAACTCAAGTAAATATTACACACAAAAGTACTCTTAAAGAGCTATAAAACCTGTTGTCCAAATTGACTTACAACAGGTTGAAACCAGAAAAAGCCTGTATTTTTTACTTACTCGGAGGGGGTTGAGGTTTTCTGAGCTGGACAGATGTGACTAAGATAGTCCTGAGTGTTTCAAGTGCATCCTACAGAAGAGGAAATACAGGAAGAAATTATTTTTGCAGGGCAGATATTTTTTCAGGTTTCCATCAGAAGTCCATAATTTCTTCACTTAATAATTTGCATTAAAAATCAAAGTTTATACCATGGTGTGAATTAGGTGTGGTCCAACAAAGTGGACAAGGTCTGTGCAAGAGACGCCCGAGTGCATACAGTGAATTTAGCAGCTGGGAGTGTTTCTGTGTCTACTGGCTGGTTTTGTGTCCTTGATTCAAAGTTAGCCTGTTGTCTTGGAGGAATTAAATGTACATCCCTCTCTTTTGAATGGAAAACACTGTAAATGAGAAGCGTTTTTTTAGTGCCTGTTAGCTATGAAGTGTCACCACTGTAAAATACACCATCTTCAAAAGTCTGGGAAGAGCAGGGCTCAGCCAAATGTTCATATAGTAAATGAGCACTGAAATTTTCCTCCAGCAAACTTGGCTCTGAGGCATGTGCTTGGTTTTCCCACAAGAAAGAGGTAGGGAAAGAGAAAGAAGGGGACAATGAAACCCCCTCAAACTGGGGGTGGATTGTAAATGGAGGAAGAACATAGGAAGAGAACACGATGACAGTGTAGCTCTCTGGTGTGGTAGCAGAATTAGTAGTCAAATTGGTCTGCTGTGTTCCTGAGTCTTGCTGCTTTGGTGGTAGTGGCAAGCATGGCACTTATATATTCTCTATATTGGAATCAGATGGGTACCGAAACATAGTGGAACTAATGTAGCTTTACTGCAAAAGGAAGCAGTTAGGAGGCAGGTGAAGGGCAATAGTGAATACTAAAGCAAGGCATATGTAAATCGTGATTCTTATTGCAAGTTCAGAAGGAGATCGTACAAAGGAGTCCGTGAGTGTTAGTCACAGCTGGGCAGTTTGATATGGATAGAATCTGGACACTGAATGCAAGAAACTGGGAAGTTATGGCCAGGGAAGGGTGGGCTGTATTTGCCCTGCGCTTATAACTGCATGCTTTGTTGAAGATGAGTAGTGCGGCAAGATGGGCCGCTGTACCAGAACAACTCTTCTGTTCCTTTTGCATTTCCTGAGCCATAGATGGTCCTCTGTGGGACTGCCATGTTCATAGCACCATGAAAGCTTTCAGGTTGGCCTATTGTGTAGCCGGTGAATTTATAATATGCACTGTGAATAAACACCTTCTACAGTATCCTGTCAAATCAGGCTGCACTGAGCAACTGTAGAATTTCCACTGCTATTTGTGGCCTGGGGAGGGAGGATTTGGTCCTTGCTCCTTGTCCTGCAGAGTGTCCGCACGCGGGACACTCTTACATGAAGTTTTAATTTTGCTTTTGTCTGACTAAAAAGATGTGGTCAATTAAGCATGCAAGATCAGATACCAACTCTGTCACTCTTGCGTTTTTACCCTGTGGGTTCATTAATCTTCCTTTTTTTTCTCCTACCTGCTGAATCTTCTTTGGTTTGGGAGGATAAATGCTTTTTTTTTTTTCTTTTTCCCCTCCTTCTGCGTGCTGCATTCAACTGTCAGCATTCCTTTGCCTTTATCTGTATGCTGTTTAGGATGTTCATATAAAGTTGCTAAATGGAATTTTTATTGGCCAGCTTGGCTTAATAATCAAACAGTTTCCAGGCTGGTTCTGTCTAGCGCTGTGTGGAGCCATTCTGATAAAGAGGACTTGCAGGTTTTTTTTTTTTTCTTTTCACTGGCTTTTGTTGATATTGCTTAGTATAATATAAGGTTAGAATTTAATTAATTGCTGGAAAGGGAAACAGACTGCTTGGCTTGACTAAGTAAGGCTTGAGTCCTATTGGTCTAGGACATCAGCTTCCTAATTGGAAATTAGCCTATCGTCTCAGTGTATCGTGCAGAAAACCACTAAAGGTGTTGTGCAAGTGGCCCTGGAAATACAACATCAAAACAAACAAAAAAGAGCAAGCAGAGTATTGTAGTTGTGTAGCAAATAATTGTTGAACAAAATGTAACTTTGAGCTTGAAATAACCACAGTCTTCTATAACCAGAAGTTGCCTAGGATTCCTGATGGCTGATTGAACTCCAGCAATAGTTAAACTGTTATAGCTTGTACCTTTTAAGCGTGTGAAAGCATTCCCATGTTGAACTAAATTATTTTTTATCTATAGCAAATTGTTGACTTTCAGTTCTTTTTGTCCCCAAACTAAGTGGTCACACCTGCATTTTAATGTGTGCTAATTACCAAGGACAATAAAAGTTAAAAAAGTAAAGGGTCTATAAATCCTCTTAAGATCGATGCAATTGCTTCATGAATCACCAAGCAGGAACTCACTGGACCTGGGTGGTTACTACTTTGTTGGGTACTGCTCTTGTTTTAAAACAGAGTTGCTCAAACTCTACCCTAGGAGGAGATTGCATAAATTTGCTGTTGCTCAGGGAATATCTGTTCAAAATACAAATTACACTGTATAATTGTCTGCCCAGGTTTTCATTGGTGCCCCTGAAGTTTTCAGTGAAGCTGGAAGACAAATTGTATCTCAGGAATTTAATGTGGTTTTCCAAATATTTACTGTTCTGTTCTGTTCCCTGCCTGAGGTAGGGAAGAAGGTTTGAGGCAAGGTCTGTGTGTGAAGAACACTGAGTCGTGCAGGCAGGAGGCTGCTTTGGCCTCAGCTGTGCTGGAGACTTGCTTAAAAAATGCATTCTTCGTTTCAAGTAGTGATAGATATGCTTTAGGGGACCTTGTATGTATGTGTCCAGTATTTAAACAACAGCAGAGTCTGGGCTAATCGTCAGCTTTGAAGCTGTCTTGAAGTCACGTTGCCTGTGGCGGTGCAACTAAGGCCAGTGTTGAGAATATGGAAGGAAAAGGGTTTCAGCCAGCTTTAGCAATGTGTTTAAGACTAACATTCAGCAATGTTGAATATCATCCTGGTAAAGAAGGACTGCTCTAAAACTGCTGCTGCTGCTCCCATTGCCACAGCTGCTTTCTTCAGGCTCTTCTTTTCATCTGAGCCCAGTGGATGTTAAACCCTCGTCAGCCAAGGACCACATACTGCCCTAGTCAATGTCAAACAATTCAATCTACTCATTGCATAGTCTCAGCATTGATACTCTCTGCCACTGTCTCCAGCTTTACCACCAAACGTTGACTTGGAAAGATGAAGTCTAACCTGCATTAATCTGTATTTCCATCTAAAACAGGTGTAAAAACTCAGTATGGGGGAACTTTCTATATTTCAGCTGTATGTTTTGGGCTTTGATAGTTGCAGTCTGTCTTGGGAACCGGTAATGCAGTTTTTTAGTTACACTTGCAGCCACATTTCTTTACAGATTTAGATACTTAAGTGAGAATTATCTGTTACTGATTTAGTTCTAGCAGAAAACTGTCATTCTACACCTGCTAGTGCTGGTGAGCCAGGGATGCGGGATTCAAACGTGATCTGTGTAGCTGAGTCTTGAGCGACATCTTTGCCCTCTTTGATACTAGGAGGAGTTTAGCTTTCTTCAGGTTAGGTTGCTACTATTTGCTTTATTTTATAAAGGGATCCTGCTTTCCAGCAGGATCCAGTTTTTTTTTTTTGCCTGCAATTCTCATAATTATATGGCTGAGATTGTAATTCACAATTTCAGGAGTTTTGCAGGTAGTTAAGGTAGAAAACATAGAGTAAACAAGGTATTTCTCCAAGTGAAAAAATATAATCAAAGCATTTTGGTGCTATGGAAGTAGTAGTATCTGAACCTTGCCTGTGCTATACCAATGAATTATGATTTCCATTAGCCACAAAGCAATGATATGTATTTGCTGGAATAAGTTGCAAGGAGAATAATTTTTTTCAAAATTGGTACGAAAACATTTATACATAAAGGAATTGTGAGGAACTAGGACCAAATTCTCACTGATGGAGTTCCACAGATAAGGAAGTAAACTGTGTGTTTACGAAGCTTGGCTGGGAGCAGTCTTGTTTTGATCACAATTCTGTGTACTAACTGCAGTTAAACATTCAGGGGTCAAGGGGAAAGCAGTTAGCATAAAATACCGTTTTGATTGAGGTTTTCCATGGCATAGACTGAGTTCCAGGGCTTACATCAGATGACCCATACATCTTTCATCAAAGAATTTAATTTCCTCTTTGACTTTCCATTTAATATTAACTCTGTCTGCACTACAGTTTCTTTTTCACCAATGGGTGGTATCTGTTTTTAACTCCATCTCAGCTGAATCATTCTCATCAGGAAGAGCTGTGTGGCACCTGCTGTCTGCTAGATTGCAGTGTTGTTCCTATCCCATGCGAGTGGTTGGAAGATGCGCGCTGCAAATATTCTGAGTACTTGACACTAGTTTGAAAGGAACACAGACAATATTTTTATGCCCGTTATTTTCTTTTGTGTCAATGGAACTACAAATAACCAAATCGGGTTGACTGAAGAGCAGGAGTGTATCAGTGCACAAAAGTGTCCCCAAAACCTGCTAATTCCTGAGACACTCACTGAATTGCTGGTAGTGCTCCTACCATTCTACCATTGCCTTCCTGTATGGCACAGCTCATGCCATGTAATTTCTCTGTCCCTCGTACCCCATCTGAGAATAGTCATAGATGTATTTTACTGTCTGTTGGATGCTCACGGCCTCAAATCCTAAATTATTTTTCCTATAATGATTAATTAGCCTCATATTTGCACAGGAATGAACTGTAAGTGTAAGAGATACTCGACTGTATAAATTTGTTTGAGACAACTGTATTGTGTTGGTGAAATTCATAGCCGAACTGAGCCAAGCCAAGCCAAGCACTTCATGTAACACAGACACATATGTAGCACAACAGACATGGTTTCGTGGTGGACTTGGTAGTGCTAGGCTAATGGTTGGACTCAATGATCTTAATCATCTTTTCCTGCCTAAATGATTCTATGAGAGAAAACCAGTTTTGTGAACATGAGCCTGATCTTTTTATGCTAATGCAGCAGTATAGATCATGTGGGGATGTATGTACATATCTCAAAAAATTGCCAAGTGAGCAACATTAATACGTATCAATAGGAACATTAGAAAGTCTCTGGAGTTAAAATGTGGAAGCTGTCTGTTTCAGGACTTTGGTTTATGAAACCCACTTTTGTTGTCCAACAGTGTTCCAAAGAAGGTCACTGTTGTCATTTCGGTTTACTTATGCACAAAGAGATGAGTTAAGATCTATGCGTGTTTCCAGTGCTTAATCTGGTACTTCATCTGGTTTATTCTCCTCTCTCCCCATGCCCTAAGCCACTTGCTAGACTCAAGGGTCATTTCCTGTTTGCAGAACTCCTATTGACATCAGTAGGAGTGTTGTACAAACATTTGGGGTTTCAAAATGGCCTCTTGTCCTTTCCCCCTCCCCTGCCAGCCAGCTGAATAAGCACAATTATCCCTGTGCTCTGTTGATATGGTCTGTACTCACATGGGCAACCGGAAGAGCTGAGATTCCCCAAAGGGAATCAGCCTGAAACATGATGCCTTTCTGACACGTCTACTGTCATAAGTCTTCTGTTTCTAGATGCAGATCCAGAAATGTAGCATTTTTTTGTCTCTGCTGATAACAGCTTCTTAGTTGAGGGAGATGTCAGCTTTGCATTTTTCTGCAGAGCCAGTTCTGAGGAGATACTGGTTGAGGCAGAAAACCTAAACTGGTCTCTTTTGTGCCTGCCTTGTCATACCTTGTATGTTTTTCAGTAGAAGTGAAGACAGCAAGCTGAACAAGAAAAACTAGCTGTAAAGTATATGTATGCTCAATTAATCCTAATGGTCCTGTTCTACCTCTGTACCAGCTGTAGGTTTATTGTAAAAAGCTTGTCCTATACAATGAACTTTTGTACTGTCTTAGACATTTGTGCATAAGGTATTGAGACATCATTCTCCTTTATCTGCTTTCAGCCTTGGAGGGAAATGTTATTTCATAAATGAGCTGGTGAACTGGCTAAATTCCTAATTCTGTGGGTGATGGTGGTGGGAAGGGTGCTGGCGCATGACTTTTTTTTCCCACAACTGGTCCTTGCACATGCCGTAGTACCCATTGCTGCTTCTACATGCATGTCTGAAGGAGTATTTATGCCCTGGGAAGCCATATTCAAGATCTTATGGAACAGATCTTGTATTTCTGATTCACCGAAACACCTTACAGACCTGACTGCTTTCTGAGGAAGATGAGATTTTGCCCAAGCTGATATCCTCTTCGGTATAGTGTCTAGACCTGTTGTGGCAGCAGCTCTTATTCATTGCTTCAGCAGAAGGGACAGACAAAGGCAGTGCTCTTGCAGCCACGTGGCATGAAGGGACAACTGCCTCAAACATCTTGGCAACTTTCTGAAGGGTAACCAGAAAATCAGCAGCCCCAGGAGACAGATTATGACCAGTACCCTAACCGAGAGCTTTTGACGGCCAAACAACAAACCTTCCCCTCAGATTTCTGCTGTGCTTTTAGTGCCTACTCGATTACTGGGGCAAATGCATTATGTTACCAAAATGAGCTTTCCCTGATCAAACGTATGCTTTATTAGCCACGTAAATGCCAGCATGACTCTCTCATTGCTACAACATATTAAACACCTTGGAAATGTTTCCTTAAACTCTAGGTCAGTCTTATGAAATCCGTCTACTTGAGAATAGGAAATTGGGAGAGTTTCAAGATTTAAACACAAAATATGTAAAGGTAAGGAGAAATATAGATTTCTTTTCTTCCTGCTACTACATACAGCCTCTAATGAAGGGCCTGACCTTGCTCACACTGAGACAATGGAAAATACTTTGCCATTGGTTTTAATGGGAGCAGGGCTGATGGAGTTGTTGAGTGCTAGTTTCACGGGACTATGCAGCTTGGCTTTACAGGGCTTCAGGGGAAACTTTATTCTATTTGTGATCATGACCCCAGAGTTTCACTGTGAATATTGGGTTCAGGGGAATCCCAAAGTTCAGAGGTGAACATGGTCAAAACTGCTGAGAGGCAGACTTGTTTCTCTTCTTAACCCCAGTGTTTACATCGTTCTGCCATGCAGATTCTGCATAGCTCCAGTTTACTTTGGTAATGGGAATAACTATGAACATACAGAACTTGATATTTTGGTTTGGTTTTGGGGAATTTTTTATTGTTCCCCTCTTCTCAAAATCGTTCAAATTGAATTTGGTCCAGATCTTGGTTCTGGATCCAGCCTTCAAGCCTTCCTCTCCCCGATTCTTGGCTGTTCTGCCTCAGGATTTCTTAGGAGAAGTGAGGCCTAGTTGCAAAATTTGGATTCCAATCTGGATTTCAAGTATTGCCCAAGTTTAGGCAGTTCCCTATTTGTTGTTTGGTCCATTTCAGGAGGCACATGGATTGGGATTCCAATTTTGCAGCTGTTCCCACTGTGGCTCGCTTGCTTCTTGGAGCTAGGGCTTCATTTGGGGATTTCTCAGATGTATTGGCAAAAATTGCTCACTCATTTGATATGGAAGCCCCTAACAGGAGCACAGACTTGAGAAGTTGGGATGTAAGGGTCATTAACTCATGTAAGTACAGCACTCTAAATATAGAAATGGATAAATTAGTTAGGAGTACTTTAGACTTGTCTGCCCTGGGGATTGCCTTTATGCCAGCCTTTTTTCTCCAGTTATTGACATGGCTGCACCATTGCAGACTAGAGATGAAAATTCTCCTGTTACAGAAGCTTTCCTATTCCATGGTAACTACACTGGGGCAAATCCAATGATTGGCTGTTAATGGCTGGAATCAAGTTCAATTCCCACTGACAAGGTGTCTGGACATATCAGCTCCACTGGTGCAGGAAGAGGTGAGCTGGCCTTCATATTTGCTAAACAGACTAGAATATACTAGGATTGGAGCATGGTACAGACACATTAAATACTACCCTAGTATGAACCATTTTGGGTGTCAAGACAGTATAGTGATGTTTACATGGCATGACACCTAAGATTAGGTGGACATTGCTATGGTGCTTCCAGACTGAACCCCAAAGCTGCACAGGGCTGTGTTATGCAGTGTAGATGTGCCCTGTGAAGGGGGAAAGTGTGTTGCTCTCTCGCTCAGGGGTCCCTTAGGAATTTGGTAAAGATGGTGATGGGTCTTTTTGGTGGACCCTCTACTCTCCTCATGAATGGGGGTGAAGAACATAATAGATCAAGCTTTTGTTTCTACACTGGAAAACCAAAGTCATCTCAAGAGAGGGGCTTCTGGATCACATTGTTCATCTTGCTATCTTTTCTTAACAGAGCATAATTCGTGTAGTTTTCCATGATCGACGCTTGCAGTATACAGAGCATCAGCAGCTTGAGGGCTGGAGGTGGAGTCGGCCCGGGGACCGCATCCTTGATATAGGTGAGAGTATTTCGTTATGGTTGCTATGCAGAGTTTCGAAGCAAGATGCTGTATGTCTTTGGGTGGGAAGAACATCTAGCACTATAAGTGCCAAACAGATATATCACTGGTGGCTTGGCTTTTCACATGCATCTTGTATGGAAATGCTTTCTCTTCTTCAATTTAATATTTTTAAAATTTTAGGGGTTTTCTTCTACAGATATTCCACTGTCAGTTGGTATCTTGGATCCCAGAGCCAGCCCAACCCAGTTGAACACCGTTGAATTTCTGTGGGATCCATCAAAGAGAGCCTCAGCATTCATTCAGGTAAGAGGGAAGTGATATTCCTGTGGTAAATGCAGTGGTGATGTATCTTATAAGGACCTGGAGAGCTATAAGGTAGCCAGGACATGAAGAAGAGAGAAAAATGCTAGTGATAACTTACAAACTCAAGTAACAAACATATATAACTAATTTGGAGGATACTTGCTCAACTAACTTGCTAGCCACTTGTTAGCTTTTGAGTACTACTTCTTGCTGCAGCTAGGATTTTCTTTTTTTTTTAAAAAAAGATGTTGCTTTCTAAGCATGAATTTTGTTTGGAGGAAACTGTTCACAACCAGTTGGTTTTGCTTGCTTTCTCCTTTCATGAGTGTTTCTCATTCCAAACACCAACTATGTGGTTTTAATCTGTATGTGGGATTTATTTAAGTCAAAGGAGGCTTTCCCTGCTGCTGTGTTTCTTTCTGGGCTCCTTGTTCTAATCATTTTGTTCTGAGGAACAGAAATTAAAGTGTATGAACTCTTCTGCTTCTTTTAGTTTCTCAGGTGGAGCCAAAACCTCATGTTCAGGCAAAATCTGAAATTCAGATTTCCACAGCTTCCAACTGTCTCCAGAGATGAGCACAGCTTTTGTTTTGCCAGGTACATTGCATCAGCACAGAATTTACTCCACGGAAACATGGAGGAGAAAAAGGGGTGCCCTTCCGGGTGCAAATTGACACCTTTAAGCAGAATGAAAATGGTGAATACACAGAACACTTGCATTCTGCAAGCTGCCAGATCAAAGTATTCAAGGTATGAGGTAGTTCGGTCTTTGTCATCAACTAGATTGACACAGGAGCATGCACAATTTTTGAGTGGTGTAGGAATGATGCAAATAATGAAGAAAAAGAACTGACTTCTAACTGGGTGTGCTTATGATCTTAAACAGAGCGCTTGCACGCAAAGTAACAAATGTTGAACTAGATAGCAATTCTAGTTAAATTCTAATGAGTCAGGTGCAGCACCAAGATCTATCCCAGTCCATTTTGCCTTGAACACTGTACAAATACTGAGATATTTAGGGTATCCACTGTGTTTTGGTGTGCCTAGGCAATCAAGACATTATGGCGTCTCCAATTTCTTTGATTTGGTCCTCCATGAACAATAAGAGTATATATTGGAGACCTTAAATACCCTTTGCTTGTTGCAGTAGACTTCCTCTCCTTGCTGCCTGGAGGAGAGAAAGTTTCAGAGAGAAAGCATCTTTGAAGCTCCTAAACTGGACATGGTCGACCTGTGGCCACTTAACAACAAGCTTTCCATAGGCCTGTTTTCTAAAAGGATCTGCTGCTCCAGTATTGCTCCTGTGAGCAGTGTCTTTCCTGCTTCTGAAGAGATAGTACAAACACCAGTTGAGGTGTGTAACTCATGGGGCTTATGGTCTGAAATAGTTGGTATAAAATCTCAGGACTGTGGTCAGCCTATTTTGGAATCGCAATAGGCATTAATGGGAGATGCTACAGAAACAGTAGAGATGCTTGCCTATTTCTTTTTTCATCTAGAAAGTACAGATTTGTTCTTTTTTCATATGTAGTTTCCCCTTATATCTTAAGGAGACTTTTTTGAACAGAATAGAAAAAAAATCCTTTGGCCTATGTTTCCAAACTTGTAATACTTGGCGTAAGGGAAAGCTTGTGCTTGTGTTTATAGCCCAAAGGAGCAGACAGAAAACAGAAGACTGACAGGGAAAAAATGGAGAAGAAGACCACCCAAGAGAAGGAGAAGTATCAACCTTCCTATGAGACAACCATCCTCACAGAGGTAAAGTGGTTTAGGCATGTCATACTACTTCAGCATGTTGGGAGATAGATTTGAGACAAAAAGCAGTCTGACTGAGCCCTGGAGATTGTCTTGTGGAGACACGTTTGCCCTGATATGATTGAAATTGAGAGTGGATCATAAAATATCTCTTGCCAGAGCTTCTTCTGTTTCATGGTATAAACCAACCCTTAACAGCCTAGCTTTAAAAGAAACATTTTCTCTATCTTCTGCTGTGCTCTCAGGCACTTGTCATGGCACTTAGATAGGTGAGGTGTTTTTTTCAAAACTATCTGGGAAAAGCTCATGTTGGAGATGGGGCACTTGAACAAACGAATAGGCTGTCTGATTAAATTATTAAAATCTGTTTTTCTGTGAATGTGCCTATGAAGCTACTATTACATACAAGACCTCAAAGATTCTGGCTTGTACTCTAGGATTATCTTGAATGTAGATATATGTGTTTCTACCCCTCCCTGCCATAACTAAGATTACCTCAGGGTGCAGAATTACTAAGCAACAGGGCTCTGGACAGTGGTTTTAAAGTTCTGCTCCATCTCCCTGTGGGAATTTCTTGTCATTTGATTTAGTTCTTGTTTTTTGAAGTGGCTTGCTGGACTTCTAAAAATGAGGGTTTTTTCTTAATTTAAATAAACTTCCTGTTTGTGAGATCCAGTCCCTCCCACTCAATTTTCCTCACATTGCCAGGAGCGACCAGCATGTTTTCTGATTCAACGTGGTGGTTGTTAACAAGGCTCTTGTGTACACAGACCTAATTCTACTGAGTTGGCAGATCCCAAACTCTCCCTATGAGCTCTGATGCACTTTGACATATTGCATGGGAAATGTGGGTTGCCAAAGAGTTAAATATTTGCTAGTGCTTGTGGAGGTGATAAAACTCCAAAGCTACACTTGTCCTCTTTTTATCATTGCAAATAAGGGTACTACAGAGCATTTTCTTGAGCTATTGATGGCAGGGGTTTCCACAGAGCTAGATTTCTCCTACTGATTACAGTGGCTTAAATTCAGAACAGGGTCCCCAATTCTAGCTGGGTTACTCTGGTTTTACACTACTGTAATGGAATATGGGGTTTGACCTGTGCTTGTGAAGGCTTTTAGTAGCTTTGTGTTTGTTTGTCTATCTTAAATTTTCACCATGTAATAATATCCATGTATAACTCAATCTCTTAGACTGATAGTCAGAGGTTTTAACAGGCTGGTTCGAATTCTGCTCTTTCACTGGTATAAACCTGAAGCAATGCCACTGGAGCGTATTTGTCACTCTTGCCTGGATTTAGTTAGGGATTTATAATTGAGACCAGAGGTATTTCTGTATCATCGCTGCCTTCAGTCTGAGATGACTTACTGGCTTTGCTCTGACTTACAGCTGTGCACACTTTGGCCCAGTGTTATTTGGGGACAGGCTTTGTGAAATGGGAGAATTGTGGAATGCACAACTGGAATCAATCTCGCCCCCTGACAACCCACTTGGACAGCAGCGTAGAAAATCCATGGCCCGTCTCCTCCTCCCAGCAGGAGTGATGTGCTGAAGTTAGTGGTGTGGCCACAGTATGAATGTGGTATGAGAGGAGAATCGAATCCTTTATTTCCATCCTTATGAAAGTATCCCTGCTGCCTTTCTTCCAACAGTGCTCTCCCTGGCCAGATGTGCCTTATCAAATGAACAATGATCCATCTCCAAGCTACAACAGTTCTCCGAACAGCTTTAACCTTGGAGATGGGTATGTAACAAATAAATGCTTTATCTTTCCTGTTGATATGATAGTCTTTGTGTATATATGTTTTGTGTATCCCTGCATTTTATATCCTGGAAGAAGAGGCCAAGGACCACCTTTCCTAGTAAGAGGAAAATATTTCCCATAAAGCCTTTTAAGACCTTCCATCCAGGAATTCCCTGTAATGCAGGGTACTGTTTGTATGTCCACTGCTTCTGTGGTGGCTGGGAGGTGAGCATCAGTGGACCACCAGGGCAATTATGGTCACAAATTTCCTCTCTTACTCCTCTGTGGGGTTCATAGAACACACCATGCTCTGTATCAGCAGTTCCCAGTATTTTCTGGCAAGAGAGTTAGAGACTTTCAACCTTCAGCACATCTTCAGAGTTGATGTTTCTTACTTCTTTTCTGTCTTTCTAGTTTGGGGTGCTGAATTCCCAGTTGAATGGGATTTAAAAAAATTCAGGCTAGGTTCTCAGAAGCTGTTGCAGAATAAGGGATTAACATATGAGGCAGGTTTAATTGGTTAATAGAGCCATCATAAAGAAACAGTTTTGGTGGTCCTGAAATACCAAAGATGATAGCCGATGACAGAAATACACATTGTGGTCCCTCGGTACTTCTGAGTCTTCCATGCAACACATTTTCCCCTCGGAATTTGGCATAGGCTTTTCTTTTACTCTTGCAGGACTCTACAGCCTTGTCACCTCCCTGTGTAGCTCATTAATTAATTGATGTTTCACAAATTTTCAATGAGCAACCTCAACTGATGAATAATGAAAAACACTGAAATGACAAAAATTGGTGTTAGAAGACAGATCTGTTGAGCATTTTCTTACAGTGTTAGATTATTAAGTCTTTGGGAAATTCCTTGATGTGTTGGTCCTGTCTGTGTTTTGGGAAGTTTTAGTAGAAATATGGTTTTGTCTAATACAGTTAAACCATGATTTACTGTGTTTAAAATAACACCAGGTTTGAATTACAAGATTATTTATTACATTTTTTTAAAGAATCATTATTAGGGCGTAGATTTAGGTAGGGAATCTCTGGCTCATAAAATGTTTCAGTTCAGCCACACTAATAGATTACAACTTCCTTGCTTAGATGACGTCATTTTAGTGAGTCACCTGTATGGAAGAGCTTGAATGAGGTCAGTGTTTTCTCTGTGTTGAGTAGGACCTCAACTGACCAACAAAGGCTCAAGTAGAGTTTTTTAGGTTTGTGCTTTTTTTCCTTTCCTTGGTCCATATTTTGGACACTTTTTTTTAAAATGTAATAGAGAAAAAAGCCAAGTTGGTACATAACATGTGGCAATTGAGTCAAATGGAGGAGGGGGAAGAGGATGAACAATGCAATGTAAAATTTAAAATAATGTTTTTTTTTTTCTTTTCCAACTTCATATAATTTTTTTAGCAACAGTTCTCCAACCCACCAAGTGGAGCTCCTGCCTCCCAGCAATGATGTAAGTACTCGAGATCATGTTAATGTGGTGCTTTTCTTTTTTAGGACACTGGTGAACAGTTCATTTCAAGACCTTCTTATTCTTTTTGCAATGTAGCATCTCCTTCCTTCTGCTTCTATTCAAGATGCCCAGCAGTGGCTTCATCGTAATAGGTTCTCTCCATTCTGTAGACTCTTCTCAAGTTTTTCGGGTGAGTTTAAACAGTCCCATTATTTTGTCTTTATTCTCTTTCGTAAGTGCAGCTCATGCTTCATATCAACAGCATCTGCTGCTGGCCACTGTTGATGGGATCACTGGTCTGATCCAGTGTCGTTATTCTTTCATTCTAGATTAGTTAGTATTTGGCAAAACGGTTTGTAGAAATATAGAATAAGTTAAGATGGAAGAGAATAAGTTCAGATGGAAGGGACTTCTTCAGTTCATTAGGTGCAACCCCCCCTGCTTGAAAGAAGTCGAGGGCATTGTGCAGTTGCATTTGAGTATCTCCAAGGTCAGAAATTCTGCAATCTCTCTAATCAACCTTTTCAAATACTTGATTATTGTCACAGTGAAGAAATTTTTCCTTATACCTAATCAGTGTTTCCCATTTCTGTCTGCTGCCTTACATCCTGTCCTTGTGCAACTTTGGGAAGAGTCTGGCTCCATCTGCAGCTCCGTCTTCACTGTACTCTCCCTAACGGTAGCTGTAAGGTGGTGGAAGGAGGAATTGTTAAAGATGTTGAAATCTTGGGGAGCCTCTCTGACTTGCAACATGGTTAAACAGTCTGGTGAATGTGGCAGTTGGAGAAAATTGGGCATTTTAATAGCCACTGTTTAATATCTTGTCTCTGAGTTGGCTAGAATATCTTCCAGTGCAGCACTATTCTTCTGGCAGCTTCTAGCTCTCCTTTTCACAATTATTGATTTGCAGCGTGCACTTCTCTGAATTTACACCTCCTCTGATTTAACTTTGTGGATTCTTTCCCCCTGCCCTTTCCTGCTGCCCATATAATTTGGAAGCTAAGATTTACTTAACTTCTGAAAAAAAATCAATTTGAAATATGTAGGTGCTGACTTACTGAAGATGTCCAAAGAAGATTTTGTTCAAATCTGTGGGCCTGCTGATGGAATTCGGCTCTTTAATGCAATCAAAGGAAGGTTTGTACATCTTCCTTCCTATTTTATTCTTATGGCAGCATCCCTTGATAATTTCAGTGTTAACTAGAACTTACTCTTGAAACTGCAGCATTTAGACCTCCTTTTAACACTTTAGAGAGATCTTAGAGGCTGGAGTTCACAATAGTGTTCAAATCCAAGCACAGCTCAGAAATGTTGCTGAAATAGCATCATAATGTGGATCTTCAGTGGTTTGTTTACTACCAGCTGACAACTTTCATCCACTTCATATGAGAGAGACAGCCTACAATACCCTGTGTTGCATCTCCATCAGAGCTAACAAACCACAAATGAACCAGTCAAACCCTGGAGCCTCAAATGACTCTTAAACTTACTTATATGGCAATAACATAAATTCTCCAGCTGGGCAGATTTCAAATCAGTAGAGGCAGGTATAAGGAATTGCTTGGCAAGTGCTGAAAACTGTTTATTCTTATCTGATCCTGAAGAGATTAAGATGCTCTGCACTGTACCACCACCTCCCAGGGGGCTCTTACTAGACCTCCTAAGAGATCTAATCACCAGCATCAAGACTATCCCTTTGTTGTTTTTTTTATGCACAGCCTGAATGATTCCATCTCTCAGTATTTGCTAGATGACTAGAAAAATTTTACATCTACTAAATAACTCACTACTATTTTTTAATAATCCATAGAAATGTAAGGCCCAAGATGACAATTTATGTTTGTCAAGAACCAGAGCAAAACAGGTCCCATCTCCACCAAAAACGAGAAAATGGAGATGGCAGTCTTTGTGGTAAGTTCTAATTTGGATTTTGTTAAACACTTATCTGTTGAGAATGCTGCATTCTGCTTGAGCTCCTGCATTGAACAACTTGGTGTCCTGTGTGTTTAAAGAGGTCCTGTTTATCACAGTTCTGATACTTAGGTTGGTTTCAGGGCTACAGATTCCAGATGGTACTGTCTGCCTGGGAGACAGATCCAACTTGCAAGCTATCTGCAGAGGGCCCCATCAAAGTCTCTATTCAGTTGTTGGGAGGGACCATAGCATTAAAAACTGCCTTCCCATCCACACTTTGCTTTAGACTATGGCTTGTTTGAAAATATTCTGGGAAATGGAAGTTCAGTGTGTCTTAAAAGAGGTTCTGATTCTTAGAAGTTCAAAGCTTTTGGGGACTCATGGCTCTTAACCATTCCTTGTGACATGATACACGATCAAATGAGAATAAATATTGTCCTCAGTTCTCACACATAGCATTAACTGGGCACAGCTTTTCTACTTGGTTGTTTCTGTTTGGATTGGATATTAAAAATAATATTGTTATCTATAAAACTCTCATCTACAGTTGATTGCTACATCATGGTCTTTAGTTTGTGTCTATGGGGTCAGTGGGATAACATCTACTAAAATACTACTTTTGTGTAACATGATAACGTGTTATGCTATTTAATTGGATCTACTTTAAAATGGTTTTTTGGTAAAAGCACATTATCAAAGAATCTTAACACCTTTATGAGAGGGTTCTTTTAGTGGCCCATGATACATGTTGTCATTAGCTTCTGGGCAAAAGTGACGTGTGCTTTATTTGTGGACTGCATCCAAATACTGTCTATGTTTCTACAAATCATTAAGTTAGATATTTGGGGGCGGCTGTAAAGGTACTAAGCTTATCTACTGTCAAGATTTGAACCTTGATCTTAAACCTATTTGGTTGTTGATATTGTGCACCTTAGTGTTATCTGTAGTTGCTATTCTATAATTACTCTGTAATTCTGTAATGGCTTTCAACTTGTTGCAGTATACCATGCAATCTTCTTGGAAGAATTGACCACACTGGAATTAATGGAGAAAATTGCAAACTTGTACAGCATTTCTCCACAGCAGATCAATCGAATCTATCGGCAGGGACCCACAGGGATCCATGTATTAGTGAGCAATGAGGTAAGGGGTTAATAAAAACTCTGTCAGAGCCATAGTTGTCTGACTTCTTGAAGTTAGAATGACTTTTTAAATTATGGAATGAATCTTCAGTGAACCTTTGCAAAGTTACTAATATCAAAAAGTTAAACAACTCATTCATGCATACCATTGATTTTGGTTTGGTTTTAAAGACTTTGCTTTTTTTTTTTTTCTGGAAAACAAACCAAAACACAACAAAATCAGTAATTTTTGTTTCATGTTGGCTGCTTAAATAAATTCTGAAGTAAGGATCTATAGTGAGGACCTTTAAAACTGGATAGGAAAGTTTCTTTAAGAAGGCAAGTTTAAAAATCTTTAGGACAATTAGTCTTACACCTTTGCTGGTGATTACAACCACCAGGTCAGAGTCAGTGCTATGTAAGCATATATTTTAATTTCATGGACCTCTGTTAGTTGTTTTTGTCCCATTACAGGGTGGCTTAATTTAGTCCTTGCCATTAACTTGCAGGTTAATAGTGAATTGCCCTTTTTCCTCTTTCCCCCCCACTAAATTACTTATTCATGCACCAGAATCACTTATGGAGCTTCATTTGTAAGAAACATTGTTAAAACAAATGGAGCAGAGCATGGGTCTCAACTGGAGCCTAAATTGAAGGCTCTAATGCATATTCCTAAGGTCTCCTTGCTATTTCATCTTGATTAAATCTGAAACCTCAATGCTTTATGGATGTAAAATGCTTGGAGGCAACTCTTGGTAGGGGAATTGTCTGAGCCAGCTTGGGTATATAAGGCTTTAAGTATTTATTTAAGTCAATTATTAACGAAGTCTATTGCTTTTTTTTTTTAATAATTTTTTCTTGTTCCAGTACTATAGTGGCAAGAGTGAGGCACTCTATGAATGTACTTCATGCATCATTAGGCACAGACACACAGACTGGCCAGTGAAGTCTGATTTATGAGAGCAGGGGGTGGATGTTAAAACCAAAGAGAATAGGGTGATTAGTCTAAGATGAAAAGCATATTTGATGTGAGAACTTACAGCTTGAAAGTGCTTTACGTGAATGATATTCAACAGCTAGGAGAAGGCTTTTGCATGAAGTTGGATTCTCTGTGCTGATCAGAAACTTTCTGGTCACCCTTCTTCTGAAGTTAAGTGTTGAGCATCTTCTCCAACTGTATGAGACCTCTCTTGAAAGTTACTCATCTCCTCTGTCTCACGCAGCTACTCTAAGATGGGAGGAAGCATTGACGATGAAGCTTAAGTGAACATTTCAGATCGGATCTGAGTTCAACTGAATCTCTTAATTCACCTCTTTAGTTCAGGGCCTAACTAGAAGCTGTGTTCTGAAAATCTAGTTGTTTCTCAAGAATAACTCAAATAGCTTTAGATACTAATCTTGCTTCCCATGATCTGCCTTGCCTCTCATAGCAGTTTCATTAAGATTCCTGTGCCTCGGCAAAATACGAACAGGGACATTATTCCTGCAGGTGCAGTGTCTATACTGATGTCTGGTCAGAATAACCCGGTGGACACTGCTTTGTGGTAGCTATATGCCTTTATTCAGCAAGGAGTCTATTTGTCAGGGCTGACCACCTCTAGATATGATCCCAGATGTTCATGTAAGCTGAACAAAGCCTCGCTGTTTAGCTGAACGTGTGATTTACCTTTGCTAGGTTTTAGGAGAGGGACTGTATTCATCCAGCCTAAACTACTGTAGCTTCATTGAAGGCAATTAACAGCATGATGTTTAATAGACTAACTGGAGTGGTATAAGAACCTGCAGGATCAAGTGTGCAAAAGGGATGGTAAAATGCCGAACAAGCCAGATTGTTTCCAAGTAAGCACTTAAGTATAAGCTTCTCTTAAGTGCATTAGCAGCTTCAAGAATGTTAATTAATCAGTCGTGTACTTCAGTAATCTTATGAGTAGGGTTGTTCAGGACTGTGTAGGACTAGATACCAAATGCTGTTTGATAACTTCTCAAAACTCTATAGTGGCACTGAAAGAAAATTAAATTAAATTGCTAAAAATATTTTGTGTTGGCTTTTTTCCTTCTGCCCTTCAGATGGTCCAAAACTTCCAAGATGAATCTTGTTTTGTAATCAGCACATTAAAAGGTATGTATTGCTGCCGCTATTACATGTAGTTCTAAAGATAATTTCTCCTTTCAACTGCACTGAACGTTATCACAAACTTGGTGTTGTTATATTGAAAAAATAAGTAATCTAATCTAGTGTAAATCAAGGTGTTGCATCAATTTACACTGATGGTGATTGATCTATGCTTTCCTCCCAGTTACAGTGTTATAAAACTTTCATAACTCCAATGATAACACTGACATAAATGACCAAAAATCCTTAGTAAAATGTTAAATGTTGACAGTTAGCATGTTGTATTTTTTTTATTATAAATACTTTGACCTAGATGTTCAACATTGATTTTTATGAATGGATTGTGGAACAAGAGTACAAACTATTGCAAACTGTCTAAGAAGAAAATCTGGAGTTCTGTATCTGTGCTGTTTTCTAAAAGCATTGAAAAAAATGATTTGCATTTCTTTGTTACAGCTGAAAGCAATGATGGCTACCACATCATTTTAAAATGACCGAGCTGCACCAAAAGACTTTAACAGCCTAAAATTTAGTGCCTCACTGAGATTGCTACAACCTAGACTGGAAACATGAAGAACCTTCTGGATAAAATGGTCCTATGAACTAAGAATTACCAAACAGCTTAAGGAAAAACTTGCTTTTACAGATATACATTTTTGGTGGTGTGTGGTTTTATTTTTGGGCTTTTTGAAGCTGGAACTGAGAACATCCTCAAAGCTTGTCCATGTTTCTTCCTCCTTCCCTTCCTCTTCAGTCTTAAAAATTGTCAAGGTTTCTCCTTATTACTTAAAAACATCTGCCTTGTACTAAAGGGAAATGAAAGATAAACAAACACCTGTTCTCTAGACCCCTCATGGTTGGGTGAATTGATTTATTTACTGTTCTGAGTGCTCCCTTCCTTTCAACACACACCCTGTTGCTAATGGATGTAGCCTCCCTGGGGCTCTTTTACTCTTTGAGGTGAAAGGCTTGGGGCTAAATCTAGAAACAGATTGGTCAAGGCAGAGGATGGATTTGGTGCCCAGTCCTCACCTAGAGTGTCAGCCCTGGAAGCCCATACTTAGCTGCTTTTTACAATGTCGATGTGCTCAAAGTCCAGAGACCTCAGTCCGTCCTGCCAGAGCTTCTGTAATACCGATTCAACAAAACAATTTTGCAGGGCTTGAGGGAGGACAGAAAACCCAAGGCAAGCAGTTAAGTACCATATTGTATCTTTATCTTTAGATTAGTCTCCTTGAATGGAGTATATGAATGTTTTCTGAGGAAATGTTTTGAACATTGAAAGTTATAGAGCTCATGACAAATTCATACTATGGATTTATTCTAGTCTACAAAGCATTGATTAACTATCTTTACTGTAACTGGGAATTAGCTTTTATAATAATGATTTTTTCCTCCTTGCTACTCACTAAAGTAAGTAAAACTGAGTGTTGATTGAGTTCAGGTAACAGATCATCTTAGTTGCTGCTTCTTGTATTCTTGCTATTTCACTCTTGACTCCTATATCTGCTACTCAATATCTGCTACTATGGTCAACTCCACCCTCCCTTGCTCTTTGGGATGCCATCCAGGCTCCACTAAGCTGAAAAAGTGGCCTCCATTGATGTCAAAGACAAACTGGATCACACCCTTCTTGCACGGACGGGGCCATTTCACTTTTGACAGTTAATTAATAAGGCTATTTCCCAAACAGAATGTCCATATAGCATCAAATTCTGATTTAATTTCATCTTGAGTTGAGATGGAAATCTGGAATACAAAAATTTTCCTGGAATGGACATTTTTCAAAAAATGAGGAACTGTCAGCTGGAAAACGCTGAATAAAACGTTCTAGCCTTTTGAAATGGAAACATTTAATTAAATCCATTTGGCCCTTAAAGCAGCATCAGTTTGAGCTACTGTTGCAGACCTCAGAAATTACCATTCAAGTGCCTTGTGTGCCGTGTCTTCCTTGGAGCTGAGTTTTTTGGCTGAGTTACAGATCGCATGATGCTCTTACTGTGGGTTAGTCAAAGGGGGAATGCGTCATAAAGGCTGGAGGGGTGCCCAGGAGCCCAGCCTTCTGGGAAAGAGGGGGACATGGAGCCCTTGAATTACAGCTCCCAGCTGGTAGTGGAGGAATTTGAACAGACAAGGACTGATATTTTTCGGACAAAACCAATGTGTTTCAAGTTTTCCCAACAGAAATAAACAGCAAAATATTGAGAAAAGCAACATTTTTTTCATTAAAAACATCAAGTTTTGCGCAAAATCTCCACCCATCCCCACTGATTTTTTTTTCACCAAAAATAATACTAGAATAGAAAATCATGTTACAATGGGAAAACCTTCAGCCAACTCAGCTAATTGAGTAACATTGCCTACTTAGCCACAATCTTGCTCAACTGGCCATCCTAGATGCTCCATGAAATGTAGTGTTTCTCCAAAAAGGATGCCCAAGCTTTGGGACATGGCGATTTGTTCCCATGAAGTGAAGGAGCTGGAGACTTCTTGGTTGACCACAGGTTGAATAGGTGAGGAAGTTGTATGTGGCCTCCAGGAGTGAGGGAAATCAGACAGAGAAGCTGGGAGAAGCTCTGGAGGAAGTTATGCCTTTGTAGAGGATAGGGCTTGCCATCTTTTTGAGAAGGTGAGGCCATGCTTTGGTGCCTGTGTCACCTTTCTCGTTCTGCAGTCTGATCTGTGCTGCTCTGCATGTAGAGTAGGACACCTGGGTGGCTCCCAGACCGGGGCACTGAGTCATCCAGGTGGTGTCCACACAGTTACAGCTGCCTTCCAAAACAGGGAATAAATTCCAGTTGTGTTTGTGAGTAGGAGGGACCAATGTGCTCCTGCGTATCAGGAGCTGTTTGGTTTATTTTGTCGGGAGCACTTAGAAGATGCACAATTGCTGTAGTTTTTCATTCTGTTTTGTAATACTGGCCTAATATTTGTATGGCTCGTGTTGGCCACCTTCTCATCAGGTGCATTAGGTTTAAAAAAGACCTTGGAGTTGCCAGAAGTATAGCCTGTACTGTACCCACTTATATGTGATAGCCCTGTAATTCAGGGGGAAGGCAATACTGAAAAACAGCAGCATGAAAAAAGAATAAAGGGAGCTTTGTTCCCAGAGTTAGAGACTGAGAACTATCCCTAACTCTGTCCCTGCCATGATAGGGGGTTTGGAACTAGATGATCTGTAAGGTCCCTTCCAACCCAAACCATTCTATGGTTCTAACTGTTTGCTCATTTTATAAAAAAATAAGATTTGTTCTTGATTATTTAAAAAACAGATCTTGCCCATGAGGAACGATATGCAGAACTCTTGTAGTGTTTCAGTAGCATTTGCTTGATTAATTTTAAACAAGAATAACTCTCTGTTAGGGCCTTGTTATATTTAAATTTTTAAAATAAATTAATGTTATACTGATATGAGGGTGAATTTAACAATACATCATGTTCTCCTTTCCACACTGTAAGAAGGTATACCAGAGTAGACAATCACACAAAATATAAATATTGTCCTACAGGATGGGTTCTACCGTTGTATGTATGTTAGCATGTTTGTAAAGCTGTAGAACTTCAGTGTATATGTGAGGCCTGCACTTTCCTGACAGTCATTCTAGTCCTTGTTGAGCTTCTCTAATCCAGGCAGAACCTTTGAGGTCTGTGCTTGGTAATATAGTGATGCAGCACAGCTAGTTTGGTGTCTAAGAGAGTGTAAAGTTACTTCAAGTTAGAATCATAGAGTGTTTCAAGTTGGAAGGGATCCATATGGATCATTGAGTTTGACTCCTTTCTACTTGCAAGACTACCTAAAACTAAACCTTATGACTAAGAGTGTCATCCAGATGTTCCTTGAACTTTGACAGGCTTGGTGTTGTGACTACATCCCAGGGGAGCTTTTTCCACTGACCAACCACCCTCTTCATGAAGAATCTTTTCCTAATGTCCAGTCAGAACTTGCCTTGACACAGCTTCATTCGATTTCCTTGTGTCCTATCACAGGTTACCACAGAAAGATCAGCACCTTCCCCTCCACTGTGCCCCTTAAGGAAGATGTAGACACTGATGCATCTCTGGGTGTTAGGAAAACATATTGTACCCTTGTCCTTTGTCTGATGCTGTGTAACCAGTGGGTGGTTGTGTGTGGGCAAACTGGCCATGAGTGATCGTGTCTGAATGGCTAATGCAAGTGCTCAGAGCAACATCGGTGTGAGAGTGGACTACTGACCAACCTTTCTCTCTGCCCTCCAAAGCAACAAAAACAAAACCTTGCCCTGTTGAAG